>NC_136506.1:69197934-69925434 GCF_053919585.1 Euprymna scolopes
AAAATGAAATTAATTCATCGTAACTTTTACTCTATTTTGAAAAGGAAGGATCAGAGTTTAAATCGCATATAAACATTTTTTTATTTTACACTAAATAAAACGGACGGAATTTGATTTTAACGTCACAAAATAGTCAAAAAATTAAACCGTGAGAAATTAACATGACGTCGCAGATATACGAAAAACAAGTCTTATAAAACATTAAAAAAATATAGGGAAAAAAGTTAGTACAAACGTATATTATATCTTTTTAAATATTTTGTTCAATCATTATTCATTATTCAAGTGAAATATAAAAGTGATACATTTGACTTGAAATATTATATAAAAAAAAAGGCATATATAGAAAGGATATCCAAAAAAAAATTCATATTTTAGCAGACAACAAAACATTTAACTTCCGATTTGATGTGGAACTCGTTAACTAACAGAATTTCCTTTGATATTAATAATTAATAATAATTTTCAATATCGTAATTTGTAGCCTGAAAAAAGTAATATTTAAATTATTTTTATTAAATTCCTCTTTATTCTAGGAAATATCAATTTTTAATTCCTAACGCAGCTTTTTAAAATCTTTACTAAATTAAGTTAATCGAAAATTTATTTTCCATAAAAAAGTTTTTGTATGGACTAAAAGTCACATTTGTTAAAACGTTTTTGACTCATAATGGAGGTATGACTCCAATGATTTCGACGATCGTTTTTATAACCATGGTTATGACAACCAACAATGAGAGGCTTTCGACGTCATTATAAAAATATCGAATTTTGGATTCAATTCAGTTCGCTGTCAAACCTCTGTCTTGAAACGACTGAATCGTGACTGCATTGATTCTTCGCCGCCATCTTTGTTGGTAAGAATTACTCAACACTCGAAATCGTGACTACATTGATTCTTCGCCGCCATCTTTGTTACTAAGAATTACTCATATTCGAGATCGTGACGGCATTGATTCTTCGCCGATTTGATTTACTGCCGCCATTTTTGTTCAACATAATGTCTCAACACTTAACTGGTAATGGGCCTAGCCATCGTCTTTGCTTTGACGGATCGGAATCTAAATTCGAATTGTGGCAGGGGAAATGTTTTGGGGTATTTAACAATACGTAAACTACACAAAGTTATACAATCTCCAACAGAAAAGAACGCGACTGATTTTTGCAGAACTGATTCATTGCTTAGACGATAGAACTCTGTCTCTGATTATAAGAGATGTCTTGGATGACGGACGAAAAGCGTTGAACATATTAAGAGAGCATTATTTATGAAAAGGGAAACCTAAAATTATATCTCTATATACAGAACTAATGTTTCTAAAACGTAACGAAGATGAGATTATTACTGACTATGTTATAAGGGAAGAAATAACTGCCAATGTCTTAAAACTCTCGGGTGATATAATAAGCCTGTTAATATCAATGACGCTCAAGGGACTTCCAGCCGATTTTAAATCATTTAAACTGTTATAACGCAAAAAGACAAACCCATAACTTTCAGTGAATTTAAAGCGGCATTGCGTAGTTACAAAGGGACGAATCGAATACTCGTGGACAATAATAACTTTAGCAATATCATGAAGTTCAAAAATGCTTCACTAAAACCGACGCAACCAAATTACACATCTCACCGCAATGTTTTCCCCAAAAGTAATTTTCCCAAGAAAAAGAATTAAATTATCTGCTGTAATTGTGGACGACCCAATCACAAAAAATTGATATTCACCCTGTGGTCAGTTGGAACAGCAAAGTCTACGATTTGACAGGATTTTTCTTTCTTGTTAATTATTACGACATACGGTCTTCTTGCTTGGATGGGTTTATAAGTTTGTATGTCCATGTTCCATAGGATTTTGTGGTTCTCGTTTTCAAGTACTGTTGCGGGCTTATGTTTGTACCACTTGTTCGTGCGTTTGAGATGGAGTTGTTTTCATAATTCCCAGTGTACTATCTTTCCCACTTGGTCATGTCTGTTCTTGTATTCCTTTTGGGCCAGGTTGCTGCATTCGCTCATATGGTTTATCATTTTGTCTCTTTGTTCACAGAGTCTGCATTTACTTTTTTGTGTGTTTTGTAGATCTTTGTTTTGATGTGGTTGGTTATTATCGAGTTATCTTGTGAGGCGGTTACTAAGGATTCAGTTTCTCGGCTTATGTGTCCTTTTCACATTCATGTCCAAGTGTTTTCGTTATTTTCATCTTTTGACATCTTTATGAATCTTCCATGTAATTGTTTTTCTTCACATTTTTCTTTTCTCGTCTTATCCTTTATCTCTCTGTTTTCTGTTTAGTCGATTTTCTCAGTGTGTCTCGCTGCCATGATTATCCTTGCGTTATGTATTTTTCTAATTCTTTTTTGTGTGTGATGCACACAGTCTTCTATACAAACCAGTCCTCTCCCGCCTTCTTTCCTTTTCACGTAGAGTCGGTCAACATCGTCCTTTGGGTGTAGTGCATTGTGCATGGTCATGAGTTTCCTGGTCTTCTGATCGAGCGGCCTCAGTTCTTCTTTGGTCCACCCTATGAACTGTCCTGAGTATCTTACTAGTAATACTGCCCATGTATTTATGCCTTTTATTAGGTGTCTGCTATATAATATAGATTCTAGAAGTTTTCTTGTTCTCCTGAGGTATTCCTTTCCAATTCTCTTTTTCATTTCTGTGGCTTTGGTGGTGTCTGCTTACAGAACTCCAAGTATTTATAGGTTTCTTGTTCCCCTAGGGCACTAATCTCCGTTTGGTTGGGTAGATCTATGCCTTATGTTATCTCCAGTTTTCTCTTTCTTATAACTAATAGTGCGCACTTTTCCATACCATACTACATTTGGATATCTTGGCTGGAGACCCTAGTAATGTTTATTAATGTCTCTAGTTCCTTTTTGGTCCTTGCGAAAAGTTTCAGGTCGTCCATGTACATTAGGTGGTTCATTTTTTTTCCTCTATATTAGAGAACTTGTATCCGGCTTGGCACTTTCACAGTATATTGTTCAAGGGCATCATGGCTATGATGAACAGCAATGGTGATAGTGAATCTCCTTGGAAGATGCCTCTTTGTGTGTTAATTTCTGTTATGTTGTCCGTCAGCTGTCAGTTCCAGTCTCCATGTTCTCATTGCATTTTCTATCACACTGATGATCCTGTTTGGTATTTCATACATGTTTAAGCATTCTATTATCCATGTTTGCGGGATCCTGTCATACGCCTTTTGTAGTCGATCCCTTCCATGGCTAAATTCTTTATCTTTTTTACCTCCTTTAGGAGCTTTGATCTATGTATAGCAGACTATGTGTTCCTCTTTTTCCTTTCTGGCATCCTTTGTTTTCCTCGGGGGGCAGTCCACGATTATTCAGGGAGTGGTAGATTTGTTCCCTCAGTTGTGCTGTCGGTATTTTCCATATAGTGGGTAAGCACGTGATAGGCCTATAGTTGCTGGGTGCAGTTCCTTTCTCTTCGTCCCTCTGTATCAGTGTGATTCTGCCTTTTGTGCTCAAATCTGGTAGGTTTGTTTCCTGTATACATCTTCTCATGTTTTGGGCTAGTCTTTCGTGTAGTGTTGTGAATGTTGATTTCATTGACTGTTCCTTCTTCGATTTCTTTAGCTCTTCTTTCATGTCTTTCAGCCATTCAGCATTTCTGTTGTGTTCTTGTCGTTCTTCCCATATCTTATTCCAATAGAGTTTTGTTTCTGACGGGCTTGGTCATTCTGTTTTTGTTTTTCCTCCGTTCACGTTTTGACAGAATTGGATTTCATTGTTTTCAAATTTCCTGTTTTGTTTGCACTGTTCAGATTTGTATCTATATCGTCTAAGTCATCCTTTTTTTTTTGCTGCTATCTTTTGGTTCAGATCTTCGTGTTTCTTGTTTAGCCTCTCCCTACTGGTGTCATTTCCAATTTTTAATTTTCTGTACGTCGCTTTCTTCCTGTTTATCGTTTTCGCTTCTTTTCTTATGTTTGTTGATTTGGGTTTCCAGCCTCATTTCCCATCCAGGTTTTTTTTCGGCCTGTTTTTCTGTTTTGAACTTCATATTTACCATCTTAGTGCCTGCTTAGATTAAATTGTTTAGGTCAGTGATCGTGCCTGTTGTTAATTGTGAGAGGAGCTTGTTAACTTTCTCTGTTTCCGTTTTTAATTTCTTCTGCTCCTTTATAATGGGAGCTTTGTTTTTCCTCGTTCATGAAGTGTCTTATGTTTTCTATTTCTTCTGCTTCATACTCTGTTATCTTTGTTTCATTGTTCTCGATTTCCTCGTCTGTAAATTCTATCATTTGTAGGTCAACCGTTTGTGCTGTTTTTACTTGTCTGGCTTCTACACGTGTGGTTCCAGTGGGGATGCTTTATGCTCAATTTTTTATTTATTTTTTGCTGTATTTCCGTTAGTTCCAGTTTTGAGAGCCAGCCTCTCTTGAGTATCAGTCTTCCTTGGACCGCTACCCTTTGTTCTGTCGTATGGTAGTCACTGGATAGGTCCCATAGCTCTTTCATTCGTTTCCGATAACCTCCATATCTATATTTCGGATGGCTTCTATAGTAACAGTTTATTACGAGTCTATTCTCCTTCGTTGTCCATTTCTTCTTTCGGGTTTTTTTTTAATCTTATCTGTGTTTTTTTTTAATCATTTTGGTCTCTGGAATGAGAGGTTATACTTACCTGTTCATCATCTGCGTTATCTGTTTCTGAAATTAGAAAGTGGGCCAAAATTCGCAGGATGACATCCGGGTCCCCTATGCTGGCCACCGAGGGAGCACCTTTCACTATATATATATATATATATATATATATATATATATATATATATATATATATATATATATATATATATATATATATATAGAGAGAGAGATATATATATATATATATATATATATATATATATATATATATATATACAAACATATATATATATATACAAAGATATAGAGAGAGATAGAGAAAGAAAGAAATATATATAGAGAGAGAGACAGAAAGAAAGAGAGAAAGAGAAGGCTTAAGTTATTATTGATGCGTTTGATTGAAAACAAAGGAATTTTTTCTTTTCCTATTTTTTTTATTACTGTCTCTACTTAGCGAGCAGTTAGCGAATTACAGCCGGAGAGCCAGAAACTTGCTCGCCGAGTCGAAATATTAATTAAAAATCCTGTTGTCATAAATCAGACTTATATCAATATCCTAGATGTGATCCGTTGGGCCAGTGTATGTTATAGATAGCTATGGACTAGTGCGTATACAGAATTAATCTATAAATGTGATACTCATGACGGAAAGAAAATATGTTAACAATTACGTAAATGGATCAAGAATATATATTTTTTGTTACATAGCAGAAACATTCGTGTGAAAGTATATTAAAATAAAAAATATATAGATTTCTCTGGGTTGTTTCAACATTAAACCTAATTATACCATCAGTATATGTATGTGATTATCTTTACTCGACTTCATATATATAATAAAAAAACTTTGTATTAACGAATATTTTGTTGATTTTCTGTTATAAGGTGCAGCGGACCAAGTATTATGGTATCCGTTCGATGCACAGTTGGGAATTAATACAGATTAGTCACCACAATACCACATAACTCTATATGACAGCTTTCTTTAAGTCGCATTTCTTTTTTTTTATAAAACAATTCAGCGGAAGTGACGTCAAACAAATTTTTAGGTACAGATGATCGGCACTGTATATACGTTAGCTTTTTTAAGCAAATATAAAAATAAAAATTTTATTAAAATAGTCTTTATTTGAGGTTTTATAACAAATGATAACCTTTATAATAAAATGTTTATGACTTTTTTAATCAAATATCAGGTGTTGATAATTTTTTCACATTCAACATAAAAATAAAACTATTGTCAAAATATTCATGAACATTTTTTTTTTTTAATCAAAACGGATGAAACGATAAATTCGTCGTCCTAAAGAAACCAAAGACTACAACTTTATTTTTAAATTTTTATTGAAAAAAATCAATCCAAGTTACTTGATTATGTAGTAGAGCTGAAATCTATTCAATGCAGTCGCCTTCGGCCTCAATTATCGCCTCGATACGGGTCCTGAACTGGGAGCATGCCTTTTTCACAAACACCGACAGGAGCTCGGCGAAAACTCTGCGGATGGTTATGTAAATGATGTTTTCGACCTATGGTCAAGCGAAGTAGCCCAGCAGGTTCAGGTCGAGGTGCTGGAGAATGGATTGAGAAAGAGAGGGAGGTGTGTAAATTATATTGTAGACACGTTGACAGGAAGTGAGAGTCAGCTGATCGGATGCGTGTGAGTCACGTGATCAAGTTAGCTGAATCGGCAAGATTGGGTTTTGGACACAGAAGGCAACGGACGGCTTAACAGTTGTCTCCTCCCCTTCACTGGGGGGGCGTTGACGTGTGTGGAAATGAGACCAAGAAATGAAACCACGCAGGCCAGAGATTCCCTTCTATCCTTCTGTGGTTGACATCTGGAAGATGAATAAAAACTATAAAACCAATTTCTTGTCTTGGAATGAATGAATCTTCGTCCAAAACAGGTTCTCGTCTCTCCTCCAAGACACGAGATGATTCCAGGTAGACCAACATCCACGACATATGAAGGTATGTCCAAAAATACATGTACCACACACATACACACACAAGCATATGAACAATTAAATATGAAGATACAACAAATAGATAGAACAACTAGACGATCACACGACGTTCCTCCTTATTAGATAAATATACAACAGAGGGAGGAACAAATCTCTCAATCCCAACAAGGCTTCATGCAAAGAGGTCTTGCCTAACGAACCTTCTGGTTATGAAAGAGTCACTGACGAGAATAATGAACAAGAGAAACACTGCGGACATTGCCTTTCTGGACTTTGTCAAAGCTTTCAACTCTGTAAATCATCGTCTATTTCTCATCAAGCTCCGGGTATACGGGATTCATCCTGAGGTCCTGCAGAGGATCGGCGCCTTCCTTGCTGGCCGCACGTTCTGTGTTCAAGTGAGCGGTTGTCTTTTCGATATATGCAATGCAACAAGGGTGTGCCATAGGTTTCAGTCATCGTGTCCCTGTTGTTTCTCATCTTCGTAAATGACTTGGCCGAAGTGATTTATTAGCTGTCCCTCCTGTTTGCCGGTGACGTCAAAATTCTTTAACACATCCCGGTACACCTTGGTATTCATTTTCAAGCCGATTTCGATGTGAGGCGGCATGATGTGGCCCGCACTCTAAACTATACCAATGATTATAACTTTGACCAGAAACTTCATTGAGCTGTGCCTTCAAGCATTGAATCGTCCAGATTTGGATTTGGAGAGTGCTGACAATAGTCGTGTTGTCATGACTTGGATCGGTAGAGAGCATAAGTTGTACATAGGCACATACCGATCTCACTTGATCCTTGTGTCACTTTCAGACATGATAAGGCGACAAATTTATCGTTTCACTCTGTATGAGAATGTCTACAGTTTCTATGTACGCACCATTGAGTCTATGTAACGAGTCCTTTTAGCATGAGAGTTAATTATAGTAAATTTGTTATTCTTCATTGATAATTAAGATAACACGAGGTGTGAAGCGGAACACTATCATCATTACTCACCTTTACTTGCATTATAGCTATCATTATTATCATTGCCTTGTATTAGTAAATTATACGTTCATATATATATATATAGAGAGAGAGAGATAGATAGATGGTCGCGTCCAACAACATGTACCCAGAACAATCAATAATGGAAATTGAGTAATGCGTATGGTTCTGCTATAACGCACCATTTGCTTAAAAACACGCGATGTGCAATGAATTTTAGCAGTGAATCATTTCTTTTTTCTTTAACATAGGAGTCACCACTTATCAAGGCCCTGAGGCCACTCGAGGATAAGGGTTATTTACTGTACAGTAATCAATGGAATAATATCGTAATAATCGTTACTAATGGAAATTTGGTAAATTGGATTACTTAAGGGAACAGTTCATCAAGAATTTGTTTATGTTGAACTTGAAGACAACCAAGTTGTAGTCGATTGGGAAACAGGCAAACGGAAGAGAGTTCCATAGGCGTGTAGTTCTGAGAAAGAAGCTTTGTTCATGGCATCTTCGCTTTGATTAAGGCACAGATAAAGAGTGGGGAAAATTATTGACACTGGTTTCAGCTAGACGGGTGGTTTTCGTAACAGATTGGCGAGGGGGAACAAGAGATTGGAGCTCAGACGAGCGCTTGACATGGAAATTATGATAAAACAAAGACAGGCTCGCAACGTCTCTTCTGTGGGAAAGAGGCTGCATGGAAGATAAAAGGGTATTCCCCACTAAGCTACAAAGTCTATTTTGGACTCTGTCAAAGCAGGATAAGCTACTTCTAGCAGCTCCTGCCCAGATGTGGTAGCAGTACTCCATCCTTGGGTTTACTTAGCTTTTATATAGATAGAAAATTGCATTCTATTCTAAGTCACATTCGTTCGTTATTTCATCTTGGGAACTATTCACGTCCGTTTAAAGAGACCTTCTCTCTGTAAGAAAAGAGATTGTATTTTGGGTCTGGACGTGTTAGACGTTTCCTCTCCATTGTATACTTATCATAATTATCATAACGATAGATTTATTTTAGTCATTCACCCCCGCCCTCGTTTGAATTCCGTTCCCTATACAAAAAGAACTCGATTCGGTTTTCAAAAGTGATGGCGAAACCCGGTAAGTTGACTCTACCCCCTTATTTATTTATTTATTTATTTATTTATCTTTTTTACCTTCATTAAATGTTTTCCCTCCGACCTTCTTTTTACTATGGATACAAAAAAATAACTCAGTCTTCCTTTTTTAGTAGCTATAATAAAGTTTTGTACCCCCCAGAAATAATGATACGTGTGTGTGTGTGTGTGTGTGTGTGTGTGTGTGTGTGTGTGTGTGTGTGTGTGTGTGTGTGTGTGTGTGCTGCAAAATAATCTTACACTTTTGAAAAAAATGAAATACCACAAAGTGCTGAGAAGCATGGTGGAGCTCTGGATGGACGAGGTTGCTTCTACCCACAAGACCAAGACAAGTCAGGTGTGGATGCTAAACAATATTCCCAACCATTGGTCACAAGACTTGCGACCGCTCCTCTTACTCGACTGTCCTTTTGTCTATTACTTCAGTAGCGTGATCGATGCCAATAGACTGTTGCTTTTGTTGGCAATAATTGAATTGTTGGCAATAATTGCATATACGCCATAATCGCGTTGACACACCGGTTCTCGTAAGATCACTGAAATTAAGCAACGTTGGTTAGTACCGGATGGGTGACCATTTGGGAATTCTAGGCGCGGTATGTGCTCTCCGCTTACCTCGCATTTGTTTCCAGTCGCCTTGTACATACACTTTACACTGATATGTAACAATATCGACTCAAGAGAGGTGTGGTTGGAGATTGCGTACCTTCTATCATAAAAATTTCACGCGCAGGCACCCCTTCGTGGGTATCCATAGTCTGTTAAAGACTGAAGGAGCCCTATATATATATATATATATATATATATATATATATATATATATATATATATATATATATATATATATAATTGCATTAGAAAATAATGTAGAGCTAAATCGTGTAAAAACAAATTTATGGCATCTTTATAGAGAAGCATCAATGTTTTATTCCCGCGGGAAATCATCTATCGTTTAAGATTAGTTTGTATTAGTGTTTAATTTAGTTAATTAATATGAGCTACGACAATCCTCCAACAAAAGGGATGTCAAAGGGTAACCGGATCTTCGTTTGAGAGAAGTTTGACTATTGTCAAATTAAAATAATAATACGAGGGGGTGGGGGTTATAACAACGAATCCAATTGGTTATTTGGCTATAGTAAACATAACTTAGATATAAACACAATCTTGATTCTTGTAATTTATTTAGATAAACATTTGATCGCTGTAATGTTTTAAAACTAGATTTACAATCCAGTTTACTTCTATATTTGTTCAATGAAGTTGTTTAAAACTATTTTCTTCTAAAGAATACGCATAGCGGCCATATTTGTCGGCCTAATAAACACGATGGTTTTGATGCAGTGTATTTTTCATTGGTTTGTAAATATTTTATCGTGCAAGGTTGATTCATGGTTGGTTAAACAATTTAGCTTTCTTTTGTTCGGATTGTGTTTTCGAGTTGAATTCCCCATTTCCCAATTCGATTTCATATAAGCTTGTTGTTTCTTTCACTAATATATAAGCCATGGGATCTCATAGCAACATCGGCAACCTTGTCTATAATTATTCACTGTATATTTGTATTTAGCACTAGCACGGCTACCCAGTGTTGCCCGTGGTAAAAAAATGTAATATATTTCTATTAAACCTTCTATCACTCTATCTCTCTTTATC
The DNA here is from genome assembly GCF_053919585.1 of Euprymna scolopes. Classification (NCBI taxonomy): domain Eukaryota; kingdom Metazoa; phylum Mollusca; class Cephalopoda; order Sepiida; family Sepiolidae; genus Euprymna; species Euprymna scolopes. Next base: position 69,208,278 of record NC_136506.1, read on the forward strand.
TTTCTCTATGCCCTCTTTCCGTTTCACTTCCCTCTCTACAAACCCATCTTTCTCTCCCGCCCAGCCCATTCCTCTCTAGCTGCGTACACACACAGAATACTCTCCTTTATATAATAGATTCCTCGTTGAATGGGCCAGCGTTTTCTTTCTAAATTAGTACATAAAAATTCAGGGTTTTTACGTACCATGACGATGGTACGACTTCGCACGTCTTCCTTGAACTGTTTATGAAGTATAAGAATTAGATGTCCGATACAGTAGAAGACGCCGGTCGAGCGCGTATGAGTTAAATAATAGAGAGTTCATTGTTTGCAGTAAACACTGTTGATATTGTTGATATTGTTTGTGTTTAAACTGTTTATTTTTTAATTTTGTATTCCAATATCAACAAGACTTACTATAAACAGTGGACTTTCTATTATTTAACTAATACGTGGACTTACCACGTACGTGACGCTCGACCGGTGCCTTTTACTGTATAAACAGTTAAACGTTATACTTCACCAACATTTCAAGAAAGACGTGCCAATCAAAAAAAAGAAAAACATGGATTTTCTTGATGAATATTCTTTTATGAATCGAAATATCAAATCTAAATTTAATAAATAAATATGTTATTTATTCAAAGAGATTGTACACTTGTTTGCCTTTAAACCGTTTGTTGAATTTTGCATTCCAATATCAACAGTTCTAACTATAAACAGTGGATCTTCTATGATTAACATATACGCGCACGACCGGTGCCTACTATTGTAACGGACATTTTAACCTTATTCTTCAACAAAACCTAAAGGAAGGCGTGCCAAGCCTTACCATCGCCATGGCACGTAAATAAACTTGATTTTCCTGGTGAAGATTCTGTTATGAATCGAAATATCAAATTTAATTTTAATAAATAAATATGTTCATTTATTCAAAGAGTTCTGCACTTGTTTGTCCTTTAAATCGTTACTTTTTAAATTGCATATAAAACTATACTTATTTGAAAAAGTCGAAACTAGATAAATATGGGTAGACATTTTTATGTGATCGTTCCACTTTTCGACTGCGTGAAACATCACATTGCTTAATCATAAATTATATAGCGTATCTATGAAAGAAAAATAAATATAAACTAAATAAATTCATTTAGGAAATTGAAAGAAATTAATTTTTCATCTGAACTGCAGTTTTTTATTATAAACTAGCAGTTCAACCCGGCTTTGCTCGGGCCCTATGTACTGTTCATAACTTTATGTGCATATATATATATATATATATATATATATATATATATATATATATATATATATACTAGATGTACCCTGCCACGCGTTGCTGTGGCTCAAATTGGAGCAATGGAAAAAGTTCCAAAGTGAGAAAAAGCATGTTTCTTATAGGTTTAATTTTCCATTTTGCATGGGTACACAGTTTTTGTTGTTCCATTTTCTTAGCTGATATAGAGATTTTCCGGTTTGGTGACTCTTGAATACGTAATATAAATTGTCCATGTGAAAAAACAGTCAGTGTGTAACTGTAAGGCCCACAATTGTAAAGATTGTTCCCTGTACTTTGTTGATGGATATTGCAAATGAAAATAAAATTGGAAAGTTCAATTTCCTAAAGTGTAATGATGTATCCGGTGGAATCATAGGAATGCATGGAATGAAGATATATCCATCTGTGAAAGGTCCTGTTAAGATTGTTGTTTCTATGATATTGTTTGTTAATTTTTTTTTTTACTGCAAGCTATGTGCCATTGCAAAGCTTGGATTGGTTTATATTTCACAACATGATAATTAGTACACCCAATTTCAGTTGCAATACATGCGTTGGCATCCCTGGCAAATATAGCTGTTGGATAATTAACCACATTATCTGCTTTCACAACAGTGTCGATGGATTTGTATTTGACTACCTCACTTGGAATTTTACATTGAATAATAGCGTTAAGTTCATGGGCATCTTTGTATTGACCTGCAAGAATAGCTCATTCACTCAGTCAAATGAAATTCTTATAATTTGAATATCTGCAAAAAACTAACTATTCTTTTGATGAAATAAAATTACAGAAATTACAGAAGTTAAAAGTCAAAGAATTTTGCCCTTAACTCTGATCAGCTGGCACTTTTTCGCACCCAATTTCCCACAAGTGATGCAAAGGTTTTTGTGCGGATCGAACAGTCTGCAACTGGACATGCATATTTTGAGTTAAGTTTAATGTCTTCACATGGAACAAAAAAGTAGAGTATTTGAGGCAAGCATTTATTTCATCTGCTGGTGTTGATTGAAGAATAACAGGTAACATTTGTCTGAAATCTCCTGCAAGCAATATTACTGCATTCCCAAATGGTCTGACATTGCCACGCAAATCTTGCAAGGATCGACCAAGAGCCTCAAGTGATTTTTGCGTACCATTGTGCATTCATCCTAAACAATAAGTTTGCATTTCTGCAATATTTTTCCCCATATTGGATGTTTTGGAGATGTCGAACATGAGATTTTTGAAAAATTGAATGTTTTAAAGTAGAATAAATAATTCTTCTACTTGGCAGTAAGGTCGCAGGTATTCCTCATGCAGCAAGGGCTAAAGCTATGTCATTTTGTTACCAAATGGCTGCCAAAATCAATTTAATTAGAAAGGTTTTACCAGTTACTTCTGGTGCTGTTCAAGGTAGCAGTAATTTCCAAATAACTTCTATTCTCACAGTCAGTAAATTAGGTGACTAAAATAGGATTTATCCATGTTTTGACAATGCCTTATTCACTGTAATTAATTTAGGAGACTAAAATAGGATGAGGGATTAGAGATAGACAGATAGAGAGGAAGATATATAGATAGAAAAGAGAAAGTGATGGGAAAATAGAGAAAGAGAAGGAGAGAGAGATAAAGGGATTGATAGATAAACAGAGAGAGGGGGAGTGTTAGAAACAGAGAGGGATGAGACAGAGGAAAGGAGAGAGATAGAGGGAGTTAGAGAGAGAAAGGAGCTCAAAGAGAGATGGAGAGGGTGATATAGACACAAAGATAGATTGAGAGAGGGAAAGGGAGAGATGGATAGAGAGAGATATTAAGAAAGGAAGAGAGAGGGGAGAGAAACAGAAGGTGAACTACACTTCACCATTTGTTTCCTCGTTCAGTATAGAAGAAATCTTTCGAGACTGAGGCAATTTTAATGTTTTGTTATTATCCAGAGTACCCCTTTTGGGGTGGGGGCTAGATTTTCATCACATTAGAAACCGACCGGGTTATCTGTACTTTCACTTAACAAATTAATAAAAGAAAAACATATTGTAAAATTTGAATTTAACATGAAAATACTATTTTAAAAAATAGCACGATAACATAAGTTCATAAGTGCAACTTTAGGTACTCCTTGGGCGTTGAGTTCCATGGCGATCAGCATAATTATTTAATGGTCGCTCCCTTAGCCCCCCTAGTCAAGGCTAATGCATGCGCACGTAACATTTTTTTATTTACGGATGTTGGCTTAGTAACTAAACGATTTATTGATAATTTCGTAACCCTTAAACGCATGCCGGAAGATTTAAATTGGTTCATTATTGTTGTAATGAAAAAAAAAGTTTCATTCAACACAAAACCAAAAACACATATTAAATGATTTATTATTCTATTCATTGAAATTTACTAATTTTTAAATAAAAAAGTTTTTAAAAAAGTTAATAAAAAATAGTTACTTATGTGCGCATAAAAAACTTTCTTTTTTTTTAGATTAGGTCCACCTTGGAATCACCCCCCCCCCCCAACCTCCAAATCTTAAGAACAGCTTCCGGAATAAACACCACTTGGGGGGGGGCTATTTGCAAAATTTAACTGATATTTGTTGTCAGCATACCCACCCGAAAATACTATTAAAAAAGGAGGGGTTCTACTTCTCTGCCCGTGGCAGAGAAGTAGATTTATTTATCAATAAAAGCTGCGGAGAAGTAAATTTATTTATAACTAAAAGTCGTCATTTAAAAAAGAAAATTGTGGAGGTGGACCTAAATGTAAATATTTACCCAAAAAATTATCCCGAAGTTTATTGCAAAAACGTTTTGTTTTCGCACTATTCAACAATTTGTTCATCCGCGCATGTAAATTAAAAAATATTTGTAAAAGTGAGAAGTTATCAGTAAATGATTTAGTTTTTTTTATTTATTTATTTATTTATTTATTCTTTTACATTAGGTCCACCTCCACAAATGTTAAGAACGGCCTCAACCTCTCCATGTTAACAACGGATTTCGGAATAAACACCATTGGGGGGGGGGATATTTATTTAAAAAAAAGTCGATAAAAGTCGTCATTTAAAAAGAAATTTAAAATCAAATGTTTGTAAAAGTGAGAAATTATTAATAAATGTTTAGTAACATTTTTCGGTGCTAATGCAGAGAGTGATCCGCAATATTTTTTAAATCGTGTTTTTTTTTATTCCAACCAATCTTATATCGAAAAACAAAAAAAACTCAAAAAGCAAGCGACAAACTTTTTTTTGCCTTATATAATAAAGAAAAAATGTGTAAATTAAAAAAATTTGGAAGATAAACAAATGAATTATGTTTTTTTTTGTTTTTTTTTTTTACTTACTAAACAGAAAATGAAATCTTTCGTTAATTCGTAGCTGTGAAATGAATGGAACCGGAAGTTCAGTTTTATCAACAGAACAGATTCGCACCACGGTTAAAAAATATATTTATTTTATTTAATATTTTAATGGGTTGCCTGAAAATTTCAAATAAATTGGTAACGTAGAAATATGGTTTTATTCGTTTGGAACGAACCAAATTTACATTTATATATATATATATATATATATATATATATATATATATATATATATATATATATATATATATATATATATATATATATATATATATATTAAAAACTTTGACTCATGTCCAGGTTACCTACATCTAAAATTTCAAGTGTTGAGACCCAAAATTGGCGGATGAGTTTGGTAGCGTCTGCAAAGGTCAACTCTTTCAACTTAGACCTCTTGGCAGCCAAATTTTCGCTCAAAACCTAATTTAAAAGCCTGCTGCATATCTGCAAACACTTTGTGTAAAATTTCAAATGTTTTGACCCAAAATTAGCTGAATAATTTGCTAGTAACCGCAAAGGTCAAATCTTTTGAACTTTGACCCTTTGGCAGCCAAATTTTTGGCCCAAAATCCGATTAAAAATCTGAATACCCTTTATGTAAAATTTCAAATATTTAGACCAAAAATTGGCTGAGTAATTTGGTAGAGACCGAAGTGGTCAATTGTTTTAAACATTGACCTCAATTTTATCCCTTGACATTTATTGTTTTGAGCTCAAATCAAATTAAAATGTTTGATCCATGTCCAAGAAGCCTACATCTAAAATTTCAAGTGTTTAGACCCAACATGCGCAGAGGAGTTTGGTAGAGTTTTCAAAGGACAAATCGTTGAACTTTGACCATTTGACAGCCAAATTTCTGGTCAAAAATCGATTTAAAAGATTTTTCTAAATCTCAATACTCTTTGTGTCAAATTTCGAATCTGTAGACTGAAAATTGATAGAGTAGTTTGATAGGAAAATGTACACACACACAGACAATTTCATTTTTATAGGTATACTAGCATTTCAGCGCGACGTTGCCCGATGTTAGAGAATGGATCGAGAGAGAGAGAGAGGGGGGTAAATTATATTGAGACACGTTAACCGGAAGTCAGGATCAGCTGATCGGATTGCGTGTGAGTCACGTGATCAGGTTAGCTGAATCGTTGAAATTTGGTTTCGACTTAGAAGACGACAGACGGCTTCACAGACGTCTCCTCCCCTTCACTAGGGGGACGCTGACGTGTGTAGAAAGGAGACTAAGAGAAACCATGCAAGCAAGAGATTCACTTTTCATCCTTCTGCGAGACATCTAGAAAGTGAAATAAAAACTATAAAACCAATCATCGTTTGGAGTGGAATGAATCTTCGTCCCCAAAATAGGTACCGGTCTCCCCTCCAAGACGAGATGAATTCAGATGGACCAACATCCAATATGCAGAAGGTATGTCTAAAATACATGTACCACACACACACACACACACACACACACACACATATACACACAACGGCATATGAACAAATAGACAGTCGAAAGTTTTAGGAAGACATGCAAACATACATACATACATGTATATATTGATAGCTCAAATTTTCGACCAAACCGATTAAAAAGCTTACCCTATCTCTGAATACCCTTTATGTAAAATTTCAAAGATTTTTCCAAATCTCAAAAGCCTGTATATCAAATTTCGAGTCTGTAGACTTAAAATTGACAGAGTTATTGCGTAGGGAAATTACACAGACAGATAGACAGACACACAGACAGACACTTTTACTCATATATATATATATATATATATATATATATATATGTTTAGACCAGAAATTGTCTGAGTAATTTGGTAGAGACCGCAGAAGTCAAATTTTTTTAACTTTGACCCCTATTATGACCCCTTAAAATTTATTGTTTTGGGCTCAAATCAAGTTATTAAGTTAGATCCATGTCCAAGGAACCTATATCTAAAATTTCAAATGTTTAGACCCAAAATTGCCGGAGGAGTTTGGTAGAGATCTCAAAGATCAAATCGTGATAGTTTGACCCCTTAACAGACATATTTCTGGCCGAAAGCGGATTACAAAGATTTTTCCAAATCTCAAAAGCCTGTATATCAAATTTCGAGTCTGTAGACTTAAAATTGACAGAGTTATTGCGTAGGGAAATTACACAGACAGATAGACAGACACATAGACAGACACTTTTACTTATATATATATATATATATATATATATATATATATATATATATATATATATATATATATATTAGTGATGGAATAATTCTGATATTTTAACAATTCCGTACTAAATTTCCGATTACGATACAATTACCGATTTCGATTTTGATTCTTTATAGATCTCTAAATATTTAACTATATAATTGTTATGTCTCGTGATTACCGTAAAATCACATGTTAAATGTGCATATGTTTTCTCAAACATAAAATAACATCTAAGGGAATGATCTACAGATTTTAGTTTTACTGGTAGATTAAAATCAGCAAATATTCATTGTTTTATTATTACTAACCGCGGTGGAAGATTTTGTTTTAAACAAAATCAAAAAAAAAAAAAGATAGTTAAAGGAATCGAATCGAATCGAAAAAAGGCATAATTTTTCCGATTCCGATATCCTCAAATTCTCTATTCCGATCAATCGTCCCAACACTAATATATATATATATATATATATATATATATATATATATATATATATATATATATATATATAATGATCATAATATTGTTGGTTCAACTCACAATCCACCTATCTAATTAACCTTTATTCTCCTGTCTGGTTTACGCGTTGACCGTTCGTAACCTATTGCATCCAGACATTAGAAGACTTTCAACGAGCAAATGATCAAATTTGCACTAGTCTTCTTTTTTTTTTTAATCCAGCCATTTTCTTAGTCTGACGATAATAATTCATTTTCAGTCATATCTGTCATATAGGTAGGGGGTCATTGGAACACAACTAAGATATGAGCTTTGATGGCGAAAGGAAAGAATACTGATTTTAAAGGAAGAAAAACAATTACCACCAATTGCTCACCAATGGAGTTCGAAGTACTGCCATAGATATTTGTATTAGCTATATAGATGTAAGCAAACTATCACAGAATACAACTAGGAATCAAGCCAAATAAAAAATAAAAAAGAATGGACCGAGAATAGATCCATGAGGTATGTCGACAGTGATTTAGGCTTTTTGTCGTCAACTATTATTTTATACTAGACCACCCGTGACCCGTTGGGTCAGTACGTTATATTAGCTATGGAATTCATGTATGAGCGTGACACTTGTGACGTAACGAAAATAGTTTTTTTTTACATAACAGAAGCATTTCTATGAAAGTATATTAAAATGAAAAAAGAATATAGATAGATTTCTATGAGTCGTTCTGTTTATTATAATTGTTATTTTTTTTTTAAATTACAGTTACTGAATTATAAGTGGTTGGTCATACTTATAGGTAAATATGCACTGAACAGGTATCATAATCCTTATTATAGTTAAATTCAAATTTTGATATATCATCAGAGTACAGAATAATAAAAAAAAACACTCTCCACATGTTAATAATGGCTTTTTAAATAGAAAATGAAAATAAAATGTAACTTTTTTCATTTAATTTAAGCAAACATTCAGTACCCATTGTGTAAAATATTTAATTTGTATGTTAATAATAAGGTCAATAAAATTAAGACAATTCTTTTCTATTTACATTTTTTGTACAATTAATTTTTTTTAAAGAAAACTTTTGTTATCCTTTTGCTTAATTGAGACTTCTTATCAGGTTCTAACTCTCTTATATCCAGATTAATTATATTAATCAATTTATTTTATTGAATATGTATCGCTGAAAAGCACGGGTGCTTAAGCACTTATTGTACAGAAAATAAATATTGTATTCATATGCTAATAATAAGGTCACTAAAACTAAGACAATACTTTTCTATTTACAACATTTTTTGTACAATTTGAGTGTTTTAAAAAAACTTTTATGTTTTCCTTTCGCTTAACTCTACTGAGTGCAACATATAGTTGACCATGTTGAAAGACAGGTTTGTCTAGATAAACTAAAACTTTATGTAAGGTCTGTCCTTGAGACTTATGAATAGTCATAGCAAATGCTAATTGTATAGGAAACTGGACTCTGGCAAACGGAATATTGTCACCTTCAGATAAGACCATTTTCAATCTTGGAATTAAAACGATTTCTCCTTCAAACTGTGATGCAATAATTTTAGCAACAATCAAATTATTATACAGCTCCTCTATTATTAGTCTTGTACCATTACATAAGCGTGGTGGATCAATATTCCTCATACATATGATTGGAGCTCCTTTCTTGAGTTCAAGTTTATGTGGAGGTAATCCTGATAACTCTATCGAATCAAGAAATTCTGTTGGGTAATGTGTAGCTTCTGTTCCTTCAAGAACAGAATTAAATGACAAATATTCTTTGACTTGTCCAGGAAATTTTTCAATACAATTATGATTTATTGCTCTAACTGTATCATTAAATGGTACTAATATGCAATTTTCCGCAAACATTTCTAGATTGTCAAACGAAGGATAAATGTATTCAATGCATTGGTCAACATTATCTGCACGGATTATCAAATCTTCAGGCAGTTCAATCTCACCATTTTCATTTTTTTTCAAGTTTGTCTTCACCAATCTTTATAATAAATTTAGAGTATTCATCATCATCATCTTGAACTCTCATGTTTTGTTTTAAATAAAATTTCTTAAATTTACGCCACAAAAACGACTCTTTGATGCAAGCATTGTAAATGTCAGCATCATTTCCTCTTTTTATGACTGGTAGTAGTTTCATTGTTTCCACATATATCCTTGAGAGTCCTATCGAACGTCTCTAAACTCTCCCTTCTTATCATTGGACATTCGTCTCAAATAATAAGTTTTGCTGCCCTTATCAAGTTGGCTGTTTCTGATTGTTTATCAAAATTACAAACATCATTTTCTCTTACATTGAGAGGAAGCTTGAATCTGGACTGAGCAGTGCGACCACCAGGCATCAATGTTGCAGCAATACCTGATGATGCGACAGCCAGTGCAATTTGTCCTAAGCTCCTTACTTTTGAAAGAAGAAGTTTTATTAAGAAGGTCTTTCCTGTGCCTCCTGGAGCATCGATGAAAATCAATGAAGAAGAGTCTGTGTTTAAGCAACTGCATATAAAGTTGTAGATGATCGATTGTTCGTCATTTAATAAATGTTGATGTGTCTTTACATATGTCATTTGCTCTGCTATATTGTAACTTTGCTCATCCATTATGGCTCTATTTATGTGAATCACATTAGGTAAATTCTGAGGCAAAGGCAATCCAAAATCTTGCAGTGATTTGTCAGCAGCACAAAGTTTATCATTTATGTACCTCAACGTGTTGTTGATGGCATTTTTATTGACCATGTTCTGATTGTTGACTTGGATTTGCATTGCATTGTAGTAATCCATTGCCATGGAGTTGGAAAATCTTTCCCACAACTCAAGAGGATTTGAACATTCTGTGTTTAAAAGTATCACAATGAACAGATCCCTTATCGCTCTTGGCATTCTCGTTTTATCTGCATCCTCCATTGTTTGTATCCAGTGGTTGTCATGAAGCAGTAATCCTCTTTCTTTGCAAGCAGTTTTAAATAATGGACATATATGACCTGCTACAGTTCGCAGAGATTCAAAAGAATTAGGTCATTTTACATGGTGAAGTAGTAGCCGCAAAAAGTACAATTCACCACTATTTGGTGAGACTGTGTACATACGACCAAGAATATTTGCTTCAAAAACTCCTGGGTGGTCAACTATTCTTCTACCCATTTTTCTTCTTTGCCATTTCTTATTTTGCCACACATAGTATTTTGGGACATCCGAGTAATAGAGTGTTCTGGCAAATTCATCATTCTGGCAAATATTGAAAAACTCTGTTAGAGTTGTGCAAGAAGCATTTCTATTAAGGTCTCTGTTGCTTGTCCTTTGAATATAGATCATATGTTGATCAGGGAGATGTATCTGAAGACGAACAACTGCAGGTTCTCTAACATGAATTGGAAATCCCAGTATCATCGAAACTGCTTCTGATGGTCCAATATATCTTCCTGTCAAGTATTGCTTAATTTCGTCTTTGCTTACACTGAAAACTGCCTGATCGCTTCCCTTTAATGTATATTTAATTACATATTTAATGGACTTTAAAAAACATGGGAAGAAGAAAAAGAAATTTTTTTGTAATAACGCCCTCTAGTAAAAAGGTCTGCATTAGTTAAGGGGGATAACTCTATCCAGTTTTACATCGCTCCCTTTTTCTCTCTCTCACACATACACGTTACTATTTCTCGCGTACGTAACGAAAACAGAGGGAGTAGGAGTGTTGAAATCTATGAGAGTGAAAGTGAGAGGTGTTTTCTTTCACCGCCGCTGCTTCTATTAATAATGAGTGTTGTTTTTCTTGTTTGTTTACTTTTGTTTTTTAAAAGGGAGAAGTTTTTTTGAAACTGCGACAGACTTTACGAAGTTGAATGTTTTTAGCCGTTAAAAAAAAACTACGGTTGATTTTATAAAATTATGTATTTATAATGACATGAATTAAAGATTTCTCGCGTACGTAACGAAAACAGAGGGAGTAGGAGTGTTGAAATCTATTAGAGGGAAAGTGAGAGGTGTTTTCTTTCACCGCCGCTGCTTCTATTAATAATGAGTGTTGTTTTTCTTGTTTGTTTACTTTTGTTTTTTAAAAGGGAGAAGTTTTTTTGAAACTGCGACAGACTTTACGAAGTTGAATGTTTTTAGCCGTTAAAAAAAAACTACGGTTGATATTATAAAATTATTTATTTATAATGACATGAATTAAAGATTTCTCGCGTACGTAACGAAAACAGAGGGAGTAGGAGTGTTGAAATCTATTAGAGGGAAAGTGAGAGGTGTTTTCTTTCACCGCCGCTGCTTCTATTAATAATGAGTGTTGTTTTTCTTGTTTGTTTACTTTTGTTTTTTAAAAGGGAGAAGTTTTTTTGAAACTGCGACAGACTTTACGAAGTTGAATGTTTTTAGCCGTTAAAAAAAAAAAAACTATTTGATCAAATTAAATGAAATTGTTTGTATTAAAAGCGATATAAAAATTCCGGAATTGGAATAACGGATTGAAGACGTTGCTATTTACGCATGCGCAACCGGATGTTGAAAACCGGAAATCTGATTGCAAACATACAAGATCCATAGAGTTTTAGTATTATATAGATATGGCATAATCGCGTTCACACACCGGTTCTCGTAAGATCACTGAAGTTAAGCAACGTTGAGCCTGGTTAGTACCAGATGGGTGACCATTTGAGAATTCTAAGCGCTGCATGGGCTCTCTGCTTATCTCGGCATTTGTTTTCAGTCGTCCTGTACATACACTTCACTTGCCACTGGTATTTTACTATGTCAACTCAGGAGAGGTGTGGTTGGAGATTGCGCACCTTCTGCTACAGAAATTTCACGCGCAGGCACCCCTTCGTGATATATTCATAGTCTGTCAAAGACTGAAGGAGCGAGTATTATTTTATATACCTATCAGAGAGAAAACGTGTGGTAGTTGAGAACGGATTGCTACACATTCCATAATTAACAAGTTTTTGAAACAACCTTTTGTAGCAGATTCTATTAAGAAACCCATCGAGAAATTAATCGATTTTATGCGATACTAGCTTGAGTGTCCGGTGTTGCCCGAGTGTTTTGAAAGTGTGTTGAGCAAAAAAAACGTGGTAGTAGGCAGGCAGGCTTGAACCCGTGATGCGAAGGCGGAAAAGAAAGTGTAAGAAAATCTGACGTCTTACCGTTACTCCCTGACGTGACCAGAAGTTCGCAACATTAAAATTAGGTAAAGTCAATCCAAACGATACGATGACTTGCAAAAATTGCTCGCAAAAAATCGACTCCTCCTAGTAGAAAACTACCCAGTTTGGGCCATTTTTTTATATTTGTCGTCGGAGACGTCGAACTTCAATATAACGATCTCGTGAAAATCCGTCACCTCTGTCGAAAGTTTTAGGCAGGCAAACATACATACATACATACATATATTTAAACAGAAAGATGAGATTTATATTATAGATTATAGTCAGTTAATCTTCTTGGGCAAAATCCATATTTCTTATCACAAAAGTAGTTTAAAGCGATTGACATACATATGTCTTCAGGGTGAGAAAATACAGTACGACTGTGATTTATGACCATTGATAGGAGTGAGGATATATGAATGAAATAGAAGACAAATACCGACATACAAACGTATGATACTGAACGTAATGAAACTGACAGCTAGCACGCTTGTCCCTTGTTTGATATTACGTCGAGAAAATCTTTTACAATGTTGTTTGATATTGCGCCGAGAGAACTCTATTCAATCTAGCTCACCACAAAGAATCACAATCTGTGGCTCAATAGGGGATCCCTCCATTACTACCAACAGGGCCTCATGATGAACACCTTCAAAAAGATGAGTGGTCTAGGCAATAACAAAAAATGCAGGTTCTGCAACACTGAGGTTGAGAGTGTGGGCCCAATGATCTCTAGTTGCAAAGTCCTACTTTGAGATGGCTATTATACAGATCGCCATAATGGAGTTTGCAAATATATTCGTTGGAAGATGTGTACGAAACTAAACGTTGAGTGTAGTAAAAAATCCTGGGAACATATACCCGAACGAACAGTTGGGAATGACACCTACTCCATTCAATATGACTACATAATCCCTACTTGTACATATATAGAAAACGCAGCAGATAAACTAAATATAGTGATTTGGGGCAGAGCGAATAAAAAAGCGCCCATAATAGAGTTCAGTGTATCCAATGATACAGGGCGTAACAGAGCTGAGAGGGAAAAGATAATAAAGTATCAAGGACTTATGTATGATATGAAACGAAATTGGAAATTAAAAGACGTTTCAATTATACCAATAATTATAGGAGTAACTAGGCTTATACAGAAGAACTTTAAAAAGTACTTAGCAAGTATACTCGGTGAAGCAAGGGCAAGTGAGATACAACTGATTGCACTGAAAGGTACGGCTAGAATCCTAAAACGATCTCTTGGTTGGACTCATTAAAATAGGAGTAAATGTCAGACATCTGGTTGGCTGTTCCACCCCCTAGAAGAAAAAGATGAAGAAAAAAATGAACTGTCTCGCACAAAACTGTTCGATGAGAAGACAAAAGTAATCGATCAGGAAAAGAAGATAGAACTAATCAATGAAAACATAATGGTTATCGATAAGAAAAAAAAGATAGAACTAATCGACTAGAATCAAAACTAATCGATAATGAAAGGAAGACAAAACTAATCGATGGAAAGATAAAAGTAATCGATGAGGAAAAGAAAGTCTTATATAATCGATGAGAAAAAGAAAGTCTTATATAATCGATGAGGAAAAGAAGGTCTTATATAATCGATGAGAAAAAGAAAGTCTTATATAATCGATGAGAAAAAGAAAGTCTTATATAATCGATGAGAAAAAGAAAGTCTTATATAATCGATGAGAAAAAGAAAGTCTTATATAATCGATGAGGAAAAGAAAGTCTTATATAATCGATGAGGAAAAGAAAGTCTTATATAATCGATGAGGAAAAGAAAGTCTTATATAATCGATGAGGAAAAGAAAGTCTTATATAATCGATGAGAAAAAGAAGGTCTTATATAATCGATGAGAAAAAGAAAGTCTTATATAATCGATGAGGAAAAGAAAGTCTTATATAATCGATGAGGAAAAGAAAGTCTTATATAATCGATGAGGAAAAGAAAGTCTTATATAATCGATAAGAAAAAGAAGGTCTTATATAATCGATGAGAAAAAGAAGGTCTTATATAATCGATGAGAAAAAGAAAGTCTTATATAATCGATGAGAAAAAGAAAGTCTTATATAATCGATGAGGAAAAGAAGGTCTTATATAATCGATGAGGAAAAGAAAGTCTTATATAATCGATGAGGAAAAGAAAGTCTTATATAATCGATGAGGAAAAGAAAGTCTTATATAATCGATGAGAAAAAGAAGGTCTTATATAATCGATGAGAAAAAGAAAGTCTTATATAATCGATGAGGAACAGAAAGTCTTATATAATCGATGAGAAAAAGAAGGTCTTATATAATCGATGAGGAAAAGAAAGTCTTATATAATCGATGAGGAAAAGAAAGTCTTATATAATCGATGAGAAAAAGAAGGTCTTATATAATCGATGAGAAAAAGAAAGTCTTATATAATCGATGAGGAAAAGAAAGTCTTATATAATCGATGAGGAAAAGAAAGTCTTATATAATCGATGAGGAAAAGAAAGTCTTATATAATCGATGAGGAAAAGAAAGTCTTATATAATCGATGAGAAAAAGAAGGTCTTATATAATCGATGAGAAAAAGAAAGTCTTATATAATCGACGAGGAAAAGAAAGTCTTATATAATCGATGAGGAAAAGAAAGTCTTATATAATCGATGAGAAAAAGAAGGTCTTATATAATCGATGAGAAAAAGAAAGTCTTATATAATCGATGAGAAAAAGAAGGTCTTATATAATCGATGAGAAAAAGAAAGTCTTATATAATCGAGGAGGAAAAGAAAGTCTTATATAATCGATGAGGAAAAGAAAGTCTTATATAATCGATGAGAAAAAGAAGGTCTTATATAATCGATGAGAAAAAGAAAGTCTTATATAATCGATGAGAAAAAGAAGGTCTTATATAATCGATGAGAAAAAGAAGGTCTTATATAATCGATGAGGAAAAGAAAGTCTTATATAATCGATGAGGAAAAGAAAGTCTTATATAATCGATGAGGAAAAGAAGGTCTTATATAATCGATGAGAAAAAGAAAGTCTTATATAATCGATGAGGAAAAGAAAGTCTTATATAATCGATGAGGAAAAGAAGGTCTTATATAATCGATGAGAAAAAGAAGGTCTTATATAATCGATGAAAAGGCAAAAGTAATCGATAAAAAGTTAATAGTCGTTAAAAATACAACGAAACTAAACGATAACAACAAAAAGAAAAAAATTCTCTCTTTCCCTCCCCTCGTTCTTTATTATTATTATTATTATTATTATTATTACTATTATTATTATTATTATTATTATTATTATTATTATTAATGAATATTTTTGAGTTATATTAAAAGTGAACTAAATTATTTTAATTTATTTTTTATTATTATCAGATATTATTTATATTAAACTTCTTTACCTTTGCTCGTCGAAATTTTAATTTGCAAATGTGATTTCTTTTTCCTTTTTTTATTATTATCAGTTACTATCAAGATGATTAAGCCTTCTTTTTTTTTTTTTTTTTTTTGGCTTATAAATACGTAAATATGGAATCAATCCGGGTAAACGTGCATTCACTTTTGTTAGACATTGTTTAAATTATTCATATATATATATATATATATATATATATATATATATATATATATATATATATATATATATATATATATATATATATAGGGTTAATAGATGATAAAATAGCTATCAGGAGACCGATAACCAAACTAACATTGAGAACCACTGCTCTAGAAGGTAATATAAAAAGGAAGAGAACTAATCGGCACTGATAAATTCGACGGCAAATGGTGGCTGGCACCTCGCCGTCTGCGTTTCTCGTTCGGTTGTCATTCACATCATGTAAATGTAAGCGTATCGAACGGGAAACTTAATACACGGAAATGATTAAAAGGAAGGGGAGGAAATTCGTGTTCATACGAGCTGTGGTCTCTTGGTGGTTATTAAATCCGCGGAGGATTGTGTGCTTGGAATAATTCCGATGCGAGAAAAATGGGATGATACATGAGATCGCATTGTTCAATTCCAACGTTATCAAATGTCGTTGTGAAGTTTTTAGATTAGAATTGGTTAGTTGTTGTTATTTGGTTCTTCAGACTGTTGTTCTCATCTTCGGTGTTATTTTCACACCTTCCTGCAAGGATCCATGGCACAGTGAATAGAGTACATGGTAAAATTCAATTGTAAGTTACACTCTTCTGGGGGTTGAAGGTTCCATTCTCGGTGCGGGCGACATCCAAAAATACAATTTGCGAATTACTTAGAATATTTACCCAGTCATGGCTGACGGAACAAGAACATGCTACTCCTGTAGATTAAATAAAGAGTTTCGTTCGAAGTTTCGTGCAGATTCACGAGTCGACAAAAAGATTGCCAAGTTCGACAGAAAGATTTCGCGAGTTCGACAAGATACTCTCGAAGAAAGTCGAAGGTTATATCAACCGAAACGTTATGAAAATATCACAAGATGGCAACAGTTGTCTGAAGAATTCAAATAATATCAATGATCCAATCTCGTGGCGGGCATTTTTAAATATCATCGCATGGAAAAATGACAGCTACTTATCAATGAAAAAAAAATCTCTTTATTCTAAGGGTAGGTATTTCGACCATAGTCAATGACAACTCGAAGTTTTCCTTTTTATTGGCAACAACATCAAGATGTAGGTGTTTGCGCGACTGTTGTACGTGGATTACCTACTTGTTCTTCATCCCCACTTTATAATGTCGGCGTTTCGCAAGGATGAATCACGCATCATTTTTATGTCGTTCGTACGTCATTACTGATGATTATACATAATCACATTGACACACGGGGTCACTAGAGTTAAGCAACGTTGAGTCTGACCAGTACCTAATGGGTGACTTTTACCAAGCGCTGTATATAGGAGGAAGTAAACTTTCTGGCAGCTTCTGTATCCCACCTGACCTCAAGCTGTTTCGACGCTGCCTTGTCGCTGGATGAGACTGGCTCGGGCGAGAGTGAGGCTGACTCTATACAGACCAGCTTTGCTTTAAACAAACTTTCAGCGCATGATAATCAGCATCTGTAAAATGTTTTTGACTCCTTATGGGGTAAATATTTATTTATTTATTGAAAATAAAATTTACAATAAAATGTGACACAAGGCCAAACAAAGGGGATGAGGGTTAATGTTGACCTAGCTAACACCAAGTTAACTAGACTCTTTCACCAAAATACAAGAATCACTTCGTGGACATCCTAACTAAAACCCGAAAATACAAATATATATACATGATGCGGGGGTTGGGGATAAACATTTTATTTACAAAAACAAATGAAAATTTACAATGAAAAGTTGTGTTTAGTAAAAGAACCCCCTCACTAATAATTGTGGCAGATAGAAAGTTTTGTCAGTCGAAAAGATGTAGGTCCCCCGAAAACTGACTTTATTAAATAAACACCACTAAATGGACCTACACCACTGCCAAAACAGCCTATACATCACCTAATGGGGCCGAGAGTAGGGATTCTCGAACCAAAAGTTAGGAGAACAAAACGGGGAGTGGGACAGGGGCAAACTAAAAAGGGATTGGGACGATGACAGCATACATACTCTAGCTAAGTTTAAAAAATCAAACAAAAAAGCCTTACTAGCCTATTCTAGGTGGTTCGATGAATGTCTATGTTTGTTCGCGATTTCCAATATTCTAAAATCCTAAGAAAAGTCAAAAAGGAACTCAAGATTAGCTCCAGTCACTCTACACAGTCGCGAAACTTTCACCCACCTGTTGTTGAAAATTGCCGGAGTGAGTTTCACCTTCTTCAGCTTAATTCGCATTTTCAGTCGATGTTTGAAAATGAAAACAAGCTGGGGAGCAGTGAAGGTCTCATCTCCGTAAACCTCCTTCTTCCAAATCACGCCTCTCATAACACAGAAAAACATAGCGTTCTTCTTTCTTCGTGGTCGGTGCCAAGTTGCAGCACGGGAAACCCTAATCCAGTACAAAAACCTGCCCGTTCAGCATGCAAACCGTGAAGCCTTCAACTAACTCACACAATGGTCGAACTATAGCGCAATGGAAGAAAGCATGATCAAGGTCTTCCTCCCAAACTCCGCATCAGACACAATTAGGTGTCTCAGTAAGACCCGCTGCGTAGAGTCTTTTGCCGACCCAGAGAGCATTCCGAATTACCAGTCAGGTGAGTGATGCTTCGTAATTATTGAAGCAGCTCGACCTAGACACCCAAGGCCATATCAAGCGGCGCTCCTCCTTCGTAAAACCAAATTCTTTAATCTTTTCATCTCGAACGGATCCTCTCACTAGAAGGAACCTCAAGGCCTGACAGCATTCGCGATAGAAAGGGCACTCGTTTCGGGGCAACATGTGTGCCTCCCCCCTCAGCCTAATGCACACTCTCCAAAGCCTAAAAGGCTTTCTTAGTGTCTTCTATCCAGAAGACACCGTTTCCCTCACTAGGTGTACACATTCGGTCCATATATATTGCCTAAGAGTGTGTCTACGAAATTCCACACTAGGCATACCCAAACCGCCTTCAGACGGATGCAGGTGACAGACCTCCCGGCTAACCATGGCTTGCTTTCCGCGCCATAAGAACGCGAAAAGAGCACGCACCAGATCAACTAGTGAGGCCTCCGGGAGTGGGAGTACTGATAGACGGTATAGGATGAGGGTGTAGATATGAGAATTACATACCTCCGCCCGACCCTTCAATGACAGGTTTCTCAAGGCCCACAACTGAGATGTGACCATGACCGCTTCCAATACTTCCGATCAATTTTTCTCCAGCTGAAGGTCGGGGTCAAGCCAGACGCCGAGTAACTTGCAAGGCTCATCAGTCCAGCGAAAGGGTCCCTGAAGGGGCATACCCCTCCAGGCACCAATACATAAGCCAATAGACTTAATTATCACCCCTGTGGCCTTTGCATACTGACTTGTTTCTATGTCGACGACTCTAATGTCAGCACTGCTCGTTACAAGCACGGTGACGTCGTCGGTATAAGCGGTATACTTTACCGGGGTTGAGCCATCTGGCAAAGTAATCCCGCGAAGGACCGGATTTACCCAAAGCTGGTGCAAATATAGCTCAAGCGCAAGCACATACAACATGAGCGATAATGGACAACCTTGACGGATGGATTTTGTTAACATGAAGGGAGTCGACCTCACCCCATTCACTTCCACCATAGCACCGGGGTTGGCATACAAGAGGCGAATCCAAGAGCGAAACTGGGGACCAAACCCAACCGAACGAAGAATAGCTTCTAGGTAACGGTGGTCTACTCTGTCGAATGCTTTGGACTGATCTAAATTGATCAGCGCGGCTTCTGTGTCGACTTTTTCTACGATCAAGCGTATCGTGTGCAAATTATCTTGAATCGTCCGGCCCTTAACAGAACAAGTCTGTTCGGGACTTATTAGACGGTGTAAGACAATCTGCAGACGATTTTTTAAAATATTGGCCAAAATCTTTTACTCTGTGTTTAACATCGTTAAGGGCCAGAAATTACCTATCCCATCCCCTCCATTTTTATCTTTTCGCAGCAATTTAATGATCCCCTTGCTAAAATACTGAGGTACGAACCCGTTCCTAAACCAGGAGTTAAAAAGTACGGCCAACAAAGGGATAAATACGCCTCGTAGGGTAGACCATCAATCCCAGGGGTCCTGTCTAGACCGACCTGTTTCAAGGCCTCAAGGACTTCTTCCACCTTTATGCTACCTTCACACCTAGCTGCTTTGGTCGCCTCAAGGCGAGAAAAGTCGGCTAAATAGGTGTCAAACTGTTCAATAGTTAGTCCAGGCTCCTCGGTGAAAAGCTCCTGAAAATGAGCCCGAAAACCCTCCAATATTCCGTCATTTAATGTTACGGTTCGTCTGTCCGGCAATGTGACACTGGCGATGTGTTGATCAGCAGAACGTCAAAATTCCTCCGTACGCAGTCACGCGGCCATATTTGTTGCCTCGTTTTTAATCTAGCCCTAACTAGTAATCCCTGGTCCTTCCTGTTATCCAAGGAGTCCAGTGCAGCCTTAACTATAGTATAACTATCATTATCCCCCTCCTCCACGCCCTTTCTAATCTATCTTCTAGTGTTGCTTTCGCTGCTCTAGAACTAAGGTTGAGCCGGCGACTAAAATCAGCAAAGGACCTAATTACTATTTTTAGGTTACGCCACCATTTATTCCCGATAATAGCCCGCGTCAATTCCCTCTTTATAGTTAGTAAAAGCTTTTCCCGGAAATCCTTCACGTCGAACAACAACGTGTTGAACTTCCAGTAACTATCCATCCTAGGCTTAACACTATCTAAGTTTACTCGAACCCGGACAAGCCTATGATCCGAATAAACTATATTATGAAAACTTGGACAGTCTAAAAGCCCTAGATCGACTTACCTAACTTAGAACCGATCGATGTAACTCGAAAGTTGCACCGGATCCGAGTCGCGTCTACCTGTCCAAGTTCATACTAAATCCCCGAGCTTTTCGTTTGGAAATTTATTAACAAGATAAAACTTGTCGATAAAGTCTCGAAACGCTTTAGCATCCCGGTTCTGGTTAGTAACGCTCATGGTATTAACCCCGCGATCTAACTCGGGATCCAGAACAGCGTTCCAGTCTCCCGCTAAAACTAACCGACGAGACGAATTCATGAAGGGTTCGATTCGCCGAAAAAAGGAAACTAGCTCAGTACGGTTATTGGACGCATAAACTCCAATAAAACGAAATGCAACATCCTTTACGGTAACATATAGCACGTGCAATCTTCCCTCTGGATCTGCGTATACCGGATCACACGACGCATCTAGAGTGCACTTAACAAGCCAGGTTACCTCACAATGTGCTGAATAGAGCTGAAAGTCTCTAAGGAGCATACCCTGATAATCACTTGGAGTAAATTGGGTCTCCTGGATACAGCATATATCCACCCCGAGGCGTTGGAGGTCGCGTGCAACTCGAAGTATACGAGAGGCGTCCGTAAACCCTCGGACATTTAAGCTAGCTAATCTTAAGGCCATCTTGGATCACTTAGTAGAGAATCCTGAACTAACATCGCCGGTGTCAAGACACCGACAGCAGTCTCCAAAGAACCAGTGGTCATCTCATTAGTGATTGACCCATCTGGGAACAGACCGCCGATGTCTAGAGGAAAGGTTAGTTTAACTGCCCTATAAAGTGAACGCTGGAGTTTGATAGGGATCCGTCCAACACATCGTTTTCTAATTTCAGCAAGGTCGTTATCATTAAAATAAGCTGCTGGAGGATAAAGGCTGAAAGCAGAGTTTGCTTCCTCCAGCATAGTCCAGACCCCTTTGGCCTCCTCGCGTTTCCTGACGACTGTAAGTATTCTTTTTGCATTAAATTCTCAGGTTTAGTAATGTCTTTTCTCTGAATAGATTTAAACGCGAGAAGGTTTCTGTGGTCTTTTTTGTTGTGGGATTTCATCACGATCTCTACTTCTGGCGAGATCTTGCATACATCATGGATTCGTTCTCGGCAGAGGGGATTCTTTGCCTGTTCTTGTCTACAGAAGGATGGGGTGAAGGGGGAGGTGGCATGTCTGTTTTCATTGGGAAGGTGGGAGGTGTATTTTTGGGCGTGTTGTTTGGTAAGCAAAACGGTGAAGTTTTGGGGGGTCTTCTTGAAGAGAAAGCCGAGGGATGTCAGTTTGGTGTCTCTATTGGGCAGAGGAGAATTAGAGGGCAGAGGAGCTTTGAAGGGGGATCGCTTTTCTTTGGGGGAGAAACAGGTTTCTCGGGGAATAGAGATTCAGGTAAATCTTTTTCTTTTTGCTTTTCCTCAGGTTTTTTTTTTCTCGTCAAGAAAGACTTTTAGTCTTAAGATGGCTTTGAACTTGTTGCCCCCTGGGTCTTTACTCGTACGTATCTCCAATTTTTCCTCTTTTGTAAGCGTCTGAGCATACGACTTGGGTGGGGATTTTCTATGGGGAACGAGTGTCCAGTTGTCTTTTTTTTTGGGGGGGGGTGCTCTGTGTTGAATTTCCTTTCAAAATCTTCTGGTGAGATCTCGATATCTTTTTTGACTGGTGATTTAGAATCGGTTGGTATCTGTGGCTTTAAACGATTTGACCTTTGAGAATTCTACCAAACTCCTCCGACAATTTTGGGTCTAAACACTTGAAATTTTAGATATAGGTTCCTTGGACATGGATCTAATTTAATAACTTAATTTGAGCCCAAAACAATAAATGTTAAGGGGTTATAATAGGGGTCAAAGTTTTAAAAAAATAACTACTTTTATTTTGCTCAACATACACCTTCAAATACCCGGACAACGCCGAGCACCCATCCTAGTATATCTATAAAAGTGAAAGTGTTTGTGTGTCTGTCTGTTCCCTACGTAATAGCATGTCACTTTTTAGCCTACATACTCGAAATATGATATACAGGGTACTGAGATTTGGGAAAATCGATGTGATCGGTATTCGGCCAGAAATTTGGCTGTTAAGAGGTCAAAGTTCAACGATTTGACCTTTGAGAACTCTGCCAAACTCCTCCGACAATTTTGGGTCTAATACACTTGAAATTTTAGGTATATGTTTCTTGGACTGGGATCTAACTTAATAACTTGATTTGAGCCCAAAACAATAAATGGTAATGGGTCATAATAGGGGTCAAAATTAAGAAAATTGACCTTTTTTTGCACAGCATACACCTCCAAACACTCGGGCGACTCCGGGCACCCATGCTAGTATATCTATAAAAGTGTACGTGTCTGTGTGTCTGTGTGTCTGTCTGTGTGTCCGTGTATCTGTCTGTCTGTGTACATTTCCCTACGCAATAACTCTGTCAATTTGTAATCCGCTTTCGGCCAGAAATTTGGTTGTTAAGTGGTCAAAGTACAAAGATTTGGCCTTTGAGAACTCTACCAAATCCTGCGCTAATTTTGGGTCTAAACACTTGAAATTTTGGATATAGGTTTCTTGAATATGGATCTAACTTAATAATCTGATTTGAGCTCAAAAAAATAAATCTTAAGGGGTTATAATAGGGGTCAAAGTTTTAAAAAAAATTGACTTCTGCGGTGTCTTCCGAATTACTAAAGACAATTTCTAATCTAAACATTTGAAATTTTACATAAAGGTTATTCAGAGATAGGGCAAGATTTTTCATTGGTTAGGGTCGAAAATTTGAGCTACAAATATATAAATGTATTTATGTATGTTTGCATGTCTGCCTAAAATTTTCGACAGAGGCGACGGATTTTCACAAGATCAGTATCCTTTTGAAGCTCGACCCTTCAGACGAAAAATACCGAAAAATTGGCTAAAAACATTTCTTCACCCTCACGTGGGCACTTTTCTACAGGGAGGGGTTGCTTTTTTCGCCGATATTTTCGAAAGTCATCCCCTATTTTCGATTGTCTAGACTTAATTTAAACCTACGTCACTTCCGGTTTGGCGGTGGTCGTAATAGCAAAGACGTCACGTTTTTTCACGTTCTTTTCCTCCTTCGCGGTATGGGTTCAAGCCTGCATTCCTACTACAACTTTTTATTTTTATTTATTTATTTATTTATTTATTTATTTATTTTTGCTCAACGCAAACCTCTAAATACCCGGGTACACATGCTAGTATATATATATATATATATATATATATATATATATATATATATATATATATATATATATATATAGTGTGAGAACCGCCGACTGTCAATACGACGGTTCTAGGTTCAATCCTTGGCTTGGGAGAGATGCTGGTCTATCGGCACTGATGAGTTGTGATACAACGAAACAGGACTGTATGTCGATGACTACAAATATATTTTAAGCCCCCCTCTTTGGGTAGAGTACTGTCGTAAATAATCTCACCCGCTACTTAATTGGCTGAAAATGCGAAGTTCGTTGTTTGTTTGTTTACGAACATGCGATTTGAGCACTATAAAAGTGGTGGCGGGTGTCTATTTAAATAGACATTCCGACGAGTTATTTACGGGCGTCAATTCCATGGTCGAGTGGGAGAACCGCCGACTGTCAACACGACAACGAAACAGAACTGTATGTCGATGACTATATATATATATATATATATATATATATATATACGCTAGCTGTACTATCTATCTATCTATCTATCTATTTATCTATTCTATCTATCTATCTATCTCTCTCTCTCTCTCTATATATATATATATATATATACTAGCTGGACTATATCTATATATATATAGATATATATATATATATATATATACATATATATATTATATATATATATATATATAGTCCAGCTAGTATACATATACATATACATATATAATTTCAGTTGAATTAAAGCCGGTTGATTTAGCTTTTATGTGCAGATCATCATATAATGATTAGATCACCCTGACAGACGTTAAAAAGCATTTTAAAAATAAATGTTTAAATTCAACAGCATTTCTCGCGGCTAATGGTAGCCGAATGGATTAGGTCCTTGCTAATGAAACCAGGGATAGCTTCTCTCGCCGGATTCGAATCTATCGACTGGTGTTAATCGTGACACCCTGCACTGTTGATTCCCGAAGGGATGAAACACTAGTGTCTGTGGGTGTTTAATATTTATCATAGTAAATAATTATATCTATATATCTATATATATATATATATATATATAGAGAGAGAGAGAGAGAGAGAGAGAGAGAGTAAGGGAGAGAGTAAGGGAGAGAGGGGGGAGAGATAGATAGATAGATAGATAGATAGATAGATAGATAGACAGATATGCATGCAGGCCAATAAATAACAGACATACACATGCACAACCATATGTCTCCAATTAATTTCTCACATACATACACATGCTCAACACGCGAAAGTTATTTCGCGTGTTGAGCATGTGTATGTATGTTATCATGTGTTAAGCATGTGTATGTATGTTATGGTCTACAAAATGCACCAATGAAAACCTTTCGAGAACGTCAGCATACAAACACACTCACACACACACACACGTTACAGAACAATCACGTAAGCTCATGGTGTCATATACGTTCATAGACACTCTTGAAAAGCATAATCGCACGCATACACATATATAAACGG
Source organism: Euprymna scolopes (assembly GCF_053919585.1). NCBI lineage: Eukaryota > Metazoa > Mollusca > Cephalopoda > Sepiida > Sepiolidae > Euprymna > Euprymna scolopes. The sequence goes on from NC_136506.1 coordinate 69,233,718, forward strand.
ATACATTAACACTGTTAAGTAAACTCACATACAATCCAACACACGGAGACCCAATAACAATTTCGGCAGTAATTCAGACGGAACATTTCTTTCTTATTTAGATTAACCTGTGTACAGCACAGCGAATGTACATAGAACTCAATCATTTATCATATATATTTTCCTTGTATAAGACTAACCACTAAGGAGGCCGTCCTATCAGCAGGTGCGAAGTCCTGAGGCTGTTGTATTGTCATTTGGTGAATGGATTCTGGATCATGCAGTAGTTTTTGGTGAGGCCTCTCGATGCCATATTAGTCGGTAATTGTTACGGATTTACCTTATGATCTACAAAAAATATTTCTTCACTTCTTTTTCTCCCTTATGTTCCCTTTCTGCTCTGCTCTAATCAAGTCTGTCTACCTATTCCACAAATCCTCAAGTGCCATCATGAAAATTCTCTAGAAGAAATGCACTATTAAACCCAGAATTCCAACTTTCAATGTAGACCCCCACTATCATGTCTCTTTCTCCAACATCAGGGGTCTACGTTCGAACCTTACAGAGGTTTGTAATCCAATTAGAGGATACTCAACTAGAACCGATTCTTCCTAAGCGAAACTGGTATTGGACCGACTATTTCGCTAAATGAGTTCGTAATTAAAGGATATTCTAATTTAACATCCAAATCTGACAACCAAGACCACCATGGGCATGGAATATGTGGCTACATTAGAGATGGCTTTCTATGTGGTAGGGATATCTCCAGAGAAGACCCTAAATTTCCCTATATGTGCTTTCGAATTGCACTTGCTCACACCACTGCGTTTATATTTGTCCTCTATCGCACTCACAACAACGGCGTTATTATCTTTAAGAGCATATCTGAGAAAATTGACGACAACCTGTTTTCTCATCCTTCGGTTAACATTCACGTTTGTGGAGACTTCAATGTTCACAATGTGGAATGATTATCCCACTCAAACAAGACCGATAATGAGGAGAGTTTTTTGTCACGATTTATCTATTACTTATGACCTAACAGATTGTTCACGGATCCACACGCATGCCCGATACTGAAGGTCAGTATGCAAGTCTCCTAGACGTTTTTTCTCACAACTTGCATTGAGCTATGTTCATCTTCTGTTTTAACCCCACTGGCATCTTCCGACCACTCGGTTATCGCAATTAAGATAAAAACAAAATGTAATAAGTTCTCACGCAAACCTCTCCATCGAATAGTATATCGATACTCTGTGGCTTTCGTACATTTATATCAGATTTACTTCTGCGTTCTATGTTTAAATAAAGACGTGTTCTATATAGTATCAGACCTGACGAAATGGTTAAATGTAGATATACCCTCCAAAACTTCCAGCAAAAACCTAACAGCCAGCCGTATAGGGTATGGCATAAAGGTCTATTCCACAAAATCCCCAGCTATCGTATAGCTGGAAATGTCTTTTCAATAATTAAATCATTTCTCTCTGATAGGTTCATAGGAGTAGTCGTTGATGGGCAGAAATCAGAATCTCACAGTATTAATGCTGGAGCCCCCCAGGGGTCCATCCTGATCGACATCACTGATCTCCCAAATCACATCCTAAGATCATTCGTAGAAATTTATGCTGACAGCACTACCATCAACGGCAACACTTCAAAGGTCGTAATCGACCAAGTTCTGTCTGATTCTCTCTCCTCTGATCTTAATTACGTGGTATAATAGGAAAAGAGGTGGCTGGTTAATTTTAATGTATCTAAAACAAAGCTTCTATTTTTCCATCATCAACGCTCTTATCCCCGTCTGGCATCAATTGAAATGAACGGCTCTCGTCTTATGGGGGTTCCATGTTTTGACAAGCTCCAAGGTCTGACCTTTACTCCTGATCTGAGATGGAACAGGTACATTAAATCCATTGCCGAGGTTGCTGTTAAATGGGATCGTTCTACCGCTCCAGTAGATATCCCACTGTTGATGCAATCCTCTACCTGTATAAAAGCCAAGTACGTCCAAGGATGAAGTACTGTTGTGCCACATCGTTTTCTCACATATGTTACTTTTATATATGATTTCTGAATTAATTCATTGATATATATATAGCCATGTTATATATTATTTTGAAGCGCGTTTTTTTTTTTTTCGTTCTATCGAATCGTGTTATTCGTTACCGTTCTCAATCTAGTCATTCATTTTTTATAGGCTTTTCGACAGCATGGACAAAATTCAAATTCACACGATTTTTTTTGTTCCAGTTCAAACTAGGCCGAACGCTGCCAAGACAGCTCGTGATATTAATGATGTGTTTAGCCCAGAAACCACTAACGACCGTGTTGTTTAATGATGGTTTAAGAAATTTCGCAATGGTGACGACAGACTCGAAGATGAAAACGGTCGCGGTCAGCCGACTTCGGTTGATAAAGAACATTTGAAAGCCTTAATTGAAGCTGATCCTCGCAAAACTACACGAGAAGTTGCTGTTTAACTCGAGGTCGTTCACCATTAGGGAAGTCAAAAATGTTGGATAAATGGGTGCCGCATGAACTGAACGATAATTTTAAAAAATCGTCTTTTTGAGGTGTCTTATACGCAACGAGAACGACCCATTCTCGCGTGGATTGTGACGTGTAATGAGAAGTGGGGCCTCTACGACAACCAGCGACGTTCGGTACAGTGGTTGGATGCCGGAAAGGATTCACGACACTTCCCGATCACAAAATTGCATCAAGAAAAGGTTATGGCGACTGTTTTATCGTCTGCGGTTTCATCCATAACAGCTTCTTGAATCCAGGTGAAACGATTATGGCGGAAAAGTACTGCAAACAAATTGACGAAATGCACTAGCAGCCCCAACATATGTACCCGAGATTGGTCAATCTGAAGAGACCAATTCTCCTCCGTGACAACGATCGCCCGCATGTTGAACACCTAACCCTGAACGAATTACGAGAGACTCTGACTCATCCGCCATATTCACCAGACCTCTCGACCACCGATTATCACTTTTTCAAGCATCTCGATAACTTCCTGCGCGAAAAATGCTTCAAATACCGAGGTGATGCCGAATCGGCCCTCAATGACTTAATCGCTTCCAGAACTCCCGATTTCTATGCTAACATGTATCGATTCTAATGGTTCTTATTTCGATTAATAAAGCTTATCATGAAAGGAATTATGATTATTTGCAGTTCACCGTCAAGAAACGACATTATTTTTGCACCAACCTTATATATATATATATATATATATATATATATATATATATATATATATTATTTCATGTGCTGTGTAATACCTGTCCTAGGGTAGGTAAAATATATTTTTGCTCGAGATAGCAAATGATACATGCCTCTATCCTAAGAATAACATGTTCAAAATCAACTTCATTTTTCTCGTTGCTTTATACGGCCCTGACCAACGCCGGATGCCCTGCTAGTATAATAAAAAATACGAAATCTGCATTAATCAAATTTAATCATATTTAAGCGTATTTTACTTATAGCTCTCTTGATGTTGGCTAATAGGGTCGGGTAACGCCAGGTTTTCGGAAAATACAAACAATGGTTTTTGAAGTAAACGCGTTCGATTTTTTAACCGCTGACGTAGGATGACGTAAATCGAACAGAACAAAGATAATTCTAATTTGTGCAATGATAATAAAAAAGGTTTCGTTTTGAGTAAAAAAAAAAAAAAAAAAAACAGAACAGAGAGAAAATCCGCCTGTCAACAGCGGTTGTAAACGTATTTTCGCCAATCAGCCAATCGTCGCACACCTCCATCCCAGCTTTAACTCATCGCAAGCTCGAATTGTCAAAATAAAGTGAAGTTTGTTTTTATATCAACACGGAAATCTTTCGTAGTTATTGAACATCGGCTATACATATGTACGCTCCCTCATGATATATAACAGCTGTCAATTTGGTGCTGTGACAAAATTAATTGGGCTTACCTAAAAAGCAGTTTTTTATATTCCCCGAAAAGCCTGCATTGCCTGATTTCACAAAATTCGGCACTCACTGGTCTCATTACCGAACATTTACGGCTAAGTATTTTCAGAGAACAATAAATAAGTCTTGTCGAATCAAAGATAAAATGTTAATTTCTGTCCCCGTGATTTGTTGAACACTTGACTTTTCAGTTGGTTCGAATTGTGCGACCAGCAGAAAAATAATCCCCAGACTGATTATTCCACAAGGAAGAGACGCATGCATAAAATTTATGTTATGTATTAGAATTCGTGTTGTCTGGTGCTTTTATATATCTACGTAGTTTTAGTTCAGCCAGCTAACCAATCAGATTCGATTTTATTCTAGCCCGCGAGTTTTCATTACCCAACAGCCGGTCTTTACTCAAACAATTGTTTGGCCACTGTTCTGCTTTGTTTATTTGTATTTTCTTTGCATGAACTTGATTAAAGTACTTTTTATTAATACTATTTTTATTATATTTTATGTACTAATGTCATATATATATATATACATATATATATATATATATATATATATATATATATATATATATATATATATATATATATATATATATTGGTTATTCTTTTTTTCCGATTTTTCTGGATATCTTTTCGATTCGCCGAGTGGTCTTTTTTTATTTCAGCCGGCATGTTGTAAAAAATGGCGCCCAAAAGTTGTTCATCCATATTCTATCCAAGCGCTTTCTATCAGTGCGTCCGATTATCGTCAAGAGCGATTGTTGTTGTGTTTTTTTGTTGTTGTCGTTTGTTTTGTTTTTGTTTTTTTTCGACAACAACAACAATCGCTCTTGACAGTAATCGGACGCACCGATAGAAAGCGCTTGGATAGAATATGGATGAACAACTTTTGGGTTCCATTTTATATAACATGCCGACTGGAAAAAAAAACCGCTTGGCGAATCTAAAAGATATCCAGAAAAATCGGAAAAAATGAATAACCCTGTCGTGTTCAATCAGACGTGCTTGAATATATATATATATATATATATATATATATATATATATATATATATATATATATATATATATATATATATATATATATATGAGAATAAGCGGTCAACTAACACAATGCAATATTCCGACCTCAGTCGTTGAATACTCTTTGACTCTTTATTGCTTATTTAGCATTTATAGAAAGTTAATTTCCTCCACTCCCTGACTGCCGATAGTTTGGAAGTAGAATATCAGCCTACGAAGTTACGGCATTCGAATCTCCCGATTTGCAGTAATTATCATCAACACTGAAAATAACGTGAGTTAAAAATATGCGTTGTAGGTTTAAAATTAACTGTTTATATTTATGTAAAAACAAACTATTACCGTACATGCACTGACATGACAGAAAAGACACCCATAGAAACAGTTTATTTCAATAAGCATATAATTTAAAAAACAAAATAAAAAATAAATGATCACAAATTTAATAACTAATTTTTGGTATACATTCCCTTTGTTGTTTTAATGCTAAACCCCTTCTTGGCATGGCATTGATCAGTTGAATATCAACTTGAGGAAGTTCTTGCCATGTCTAACGCAATAATTCTAAAAGTTTAGTGATAGGAGATGGCTTTCTTTTGTTTTTGCGAAGGTTCCGATTTAATATGCCCAAAAGGTTTTCAATTAAGTTCATATCCGGGGATTGACTTGGCCATAGAAGTTTATTTATCCCATTTTGTTGTGTCTAGCAGAGTGGCCCATCTGACATAAATAAGGAGTTAACTTAGTTCATTTTATCAGTTGAGATTATTGGTAGGAGTCCTTCATGTAATATTGAAGCATATTTAGCAGAATTGATATTTCCTTCGCACTCTACCAGGTCTGAGTGATCATCATCCCAAATCGCACCCAATACCATAACGGAGAAACCTCTATGTTTCCGTGTTGGCTGCAGTCTTTTTAAGTCAAACTTTTGCTGAGGGAGCTTCCATGCCATACCTTTCATCTGTTGGGAAATAATGCAGATTCTGACCCATCAGAGAAAATGACATTGGTCCTAATGGTTATAGGCCTCTCCACCATCTCATGAGCCCAATATTTTTTGCGCATGATATTGGCATAACGAAGAAGAGTTTTCCTTCTCGCAGCTCTAGCAGAGTAGCCCAGCTTGTGAAGATACCTTACAGCTGTTCTGGGACTGACACCAGCTTGTGTTGAAATCTCAGATGCTTTGCAGTGAGGATCGTCTTCAGCATTTCTTTTCACAAAACGCCAGGTTCTTTCATAGGGCCCGGGGTGACCTGGGTGAGGTTTTGTGCACCCTTTGTCCTCTCTTGTGAATCTCTCTATTAACTGTCGAAAGGAGTATTGAAAGATTTCCTGCTATTTTGCATTGACTAAAACCACCTTCATGTAAACCCACGATTCATCCTTGCAGAATTCTGATAGACCTGATACTTCTTTGCTTCGTGGCATGCTTCAACGTTGTTAGTTGTAATTTTAATAAGATGTTCTAAGTTATTTCGGGTTTGTATTACTGTACACATAGATTCGAAAAAGTTGTCAAAAAACAAATATATAACAAATAAATGTTATCAAAGGCAAGATAAGTTACTTTTCTACCAAACTGGATATATTTTTCGTGTTTTTATTCAATGTAACATGTTTATTCAGCTCGAAAACCATACAGCGTTTACCGATGTATTGGAACATTCAAGATGGCGTCTTATTCTCTCTTTAACATGGTAAGTGTGGGAAAAGATGTTATAAATAAAAAACCGGATAAAATACTGTTAAAAACTCGCTCAATATATGTTACCGTGACATAGGTTGACATATATTCAGCGGGTTTTTAATAGTATTTTGTATAGTTTTTTATTTATAACATCTTTTTTCATACTTACGGTGTTAAAGAGGGTGTGAGACGCCATCTTGAATTTTCGAATACACCGGTAAATACTGTATGTTTTTCGAGCTGAATAAATATGTTACATTGAATAAAAACACAAAAAATATATCCAGTTTGGTAGAAAAGTAACTTATCTTGCCTTTGATAGCATTTATTTGTTATATATTTGTTTTTTGACAATCTTTTCGAATCTATGTGTACAGTAATACAAACCCGTTATTTCAGTGCTATTCTTATCTGTAAATATAAATAAGCATATATTAATCTTAGGAAAATATTTATTTTAGTGTCTGTTCTTTTTTGTCATCTCTGTGTTGTACACACACATGCATACGCACAAATACAAACGCACACACACACACACACACACACACATATATATATATATATATATATATATATATATATATATATATATATATATATATATATATAAGAAAAGATTCAACGAATATATGTTATATACATGTGTTATAACTATGATACCGATTGTAAAAGTTGTAACTTATTGTAACACTTATGTGCGTGTTACTGGTAGCATAACACGCAACTACGTATTGATATATATGTACATGTAAGATTATGCTGACGCGAGAAATACAGGCGAACGAGAAGTGGTCACAAAATTTTATTTACACAAACGTAGGACACAATTCAATGGTATTGATTTTCACAAGGTTTGGCAAAAAAAAAAAAAAAAAAAAAACGATGAACACTGGCCGCTAGGTTTCCTGCCGAAGAAACCACGACGATCACATGACCGGAAGTGGAAATGTTGCCAGACAAAAGAAAAACTATAAAACAACGTTAATTCATTGTTTAAGATTTATTGACTTCTAAATAAATAGATTATTATTGTAGACTTTTTAGATGAGCATTTTTAATTTACATTACTTGCATTGTTTGTCATACTATTTCCAACTTCGTCGTTATTTTTTTACAACGTTTCGGCAGATGTAACCCCCGATCTTCTTTGATATGGATCCCTGTCGCAACAAATAAAGGCGTTGATTAATAATCTCGACTTATATATAAAAAACACTTTGTGGGTGTGTGGGTGTGTGTGAGTTCGTTTCCTGCAGGCTCTGAAAATACTGCGCCGATAATTTTTTAATTTCACACACATTTACCTTATGTCTTTATGAAGTTTTTTGTATCGGAATCCCTCCGATAAGTACATCTGAGAAGTTTTATCACCGTACAAGCAGAAGGACCAGGCGTATAAAATGGACAGTAGGTTCTTTGATAGGACAGGGATGCATGTAAAATGAATGTTTCTGTTTAGAGCACAGTTGAATCATGATACTTGACTTTTGTATTCTAATCTTTAATTGAAGCCATTATATAATTTTTTTTATAAAATCAGCAGTATATTCTCTACAGTGCAGTGTAGACTACACTGTATTGTGGATTAAGTCACTGTAAGGAGATATGTGAAGTTTCTTCCCAGTGTACTGCGACGGGTCCCCGACTAGAGTAGGCAATCAATCGATTCGGATGACAATAAAAGGATGTAAAGTGTTGAACATTCGTTGATCATCATTCAATTCCGGGAAACGTCGGTTTTCCCTGCTAGTCAGTTATAAATGACAGTATTCTGGATATATAAGGTTCGGTGTTTACTACATAACTACAAATAGTGTAATAATAAACCATTCTATCTCCTCATGGCTGACAGAACAAAAACAATCTAATTCGTGGATTAAATACAAGCATTTAGTTTGAAATTCTGTATAGGTTTCTTAGTTTGGCATGAATGTTCTCAAATTTCGAAAAGGTATACTCGAAGGAGGTTGGAGGTTTTGATTCCTCATTCGAAACTGAACAGTAATGATGTATTTTCAGAAATTCTCAAAAGTGAAAATATCGAAAAAAGAAAAATTATCACATAAGAACACAAAAATAGAAACAAGCAAGATAATTTGTCGTTTGTGGAAATAAAAGTAGCCCGATATATATAATCATTCTCTAATCTATTTTTTTTTTCGTATTAAGTGACTCACTTAAAAGTAGTCCGATCTAATCTTTCTCTTAACGACCAACTGACACCACAAGACAAAATGCAAGTTGTTTTTTTTTCCAATAAGATAGCGCTACATGCCATATGTCTCACAGATCACTGACACGAGTTGATGACATGTATACGGAAGAGAGAACAATAACCGGACCTGTTAATCATGCGATTTTTGCCTTTGGAGGACTTTAAAACAAAAAGTTTAGGCAAATAATCTTCACAATCTAGACCAACTAAAGGAGAACATTACCAACGCTATAAGGAGAATCACCAGAGAAGATCTACAGGCAGTCTCTGCAAACGTTGTTAAACATGCCCAGAAATGCATGGATGTCAACAGGGAGCACTTCCAGCATCTTTTATAACACTACATATAATTTAAACAATAAAAGAATGTTCCTCTTTTCTACTACATTGTATAGACTACTTTTAAGTGGGCCATCGTGTAGAATTCCAATGAAAATAGTCATCGAAATTGGTGTAGTCTTAAAATAATCCGATTTTGAAATCTCAAAAGGAAATCTGCGATAGATCTTAAGTATTTAATTGAAATATTTCGCCCACTTAAATAACATTTTGACCATTTAATCCATCACCAATTGACAATCCCTTTAACCATTATCCTTAAATAACATTTTGACCTTGATAAGTGATGACACATTCAAGACTAAAAATTTAGATTTTTTTCTTTCATAATCATTATAAAAACTTGTTTTCCAGATTTTTTTGTGTTTTTTGTGGGTTTTTTAGACTTTCTTGGAAATATATGTACCCAGCTGATAAGGGTACATTGAAGATACGATTATATACAGAATATGAGCATTAAATGATACTTTTTTGGGTACCCATTTTAAGATATTCAAAACAAGAACTCGTATTCAAAGCTGCATACAAGATGTGAACAAATTCTTGTCGAGCTGCCCATCAAAATTTAACCCATCCTTTTACATTCTGTCAAGGTGTTATTCATCGTCAAAAGACAGTATCATTAACTCTTATCATCGAGTTCTACCCTTGGTAAGCGGCGACTCATAAATATATAATAATGACATTTTCTTCTTTCCAAAAAGTAAGAAATCAAGCCTTAGAATAATTTATCAAATCAACGTCGGGTTCAAGGTGATACAAGATGCGTAACGGGTCGAACAGTCATGTGATGTTTCGTCATAAAACAAATTTCACTTCAAAAAATTATGATTTTTTATTTACCGACCATTATAAAAACGTGTTCTATATTTTTATGTTTAGTGAAGAAGCTTGTCTTGGGATACCATCGTCCTGCATAGCGAAATACGAGAGCGGAGTCGCTCGGGTGCACTGCAGCAAGTTGCAAAATGGCGCAATTTTTGGAGGGCAAAAAAAGCCTCCAAATACGGTTAGCGGACATCAGTATGGAAAATAAAGCCACAAAACGCGATCACAAAAGGGCAAAAGGTGAAAGGCCGAAATATATAACGTATTAGATGGCTCACGAGCGGAAGTGATCGTATAACAAGATATCTGTTTAGTTTGGGGGGGGGTAAGTATATATGGAGGATTGCTCTATCCTGATTCTGTAGCGTCTCGATGGGGATGTGGGGAGATTCGCACACGCTCCACGAATGATAGTTAGGGATTTTAATGGGCGCCAATCCACCAGGCGCCTGAGAGGGTCAAGTTTAGTTAAGGGTGTGATAGTTTTTTCCAGATCTGTGCCGAGTGCTGTGGCTTCGTAGCTTGGTAATCCGGGTGAATCAGTACATAAGAAGATATCTTTGTATTAGAGTAGTGATCTTTGCAGATTTTGTGGGTAGGGGTTTTCCTGTTTTGCTCCCCTGAAGTATAGTATGTTTGATTTGTATGTAACAGAGATATGAGGACTTAGCCTAAACACCCGGGGGAGAGGAGGGTCAAAGAAATCCGGTGGACGAAGGAGTCGTCCTAAGGTCAAGAAGCCAAAAGGCTTTGTGTTTACGTTTTGGAGATTTTTTTTCTCCGGCGTTGAATAAAGCTGACAGGAAGGTAGGATCTTCCTGCATGAAAATCTGTTTTCTGCGAGGCTATGGGACAATGCAAGTAGCCCCGGTCACCGGTGGGAAGCGACGGTACGCTCCACGTGGCGAAAACATCAGACGGTTTCCCGCCAAGGTACGGAGCGGGCGGTTACGAGGATTATGCTAGGAGTGATCAGTAGAGATGTCTGACTAAGAGAAATTATTTGGAAAACATATAGAAGCGATGATGATGATTTTCAGATCTTTGCTTTGCTTGGTGGGGTGTGGAGACCTAAAGACCTTCCTAATAAATGTCATAAGATCTGGAGTAACCGAAAATGTATCATACTTTTTTTATAAAAAAAGAGGGAAGGAGGGTTGTGTTAGTAATGCAGTTAACGCGGTACTGAGTTGAATCTGACTTACTTGTGCCGAGAAGGTGCAAAAAGGTCAATTGGTTACCGGTGACATATCAGACTCAGTGACTTCCGTTGACAGAACTTGCACCTGCGTGCTAAAATGTTAGTCAGTGCGTTTTAGGTGCAGGGTGGTTAACAAACACTCTGATATGAATAGAAATGCACATGGGGATTTAGGGAGTCAGAAAGAAGAGACAGTTGATTGGAGTTGGTAAACAAGGAAAGATGAGTCGACAGAAACGCAAAAAAGCTTGAGTCAACAATGCGAGGAATTCACCGGTTCACTCGTAGATGAAATAAAGAGATCCTTGCCAGAAAATCGGCGTCGTGTTTTTTTCTTAGATATTCTTTACAACTTATCCACTAGAAACGGGAAGAGCCGTATCTAACAAGACACAAGATAACAAAAAAGGTATGGTGATATCTTATCGCGTATATATGCGCGCACACACACACATACACACACACATGCAGTGTTAAGAACTACTAAGGTAGATGCACAAGGTAATGGTCCTTAAAGGAGCTCGACCACGTGTATACACACCAGACTGTATAAATGTAGCAGAAAAATGAGCAGAAAATTATTAAAAACAACAATAAACTTTTTTTATAATGATTATTAAATATTTCCAGTTGAATGTTGAAGAATATTATGAGAAGGTTGAAAATGAATGAAATAAGCAAAATTTGACGGTTTTTACGGAGTCGGTTTATGACAAGTATTTGTTGCCATTCGATTTAAAGACGAACATGTTGTAGTTCACAGGAAAGTATTCTACATGTTCCACAAATGGCAAGTTTTTCGGGAGAAATTTTGTTCATGAAAATTTTGTTTTATTTTGGCACATGAAGAATGCAAGAAAAGTTATTTGCAGTCGTGGTAATAAGATGAGTTCTTGCTGTGGATGTCTTAAAGTAGATACGATTCAGTCGTTTCGAGACAGAGGTTGGCGGCGAACTGAATTGAATCCAAAATTCGATATTTTTTATAATAACATTTGAAGCTTCTGATTGGTTGATTCTCATAACCATAGTTTTTTAAAACGGCCGTCGAAATCATTGGAGTTATACCCTCATAAGTAATCATAAACATTTCAACATGTTCTCTTCTGTAGATTTTCGGAAATAACGGCTCCCTCGCTGTACTAGAGTAGCTGGCCACGCACAGAAAACTTTCTGAAGTGTATTTATCGGGAATCTGAATGGTATTTCGAACGAAACCCTTTTACTTAAACTACGGGATAAGCATGTCCTCATTCCATCAACTACAACTGGGCGGAAGTCCTAAGTAACTAACAATTATCCGCAAGGACCCGTGGCGTAGAGGATAATGTACTTTGTAAAATTCAGTTATAAGTTATACTCTTCTGGGGGTTGAAGGTTCAATCCTCACTATGGACGATACTCAAACTGCAATTGCGAATTACTTATCACTTCTACGCAGTAATGACTGGAGGTATGAAAGTATGTCACCCCGTGGATTAAATAAAGTGTTCTGTTCCAAATTCCGTTTAGATTACCGATTTCAACAGAAAGATTCTCAAGTTCGGCATGCTACACCTGAAGAAGGCCGAGGATTACATCGACTGAAATCTTGTGAAAAATGACTCTCAAGATGAGAACAGTAGTCCGAAGAATTCAAATAATACGAATAATCAATCCTCATCTGAAAAAGTCAGAAACATAAAACTTGCATATTTATTTAACAATTGGTCTTTTTTTTAGATTTCGTAATAAAAGTAAATTTATTTTAACATGCAGCACATTTCATATTCGCCACTCACTGACTCTTAACTCTACTATTGATTTTAATATGTCCACATTATTGTGTTCTTGGTCAGTGAAACACAATCTATTTAATAGCATTCATATTGACTAACATTACGCACAATATATTGAATAGCATACATATTAACTTGAACTACGCACAATATATTTAATAGCAGACATATTAATTTGAACTACGCACAATATATTTAATAGCAGACATATTAACTTGAACTACGCACAATATATTTAATAGCAGACATATTAACTTGAACTACGCACAATATATTTAATAGCAGACATATTAACTTGAACTACGCACAATATATTGAATAGCATACATATTAACTTGAACTACGCACAATATATTTAATAGCAGACATATTAACTTGAACTACGCACAATATATTTAATAGCAGACATATTAACTTGAACTACGCACAATATATTGAATAGCATACATATTAACTTGAACTACGCACAATATATTTAATAGCAGACATATTAACTTGAACTACGCACAATATATTTAATAGCAGACATATTAACTTGAACTACGCACAATATATTTAATAGCAGACATATTAACTTGAACTACGCACAATATATTGAATAGCATACATATTAACTTGAACTACGCACAATATATTTAATAGCAGACATATTAACTTGAACTACGCACAATATATTTAATAGCAGACATATTAACTTGAACTACGCACAATATATTGAATAGCATACATATTAACTTGAACTACGCACAATATATTTAATAGCAGACATATTAACTTGAACTACGCACAATATATTTAATAGCAGACATATTAACTTGAACTACGCACAATATATTGAATAGCATACATATTAACTTGAACTACGCACAATATATTTAATAGCAGACATATTAACTTGAACTACGCACAATATATTGAATAGCAGACATATTAACTTGAACTACGCACAATATATTGAATAGCATACATATTAACTTGAACTACGCACAATATATTTAATAGCAGACATATTAACTTGAACTACGCACAATATATTTAATAGCAGACATATTAACTTGAACTACGCACAATATATTGAATAGCATACATATTAACTTGAACTACGCACAATATATTTAATAGCAGACATATTAACTTGAACTACGCACAATATATTTAATAGCAGACATATTAACTTGAACTACGCACAATATATTTAATAGCAGACCTATTAACTAGAACTAAACACAATATATTTAATAGCGTACCTATTAACTAGAACTACAAATAAAGTGAAAAGAAATATATTGCTTGATCGGCAAATATTGAAATCGATAGCACATGCATACAATTATAAGACTTTTACTGCCTGGAAAATCAATCTCTTCAAACAAAGGCACTTCGGGTTGGGGCAACAATATAAATTGCAGCATTCTAGACAGTTTTCTCTTTAAATACTCAAGGATGGAATAGATACTACACTTTTACGTTTATTCTTCCCTGAAAAGTAAAAAAAAATACGAAAATATCAATCATTGTAACGTTGGCAAATATTCAAATAAATATACAAATATTTTATAAAAAATAATCAAAGTAAACGATTTTATTTAATTTAAAATAGTTTTTTTTTTGTTTGTTTGTTTTTGTTTGTTTTTTGCATGGCGTTTTTAGAATGCAATCTAGAATAACGTATATTTTGGATTAAGTTACTGCATGGAGGCATGTGAAGTTTCCTCCAGAGAGATTTCACGGATTTCGATGACAATGAAAATATAGAAGTGTGAAATATTCGTTGATCATCATTCAATCCCGGACAACGTCGAGTATGTGCTAGTATATATATATATATATATATATATATATATATATATATATATATGTGTGTGTGTGTGTGTGTGTGTGTGTGTGTGTGTGTGTGTGTGTTTATATAAGCGTTAATATGTAGTAATTAGTAGGGAACCCGGCGTTGTCCGGAACATAAAAATAAAATGGCAAAAGTAAAAGGTATGCAACATGTTTCTATTAAAACACCGTCCTTTTTGTCTTTTTACATCAGTTTCTGTCTGTTATTCTTTTTTATTCTTCCATGTTTTGCGCATCACTCTAACCTCCGCCGGCTTAACCCTAACCCTAACCCTAACCCTAACCCATTCCTTTCTTTTACCTTGTTAATGTATAAATAATAATAATAATAATAATAATAATAATAATAATAATAATAATAATAATAAAACGTATACCCGCTACAGTACTAGAAAACGACAACCACAAGATCCTATGGGACATGGACATACAGGCTGACAATTCCATCCAAGCAAGAAGACCAGATGTCGTAATAATTAACAAGAAAGAAAACTCATATCAAATCGTAGACTTTTCTGTCCCAGCTGACCACAGGGTGAACATGAAAGAAAAGGAGAAACGAAACAAATACACGGAGCTAGCCAGAGAGTTAAAAGGGATTTGGATAATGAAGAAAATCAAAATAATACCTACAATAGTAGGAGCACTAGGAACAATTCCGAAAAATTTTGAAAAAAGAATGGCAGAAATTGGAATCAGTGGAATAGATGCAAAAATACGACTAACAATAATGAAAATGGCTGAAATATTAAGGAAACCCCTTGAATACGGAGAATAATACAAGAAGACAATATAACGAAGAAACGCTACAGGGAATGAAGAACACTGAAGCTGCATATCTACAAGTTCTACACCCTTATCATGCATCCCCTTCCATTGTCTCATCACCGTTCCCCCAAGAGAAAAGTGATACCAAAGAGCTGAGAAGGGTCAAGGAGGATGGAAACACCGAGGAGAGAGCGCTGACCAGACCTCCGGCTGGACAAGCGCGAAGAGAACTGAGAACTTGGGGAGGCTTAGTGCCGCTCAAATTCCAGTATAAACCAATGGCCACTGCCAGCGAGAAATCAATGGTAAATGGCTGTTGCGATGAGGCAAATTTATTTGCTAATGCTATCGAAGGAGGTGGAGAGATCTGGACGTCTGGGGTGACTTGTTGTTACTCAGCTTCCAGAGAACACCACAGGTTTCCAATCAGATCGGTTGTTGACTTGTGTGAAATAATAAGTATTTCACCTGTGCTTTCAGTTTTAAAGTGATTGTCCTCAACCAATATCGACTCTTCTTCTCCAAAATCATAATGGCATCTATATTTGCTTTAATTTACTCCCGGGTAACGCCGCATTTCGTACCTTCCCCTCAATAACATAAATGAAACTTTTCTTTATTTTAGTCTATTCCGAAACAGCGCAGAGTTTCTCGCCTTATCTTCTCCATCAAAAATATACCACATGGGAAATGCAGTACTGTATTATTGAACAAACCTGTTCTATCTAGAATATTGAGCACTAACTCCTGTCGACGCTGAGCACATTTACTACTATAAAATACTATGGGAAAATAAGGAGAACTTTTCTCCCGGAGAATGTGGCGTTTAAAACACTTTTTCTGTGTAGGATAGCTCCATCTTAAATATTGATGACTCCCGAACAACGCTGAGTAGACACACCTGCTTTACTTATGAATACTGAGTAATTTGGATTACCTTATACCACTTACCAAATATAATGCTGTATTATTACTAGTATGGCTCCCGGCAAATACCGTATTAAGAACAGACGGAAAAGTTTTCTTCTCCCGAGGAACGCTGTGATCTAAGTTATATTGAGCACTTTTAAATTACTATACACTACTTACCAATTATATACGGCATAATCGCATTGACACACCGGTTCTCGTTAGATCAACGAAGTTAAGCAACATTGAGTCTGGTTAGTACCAGATGGTATTTATTTGCTCCCCCACCGAGCAAATTAGGCAGAAGGCCAATTTTTAATGTGAGGAGTGAAGGGAGGGGGAAGGGAAATGGGGACCAGCTCCCGAGAGGTGGGAAATGGGAGCTGGTTAAAGGTCAGGCATGTGGGGTTGCCCCCACATCTGGTCTTTGCTAGTCATAGCTAGTCATAGCTAGTCATAGCTTGCAGTATCTGCCGGAACAGATGCTACACTTTGATCTTGGCCCGAAGGCCAAGAAATGTCTGGTTAGTACCAGATGGGTGACCATTTAGGCGCTGTATGTGCTCTCCACTTATCTCAGCATTTGTTTCCAGTCGCCCTGTACACACACTTCACTTTTCACTGGCATTTAACAATGTCGACTCGGGAGAAGTGTGGTTGGGGATTGCGCACCTCCTGCCACAAAAATTTCACGTGCAGGCACCCCTTCGTGGGTGTTCATAGTCTGTCAAAGGCTGAAGGAGCCATAGTCTGTACTTACCAAATGTAATCTTACGCTTATGCCTCCTGTTTAGAATGCTACTGGAAGCATTCAAAGTGAAAATGTCTGTGTGTGTGTGTGTGTGTGTGTGTGTGTGTGTGTGTGTGTGTGTGTGTGTGTGTGTGTGTGTGTGTGTGTGTGTGTGTACACTTCCCTACCAAATAACTCTGTCAATTTTCAGGCTACAGATTCGAGATTTGACATCAGGGGTATTGAGATTTGGAAAAAATCTTTTTAATCGGTTTTCGGCTAGGGAGCAAAATTCAACGATTTGACCTTTGAGACTCTGCCAATCTCCTCCTCCAATTTTGGATCTAAACACTTGCAATTTTAGATATAGGTTACTTGGACATAGAGCTAACTTTATAATTTGATTTAAGCCGAAAACAATAAATGTTAAGAGGTCATAATTGGGGTCAAAGTTTAAAAGAATGACCTCTGCGGTCTCTACTAAATTACTAAGCCAATTTTTGGTCTAAACATTTGAAATTTTACAAGTGTATTGAAACATAGGGCAAGTTTTTAATCGTTTTTTGTTTTGTTTTTTTGCTGGAAATTTGGCTTCCAATGGGTCAAAGTCCAAAAGATCTGACCAAGATCTGACCTTTGCGGTCTCTAGCAAACTATTAAGCCAATTTTGGGTCTAAAGATTTGAAATTTTCCATAAAGGGTATTCAGACATGCAGCAAGATTTTAATCAGTTTTGGGGCGAAAATTTGGCTGAAAAGAGGTCAAAGTTTACAGAGTTGGCCTTTGCAGATTCTATCAAACTCCTCCGCGAATTTTGGAGGAAATTTTAGATGTATGTTACTTGGACATGGGTAAAAAATTTTTATTTAATTTGAGCCAAAACAATAAATATTAAGGAGTCAAAATTGGGGTCAAAGTTTTTAAAAAATTGATTTCTGCGGTCCCTAACAACTTTTCTCTATGGTAGTTAAAAGCCTATTAGATAGAAAGGCATTACCGTACATATTCACACATTTTAATCTATGCATATGCACTAAGTTATAAACAGTACATAGGGCCCGAGCAAAGCCAGGTGGAAGAACACTTAGAGATTCGGGAATACTTCCATTATCTTTCCCGATAAAGTTTATATGAGAATGAACTACACATTTCAAACAAGTCCGCAGTGAATATGCAACATTCACATTCATACGTTTTTATCTTAATTTTTCAAAAGTCGCTTCCCATGTTGCTGTCTTGTATCGTTGATCGTCTAGTGGCTTCAGACGAATAATATCCACGTATGAAAACGCAAGAGGCTTTCTGGCGATTTAAAAGGTTTTATTCGGTGAGATAATGTTCTTCTCAAGGGAGGGAAAAGACATAAAGATTATTCCTTATAAAGAAGATTATTGTCTAAAGTTATTGTCTAACAAATTTATATACCTATAAAAGTTAGAATTGGTGTGTGGGGACACTTCTCAACCTATATACTCAACGAATTTTTTATCTACAGGTTTGAAATTTGGTATATAAGGAAATATAAATATATAGGTATATGGAAAACTTTTTAATCGATTTTCATCCGAAAAAAATGGATGCTAAAGGGTCCAAATAAAAAAATAGTACGTGGCAGGCATCGGATTTTTATGTTTGCCAACTGTTTCACGAATGCGCATGCATGATTAGTTCACATTGTTTATTACACATGTGAAGAAAAGGTAGTTTTAAAACTCATTTTAAGTTTTTTTTTTCTCCGTAATAAAAGCGTTATTGAAGTTTAAATTCAAAATGTAAGTTTAGTAAGCCAATTCAATGCAAATATTATTTAATAAACGGACATTTATTTTTTTATAAAACAAACGTTTCGACGTGATCTCGCCTTCTTCAGTATAGAAAGAGTTTCCCCCTTATGGCATGATGTCACTAAGAAAAATAAGATTCGTGCGGTCCTTTTCAACAGTCATTTTTAAATGCCCAAGCCAAGAGATGCGTGAGATTGCATATGACATATAATATGAAGGTTTTTTTTTTTTTCGTGATAAAAGCGTTAAGTTTAAATTCAAAATATAAGTTTAGTAAGTCAATTCAACGCAGATATATTTTTAAAATAAACAAATTGGAAAAAAAAACCGCACGGATATTTCTTTTCATAGCTACATCATGTCACGAGAGAGAAAAAAAGAGAAAAAAACAGTTTTTATCCTGAAGAAGATGCGATCACGTCGAAAATTTTGATTTATGAACAAATAAATGTTTACTTATTTTTAAGATATCTACCTTTAATTGACTTACTAAACTTACATTTAAAATTTATATATATATATATATATATATATATATATATATATATATATATATATATATATATATATATATATATATATAATGTTAATTTAAGGAATCATCAGTTGCTTATCCTGAAACATGGGGATTTAAAAACCAAACAGTATATTAAATCATGGCTCGCCAGCAGTTTGGATCGAACACCACCTCGCTTATATATATATATATATATATATATATATATATATATATATATATATATATATATATATATATATATATATTGACCGTTCTTGTGTGTCAATGGGCGTATAGATATAATACATAAAGTGTCGGTGTCCATAGCATCGATTGAATTATGGTTAAGTCACATCTGGTATCTGCAACTCTTAAGAAAGAGGACAGAGGATTGAAATATATAACGAGAGAGATAGGGAGGAAAGAATATATATATATATATATATATATATATATATATATATATATATATATATATATATATATATATGTATATATATATATATATAGAGAGAGAGAGAGAGACAGGGGGGATGGGGGAGAAAGAGAGAGAATAATGCACATACAGTACCGTTTTGCTTTATTACAGCTTACCAATGTGACTAGATGAGGAACTACCTCAATATCAATAATCTTTAAACATTGTCCAAACACCTAAGCTCCATTTTTTTACACAAAGAGCATCGCGTAATACGCTTATAGCAGTTTGTTTATTACTCCCCAATATGCTTATATATATATATAGTAAGCTATGAAATATATATGGCGATTAAGCTACACTGAATATTCCGCGTTTCATCCACTCTGGGATTCTTCAGGCTTATGCAAGAATTTTGTGGCAGTCTCGCGTTTTTACATACGCACCTTCTATTGATTTTTTTGTTAGCCAATCAGTTTTCTAGTATCCACCGTACCCTTCCTAATTAGCCAATGAGCAGGCACTTGCAAGACAAAGGCCATTTGACCTCCGGTTGACTCGTTCCCTTTGTGTTTTCTATTTAGCGTAGATATTTAGTGTCTTGACCTGTTTTAAATCTAGGTTAATTTTTTTTAATATGTTAGTTTATATATATATATATATATATATATATATATGCGTGTGTGTGTGTGCGTGCGTGTGTGTGCGTGTGATAGTTTATGTATATGCACGTTTATTTATTTATTTTATTTGTTTATTTTCTATCGTTATTGTTATTTTTAAAATTATTTTTTTATCTCTGCTAGAGTAAATTTTATCCTGTGAGCACGGTTGTTCGCTATTTCTCTCCTACAATTTAATAGATGTTGATATATGTTGATATATGGTGATATATGTTGATATACATACATATATACATATATATTTATGTGTGTGTGTATAGGGTGTCCCAAAAAATTTATACATTCTTTAAATTATCTCAACTTGCTACATGAATACGCTATATCACGTTCCCAAGATACGTTTAGGAATAAAGTATGGCACTTCCAGCAGGATGGAGCACTTCCCCACTATCATCATGACGTAAGAGCATATCTTGATAGTCACCTGCTAAACAGATAGTTAGGATGTAGAGGAAGTATCGAGTATTGTCCACGCTCACCGGACTTGACCCCCCCCCCCCCATGGATTTTTATCGAGGGAGGGAGTTGGGTGAGTGGGTGCATGTTTAACACAGGGTTTACACCACAAAACGAGTTACAATGAATGAGTTGAAAGCAACCATTGAAAGAAGATGTGTTAACATACCAATTGAACTGATTAGGAACGTTTTCGATTCAATTGGTGAGAGTTGTCAGCTGTTCATGGACCACGATGGCCAAAAATTTGAACACTTTCGATTATTAGCTGGTTTCTATATTTGTTCACAGTATTTTGATGTATGAAATTTTTCTTTCTTATAATAAATGTTGTTTTTATGGTCATTTAAAGAGTGTATACATTTTATTGGGACATCCTGTGGTTATAACGATTGAGATACGGAGAAAGAGAGAGAATATGTATATAATAAGAAAGAGAGGGACAAAGAGAGAGAGAGAGACGATTATAGCGAGAAAGAAGGGGGTGAGAGATAGAAAGGTTACTTTTTAGAGAGCTATAAAGATCATTTGCTCTCATTGGAATGAAATTCGTATTTCTCTTTTCTATTGTCGCCAACGTTTATTGTAATTCGTTTGATAAGAATTTCTATGCAGTTGATAGGGAATTGAATCGGTGTGAGCTTATCGGCTGGAAACCGATTGAATTGTCATCTTTTATGGCGTGGCAAGAATGAGCGGCGGAAGAGAAGAAAAGAAAATCCACGGGAGACTTCGAGAAATAACAGGAAATACGACGTCATCAACTTTTCAAAACTTCATCTAAAATGATATTTCGAGTCATGACTATTTATTTTATTCGATGTATCCTTTGTTATGTGTTAATTCACAAATTCTCAATGGTATACACACACCATGAAACAATAACAAAAAAAACGTTAATTTTTTTATCTATACGCACGCAAATCCAATGGCTTCATAACCAATGATTTTAAGAAGATTAGTGTTCCCATCAGTAAATGCAGATTTACCTACACAGAAATACAAGGTGGAACGATAAATTTGTCGCTCTAAAGAAAACAACATTAAAGCTTTATCTTAACATTTTTATTGAAAAAATCAATTCAGGTAACTTGATTATGTAGTAGAGCTGATATCTAATCAGTGTAATCGACTCGACCCAGGTCCAGAACTGGGAGCATGCCTTTTTCACCAGCGCCGGCGAGAGCTCGATGGGAGCTCGGCGAATACTCGGCAGATGGCGTAGATCAGGCTGTTGTGAGAGGTCATATTGGTGATGTTCTCGGCGTATGAACAAACAAAGTAGTCCAGCGGGTTCAGGTCGAGGAAGAAGGGAGCCAGTAAGAGAAGAGTACAAAGTCGTAGCAGTCCTTCTGACACCAAGCCTCTTTGGACTTGTGGTCCGGCGCCGAGTCTTGTTGCCATATTCAGAGTCTGCCCTTGGGGATCACCATAATCTTCAACACATCTAGGTACACTTTGGTGTTAACTTTCAAGCCGACTTCGAAGATGTGAGGTGGCATGATGTGGTCCTCACTTGAAACCACACCAAAGACCATAACCGTGGCCGGAAACTTTGTTTTCATAACCATGAGCACATCCATGTTATTCGTGGCAATCCAGCGATGCAATTTGAGGGTGCTAGCAATGGTCTTATTGTCATAACTTAGATTGGTAGCGAGCATGGATTATACAGCGGCGCATCGCTGATCTCGCTCGTTGAACATTGTGTCACTTTCCGACATGATAGAAGGCTCCTATCGGTCTTGTCATTTATACACAAGTGGCGAACTAGTAGATGGTCTGCAACAAAAAAAAACGGTTTTCATAAAACGGAAATGGAATTATGTCATCTTTTCTAAGGCGACAATTTTATTGTTCCATCCTGTAGAGAATCTGAGCCACCTGACATCTAGTTATAAAGTTCTGCTACAGTGAGGCTACTGTACAATGCGATATAATTGAGCATGTTAATATCTCCACTGTGCCATCTAGAAAAAGGTTACATATACAGAGTAGCAGAAAGCCATGTGAACATGTTTACCAGAAAGAACAGTTGGATATAAGTCATACACCATTCAATATGACTATGTAATTCCTACATCTATATACATAGAAGGTGGAGTTATTAAACCTTACATACTGATATAGGAGAAAAAGAGCGAAAGTAGCAACCCTAGTTGAAGTCAGTTTCCCTAATCATGCTGGCTTAAATCTAGCTGAGTCGGAGAAGAAAACGAAGTACCAAAATCTTTTGTACAACATAAAAAGAAACTGGAATCTTAGGAAGATCTTCAATATTCTACTGATTATAAGAGCAATTTAACTCTTGAAAAAAAATTTCAAAAAGTATCTGGCGAACATATTTCGCGAATATGCCTGGCGAATATACCTGGTGAACCAACTGTGCACCTTCTCCAAGGTATGTTGCCCCAAGTAAGAACACTTCACTGGATACTCCACCAAACTAAGTGAATTCTTTCCTCGAATCTAGTAAGACCAAAAGACAAAAAAAAAAGATATACTATAATATTGTTAACTAGTCGATTGTTGGGAGAATAAGTGAGGTATGCATGCCCTCCCCCGATGAACGAGGCATTAAAAAATGACTACGTTCAGCATTTGCCCCTCCCCTCCCATTTAGCCCTAAAAGTCCCCAGGGGACGTCAAATCCTGGTGAAAATGAACAAACGGTGCAGGTTTAGGCTTTAACATATGTAAATTTGAGTTCTGCACCATGCAAAAAAAGGAAATGACTAAGTCCACCCTGCCCCCCCCATTAAGCCCCAAATGTCCCCAAGGTCTTAACATATTTAAATTTGAGTTTAGCACCATGCAAAACTGCTAAATAGACACACGCCGAAAATTTTTGGACAAATATGGTAAAATAGTCCCCAAAATTGAGTGTTTTTATTATCCCTAAAAGAGCCCCTGGTGCACATCCAAGAGTTATTGTGAAGTATAGACAAACAAAATTACATAGAAATCAGTTAGTTACAACTTTTCAGAAAGTTTTATAAAAATCCAAGGCATCAATTTTTTTAATAAGCTCAAAAGTGTCAATTTAGCCATTTTAACCCGAAAGGCACCCTCGGAGGGGAGGGCAACCGCAGTTTTCCCGGAAAATCCGTTCTGTTACTTTTTACTCATATCATGTTTAATGTTTGTGCAAAATTTCAAAAAATTTCAAGGTGTAGTTATTGAGAAAAGTGCAGATAGACGAACGGACAAGGATGAATTTACAAAAATTAGTGGCCGTCGTTTCTTTACTAAACCAACGTTTGAGAGATAAGCACTAAAATATCTATGTATCGAATAAAAAGATCAGGCGGATAGGGGACCCTTGATTTCTGAGAACTTATCGAAGTAAAACGATAACAAAAAATAAAGGGAGATGTCAAATACCTACTAGAGACTATTCCCGAGCGTCTAACGTTTTTCTTTACAGGAAAACCTGGCACGAGGATATTTTTCCCTACAAGTAAACTTCTAACAAAATATTCAAAACTAGCGGCTCCGCCACGTTGGCACACACAACGCCGTGTTAAGCACAAATCGAGTACACTCAACATCGTCTTACCATCAACGCTTACCCGGTGAACTTGGAGTATGGGAAATTCCTATATGCACTAAACAAAAGCACTGAAAAAAAAACAAAAATACCCTAAGGGTAAGGGTAATGAGTAAACCTGTGATAAAATAATGATTAAAATTATTACGAACTTGCCAGGATTTGAACCTGGAATCTCTTGATCCTTAGTCAGCTGTGTTATCCATTGCGCCACAAGTCCTGTTCGTATGCCGAAAGATGTTACTCCGACACAGACAGTACTAAATTCCGTCGACATGGGAAGGTAACTTTTTCGACATTGCACGAAACGGCCCCAAAACCCTTGTTTCGGGCTTTTTGTGTGACTCGGCGTTGTTCGTTACGAACCATATATAGATAAGGACCATCTAGGGACTCACACCTTTCAGGAAAAAAAAAAATAATTTTTCAATTCAGTGCAGTTTTATTGGTATACACATGCACATAAATAAACATTTAGAATTTTATTAATAGTATAGATAACATGACATTCGAAGCCTTAATGGGATCCCCTTGGTATGGCTACACACTGGCTTATACAAGAAATGATACGTCTGCTCAAAATAATGTTGGCTCTAGTGACAACATGAAGCTTGACATTCCATCAGACTAGATGAAATCCTATCCTTGAATATTGTAAGACCCAAAACCATATGAAAGATACACTATAACATAGTTAGGAAAGAAATACGATTCGCAGTTAAAGATGAACGACATTGATAAGTGCTGAGATATGAAACCACTGGTATTAAATAATCAAATCCAAGGTTTCAAAAACTTTAGGATATCATGGACCTCTTGAGCAGGGCTAAAGTTTTTCACGGAGCACTAACAAGATAATTTCTAAAATTAATAAGAAAAGCATTCATTTCAAATTTTGACTTATACTTGTTCATTAGTTGTTCATTAGTTGTTCATTAGTTGTTCCTGTTCGTGTTTTTACTATATTTTCCTGTTTACAGCCATTTTTTGTTTTGATTAATCAAAAATTGTTGCGTTTTTTGTTAGTTTATTTTTATTTACTTTTTCATGAACCATCCTGGAACTCTGTGCACCTGTAGTTATGTCAAATATCTCTTTACTGTAAAAAAAAAAAAAAATTATTAATTAAATGTCTGTAGCCATTTGATTTTTTTTATCTAACGCATTGGTTCCTCTTTCAGAAAGGGCTTACTGAGTCCTTCAGCCTTACTCAAGGAGCCCCAGAGTTCCATGAAGCCCATTTTGGGAAACTCTGGTCCAAGTCAATATGGAAACATTAAATAAATGGCACGGGTAATACTATCTTTATTAAATCAATAACCTTTGAGCTATTTTCTGTATAATGATTTTATTTAGATGCATACAGTCTGCAATAATATTGCCTTATAAATGGTACATAACACTCAGCACAGAACGTTTAAGTGTTTGATTGCACTTGAGATTTCAAAACATCCGGGTTGGTGCAGAAATGTCTGTAACCTTACACTGTATAACAAGCTTCAACCTACCACTGCGATGTCGTATCCATTTGCTTGTTTTGTAAAGAAGTACACGTTTACACACGTAGACCCAACACGTTGTAGACTCGACCGCAAAGGAGATAAAGAATAGGAAAGAGGAAAGATCTTCAACTCCTTTTTTGTAACATTTATTTCCGGGTACTTTCCCAAATAAAACAATCCTGCTTCTTCTCTCTAACCTTTGTCCTCTTGAACGTCATCGTCAATCTGTGCACACATTCTTTTCATAGTATTTTTCTTTTTCCTTGTGGTGACGTCACTTCGCATACAGCTGCCATATTCTGTCAAAGTTTTACAAGTACTTCCACGCTTGTTCTCTGACAGACATTGCACTTGTGGCTCTTCAAAGTAAATACTTCTGACCCACGAAATAAACAGTAAAACCCCACCCCTTCACTGTAGGAGCCCCAAGATATCGGAAATATGTCTACTTTAATAGTTTCTTTTCTCCTGATCGCTTACTTTGGGAATCCCTCAGTTTCCTGTTTCGCCGACTGGACTAATATCCAGAAATGTAAATGTAATATGAATAAGCAGCTAGCTGCACAACTCCCCCATTTAGATGCCCTTAACCAAAGTAGTCCTTTACATGCCTTGTCTGGGGTGAATCAAATATTTAAATGAAAAATTTTAACTCCATAAAGCTCGTAACACGCTTGAAAATAAAATTTCGACACTGTCTTGGACCAGTTTTTCAACTTTCTAGAGAAACATACAAGCCTTAACATTTTTTCTAGTGTGATGGTTCTCTTGAGCTTTATTGAGTTAAATCTTCTCGATATAATTTTTCTTTACATAGCTGGAGTAGCGGGGAAAGATACTCCAACAACATTAATCTCATTTGTTCAAACAATGTTATTTGGTAGATATGGTAATAATAAGCCTTTTTCTGATAGTTACATTTTTTTATTTTACTGACAAATTACTCCGAGTTAAGTCCTTAAACATTCCATTTAAAAGGAACAAAGTGTAGTCTCTGTTCGGATACTGCACATCATCTTTCCTGCCCTCGGCTCGTTCTAATAATTCAAATTATCAATCCTCATTTCAAAAATTCAGAACATAATTTTACTATAGAATTCGAATATTTGATATTCTGTTTCATTGTTTATGTGCTGTATTGTTGGTCTTGGAAAACACCGCGTAGCCTGATCGTGGGCGATAGTCGGCTAATAGAAATATTTAGATAACAAAGATGAATGTTTGTGAAGAGAAAATGTTTGGATAGCAAGAATAATGTTATCAAACCGGATTATGTATTTTAGAATAATAAAATAGTTATGCTAAATATTTTACTATAACTTTGGAATGCTGGCATAATTAAACGTTAAGATAATACTTATCGGAACATAAGCAATAAAGATGACTTAGTGATGACGTCAAGAACTAACAAAGGAATGATTATAATATAGACACGTTAGTTAGTTGGTCAGGAGACTGAGAGAGCAGTTAGCTAGACTTGGTTAGAAATCGAGCGGATGATGGTGTCTGGACGTCCGCGGAAGCGATCGAGGGTAAAGTTTAGCGAAATGTAGGTAATTATAAGCCTGCCCAACTTCGAAGGAGATCCAAACGAAATAAAAGACGTATGTATAAGAAACTATAATTCGTGTCTTGGTATTTTCTTTCGGAGAAGGAATTGTGACAGCGTGGAAACGTGAGGAGCTGTAGCAACTGGTCAAAAAGAGAGAAGGTATGTATCTTTTGCTGCTGTCCTCACCGGTAATGTCATCTTGTGAAAGAACTGTCTCATTTGTTATGGTCCTGATGCGCATATTTGAACACTTACACATGCTCACAATGAACTGTAAATAGATCAAACGACACAACACAGCTAGACCATCACACGTATATACAGGACGAGTCCCGGGAAACGGATGTTTTTAGAACACTCCTTGCATAGTTTAGTAAATGTTTTTATGTACATTACAAAATTTTTGTTGAGATATTCGCAGAGTTTTGTTTTCCTTAAAAAACATCCGATGTATATACACAACATACAAGGTGTTCGTTATATAAACCAGTATACAGAATACATACACGGTTTTTATTATTCAGGCAGCCGCAATACAACATATGTAGTGGCAGACGGGCTGAAGTTTCTTCCTCGACATGAACGCTGCCATGTTATATGTTGTTTTCTTGACTACACATAAGGTTAAAACGAAGAGGAAAAGACAATGATAAAAAAAATCTTTGGTTATCGTGGTTGTCTTCATATTTTTTAATGAAATCTTTTCCACATGTTTTATTTACATAGTTGGAGGCGGGAAACATATCTAAACCACGTTAATATCTTTTTTTAAATAACGTTTTTATGGGTCTGTTAATACACGGTGACCAAAAAACGGGCCCTAACTCTAATTAGACCCCGTTTCTTAGTGGGTTTTTTTCCGAATGAAATTAAACTTTGGTTATAACTAGTTTATTATATTCAAAAGATCACATCAAAACACTAGTGTCTTTGGCCTTTTTTTTTCTCCGTTCTACAGCATATGTTCTAGATGGCCTCCATTTAACTTTTGTTTTTTTTTTGGGGGGGGTCACCCTGTATTAAATCTCCTTTTGATATCTTAATATCTATCTTGCAAAAACGAGAATAATTCTTAGAGATTTCATTTCATGCTCTGTCTATATAATTAACATATCAGAAAACAAATAAACACAACGAGCCCAAACATCGTTTGGACTTAAATGACCCAAAATCTCCTATTTTTTATAGTAGACAGCGAGTGCTGAAGATATTTAGTACAGTTTAGGTAGAAGGTTCAGTTGGAAAGTGAGGCCAATAAAAAAAACAACGTGAAGTGATAATGATGGATGTGAGAGAAAGATGAATAAAAGACCTGGCCAGAGATAGGTTAAATTGGAAGACAATTTTTAAAAGCCGTTCAACACATATCAGTTTGTTAAACAGATGTTGAGCCGAATAAAATATAAATGCAAAACTCAGTGGAATATTTCCGTCTTTTGATAAATTTTATTTGTCAATTATTAATGAAAAAAAAACAATTAAACTATGTAATAAAAACAAAAACCAAGACAAAGAACAAAATAGCATTTAATCTGACATATCAATCTTTAATTCTAACAAGCCAAATGACATTTGTTATTGTTGTATAATGTTATTAGCACTATATAAACGTATCTTTGTTTCGGTTTTGATCTTTACTTTTCATTTCATCTAGCGGCTGCGCCGCGTCGGCACACATAAGACCAAGTCAAACACAAAATCGAGTACACTCAATATCAAGTACACTCAACATCGTCTTACCATCAACGCTTACACTTTGAACTCGGAGTATGGGAAATTTCTATATGCACAAAACAAAATCACTGAAAAAACAAAAATATCCTAAGGCAAGGATAATGAGTAAACCTTTGATAAAATGATGGTTAAAATATTACGAACTTGCCAGGATTCGAACCTGGAATCTTCTGATCCGTAGTCAAACGCGTTATCCATTGCGCCACAAGTCCTGTTCGTATGCCGAAAGATGTTACCGCGACTGTATAGACAGTGCTAAATTCCGTTGACATCGACAGGTAACTATTTCGACATTGCACGAAATGGCCCCAAAACCTTTATTTCGGGGTTTTTGTGTGACTTGGCGTTGTTCGTTACGAACCATATATAAATAAGGATAATCTAGGGACTCACACCTTTCAGGAAAAAAAGAATTTTTCAATTCCTTGCATCTGTTCGAAAGTTTTATTGGTATACACACACACACACACACATAAATAAACATTTAGAATTTTATTAATAGTATAGATTCCAAAGTTATTATAGATATTTTAACATACATATTTTATCTATCTAAAATACGTAATTCGTTTCGGTAACTTTCTTTTTGCATCCAAACATTTTTCTATTCAGAAACATTCATAATTGCCCATGATTAGGTACCCGGCGTTTTCTGGGAGACCAACAATATAACAGATGAATGTGTTGCTATGTAGCCTAATTCTGATATTCTGCATTACTTAGTCTATATTGCCAAGTTACTCCGGGAATAAGTTTTAAACCTTTCATTCCAAAAGTATTGAGCAATATACGGAGAAAAAGGGAGAATATGTATATAATTTCTAGATAAGATGATGAACAACGCTGAGCATGGATGATTTAAGAGTTCATTTGCAGCTGTGATTTCAAAACATACATTAACAGACGCTTCACAGAAGTCTAACAGACTAAACATTTTAACCAATAGAACTTCCCCAACTATTCCTTTGATGGTCATTTTTATTCTCAACTCACACATTACGCAGCCTCTAAGAAGAGATCAAATTGAAACCACCGTTAAAGGACCTGGCTACTTGTGAATTGGATAAGGAAGATTCAAAATACTTAAAGTCGATTATTTGTCGATCATGACTTTGAACAGATTAATATCAAAGGTTAACATTATTGGTCCCTACTTTATGGCGAATGTGCTTCACAAGAATGCTTGTGAGGAATTGTAACCACGACTTTTTAATGAGAAACTCTTTGCAAAATAATTTCTGAGCTTTATTTCTAAATCGAATCTTGTCTGAGTCTCATTTTTCATGTGGTGGTTACTTTGATTTTTTTTCCATCTTCGTGGATTAAATTTGCCGTTTATTTAATGGTACTTTCTAAGCATACACGAATGTCAACAAAAAGCAGCATGATGCATAATATGCTGTCGGAAACAAATTCCAATTTTAACTTTATATGTTTGCGCGTGGGGGGGGGGGCACGTGTGATAATATAGTAAAGAAATGAATTTATATAGTTCAGATCGATTTTTATGGGAATTAGATTTCAGAGCAAAAAAATAATTAAGCTCAATATTCAAAACTTTAAAACGTTATTTGAAAACTTTACTGAATTCGGTACCGATTTCTATATATGTATGAGTTATCCATTTTTTGTTTGTTTCATCTCGGTCTTTCTTACTGAATATTGTGTTCAATTTTAAATCACTAAACAATTGAACCGGTTTTGATATGCAAACGAATTGTTTTTTGAACACTCGAGCTTAAATGATGCAATTTTTTTAGTAATAAAATTCACATTTCGTAATGCCGTTTTTGCCAAGAATCACACCAATGTCTATATAAATACAACAATAGCTGTCTGGGTGTGTACGTCATTCTGTGTGTAAATATTTAACCGATAAACTCTTAAACTACTGGTCACATAACACTGAAATTAACAGGAAACAGTAATCATGCACCAAAGATGGTTTATAACGAGTAAATTATTTGTTTGGATAATTAACGTGTACAGACATACATCGGCAAGTTTAAATACAAAATGTTCGTTTCAACCTGCCGAAATATTTCTATTTCTCTCTGCGCATGCTCAAATTCAATTCATTTTTTCAAGTCACCTCATATTAAATCTTTTATCCCGATAGCTACATAGGTCGGGAACACGGCTGCAGCGCTAAATGTTTTGGTTACGATTCTAGCTGATTTAACCCAAGTCATTTTTTTAAACTTTTGAAATCACCATTATATATTAGGTGCAATATAATATTCAATAGAGAATTGGCTCTATAATAATAAATACGAAATCTGCCAGAATGAAAATATATTTAAGTGTATTTTACGACCCGGCAAGGCCAGGCACCCGCAATAGTTTAATATAAATTGAGTATAAAAATTGTTATAATATTGGAAAAAAAAAGGATATATACAGATATGCATTTTAACATGGAAATAAATGAACAATTGATAGAATAGAAGAGTTACCATATAGCAAGTACTACCTAAAACATGAACTGAGTTTTTTTAAATTCTAAATAGAGAAAACGAAATTTTATAATAAAGCATCTTTATACAAGAGATAGAATATAAAAATTTCGTTCAATTAGTAAATGTTCATTATGTGATTATTTAGCAGCGTGGCATTGTGTACGTGTGTGAATTGGTTTACTTTTTTCTTGTTAGCATGTGTGTTAACCGCCTTCAAATATCGGGAAATAATAATTACTTTAGTAATATTTTACGGTGAGACCCTTTTCAAAGCAAATCTTAAAAAAAAAAAAAAAAAAAAAGCGGGGGGCCTCCACACACGTTTTGAAGTGTTACTACGCATTCCGAAATAGTACCAACACACTTAAATGCCTTGGATAACCCATCTTCATACCCAACCCGTGCCTGCCACTAACCCTAGAACTTGTACGCTCTCCCGCTCCCTGTGATACTAACCCTCCACCGCCACCAGCGGACCCACTGACTCTCACTCGCATCTTCGCTCGCAACCCAACTACTACTTAAATAAATCTACCCATAATTCCCTCCGAGCCTCTTACACAAATTCCTGAAGATGTGTAAATGAGTGCACGCAAAGTTAAAAGTTTTTAAAAGTTTTAAAAACCGTGGACACTTGAAGAAAAAAACATGCTTGGACTATACATCCATACCTTCGACGTATATACACAAAAGATAATATGAAAAATTGAAAAAATAAAAAAGGTATTACAAAGCAGAAATTTCTGTTGTCTTTAACAATGTCTGTTTATATATATATATATATATATATATATATATATATA
The DNA here is from genome assembly GCF_053919585.1 of Euprymna scolopes. Classification (NCBI taxonomy): domain Eukaryota; kingdom Metazoa; phylum Mollusca; class Cephalopoda; order Sepiida; family Sepiolidae; genus Euprymna; species Euprymna scolopes. Next base: position 69,266,410 of record NC_136506.1, read on the forward strand.
TATATATATATATATATATACATAGAGAGACAGACAGACAGAGAGAAAGAGGGAGAGAGACACAGACACACAGAGAGATAGACAAAGAAAGACAGAAGAGAATAGGAAATAGTAATAAAACAATTACACGCTTGATAAATGTGATAAATTCAAACAGTTCAACAAAGAATAGTTTGTAGAAAAGTTCTTTAAACGTAGGTTTTCCAAATAAAAATGTTCTCTCACGTGAAGAAAATAAAAATCAATTATTTAACAAGCTTCGGTTTTTATTATTAATTTAAAAAACCTTTTTAAATATCATAAACTGTTTATCAGATCTGAATCAATAAGGAGTGTACGCAGCATATTGATGAATTTTTAAAACGTTTTCAAATTAATATTGAAAACTTTTAAAAAGATATAATTAACATTACATATACACTTCTTATTGATTCAGAGTTAACGATTGAGAATCTTTTTAAAAAAAGTTTGTTTTTTTTTTCAAATTAGTAATGGTAAACAAAGCTTGTTAATTATTTTTTTTTCTTCTATGATAGGATTTTATTTTTTGAAAAACCTAGGTTTAAATAAATTTTTATATACACTATTCTTTGCATTGTTTGAATTTATGAAATGTGCAGCAGCAGCGACACTTCGTAGTGTGCTAATTTGAATCTGTTTAGTTTATAAGCTCAGTGCTGATTGGTGAAAGCATTTAACTTTCCTTCTGTCTTACCCAATCAGAAGCTATTGTTCAGACGAACTGAGCACATGGCACAGTTAATATTAGTGTTGGGACGATTAATCAGAATCGGAATCGGAAATCGGAAAAATCGGAAGATTTGGGGGGTATCGGAATCGGTATCGGAATCGGAAAATTTGATGCCTATTTCCCGATTCCGAAACGATTCTTTTAATTGTCTTTTAAACAAATGATTTTGTTTAAAGCAAAATCTTCCATTGCTGTTAATAATGATAAAATAATAAATGTTTATTAATTTTAAAATACTAGTAAAGCTAAAATCGATAGATCATCCTCCACGAAGTGTATTTTGATGTTTAGGAAAATATCTGCATATTTAACATGTGTTTTTACGAAAATCGGGGAAAATAACAATCTTATAGTTAAATAGTTAGAGATTTATAAAGAATCGGAATCGAAATCGGTAATTGTATCGGAATCGAGAATTTAGTACGGAATCGGCAATTGTATTGAAATCGGGGAAAATATTGGAATTGCCCGATCGCTAGTTAATATAAAGGTTAAACGCACGGCAATTTCCTGTGTTACTCCAACACATTTCATGTGGCTGGGACACCCCCCCCCAACTTCTTTCTTGGAATGCAATAGAACCGAATCGGGTTTTTAGTCCTGAATTCGACTTTGATGAGGAGATAATCAAAAATGGCTACTACCGGACCCTGGCTTCAATACGGTACACATGCATGAACATTTCTAATCGAGCAAAACTTGCTACGCTTTTTTTCCATCCATATTCATGAACTAATTCTATCAGTAACCCTCTTCTTTTCACTCCCCTCTTACTAACGACGAATATCAAGAAAGTTGTTTAAAATATTACAATGAGACTTTGTCCACCTATTCCACAGTTTGGTGACCTCCAATGTGATACGAACATACAATCTTAAATTAACGCTAGTCTATTTGTTTCATCGTTATTTTCATGGCAAATGCTCGTCTGAGCTCCAATCTATAGTCTCCCCTTGCCAAACATTCACGAGAAACACTCGTTTAGCTGAAAACACTATCAATAATTTCCCCAACTCTTTATCTGTGCCTAAACCTAAACGTAGATTCCATGAAAAAAGCATCTTTCTTAGAACTGCACACCTGTGGAACTCTCTTCCGTTTGCCTGATTTCCAGCTTATTACAATATGGCCGTCTTCAAGTCCAATGTGAACAAGTTCTTGATGAGTTGTTCCCCTTAAGTAATCCAATTTTACAAAATTTACACTTTTAACAATTATTATAATATTGTCCTTTCGATTACTGTACACTCTTTAACCCTTATCCTCGAGTGGCCTGTGAGCCTTGATTAATTGTGATTCCTTTGTAAAAAAAACAACTTATTTTGCATGTTGGTGAACCTTGAACGCGCAGCCTTTGACATTTTTATTTTTACTTGGGAGTCACCACTTATCAAAGCTCAAAGGCCACTCGAGGATAAGGGTTAATGAATGTAAGGTGACAGTGTAGCAATCGCTAATGGTGTAAATTGGGTAGAATTTGATTATTTATGGGGGACGGCTCAACAAGAACTTGTTTTCATTAGATTGGTTGGTTATCTTCGTTTTTCGAAGATAACCAAACTTTTTTTTTTCGAAAAAAGTACAAAAACTAAACCTAACACATATTAACTCGTACTTCCACCGAGCAGCGCAATCACGCGCCGGCATTCAATAGTGTCTCGCGTTTATAAATAGAAAATAACAACCACGCTTAAACAGTCACGCACACATAAGTGCGCAGTTCGAGTGTGATGTTCTCTGATGATGTTGAATTAGTTACATATTTGATCCAGCTTTTACAAGAAAGCGCAATGAATAGCAGTCGCGCCTCTTCAGGGTGAAGAGTTCGCTGTAAGTGGCATGCTTACGTCTTCGTGCCCAATGATGGTGTGATTGTTTTTAAGGTCGGTGGATCTTATGAGATCGCTTCCGCGTCGAGCTAAGCTGGTTGCACATGTGCGCGTTTCTCATGCCATCAATGGGAAATGCCCGGCTTGATAAGATAATTACGCTGCTGTATTTTATTTCAACAAAGAAACTGTAAGCACTTATCCAACAATACATGTATTCAAATGCGAAACTACTCCTATCAACAACGAAGAAAGAATGACAGATAGTGATGGGACGATTCCAATATTTTTTCCGATTCCGATACAATCCACCCCCCCCCGATTACTATAAAAACACATGTTAAATGTACATATATTTTCTCAAATGTAAAAACTCACTTCTGAGAGGGGGGTCTATAGATTTTAGTTTTATTATTAGTTTAAAATCAATAAATATTTATTATTTTATTCTTACTATCAGCAGCAGAGGATGTTGCTTTAGACATGATAATTTATTTTTTATGATAATTAAAGAAATAGTTTTTGGCATCGGAAAATAGGCACAGTTTGTTTTTTTTCGATTCCGATACCCTAAATAGTTCAGATTTTGAGTCTCAACACTAATAACAGATGCAACGGTTATAAACTGTTGTAGCATGAATAATTATCCTCAAACTGAAATGTTTTTAAATCAAAAACAGGTTTGATTTTCTTTGCTTTGTATTATCCAAATTATTCGAACTGCTGTTCTCATATCAATATATTAATACGATAGCATGTTATGTTATTTTCTGTGTCACGTTTATATCCGGGTCGTTTAATTGTTATGTACTTCCATTTCTTGTAATAAATTATTTTACCAAGAATTTTTCATAAATTTTGGTTTCGATTTTTAGCTGATGGCACTTAAGGCCTCTATTTTTTTTTATAAATAATTTTACCAAGAATTCCACATCAGTTTTGGTTTCGGTTTCGATTATAGCTAATGACACTCCAATAATCTTTTTTTTTAATAATTTTATCAAGAATTCTTCATAAGTATTGGTTACGGTTTCGATTTTAGCTGATGGCACCTTAGTAATTCACTTTTTTTATAAATAATTTCATCAAAACTTTTCATAAGCTTCGGTTTCGGGTTCGATTATAGTGGAAGTTATATATATATATATATATATATATATATATATATATATATATATATATATATATATATAATAACTTTAGTTCCTATATATATATATATATATATATATATATATATATATTATAACTTTAGTTCCTATATATATATATATTATAACTTTAGTTCCTATATATGTTATAACTTTAGTTCCTCATATATATATATATATATATATATATATATATATATATATATATATATATATATATATATATATATATATATATATATATATATATTCATAAGTTTGGGATTCGCTTACGATTCAAGCTGATGAACACAAGTCATATAGATATATTTTTATTTTTGAAATTGCAACTTAATATATAAACATCGATAGAACATTAACTCTATAATAATATATACGAAATCTGCAAGAATTAAAATATCATATTTAAGCGTACTTTACGACCGGGCTACGCCAAGCGTCCCTGATAACTTAGATAATTACTTTTGCAGTTTTAACAAAAGAGCTACAATAATATCAGAGTGTCTCCATTTACACTGACCATCTACAGAATGCCAACATCAATATATTATATATGAATGAGTTCCCTATGAAATTTCCACAGTTTCCACTAGTTGGATATCATTTTCATAACGTTTCGACCTTCTTCAGGTGTATCGTATCGAATTCGCGAAGTCTCATTTCGGACTTAGGAATCTTTTCGGAAATTCGAACAAAAATCTTTATATAATCCACGGGAGCAGCTTACTGTCATTCCGTAAGCTATGATGATGCAGAAGTCTTAAGTAATTCGTCATTGTATTCTTAGTGTCGCTTGTATTAAGCATTTAACCTTCAACTACCAGAAGATTATCACTGAACACTATCACTTAGCACCTTTATCCCTTGCGCAACAGGTCATTGCGGACAATTCTAGCATGACTTTTAGAGGTCTTAAATCTATTCTTTTTTTACAGAAACGTCAGATTCCAGAGTTCGACACAAGGATTCCTGAGTTCAATAAGACGCACCTGAAGAAGGTCGGAGGTTAAACCGGCTGAAATGTTTGAATTGGCGAGAATGATGTAAGTTACTAATCCTCATCTAAAGATTCCGAAAAGTCTGTCAATAATGTATTAACTTTTCGATAAAACAAATGATTACTAATAACATGATTATTAATAAACTGGAATTATAAAATATAGGGTTATCCCTTTATTATATATATATATATATATATATATATATATAATGAACTCATTTTTCCCTCTGATTTTGACCTTAATAGGATTAAAAAATCAAGGCATTTCATGCAAATGTAATATGAACAAACTGCAGCACAATCTGTGTGTGTTATAGGCCTATTACCTCTCCACTTCCTCAAAAATCGTAGATTCCTATATTTTTTCTGCTGAGAGTTCACTGCCAAAATCGGTAAAAATCAATGGAAGTAGTAAATTCTTTTCTCTCTAATAAATTCCTCCTTACCCCGCCACCACATACACCGTCGCGGGATCTTTCAGAAGGGACAGTTACAAAGGAACACCGGTTTGGGTTTTCTTTACTTCGTAGTTGCTTAAAAAAACTGGAATGGAATTTTAACGTTCCTTTTCATTCTATGTTTTCTACTGGGTGAAACGCACTATGGACTTAACCGAATCGAAGGGTTATTTATGCCATTTTTTTTTTCTTTCACTGTGTTTGTTTGTTTGTTTTTGTTTTTCCGAACACGTTCATCATTTTCCCCCTGACTTTTATTTTTTGTTTTCCGATTTCTTTTTTAAAGAAGTTTTACGTTTGTTCGCTGCTTTTCTTTTTTGTTTTGGTTGCGCCGATTTTTTTTAAAGAATTTTAACATCGTTTTTTTTATTTAAACAGGGTTTTTACTTCGCTTATTAATTACTTTACCCCCTCCCCTTACACACATATCTCCAAACAACCGGGCAACGCCGGGTACCCCCGCTAGTTAATAAAATAAAATTATAAAATGTATAGTTTTATTAAACTGTTTCTATATTAAGAAATCCTTGTATTTGTTTGGCTCATGATTGAAATATTTTAAAACGATTATTAATAAATTAGAATTATAATATACTAGATGTGTTCAGCGTTGCTCGGTACTAAACGTAGCGTTAAATTTCTTTTACAAAATTAAACTGAAAATAAAACGGAAAGAAACTGAGACATGTGCATGCGAGAATTATGGTTTTTTTTTCCTAAACGGTTCACTTCTTGTAAGTAAAAGAAAATACTCGAGCTGAGATCCAAACCAAAACCTAGACAGTGAGTAAAGTACGATAACCATTAACCCAGCTTGCCATAGTGTTTATAAAGTATTTTTAAACCTCGTGAAATTTCTAAAAAAAAAAAAACAGATAAAATCCGATCACCCCAAGTACCAATTTTTCAATTTTTACCCCTTAGCAGCCCTTTTTCCGGATGAAAACCGATTAAAAAGTTTCAACATGTCTGAATATCGTATATACCAAATTCCAAACCTGTAAATCAAAAATTCGTTGAGTGTATAGGTTGAGAAGTGTCCTTACACATATACACACATTCTCACTTTTATAGATATACTAGAAGATGTACCCGACGTTGCCCGGTATTGAACATAATGTTAAATTCTTTTAAAAAATGAAGTAAAAAAGAAAACAGAAAGAAATTGAGATATGTGCATGCGAGTATTATGTTTTTTTTTTCTAAACCGTTCATGTCTTTTAAGTAAAACAAATACTGGAGCTGAGATCGAAACCAAAACCTAACGACAATGATTTCAGTACGATAACCGTAAGGCAAGCTTGACATTTTTTTTTTTAAGTTTTAAAAACTACTTATTTATAACATAAAGAAGCTGTTATGTTTTACGGCTGCGCATGTGCATTTGTGAAACTGTTGACAACCAGGAAAAAAACAATGACTCCCAAGTACCATTTTTTTTTTCAATTTTGAGCTCTTAGCAGCCGTTTTCCACATGTCTGAATATTCTATATACCAAATTTCAAGTCTGTAGAATATAAAAATTCGTTGAGTATATAGGTTGAAAAGTGACCTCACGAACACACAAATACATTTTCACTTTTATATATATATATATATATATATATATATATATATATATATATATATATATATATATATATATATATATATAGACTAGCAGGCCGCCCGCCGTTGCCAGGTCTTAAAATACGCATAAATATTATATTGTTACAGATGCAGAATTCTTATTTATAATATACAGAAATACCGTAGATATTAAACGTAACGTTAAATTTCTTTAAAAAAGATGAAGTAAAAAAAAGATACGTAAAGAAACTGAGACGTGTGCATGTAAGTATTGTCTTTTTTTAAACAATTCATTTCTTGTAAGTAAAAAAAAAAAACGAGCTGAAATCGAGGATAAAACCTAATGACAGCGAGTCTAGTACAATAACCATTACAGCAGCTTGACATTACTTCAAAAGTGTTTTCAAAATAACTCATACTGAATATAAGGAAGCGGTCAAATTTCACGACCGCGCATGTGCAGTCGTGAGACAGTTGAAAATCGATAAAAATCCGGTGGCCTCCCACGTACCAATTTTTTTGTTGTTTTGACTCCTTAGCAGCCCTTTTTGCCGGATGAAAACGTATGAAAAGTTTTCCAAATGTCTGAATACCGTATATACCAAATTCCAAGCCTGTAGATCAAAAGCTCGTTGAGTATGTAGGTTGAGAAGTGCACACACACACACACATACACATACACACGGATTTTCACTTTTATAGATATATAGATAGAGTTGTTTATAAAATAAAATTATAAATTATAGGGTCATTGTCCGGGCAAAGTTTCTTAAACGATTTCTAAATTTAAAAATTATTGTATTTGTTTGACTCATAATTGGAATATTTTTGCCATTCAAATTTGAATGAATAAATTTACTGGTATTATTGCATTGTTTATGTTGGAAACGCTGGCGATTCAAGCTACATTAAATTTGGTTATTATTAGACAAAGAAGCGCAGAAGGTCAACATTCTGTTAGAAATTTGCAGGCTATGAAATATCGAATGTCTATTGTATTCGCAAATCAATATCGTCCATGACGTTATCTGATCATAGATATTTTCTTCCATTTTAATAGCCTTTCACGAAAAGCGATGAAATCCTGAACACTTTAAAATCAAAATTTTACATAACAAAAATTCAAATCCATCTATATAATAATATGCTTAGGCAATTTCATGTGCGTACGTTATCACCTTTCACCTCTTTTTAAGGTGGGATCGCTCGATTGCGCAAAATGCAACGCAAAATAATGTATTTTTTTTTTTTTAAGATTTCATCTGATGCAGCTATTATGTTGAACGTTGAACACAAACGATAACACATGTAAAAACACATATTATAGGTCATTTGGTCGAGGACCAAAATGTAGTTTGTTCTGTCTAAAAGTCGGACGATAATATGAGATACGGCATAATAACCTTTGACACACCGGTTCCCGTCAAGTCACCGAAGGTAAGCAACGATGAGCCTAGCCAGTACCAGATGGGTGATCACTTAAGATTTCCAGGTGCTGTATGTGCTCTCCGCTTATCTCGGCATTGTTTCCAGTCGTCCTGGACTTCTCCTTGCCACTGAACTCAAGCAGTGCCGATTCATGAGAGGTGCGGTTTGAGATTGCGCAACCTTTTCCACACAATTACACGCGCAAGCTTCCCCTACAGGGGGTATCCTTTGTCTTTCGAAACGGAACGGAGGCAAAGACAGAAAGAAGTAATATGAGATTTACGTTGGCGCCTGGCCTCTATACAATGGAAATACTTTATAAACTTTTAAAAGGATTTGGGAGATAGACCCCCATGACCAGATATATCGTGAAACTGCATTAACTATAGTACTTAGATGTTTCATTTAGGAACGAAGGCGCTCCTATGATATCGTGGGATCTGCATTTGCACCGGATGTCCATGAAATGCACAGTAGCAATACACAGATGAAGGATGAAGAATTTCCACAGATCCCACTAGTACAGGTAAATAGAATTTATATTTCGGATTTGTTAAATGAGAATTGATCAGTTGCATTAGTTGGATTATTCGAAATTCTTTTATCACATTGGTTGATGTTCTCGCAACGTTTTGCTCGGTCAAGTGCACCACTCCGAACCCGATAAAGACGTTAAATAACAAATTAGTTCTAAATGACAGTCTTGAATGGTTCCATACTTATTGTTTTTAATCTTAACCGAGTGTAAAATATTGATTATTTAACACTTCTACTTGGTGATGGTCGAAAGAAAGAAAGCAATCTACCTATGTGGTTAAAATAAATCGTTTAGTTCAAAATTTCGTATAGATTGCCATAAAGGATACCGATAAAATTAAGAATAACAAGTGAAGCATGTATGGTCCCCCGTGAGTGCACAATGAACGAGACATAAAAAAAATGACTAAGTGTCGTATTTGCCCCTCCCCTCCTATTTAGCCGCAAAAGTCCCCAGGGGACGTCAAATCCTTGTGAAAAATGAACAAACTGTTCAGTTTTAGGCCTTACCATATGTCAATTTGAGTTCTCCGACATTCAAAAAAAGATCATTTGCTCCCCCCCCCCCATTTAGCCCCAAAAGTCCCCAAGGCTTAAATTTTAGTTCAACACCATACAAAACTGCTAAATAGACATACACTAAAAATTTTGGACAACTATGGTAAAATAGTCCAAAAATGGAGTGTTTTTATTAGCCTAAAAAAACCGCTGGGGTACACTTAAGAGTTATCACACGGTATAGACAAACAAAATTATGTAGAAATCAGTTAGTTACAACTTTTCAATTTTTTTTTTTTTTTTTTTTTTTAAATTAGCACAAAGGTGTCATTTTTAGCCATTTTAACCCGAAAGGCACCCGGGGGGGGGCAGCCGGAGTTTTCTCGGAAAATCCGTTCTATTACGTCTTTTTACTCATATCATGTTTAATGTTTGTGCAAAATTTCAACAAATTCCAAGGCGTAGTTATTGAGAAAAGTGCGTACAGACGAACGAACGAAAGTAAATTTACAGGTCTACCCTCCTTTTGTCTGGGGACCAAAAAGAATTACTTAACATTTCTACTCGAAGGAACGAAAACAATCTATCCATGCTATTGGTTCAAAATTCTCGAATTTGATATACATACTCCTGAATAAACAAACAAAAATGTATTTGAAACCACGTTAATATGTAAATATCTATATACTTATAAAACTCTCTGGGCCGTCTGGGTTTCTTTGCTTGCTTGCTTCTGTTTGTTTGTTTGTTTGTTTGTTTGTTCACAATTTGATCAATAATTAGAAAACGGATTACATACATATTTATTCCAGCACGATTTCTATATAAACTATTTATTCAAAAGAAATCTACATTCGATGAGTAACCTCATTTGCACATTACATTAAAGAAAAACGATTTTGATGATTAACTCGATTTTATTTTTTGCTACAATAAAACCCTTTTAATTGATCGATTTAGAAATATTTTTTATTTAAAGTTGATTTATTTAATTTATTTTTAAGTCATTTTCCTTTATTAATAGTTCATAACTGTTGTCTTTAAAACCGGAAGTAAGATTATTTATTTAAGCTATGTTAGTTATTGTCCCTTTAAGTTATGAGAGTTACTTCAGGTTTGATTTCCATAGATCAATATGGGTGTACTTTATGCTTCCCTAAAACCACCATGTGGTCACTTGTCGTAACAAGTTAGGATAGTCGATGTATCTTAAATAGTACGTGACTAATGCCTCCACGTGTCATATTTCGTCCGGGCAACGTCGCGTATATACGGCTAGTTATATATTTAAAATCATTGGATTTTTAAACATATAAAGAAGGAAAGAGTGTGTTTGTTTGTTTGTTTGTTTGCTTGTTTGTTTATTTATTTTCGTAAGTAAAATGCCGTTGGCTCGTGTTATTATTGATGCTCTGTGCAGACGATATTGCGCGATGTGCTATGAATAAAACATCTCTTTACTATGAACATTTTTAAGCTTGTGGTCGCAACGGTGTGATGAGATTCAGCAAAAAAAAAACTTCTAGAATTATCTTTAAGAAAATTTGAAAACTGTGCATGTCAAAATCTTTAGTTTCAAATTGTATTATTTTGTGCATGATGCATGGAATTGAATCCTGTCTTTGAAACCACGTTAAAAGGCAAATATACTTTTTTTTTAAGTTAAAATGATTTCAAAGAGATTGTGTGCGTTTATTGAAAATCTGGAATCCTTTGAGATAAGGCTGCATAATCTATTTGTTCTTTTTGCGGACTGTTATCCTCATCTTCATAGTTGTTGTTGTTTCACCAGGTTCCGGCCAACTCGTTCTCTGACCTTCTTCTGGTGATAAACCGCGGTGGGATAGGAATGTGGAATCTTGTAACTTGCCTCCAGTAATCGCTACCTTTCATAGTTGTTGTCGCCAACTAATACTCTGGCCTGCTTGGGTAGGATTGAGGCCACCATCTTCAGACAATGCTCACCTGCAACTGTAGAGACTCACCTCTTCTATCCACTGCGCCATGAACCCCCGAATTACCGAAAGAAGACCAAAGGATGAATAACCCGGAACATACTGAAACAACAACTATGAAGATGAGGATAAGAGTCCACAAAAAAGGATGAATACACAAAAAAAAAATGCAATTTTCTTTAAAAATGCTTCTAAGAAATGTTTGGCCTATTCTCATCTGTCTATACACTATTAATAAAATTCTAAATGTTTATTTATTTATGTGTGTGGGGGTGTATGTGTGTATGTGTGTGTGCATGCGTGTGTGGGCGTGTGTGGGGGGGTTGTGTGTGGGGGGGGGGGTACCAATAAAACTTTCGAACGGATGCACCGAATTGAAAAATTCTTTTTTTCCCTAAAAGGTGTGAGTCCCTAGATTCTCCTTATCTATATATTGATCGTAACGAACAACGCCGAGTCACACAAAAAGACCGAAATAAGGGTTTTGGGGCCGTTTCGTGCAATGTCGAAAAAGTTACCTGCCCATGTCAACAGAATCTGTATGCAGTCGTGGTAACATCGCTTGGCATACAGATAGGACTTGTGGCAAAATGGATAACACGTCTGGCTACGTAACAGAAGAATCCAGAAGCATCCGCTAGTATAAAATATTCATGAATTGGAACTGAAAAATATGCGCCGTGTTCCTTCATTGTATTAATCTTTTAGAGCGCTGCAAAATACTTCTTTCAAACTCCCCGGCTTAATGTTCACGGGGAACAGGAGTTGAGAGCATTGTACGGGCCGCGGCGAGGAAGGTAGGCTCTCTTTACCGTGCTAGAAAGTTACTAACGCCTGAAAGTATCCTGTACCTCAACAAGGCCACCATTCGTCCATGTATGGAGTATTGTTGTCATACTTGGGCTGGTGCACCTGCTACTAGTCTCTCGCTCCTGGAAAGGGTTCAAAAGAGAGTCGCCAACCTGATAGGTCCTGAACTGTCATCCAAGTCTCAACCACTGTCTCATTGACGAAATGTTGCATCCCTCTGCGTGTTTTACAAGTATTTTAATGGTGGATGCTCTGACGAACTACAAGCCCTTGTACTCACTCGGCATACCCCTGACAAACTCGACAAGTAGCCAAGTCCCAACCCTACAAAGTAGAGATCCCTAGATGTAAGAAGGCCTTCTACTCTAATAGTTTCTTTGCCAGAACTGCTAGATTCTGGAACTCCGTTCCGGGTTCATGTTTGCCCAACTGTACTGATATGCAGAAGTTCAAATGTGATGTGAATAGACATCTTGTTGCTCGACTCCCTACATAGTATCCTTGCAACTACTTCCCCGATAGTAGTCCCCTACATTAAAGTGGCACGGTGCCTTGTTTGGGGTGAAAATGGAAATAAAAAATAAAAAAGTAACATGTTACACAGTTTTCTCCCGCAATGAGGGGGGACAGATATGGATGTTTAAATAACGACGTCTGAGTCCAATCAACTTGCTACTCAGAAAGAAAAAGAATGTTGCTATCTTATACGCTTCGTGTAGTATCTTTTCTTCAGATGTTGCACTTCAATTTCTTGTTCTCTGTCAGTGAAGGAGAAATCCTTCACGACTGAGACAATTTTTATTTTTGTTCCTTTTCTCCACGTTAAAAAACGACTCTGGTGTCTAACTCTGTCCCGTGGGGAGGCATTGTAAATAAGATCTTTTACGCTTCGTGTAGCTTCGAAGTTTCTGCACATGACGTCACGTCCTGGCACGTAGCTTTAATTTTAATCAATGTTTTTTTTTGTAGTGCGAAAATTTAAAATAAAAAGTCATCTCTCACTGTAGTATAAAAATGCGGGTAAATATTTTTTTTTTTTTTACACAGTGGTCACCACTTATCAAAGCCCGTAAGCCACTCAGGGATAAGGGTTATTGCAAGTACATTACGTTAGTGTGGAGATTTGATGAAGTGTTTACTTAAAGGGGCGGTTCGTTAGGAATTTGTTAACGTTGGACTTGAACACATCCAATTTGTAGTCCGGTGGGAAGCAGGCAGACGGAACAGAGTTCCACAGGCGTGCAGTTCTAAGAAAGAAGCTTTGTTCATGGAATCCACGTTTTGATTTAGGCACAGATAAAGAGTAGGGGGAATTTTTCACCGTGGATTCGGCTAGACGGGTGTTTTTTGTGAAAGATTGGCGAGGGGGGACCAGAGATTGGAGTTCAGACGAGCACCTGCCATGGAAATAACGATAAAACAAGGATAGGCTCGCAACGTATCTTCTGTGGGAGAGAGGTTGCAGGGTAGAGAAAAGGGCATCCCCCACTAAGCCACGAAGTCTATTTTGTACTCTGTCAAGGCAGGATAGGCTGTTTTTAGCAACTCCTGCCCAGATATGGCAGCAATATTCCATCCTTGGACGTACTTGGCTTTTATATAGATAGAGAATCGCATCAGTAGTGAGATATCTTCTGGAGCGGTAGAAGGATCCCACCATCTTTCCAGCGACCTTGGCAACAGACTTGATGTACGTGTTCCATTTCAGATCAGGAGTAAAGGTAAAACCCAGAAGCTTGTCCAAACACGGGGCCTCTCCCAGACGAGAGCCATCAATCCCAATTGATGCCAGATGGGGATCAGAGCGTTGATGATGTAAGGATAGGAGTTTGGTTTTAGATGCATTAAAGGTAACCAGCCACGTCTTCCCCCACTGAACCACGCGCTCGAGATCAGAGGAGAGAGAATCCGAGAGAACTTTGTCATTTACAGCCTTTGATGTGTTGCCGTAGATGGTCGTGTCATCAGCATACATGTCAACGAATGATTTAAGTATGTGTTGAGGGAGGTCATTGATGTAGATCAGGAAGAGAGTTGGGCCCAGGATTGACTCCCTGAGGGACTCCAGCATTAATACTGTAGGCCTCTGATTTTTGTCCATCGACCACTAGTCTTATGAGCCTATCGGAGAGAAATGATTTAATGATTGAGAAAACATTTCCAGTTATACCGTAGCTGGAAATCTTGTGAAGTAGACCTTTATGCCATACCTTGTCGAAGGCTTTTGATATGTCAAGAGCAATTGCCCTAGAAAGGAAGCCTTTGTCAAGAGATTCACTAATCCTGTGAGATATAACCGTCAGCACATCTGCGGTAGATCTTGCAGAGCGGAAACCATATTGTGTGTCACTAAGAAGGTTGTTTCTGCGTAGGTGGTTGACTATTTCTCTATTTAATATGGATTCCAGCAACTTACTCATAACACACAGGAGACTTATTGGTCTGTACTGAGAGGGAGATGACTTATCACCTGAATTCTTAAATACAGGGCAAACTGATGAGGTCTTCCAGGGAGTCGGAAAGCACTTCTCCTTAAGGCAGCGCTTAAATAGTTTCGTAAGTATGGGAGCAAGTTCTGGTTGAAGCTTTTTTAACACTATAATTGGGATGCTGTCAGGGCCAGTTGCTTTACTGGAATCAAGGTTCTTGATTAGCTTGGCGACCTCATGCACGGATATTTGTATGTTACCTAGCGTGTTCTGTGTTATAGGAGGAAATATGGGGAGTTGATGGCCTTCGTCGCATAGGGTAGAATTAGTTGCAAAGTTCTTTGCAAATAGTTTGGCCTTGTCTGCTGCTGACGAGATGACCTCTGGTCCATTGATAATGGTTGGGATAGAACGCACACTTCTGTTCAGGATCCTATTTGTTATTTGCCAAAACTGATGGGAACCAAGCCGCTGATCAGCTACCTTGGATTTAACAGACTGGGCATATAGCTCTCTTGCATTTTTTATTACTCTTTTACAGTGGTTGCTGGCATTCCTGAAAGCAGCTTTAATCTCAGTGCATTTATTACGTTGGTAGCTATTGAAAAAGTGTGAAGACTTAAAAGCCTCGAAAGATGTGGGATGTTTCGCATGTCGGGCAGTTGTTGCAAACTTTTTCCGTGGTTACAGATTTTTTTAGAGCTGACAATATCTACCTTAAGAAAGAAGAATTATGAAGACAGTTTAATTTTGGATACTAGTACAGTTTTTGAACCAGACAAAACTAACTTTTGTCCGCGCAGAATTACGTAAACAGCCAGAAAAGGCAGAATGAAAAAAAAAACCGGCATCAAAATTAAAACGAGGCGCCGTTACAACAGAAAAGAATGATGAAACAACATTTAAGGTAAAAAAAAAAAATTAAAGCTGTTATCGTACGTTTATTTATATGAAAAAATTGTTTGTTTTTTTTGGGGGGGAGGGGTCGGCAAAAAAAATGTGTTTAATTGTTTCTTTTATCGTTATAAACTTCTAATGGAATATTCTGATTGTCTACTTAATCTGACATTAAGTGGACATTCCAAATTTTAAAATTAGATTTACACACTCACGTCCAAAATTGCTATCATGATGACAAAAACTGACTTTTTATGGCAGTGGGTCTCCGATTGGTTCGAGACATATTTTAGGAAATATTCTTGCAAATATTTCAACTTTATGTGCTCGTTAAACATTACTAACACACACACACACACACACATATATATATATATATATATATATATATATATATATATATATATATATATACTACTTATAAAACAGTAATCTACGGACATGCATGTTGCGAGGTCCTACCTCTTGTCAGTGTAGTCCGACTGTTTGTAAGAATCGAACCTAAGACCATGTGTATTATGGTATAGTGCGTTAACCGTTACGCTACGTATCCTAGCTCATTTACGCGTTATTTTTTATCGGTTTTAAACTTATGTATTTTTTTAAAACAATAATGCCGTTGATAAGTGTCTTCAACCTTGAAAACCTTTTTCCTTAGAAAATCACCCATATTTTTGGACGTAAACAAATATTATTTATTTATTTATTTATTATTTTATTTTACTTATGAAGCAATAATCTATGTTTCGATGTCCTACATAAGTTTAAAAGCGATGAAAATAACACGTAAAGTGATCTAGGATTTCGTGGCGCAACGGGTAACTAGACCATAATATACATAGTCTCAGGTTCGATTTCTAGAAACAGTCAACTTACGATAATGAGAGTTAGGATATGGAGCAATGCATTTCCGTAGATTGCTGTTTTATAAATAAAATAATAAATAAATATATAAGGGCGCTTAGTAACCGTATTATTGTTTAAAAATTTAAATACACACACACACACACACACATATATATATATGTATATATATATATATATATATATATATATATATATATATATATATATATATATATAATAAAATACGCATCTAGTGCGTTTGAAAGCCAAACCACAACGTAATATTAGGAAAATAAACAAATATTGCACTTGTTTGAAATTTATCACAAATATATTTCAGAGGTATACTCAATCTTCAGTGTGTTGTTTTGTTTCTTTCTTTTCTCCTTTTCTTCTTCTTTGCCATGTTGTAACGTTAGAGAAAGAAGTCTGTTTGTAAAGAGCGCGCGTTGTATCTAGCGGTTGTATTTTGAAATGTTTGAACTGTGCGTAGGCAACGCGAGAATAACGTCAAGGATGAGAGTTCATATTGATGTGTAGTTGACGATCTCATCCTCAGTTGTTAAGTAGAAGATTGAAGGATGAAGTCGCATGGTCTCCTTGCTATGGAATGAAGATACAAAATATACCGGTATTATAAACACCACCAAATAAATTTATTTACAGCAGATAAAAAATAAATTATAAAGTAACATTGGCTGGCACTTGTCTTTATTAGTTGTTGTTGGAAAAATAAAAGTGTAGAGGACTAGGATATATAAATCCTAATCCTGTTACAAAAGAAAATAATGAAACGAATGGAATTGAAGGAAACAAAAACTCAATTGCTGGATAAGATAAACGTGTCGTTTATTTACTGTTGAAAGAATGAATGTTTTAGATATAACATGTGGTCATGTCCGCGCGGGTGTAACCATCATTTGTTGCGGGATTGGTATTATAGAAGGAAAAAGGAAATGTGTTTTCATCTCACGTTCGGGTTACTATCGTTTGTTCGCACGTGGGAAAAGAAGTGAGTAATATAGTAGAAATGAGAATGATAGTCCAGCGTGTAGACAAAGACAAAGGATAGAGGGTTGACATCAGTTAAACTGTGCGCCATGTTAGCCGTCAGCTACGCAGTGGTGTTCTCTGGCACAAGTAGTAGATAGAGAGAGAAAGAGTGTACGTACTGTCTGTTGACCTTTTGTCCCACATAGTAGTAAATGGCGTGAGATACGCGCATGCGCGCGCGTGCCGAAAAGGCACGCTGTCGGTCCGTAGACCGGACAGCTCGAAAGCTGGTCCTAAGAAAGGAAGAAACCGCTTATTGCTCTTTCTTTTATACTTGTTTCCGGCGGTCTTTTGCGCATGTGTGGATTTCCTTTGAAAGAGGAAGTGACGTTGTCCATGCGTGCGTGTATGTGAGTACATGTGTGTACGTTAGCGTGTGTGTATATACACGCGAATGTGAGTGTATGTACGCGAACGTGAATATATGTACGTGTGTGGACGTGGGCACGTATGTTTGTGTGCGCATATATATATGTCACCGGCGACTAAACTGGTTCCCCCACCAGACTTGTTTGGTGAGGAGGGCGGCTAGTCTCCCTGAAGGATTAAAAACAAGACCTTCCAAAGGGCGAATGAACTCTTTATCTGGGTCAACGGCCAACTAGCACCGTGTATATTTGTATGTGTGTATACGTGTATTGGGGTAGAGAGGGCTCCCGTAAGCCGTGGTGAAGGCAACCTTTCTAGGAGAAGCAAATCTCTGATTTGAAAAACCATAAAGCGAAAGACCAGTACCCGCATTAAGCTGGTTTGCAGTTTAATTTGTTGCTGGCTATCTTGCTCTTGCTTGTTGCTGGATTTCAACATTTTGAACCGAGAGAGAGACTTAACTGTCATACAAAGCTAAGACTCTGTAACATCATCTTTGTATAGATACTCCCTCAGGCATTTGGGCTCATGGACTTTAAGTGTCTGAGGGACTGGCACTCGTCTGACAAGACGTTGCAATCATCATATATATGACAAGTAATATAGCTTGAAATGTGAACGCGTGTTTTTGTGTGAGACTAGAAAAGGCTCGCGCAAAAGTAATACAAATGTTAACCTTTAAAAGGAAAGAACTTTATTTACCTTTTTACATTTTGGAGAGAGTACACCTCTTGTTAATAATGTTCACCGGCAACATACGTCTCCTTGGTTTCGGGGCTAGTCATGCTGGCTAGGGCTTTGTTAAGACAAAAGGAGAAAGAGAGAGAGGGGGAGAGGGAGATGATGAAGGACTCTGGATAGCAGTTTGGTTTGTGTTTGGTTTATGAGAAGGAGAAAGAGAGGGGCTAAGAAACTATTATTTGGGGGAATGTAATTATTTTCGTCCTACTTCTTGGTTTTAGGGGTGACTCAGGTCAGTCCTACAGCTTCTTCACATATATTATCAGGTCATCCCATAAGTTCTGTCCTAATTTTTACCTTTGTTTTTAAATTGAATGAAACTTAAAAAATAGTGTGTATTTTTTTTTACATTTTTATGTTTAGATGTATTTTAACTGATTACATTTTTTTTTACAGAACGATAAAATTTAAATTTGCTTCACTACAATCCTACTAACATGGAAATGCTTAAGAATCGTTTGAGGCATATAGTGTTTTATGAGTTCAAGAAAGGAAACTTAGCAGCCGAACCGGCTAGAAATATTCTACTTTGAATTGTTATCACCTAATGCAACAATTAATGCTCAAATCTGCTGTCAGCAATCAGAGCGTTTGAACTAGGTGTGGAGGGAAAAAAGATCTGCTCTAGTGAATCGAAAAGGAGTGATGTTTCATCAGGACAATGCACGACCCCAAGCAGCAAGAATCACGTTACGAAGAACTTGGGTGGGAGAAAATTCCTCACCCACCCTATTCTCCTGACCTTACCTCTTCAGATTACCATTTATTTCGTAGCTTCCAAAATCATTTGGAATGAACAGCTTTTGTAACGCAGAAAGATGTTAAAGCTAACATTTGTGAGTTCTTTGAATCAAAGCCAAAAGGATTTTACAGTGATGGAATAAATAAGATTGTTAATAGATGGAAGGAAGGCATAGATAATCAGGGAAAATATATTGATGATTGAATCTTTAATAAAATGTAACAGTTCGTTACTTCTTTTCTTTATTCATGAATTCGGACAGAACTTATGGGATGACCTGATACTTTAACGAAATATTCACACGGATTTATAATTCTAATTGCGTTTTTCATATCTTTCTATTAGATTAAATAAGATTAAATTTAAATTTAGATTAAATCTGAGTTCATCAACGTTGATTTCAGTAAGACTTTTCCTTTGCACTTTTATCATACAAAGTGTATGCTAAAATATTCCTCGGTTTTAGGATTGAGCTATGTTTTAAAAATTCCATTGTAATTGTTGTAAAAAAAATAGTAATGTGATCGACGATAATCGAATGCGAAGAGGAAGATTTTCATTGCCTACTACACCAAGGTGTAGGAGAGTGCCACTTCTATTCCAGGGTTGCTCCACTTACTCTTGATCCTTACCTTATAATGTTGTAACTTAGCGCGGACATGCGAATACAAATACATGCAAGACTAGTGGGGGAAAATAAAGACTTTTAAAGGGAGATCACGTCAGAGACAGGAATAACGTTCGAGATCACGTTCGTAACTAACGCACAAGAAGACGATCAAGTTAGGAACGTCACAGCGGTAACGAGAAATGATGAAATAAATGTCGTTGTACAACAAAAAAGCCAGCTGAAGTTAATTCTATTCTTTTTCACTTTGCGACTGAGGCTTCAACGTGTTGGTTTCCGAACAACGTTACAATGTTGAGTTTTTAGCAAAGTGTCAACAAATATCATTTTTTGGTATTTAGTATGATTCAACCAAAGATTGGATACGGTCTCCCTGTCCATTAGCAAACACTCTGACCTTTATGTCAAATGGGCTGAGTAATTGTTCTAATAAACCTTTATTTGCAATAAACTCACAAAGTTACCCATCTCTTGCTGAGTTTCTGTTTATCTCTCTCTCTTCCTCTCTCCCCCCTCTCTTTCTCTCTCTCTCTCTCTCTCTCTCTCTCTCTCTCTCTCTCACTATATCTTATTTAAGCCCACGACTGTAAGGTTAGCTTTCTGATGGAGTCAACTGACTCGGAGACTATGGTAAAAAAACAAACTTTAAAAGGGAAAGGTAGTTTGCTTGAAGCATTGCTGGTAAATATTTTAACGGCATTCTTAGTACATTTCTTTCTGAAAAAGGGATAATATTCTCGAAATATTAAAGACTTCTACCAACACGGTCATCTCAAACAGTAAGTCCATATTTACTGATGTGTATTTGTGATTGTTTTGGGAAAAGAAATAGATATAGACCATTAAAAATACGAAAAAGAACTTTACCTTGAACAAATTCTAAGAAAGCGGTTTATTCTTTTTGTTTGTTGTTGTTTTTTTTTGTTTTGTTTTGTTTTGCTTTTTGTTTTTTGTTATTTTTTTTTTTTTTTTTTTTTGTAATATTACATGTCGGGAAAATATACTAAAAGTTAACCAATGTAATATTACCACAAATGTTGCAGATATGGAGATTGTTAATGCAGCAGTATCAATATCACCCAACAACAGTACTAGTGTCATTAGCGAAGATACGGATCTATTGATGTTAATTCATCACTCGTCAAACGGTGATGAAAACAAACTTATTTCTGCTCGGATAAAGAGAGTTCTGCAACAGTATACGCCATTAAGGTTATGAAGAAGTTGCTTGGATATGACGTCTGCCGCAGTCTTCTGTTCCTGCATGCATTCACGAGATCAGATACAACTTGCGCGATTTTTGGAATCGGAAAAAATCGCTCTATACAAGGTTTGAAGTGAGACTCTGTCTTAAAGAGCTGTGCCAAGATGTTTTCCAACGCTGAGATTGAAGATGCTGGGTGTAAAGCAATGGCGACATTATTCAAAGGCAAACCTGAAGACAATCTGTCTGCAATGGGGTTAGTCTACTCTCTGCCAAAAAGTTCGTTCAGTCAAAAGCTTTGTTACACCGGAACGACTGCCACCGACCTCCTCCGTAACGAAGTATCATGCCCTTTGGAGTTACCTCTAAGTGATGCTTTGGATGAACAATGGTGAGGCTATAGACACTACTGAATGAGGATGGAAATTGCAGAACAGCTGTCTAGTTTCAGTGATGATGGATATTTCCTCTGTGCCAGAAACACTTCTGAAAATAATTAATTGCAACTATTCTGACGGTTGTAGTACATCTCGGTGCACTTGCAAACGATTCGGACTTATCTGTTCACGAGTATGCGAAGCATGTCAAGGGCATTGTGACAATATAAATGAGGTAGCAGTGTCTTGTGATGAAAAGAGTGACTATTGAACTGACACGGTTATCCAGTAATGAGATATGTCTTAAAATGCACTGTGTATTCTATAATCTTCAGAAATGTACATGTATGTCATGACGTCATTGAAGACGTCATGACCTCACTTCGCATGTCCACGTAGTTACTATAAAACTTTGTATAAAAATCGTTCCTATTTATTTGCTTCCCCACGAGGTAAGAGTTGGACACCAGATCGATTTTTAATGTGGGGAAAATCCAGCTCCCCAAATATGGGCAGTTTGGATAGGAACAAAAATAAAAAAATATCTTAGTCATTAAGAATTTCTCCTCCACCGACCGAGAACAGAAAAAATGAAGTGTATCATCAGAACAGGTACTACACTGTGATCTTGGCCCGAAATTTTTATATATAAATATATAATATAAAAAATGCAAACTCTTCTGTAACCAACAAATACCGTTTTGAAATATGGAAATATTGATTATTTTTAGTGCGCTGGCTGTCATCGTTTTATGACGTCATACTTAGGACCTTTGTGGTAATCAGATTTTAGTAAACGCTTAGTATGTTGTTCCCCACATATAATAAGAATGAAACATCATAAAACGCTCTCTTGGAATTTGTTCAGCGCCAAACCGTATTTTAACTGATCTAATATACGAAGATAAAAAAAACTCTACAACTCTACAAGACTTTTCGTTTATTAATTTTTGTTCATACGTCACGTCACTCCAACAGCCTGTTCCCTGCATTGCTATAGCCTTCTTATACTCCTCCATATTTATCAAGCAAACTTTGTTTCATATTTCCTCCTAGTCACGATTAAAACAATGTAAGTCATTTTATATCTTCTTGCGTTGTATCTCCTTACATTTCAATGGCGATATGTTTTGTCTGGTGTAAAATTATTTCTTTTTTAATTCACACACATTTGTTTCATTTTTTTAACAATTGGTGCATTTTTATGTTGTTTATTTATTTTGTAGAGATCAAATGATTCCGTTGGTGGCGTTTATGTTTCCAGATATATTTCTTGCTAGATCTTTTTTCTAGAAAGACATGGTTATCCGGCATATTTCTAGAGGCATTTAATTGTTGCCTTACTTCCGGCATTTTCTAGGCTGTGCTAGCTGATTTGGCGTCCCCGACGAAAACTGTTCCAACAGATATTTTAACTGAAAGAATGTATTACATATTTAATTACGGAGACATTCTTAGACGAATTATTATTATTAGTAGTAGTAGTAGTAGTAGTAGTAGTAGTAGTAGTAGTAGTAGTAGTAGTGTAAGAATTATACATGTTTTAATAAAAAACTGTTTAATTACTTTTAAGAATGTGTCACATAAAAAAGACGTTCCAAAACACATTTTACTTGAATGAATTTATGGTTAGTATCATTTAAAATTCTTCAACAATATGATGGACTGAATTCCTACTTATTATCCTGTATAGATTATTTTGATTGTAGAAATTCCCCTCTGGACCAAATTACCGTAGTTTTGCAACAACAGATGCCACAGACAAATGTATTGTGTCTAGACTGTTATCGACTACATTATGTAACTTTACAACTTAATTATAGACAGATTTAAGCCTTATAATAAAATCCTACAGTTCATCCTAGGAAAGAAATCATCACTATCGCCAATATCATTAGAGGAAGTTTATACCTATTTTTACCTCCAATTCATAACTGCGCTCACCACCTCCACTCTACGCCGTGTAACATTACACACATTATACTTGTATTGCCTCGTCACCCTTATTAACTGAATCATAAACTCATAGAAATAATGTTCACTTCCAGACTTCGCAGATTCAGAAAATGATTTCTTCTTCGCAATTTCCACTTTTTTCATTGGATGCCTGTCATTCTCTTATTCCAGATTTTAAAGCTTCAAATCAAATTGGACGCTCATGGATTATACACAACATAGCGTCTGCATGACAAAGCCAACAAAACATTTCACTGAATGGCTACCGTTTACTTTGCATTTAGTTTATATACGCTCTCTCTCTCTCTCTCTCTCTCTATATATATATATATATATATATATATATATATATATATATATATATATATGTCGCTGTCTAAAAAATATCTTTACGCATTATTCCTTTCAGCGCACTTATTTTTTTTAACTTACGGTTATTTTAACCTAAATCCAAACAGAAATTGTTTTCCACATTCATTCGTTCTCAGATTAAACCATAACCGTTTTCTTTTTGTTATTTTTTATTTAAGAGGGTGGCTCGATTGAGTTTCGCTAGCTGCTATAACACAAAACAAACAAAACGTACTGCTCTCTCTCTCTCTCTCTCTCTCTCTCTCTCTCTCTATATATATATATATATATATATATATATATATATATATATATATATATATATATATATATATATACGTGTGTGGGGGGTGCGTAATGGTTAAGTATGTTTTCTTATATACTTTGAAAGTAACAAACATTGACAACTACCAAGGAAGATCGTGAAAGAAGAACCACATTTTAACCTTATGCACTTGGGGGGGGGAACAATTTCAATACCGTCCATCCAGGGTTCCTTGATTGGAGGGGGTTGTTTTGTTTTGTTGGGATTTGGGCAGCAAGATGTCTGTTCACGTTACACTTGAACTTCTGCACGTCAGTAGAGTTGGGGAAGCAGCGACCTGGAATGGAATTCCAAAGTCTAGTGGTTCTGGGGAAGAAACTACTGGAGTAGAAATATATTTTACATCTAGGGATCTCTACTGTGTGTGGGTGGGATTTAGCTGCCTGTCGGGTTTGTCGGGGGTCTTTACGTCGGGGGGGGGGCACAAGTGCTTGTTGTTCGTCAGAGCATTCTCCATTAAAATACTTGTAGAACAGGCAGAGGGATGCAATATTTCGTCGATGGGGCAGAGGCTGAAGCTTAGATGCCAGTTCAGGGCCTATCAGATTGGCGACTCTCTTTTGAACCTTGTTTAGGAGTGAGAGACTAGTAGCAGATGCACCAGCCCAAATATGACAGCAATACTCCATACATGGGCGAATGGTGGCCTTATAGAGGTACAGGATACTTTCGGGTGTTAGTAGTTTTCTAGCACAGTAAAGAGAGTCTACCTTCTTTGCAGCGGTCCTGGCAATGCTTTCAATGTAATTGTTCTGACTCGTGTTTCCAAGGAGTTTTAAAGATGTACTCTCAGATAAAGAGTCGTTGGCCATTGCTATTGGTGGTAGAGAAGGTTTCTTGTAACTATTGAAGGAAACTAGTTTAGTCTTGGCGGCATTGAACGTGACCATCCATGTTTGTCCCCCATTCCACTACAGATTGTAGGTCATCTTCTAGTGTTTCTGCCATTTCTTTAGATATGTGTTCATTTGTTTTCCTGTCGTGCCTGTTATAGAGTATGGTGTCATCAGCATATATACCCTTCTCACAGGCAATTTTTTCGGTAGGTCATTTATGAATATTAGGAACAACAGAGGTCCAAGGATAGACCCTTGGGCCACTCCCGCATTTATGTCATATTGTTTAGATGTACGACCGTCGAGGACAAACTGGATTTTTCTCTTATCTAAGAAGGATTTAATTATGTTTAGTATTCTACTAGTGATACCGTATGATTTAATTTTCCTGAGGAGACCCTCATGCCATACCCTGTCAAAAGCCTTAGATATATCTAGAGCTACCGCTCTGCCCTCCCCAGCTATGTCCAGTGAGTGGTATATACGTTCAAAGATTAAAGTTAGGATTTCTGCTGTGGAACGGGCTTGTCTAAATCCATATTGTTGGTCAGTCAGAAGTTTAGCATCTGTAAGGTGATGGATTAAAGCATGGTTAATTAAGGTCTCACATATTTTGGAAAAAAGTGGGAGGAGGCTAATGGGGCGATAATTTACTGGATCCGTTCTTTCGACAGAATTCTCGAATACTGGTACCACAGAAGCAACAGTCCGGAAAGCAAGATTAATTGAGGCATTTGTTGTAGAGTTTGGAAAGAACTGGAGCTACTTCGGCTGGGCACTTTTTTAATAGTACAGCTGGGATGAGCTCGGGTCCACATGCTTTTGAAGTGTCAATATTTTTTATGATAGCATGCTCCTGAGCAGGGGTGATTTTCAGATCGTCTAGCGTGACGTCTGTCCGCATAGGAAAGTTAGGTAGGGAGTGGTTGAGAGAGTCCAGTGTGGAGTTTGAGGCAAACCGACTGGCAAGCATGTTAGCCTTCTCGGTTGCTGAGCAAAGAACCTCGTGATTGTTGGTTAGTGGGGGAATTGCTGATTGCCCATTATTTACTACACTGTTGTAGATTTTCTAGAAGTCACAAGTTCGTAATTTTTGTACTTCAATGCGTTTTTTAGTGGTTTCAGTAAATTCTCTCTTAGCTGTCGCTATTTCTTTCTTAACGTTACTTCTAGCTTTTATATACTTCTGTCTGTTTGAACTGGACTTATGTCAGTTAAATCTGCGGTATGCATGCTGTCTTTGAGCAATCGCAGTTGAGCAAATTGAAGTAAACCATTGGGGAGAGTGGGGCTTGCTATGAAATTTCCGCATGGGGACATGTGCTTCAATTGCAGTTTTGAACCATTCAGTGATCTCATTTGCGCATGTTCAGCAGGAAGAGAAAAATATTTTCCCATGGGGCATCTCGGATTAGATCTCTGATGGCTTCCCAGTCAGCCTTTTTATAATATCTCATTGTTTTGAGCACTGGCTCTTCAATTTTGGCTCTAGAGTTTAGGGCTATTTTAACCATTAATACTGCATGATCAGCATTTCCACGTGGGCTGTCGACATTCGTTATACAATCATCGGGAACTGTGGTCAAAAACAGATCTAGAAGTGATGTGTATTGTTTTTGCTGGTCAGGGAAACAGGTTAGAAACGTAACCATTTGTGATAGGGAGTGAGATATAGAGAAACTATGTGTTGTGCTGGCCGCTGCATCTGTGTAAGTAGAGAATCCAAGCCAGTTTTTGTGGTGGATATTAAAGTCGCCAAATACATGTACTTGTGCGCTAGTGTCGAGAGAGAGTGCTGTGTCTATGCTGTCAGAGACTTTGTTTATTATGGTGCAGTCCTGGGTCGAGGGAGAGCGGTAGAGAAAATAAAAGTAGCTAATGTTGCGTTGCATGTTAAGTCTAAAGCACATAAAGGCTTGATCGTCCGATTCTAGGTTTGTTTCTCTAGTCAAACGAAGGGTATTACGAATGTAAACTCCAAGTCCGTGCATATGTTAATGCTAGGATAGTTAAGTCTACGGGAAACTATTTTTCGGGAGAGTGGGGGGGCTATGTTTTTACATAGGCATCACCACTTATCAAGGCCCAAAGACCACTCGAGGATAAGGGTTAAGAGTGTACTTTAGTCAATTGAATAATCTAGTAATTGTTAGTAATGGAATTTCGGTAAATTTGTTAATTTAAGTGGAACAGCTCATCAAGAACTTGTTTACGTTGGACTTGAAGACAATCAGATTGCAGTCAGCTGGAAAGCAGGAAAACGGCAGACAGTTCCACAGGCGTGCAGTTCTAAGAAACAAGCTTTTTTCCTGGAATCTACGTTTAGGTTTAGGCACAGATAAAGAGTGGGGGGAATTATTAATAGTGTTTTCAGCTAGACAAGTGTTTTGTGAAAGTTTGGCGATAGGGGACCATATATTGAAGCACTTGCCATCGAAATAACGATAAAGCAGGAACAAACTCGCAACATCTCTTCTGTGAGACAGAGGTTGCAAAGAAGATAAAAAGACATCTATGAAACTACGAAGTCTATTTTGAACTCTATCAATGCAGAATAAGTCCTTTCTAGCAGCTCCTGCCCAGATGTGGCCAGAGTACTCCATTCTTGGACGTACCTGGCTCTTATATAGATAGAGAATTGCATTAGCAATGAGATATCTACTGGATAGAAAGACGGATCCCACCATTTTTCCAGCAGCCTTGGCAACAGATTTAATATACGTGTTCTATTTCAGATCAGGAGTAAAGGTCAAGCCCAGAAGCTTGTCAAAACATGAGGAATCCTCAAGACGAGAGCCATTCATTTCAATTGATGCCAGATGTGGATCAGAACATTGAGTATGTAAAGATAGAAGCTTGGTTTTAGATGCATTAAAAGTAACCGGCCACTCTTTTCCCCATTGTACCACGTGCTCAAGATCAGAGGAGAGAGAATCGGAGAGAACTTGGCCGTTTACAGTCTTGGATGTGCTACAATAGATGGTAGTTTCATCAGCATAAATGTCTACGAATGATGTAAGGATGTGATTTGGAAGATCATTAATGTCAATCAGAAAGAGAGTTGGGGGACTCCAGCATTAATACTGTGAGCTTCTGATTTCTGCCCATCAACTACTACTCTTATGAACCTATCAGAGAGAAATGATTTAATTGCTGAGAAGACATTTCTAGCTATATCATAGCTGGAGATCTTGTGAAGTAAACCTTTATGCCATACCCTATCAAAGGCCTTTGATATATCAAGAGCAATTGCCCTAGAAATGTTGCCTCCGTCGAGCGATTCGCTAATTTTATGAGATATAACTGTAAGCACATCTGCTGTAGATCTAGCAGGACGGAAACCGTATTGTGTGTCACTAAGAAGGTAATTTTTTGCTGAGATGGCTGATTACTTCTCTATTTAACACAGATTCCAGCAACTTACTCATGACGCACAGGAGACTTACTGGCCTGTACTGAGAGGGAAATGAGTGATCACCTGAATTCTTAAATACAGGGCATACTGATGATATTTTTCAGGGTGATGGGAAGCAATTCTCCTTAAGACAACGTTTAAATAGTTTTGTAAGTATGGGCGCTAGTTCTGGTTGAAGTTTTTTTAGTACTATAATTGGAATACCGTCAGGGCCGGTTGCTTTACTGGAATCAAGGTTTTTGATTAGCTTGGCAAAATCACGAACAAATATTTGTATGTTACATAGCGTGTTTTCTGATACACCAGGAAATATTGGGAGTTGGCGGCTTTGGTCGCAAAGGGTAGAATTAGTTGCAAAGTTCTTAGCAAAAAGTTTGGCTTTGTCTAATGCTGACGAGATTACCTCAGGTCCATTGATGATAGTTGGGATAGAGCACACGCTTTTGTTCAGGATTCTGTTCGCTATTTGCTAAAGCTGGTGGGAACCAAGCCGCTGCTCAGCTACTTTGGATTTGACGGACTGAGCATACAACTCTCTTACATTCTTTATTACTTTCTTACAATGGTTGCTGGCAGTCCTGTAAGCGGCTTTAGTCTCAATACATCTATTACGTTAGAAGCAATGGAAAAAAATGATTTTTGTGTGCCATGGCAGAAGCACATTCTGGAGAGAACAATGGCTGGCTGTTTCTTTTGCTTTTTTCCACTGTTCGGTTTCTTCAACTTTTCCCAAGCGGTGTTGGTATGCTTACACTGGGCAACGCCGGTCAACGGCTCCTGCTAGTGTATTATGATACATAAGGTGTTATTTTTTTTGTTCTCATGTATTTCATAAAGAAAAGCATTTTATATAAAAATAAGTGGAACAATGTGAACACTTCTTATTTTATTTAATAAATATAAAATATTTATTTTTTGCAACTATTAAGTTAACTTTCTTTTTTATGTGTAACATACTTAAAAATAGATGAACATATTTTTTACAGAAAACTACTTATAATAATAATAATAATAATAATAATAATAATAATAATAATAATAATAATAATAATAATGATATAATAATCTATCTATCTATCTATATATATATATATATATATATATATATATATATAAAAGTGAAAGTGTCTGTCTGTCAGTGTGTCTGTGTACATTTCCCTACACAATAACACCGTCAACTTTCAGTCTACAGACTCGAAATTTGATATACAGTGTAGTAAAATTTGGGAAAATCGAGTTAATCGGTTTTCGAACAGTAAATTTGGCTGTTAAGATGTCAAAGGTCAACGATTTGACCTTTGAGAATTCTACCAAACTCCTTCGACAATTTTGGGTATAAACACTTGAAATTTTAGATATAGGTTCCTTGGACATGGATCTAACTTAATAACTTGATTTGAGCCCAAAAAATAAATGTTAAGAGGTAATAATAGGGGTCAAAGTTTTTTTAAAAAATTGACCTCTGCGGTCTCTACCAAATTACTAAAACAATTTCTGGTGTAAGCATTTGAAACTTTACATAAAGGGTATTCAGAGATAGGACAAGCTTTTTAATCGGTTTGGGTCGAAAATTTGAGCTACAAATATATAAATCTATGTATGTATGTTTGCATGTCTGCCTAAAACTTTCGACAGAGGCGACGGATTTTCACAAAATCAGTATCGTTTTGAAGTATGACCCTTCAGATGACAAATACCGAAAAATTGGCTTAAAACATTAATATCTTCCCCTTCAACTGGGCACTTTTCAACAGGGAGGGGTCGCTTTTTTCGCCGATATTTTCGAAAGTCATCCTCTCCTTTCGATTGTCTAGCCTTAATTTAAACCTACATCACTTCCGATTTTCGGTGGTCGTAACAGCAAAGACGTCAGGTTTTTCCCCGTTCTTTTCCTCCTTCGCGGTACGAGTTTGAGCCTGTCTTCCTACTACCACTTTTTTTTTGTTTTTGTTTTTTTTTTTTTTGCTCAACACACACCTCCAAACACCCGGGTAACGCCGGACACCCATAGTATTATATCTATAAATGTGAAAATGTCTGTGTCTGTGTCTGTGTCTGTGTGTGTGTGTGTGTGTGTGTGTGTGTGTGTGTGTGTGTGTGTGTGTGTGTGTGTGTGCATTTCCCTATCTAATAACTCAATTTTCGGTCTAGAGACTCGAGATTCGGCATAAGGAATATTGAGATTTGGGGAACTCTTTTTAATCGGTTTTCGGCCAGAAATTTGGCTGTCAAAGGGTCAAATTTCAACGACTTGACCTTATAGAACTCTACCAACCTCATCCGTCAATTTTGGGTCTAAACACTTGAAATTTTAAATGTAGGTTACTTGGACATGGATCAAACTTTTTAATTTAATTAGAGCCAAAAAAAATAAATGTTAAGGAGTCATAATTAGAGCCAAAAATTAAAAAAAAATAACCTCTGCGGTTTCTAGCAAATTACTTAGCCAATTTTGGTCTAAACATTTGAAATTTTACATAAACGGTATTCAGAGATAGGGCAAGCTTTTTAATCGGTTTCGGTCGAAAATTTGTGCTGCCAAGTGGTCAAAGTTCAAAAGATTTGACCTTTGCGGTGTCTAGCAAACTACTCCGCCAATTTTCGGTCTAAACATTTGAAATTTATACATAACGGGTATTCAGACACGCGACAAGTATTTTAATCAGTTTTGGAGCGAAAATTCGGCTGCCAAAAGGTCAAAGTTGAAAGAGTTGACCTTTGCAGATTCTACCAAATCCTCCGCCAATTATGGGCCTAAACACTTGAAATTTTAGATGTAGGTAACTTGGACATGGGTAAAACATTTTATTTTGATTTGAGCCCAAAAAAATAAATGTTAAGGGGTCAAATTGGGGTCAAAGTTTTTAAAAATTGACCTCTGTGATCTATACGAAATTACTCAGACAAATTTTTGTCTAAACATTTGAAATCTTACATAAAGTGTATTCACACGTAGGGCAAGTTATGAACAGTACATAGGGCCCAAGTAAAGCAAAGCCGGCCTGAACTGCTAATAATAATAATAATAATAATAATAATAATAATAATAATAATAATAATAATTCATCTAAGAATGTTTCCGTAGTTAAACATGTGATAAATTCCTTCCGTTAAAATATCTATTGGAACAAATCAGTTATCACCGTCTAGAAAACGCCGGAAGTAATGCATCAATTAAATGCCTCGAGAAATATGCCGGATAACCAAAGACATTGGGTACTTACCGGATGACCACGCGGAGGTTGGCAACATCCTAAATGAAAGTATTTCCGTGGAACAGTCGTTAACTACTTAACCACCATCCCAAAATTACAAATGAATAACACAGACTTTTATTTCCTCTTTCTCACAACTCATGCATTTTTATGGTGTTCATTAATTTCGTATGGATCAGATGATGGCATTGGTTTCCGTGGTGTCTTTCTACTTGGAATCTTTTTCAGAATGACATTAGGTACTTACAAGAGTTGCGATGTGAAGGCTGCTAATATCCTTAGTGAAAGTGTTCCTGTGGAACAAACTGGATTCGAACTTGGCACGTTCAGATTGTCAGTCCATGTCGTTAATCACTTAGCCATCGTCACTTTCTCAAATTTTTTCAGGTGATAATGAATTTCGATGCAAATCTCTCTTAATTATAGGAAGTAAAATAGAAAAATATGTTTTAAAAAACAAGTACGCTCTTCTGTATTTTTTAAGAAATTCTTTTGTGTCAATTCTACTCAATCTTTTGTTGGCCGTTTTGTATGGGAAACATTTTGTTCTTTGGCACAAAAATGTTCTGATCTTATCAATCTCATCCAACAAAACTTGTCACATCATGTCTACGAAAAGAGAACGCCTCGAGAAAACTATGCAATATAAACACATTCTATAGAAGACACTTCAATTTATTGAAACTTGCTTGCATGTTTGCGCGACATGTTTCGACATGTCTTTCCTACTTTGCAGACAAATCTCCAGACAAGAGAAACGATCTTTGCTTTGTATTTGGCCACTAGTCAGTCAACAGAAACAATGGATGCCCCATGAAAGAGTGTATCCGTCGTATTGATATAGCTTGTTAAATTCCCAAATAGCGATATTATCATTGGAAGCGAAATAGATTATTAAGGTTGTTTGGTGTTTCCTATATCACAGAAACCACTTGTAGCTCCAGCAAAGAGTCCCACTTACTCAGCACCCTAAATAAATGTGCACCCCATAAGTCTCCCCTTAAAGAATTGATTTTATTATCTTCCTTTAACTTCCACATTTATACAATCACACACACATACATATATATATATATATATATATATATATATATATATATATAGAGAGAGAGAGAGAGAGAGAGAGAGAGAAAGAGAGAGAGAGAGAAAGAGAGAGAGAGAGAGAGATGTTGTTTGTTTTGGTTTTAGCGATATCTTTTGAATGAATTCAATTATTTATGAAAGTGCGTTTTTACTTAAATGCGAGTTGGGAATAATTTTCCCTTTAACCAATTTGGTACCCCCACATGGGGAGCGGTATATATATTATTATTTTTTTATAACATTTAAAAAAAAAAAAAAATATATATATATATATATACATATATATATATATATATATATATATAGAGAGAGAGAGAGAGAGAGATAGAGAGAGATAATTATTCCATTTTAATATTGTTCAAAGGTGCAAACATACAATGAGTTTAACGAGGTTCATACAAACGTGCTCAATACCAATGTAGAGCAAGGAATACATTTTTTTTATTTTTACATAAACATTTAGGTATCGCTACATATACAGTGGTATGTTTCAGTTAACTAGTTATAAATAACTACAGACTTATAACTAGTTGACTGATACATACTTTTGAATTTGTAGCGACGCAGCCAATATTGTCTTTATTATTATTGTTCATAGTACCGCAGTAAAATTTGGGTAATTTATGGTGTAAGTGAGGTAACTGTACTTAACTTTGTTATTATTTATATTTCTTTTTTAGTGTTACAATATATTTTATTATTTATATTTTATTCCTTTATATTAGGGTATAAGGAAGCTAACTGGGCTTAATTTCTTGTATTTTATTTATATTTTGTGGCTCTAATATTCTGACTTTGTTTTTATATATTAATATTTTTTTACGTTTGTTTCATCGTATTTGCTACTTACTCACTTCATCCTCTTTTTCTCTTTATCTCATCTTATGTCTATCATCTCTCATTCACTCTCATATCTTTTTTACCGTTTTCTTCTCTTATTTATTTTATTTAGTTTTACTTATTTGTTTTTATATGTGATCTTTAATCTAATTCTTAAATATAAATATTCTTTTTATTTACTTTATTTCCCCTCTATTTTATTCCCATCCCACCCAAAACCTACACAATCTTCATCATCTCTAACTCCATCCCACCCAAAATCACTGACTTTCATTGGCATAATCTCGTAACTTTATTAATTAAAAATTAAGTTAAAACTTTTAGTGAAATTGTGTTTGGGACTATTAATGCATAAAGAGTAATATATTCCGGTATCTACAAATATGTAAACCTAAATGCACGCATATATTTTTCTATGTGTGTATATTCGTTATATGTATCTTACTATCTACCTTCTATCTCATCTCATTTGCTCTTTGGTCTGTATCTAGTTATATGTTCATATCATAATTCCATCCCTTAACTCACCTCTATGTTTCAAGTGGATATTTTCATCTTCTATATACTTCATAGTCTATGCCTATATTACTGTGTATGCCTATTGTCTTTCTTTTTTTTTGTATTACATTTTATTTTTGTTTTTTTATAATTTGTCTATCGCTGTTATGAGTTCTCTTGCTATTAGGGGTCAAAGGATGAAGGGAGAGCTCAGTTCAAATTCGTTATTACAGGAAGGTTTGTGTTGGGAGATAAGGAGTGCTTCAGCAATTCTGAGATTTCCTATGTTTCTGACTGAGACAAGGATACTAACGCGGATATTACGTCGTGTATTGTTGCTGAATTAAACGTTTGGAGTGTAGCTTGTTTTTCCATACATTTTAGGTTGTAGTTTTAGTAACCTTAAATGGGAGAAGTTTAAAATCTATCATTAAAAAAAGATTTGCAAGTGGTCTTAAATTTTTAATCAGGGGTGACAGAAATAAACATACACTTTATTTACGAATATAGTAATTTCAGAAAGTATTCAATGGAGAAAACTTTTGTAGTAGTTCCTAATTAAAAACGTTTTATATTTCTCTGAAGTTGTAGACTTCAACGGGTTTTTAATAATATGTATATACGAGGAACTCAACCAGCTAAAATTTATCCAAGTTCATAAGTTTAGTTGTGCTCACAATTTTCACGGACATTTTAGTTGTTGATTCTCGTAGTATTTGTGAGTATTTGGAGTTTCCTTGCAAAAACCCGTTACTTTCTTATTTTCCTTGAAATTACAAATTTCTCTCTGTTCGTTGATTTGATTGTTTAGTTTGGTTGTTTTATTTTACATCATATCAATCCTTTTCGGATTATTTAATGCCGAATCCAGTTATTTTGGAAATAGTATTCATGTTGCATCCAGTTATTTTGTAGAATGTTTTTATTCTTCAAGTTCTTTGTATATTTAATTGTTAGTTTGTAGTGTTTGATTTGTTTGTTTTATAGTTGATTTTATCGTTTTTGTTCCCTACCCTGCGAACATGACTGAGTTTTGCAATGGGAGAGGGAAAAGAGTTATAGTATCAATGTTTGGTACATTTTTAGTTAGGAAACTAGTCAGGAAATGGGGAAATAGAAAGAGAAAGGGGAAATGAGAAGGTAAAGGGGGAAAGGTGGGTTTTTTTTTTTTGGTTTCGCAGAACATAATTAAGTTTTGCAAAACAAAGTATAAAAACAAAAAGCATTAATGTTAGGTGTATTTCGTCTCACGAAGCTAATATCTTCAGACAGCCTGATCTAGCTCTTAGTTGATAAAAGCAATGCTTGGTAGTGAGTTCTTTAAGGAACAAATATGCTGGTGGGATATGTATATATATAACACAAAATTGGCCTGCACTAATTAATTTTGGTTTCTGTACTAGGCGAACATACACTCTACTATCGTCTAGACATGGTTAAAAATTAACGTTTGCAAACACAACTACATCGCAGTGTATTAAATGTATACGTACATGTTTATGGATAAGGACAAACTCTAATAATTCAATGAATCATTTTACTTGCAATAATACTTTTCAAATAAATTATCCATATATTAAATTGGCTAATATAATTCAAACAAACAGAAGAAATGTATTCTTTTTATTTCAAATTGTACAATACTCTATAAAAATGTTGTATCTATTGTAGTGGTGTTTAATAAATACGATTATACTTACAAGTGAACTTGTCTGTGTCTGTGCGTGTCTGTGTGCGTACTTTTCCCTGCCAAATTAGTCTGTCAATTTTCAGTCTACAGATTCGAGATTTAACATAAGGAGTATTGAGATTTGTGAAAATCTTTTTAATCAGTTTTCCACCAGAAATTTTGCTGTGAAGGGGTCAAAGTTCAACGATTTGACCTTTGAGAACTCTACCAAACTCCTCCGCCAATTTTGGGTCTAAATACTTGAAATTTTAAATGTAGGTTACTTAAACATGGATCAAACTTTTTAATTTGATTTGAACCCAAAACAATAAATGTTAAGGGGTCAAAGTTTTTTTAATTGACCTCTGCGGTCTCTACCAAATTACTCGGCCAATTTTGTTTTCTAAACTTTTGAAAGTTTACATAAAGTATATTCAAACATAGGACAAGCTTTTTAATTGATTTACGGCTGAAAATTTGGCTGCCAAGAGGTTTCTAGCAAACTATTCAGCCAATTTTGTGTCTATACGTGAAATTTCGGATGTAGGTTACCTAGACATGAATATAACTTTTTAATATATACATATGCACATGAATTTATGAACAGTACATAGGGCCCGAACAAAACCGGACTGAACAGCTAGTTAATTAGAAAGTCTGTTCATGATTTTAGTTAGTACTTGCTAAATGATAACCCTTCTATACTCCCGAAGTTTCATTAATTTTCATTTATATATATATATATATATATATATATATATATATATATATATATATATATATATATATACTCGTATAAATTTTGTGTTTGGTGTGTATTGATATTCATGTTAAACCCCTTTTTTCTATTTATTTAAAAAGAAAATACAACTTTGTTATATATGGGTCGTGGAATTGCATTTACAAGCAAAAGATCTAGCTAATTTGCATATTCTTTTAAACATTAATTTCACTGCCTTTAGTTGAAATTGATACAAAAAGTCAGTAAATACCATTATTTTAGTTTATTTTTTCGCTTTTCGAATTTCGCTAATATAGTGTAGTTTCACCTAAACGTTATTAAAATTGTAGATGAAGAAAATTGTTTTGTTTTTGTTTTTTTTTATTGTTTTTTTCAAGCCAATGCCAGAGTATAGATATATACTAAAGAACTCTTTTCTCGCAAAAGCCTAACCCTAACCCGCCTCGACTATTTTACAGTTTATTCTGTAAGAAAATGTTATTTTTAGAACATTTATTTGCAATGTTAAAATATCTCAAATCAATACATCAGGGTCACTTAAAGTATTTTACGAGGTCGTTTTTTTTTGTTGTTTTTTTTTTTTTGTTGTTTGTTTATGATATTTTTTTATGTTGTTTTGTTTTTCGTTTTGTTTTTTCGGACATTGTTTGCTTATTTGTCACGAAAAAACAAAAACTGGGAGGTGGTGAACATAAATATTATTGTTATCTTTCGCCCCCACAAAAAAAAAACACGATAAATGAAGATAAATGGAGATTTCTTATCAGTTGTTTTCGTGTATTCCTGATTTACTGTTGAAACAAAACAAACGACCAAATCGTCTCCAGTAAAGAAAAAAAAATCTGTTAGGAGTTTGAAACAATTTGATCGGTAGAGGAACAGACGAACGCGGATTTATTATTAGCAAGCTTATAACAGGAACAAAGTAAGTAAAACATTCGTTCAAGTCATTTATCTCCCTCTCATGACGGCATGATGTGACACAAGGGTCGGAAAGTGGGATTTGAAAAGTCAGTGCCCTAGGGGAAGATCATTCTGGTCTGCAAAAAATGTCTCGGCAGTACCGTCGGCATTACCCGACGATTAGCAATAAACTAACCCCTTCTCAAATAGAGATGTCAAAACGTGAAAAGGTAGATTTCATAGAATTGTACGGGTCCAGAATTACCTCTCAATCAACAGGAACAAGTCATCTCAACTTGACCTTGTTGGCTTTGGTGCTAAGAGACAAATCCCCTTGGCTGATAGCAACATGATTTGGCAAAAAAGTTATTCAGTTCTCATTTGATGAAGTTTGATAATTTTGTTTAGTTCTTTCTCACTGCAAGAACTTAGACAGTGTGGTCGGAAAGTGTGATTCAGAAATCAGCGCTCCCGAGGAGGGGCACTCTGATCTGCAAAAAACAAGCCTGGGCAGCCCCATCAACATTCCCCGGTTAGGGCGCTCAGGCGATTAGCAATAAACTATCTCCTTAGCCTGGGAGGGTTGACCCCCTCGAACTGCATAGAATTAAACACCAACCGCAAAATCAACAAGGACCGGATCATTGCAAGAATGCTCTAATCTCTATTGATTACAAAGTCCCTAGTCGAGTTGTTAGATAATACTGAAAGAAAGCGAGTACAGAAGACACACAAGATTCGGGTAATGGTGATATATGTATTGTATTATTGAATTAAATAATAAAGAAAAATTCTTGCAGAAGTAATCGTGTTTGCGGCTTTAGAAGTCCAACTATAATAAAACAAGAAAATAGACGGCCCTTAGAATGTTCAATGTTAGGTAGTCCCATTCAAATTAAGGAGGGCGAAGTTTCCTTACTTGTTGCCTGGACGACATCCCATTCAAAAAAGAGGAAGAACAGAAGGTTTGAACTAATGCATAAATGTAAATGTAATGTGAACAAGCATATTTCTGCACAGCTCCCTACTTAAAATGTCTCCTATAAATCTAGTATATAATCACGTTAATCGTCATCCAACAGCGGGAAGATTAGACCCAGAATCAGAGAAAAGTGGAATTCCAAAAGCCAGCGCCCTAGAGAAAGAGCACTCTGGACGAGAAAATTTTCCTTGACAGCCCTGTCGGCACTTCCTCGTAGAAGAGCCTCAGGCGATTAATAATAAACTAACTCATTCTCAAAGTGCGAAAAAGTACTTGGAAACATGAACCTCTTGTACCTGCATAGGACTGCATACTCTGGAATGAAAACGATGCGTACTCTAGGAAGCAATTGACTATCTTTATTAACTCGTCATATAAAAAAATGGGTTTCTTCCTATGATGAGAGTTAAATAAACAAGGGGCGTAGTAGGTAAGGGACGGGGGGTATTGCTCGTACACGTAACAGAAACTAACCCATCCTTAAAAAATGACGTATACTCGCCCAGTATAATTTTGGTATGAACTATTTTAAAATAGTCTTCTCGTTTTAGTTTCGAATTTATAGTAAACTAACAGGGCTACCCGGCGTTGCTTGGGCCACAAAAACAAAATAGAACAGGTTAAAAAGTGTATGTAACATGTGTAGATTAAAACTTCTATCTTTCAATTTGTACTTTCTCTTCTCCCCTTCCTTGTTTTTATATATCCGTCTCACTCATCTCTTTTTCACTTCTGGTCAGCCCATTCCTCTCCCTTGTTTTAATAGATTGAAAATAATAATAATGTAAGGCATTCAATTCTTGTTTATATAAGATAACATTGGAAATAGCTGGAAATTAGCCTGACGAAACCTGGTTCAGAATGAATAATTACTTTTAAATTTTAAATATTAATTATTTAGGGTAACGTCGATCAAGAATATACTAACCTTTTGGATGTTTGTTTTGTAGTCTGTTGTGTTGTTTTTTTTGGGGGGGGTCATTTACTTTTAGCTGGTCATACAAATACACAGAAAACTGCATTTTATGTAAAAGATGATTTTGTGTATTACGTTGTTTGTAAACGATCATGTCTCTGTTTCTTATATACAGTCTTTTTCTCAGACATCCTGATTTTTTCATTTTT
This sequence comes from Euprymna scolopes, assembly GCF_053919585.1. Lineage (NCBI taxonomy): Eukaryota > Metazoa > Mollusca > Cephalopoda > Sepiida > Sepiolidae > Euprymna > Euprymna scolopes. The sequence goes on from NC_136506.1 coordinate 69,305,622, forward strand.
TTTTTTTTTTGTCGGCTATTTATAAAGACTGTGGCAATGACAAGTATGCGAAAAAATATGTTTAGTCATTTTAATGATGCTATTGTTTTTGCTAAATATTATCTATTATAATAAAGCCGGATTCCTGTTTGTTTGTTTGTTTGTTCACAATTTAATTAATATGTGCAAAAGTATACCGTTTACATATATTAATTTTCAAACTTAAAATGGACCTTTATAAATATTTATTCCAGCATGATTTTTATATATTCTATCTATTCAAAAGAAATCTTCAATAAATGAGTAACCTCATTTGCATATTACATCAACTGAAATCTATTTTCATAACTAGTTCGATATTATTAATTGCTTGTTGTAGTAGAATCGTTTTAATTGTTCCATTGAGAAATATTATTTAAAGTCAATTTATTTAATTTATTTTAAATCTATCTATATATATATATATATATATATATATATATATATATATATATATATATGTATAAAAGTGAACGTGTCTGTGTGTGGATGTCTGTGTGTGTGTATGTGTACATTTCCCTACGCAATAACTCTGTCAATTTTTAGTCTACAGACTCGAAATTTGATATACAGGGTACTGAGATTTGGGAAAATCGATGTGATCGGTTTTCGGACAGAAATTTGGCGATTAAGGGGTCAAAGTTCAACGATTTTACTTTTGAGAACTCTACCAAACTCCTCCGACAATTTTGGGTATAAACACTTGAAATTTTAGATAGAGGTTCATTGGACATGGATCTAACTTAATAACTTGATTTGAGCCCAAAACAATAAATTTCAAGGGGTCAAAATAGGGGTCAAATTTTTTTTTAAAATTGACCTCTGCGGCCTCTTCCAAATTACTCAGACAATTTCTGGTCTAAATATTTGAAATTTTACGTAAAGGGTATTCCGAGATAGGGCAATGTATGTATGTCTGTTGAATGTCTGCCTTAAACTTTCAATAGAGGCGACAGATTTTACTAAGATTAATATCATTTAAAGTTTGACCTTTCATACGACAAATATCGAAAAATTGGCTAAAAACATTAATATCTTCCCCTTCAACTAGGCACTTTTCTACAGGGGGGGTCACTTTTTTCGCCGATATTTTTTAAAGTTATCCTCTCCTTAAAATTGTCTAGCCTTAATTTTAAAAAATGTCGCTTCCGGTTTGGTGGTGGTCGTAACAGCATAAACTTTAGGTTTTACCTCGTTCTTTTCCTCCTTTGCGGTACGGGTTCGAACCTGCCTTCCTAATACCACTTTTTTTTTTTTTTTTTTTGCTCACCATACACATCCAAACACCCGGGCAACGCTGGGCTGAAATGCTAGTTTAATATATATTTCATTTCATTTCATTTATAAATAGCTGACAACAGTTGCTTTTAAAGTCGAAAGTAAGCCGATTTATTGAAGCTATAACAGTTACTTCGCGTTTGAATTTCGTATACTAAGATGTATGCTTTCCTAAATCCAATATGTGGTCAATTTTCCTAACAACTTAGGATATTCGGTGTATCTTATATATTATGTGACTAAACCCTCCATCCGGCAATATGTTTCGACCGGCCATGCTGAGTATATACAGCTTCTTAATTCATATTATTATTGGCATATATTATTAAACTAGCAGGGCTACCCGGCGTTGCCCGGGACCGTAACAACAATGTAAAAACAAAAGCAGATATTGAACATATGTTTTATTCTTAGGGGAGAGGAATCTTTCAGGGTGAGAGAGAGAGAGAAGATAAAGAGTGTGAGAGAGAGGCAGAAGAGAAAGTTGTTCCATCCTCTTTCCCAAATTTGACTACTGTTCACGTTTGAACTCTCATCGTCGAGTTGATCCTCGAGTTGCCTATTTGCCTTGATAAGTGCTAATATAGAGAGAAGAGAAACAGGGGTGGAGAGAGAGAAGATAAAGAGTGTGAGAGAGAGGCAGTAGAGAAAGTTGTTCCATCCTCTTTCCCAAATTTGAATACTGTGCACGTTTGAACTCTCATCGTCGAGTTGATCCTCGAGTTGCCTATTGGCCTTGATAAGTGCTAATATAGAGAGAAGAGAAACAGGATGAGAGAGAGAAGATAAAGAGTGTGAGAGAGAGGCAGAAGAGAAAGTTGTTCCATCCTCTTTCCCAAATTTGAATACTGTGCACGTTTGAACTCTCATCGTCGAGTTGATCCTCGAGTTGCCTATTGGCCTTGAAAAGTGCTAATATAGAGAGAAGAGAAACAGGGTGAGAGAGAGAGAAGATAAAGAGTGTGAGAGAGAGGCCGAAGAGAAAGTTGTTCCATCCTCTTTCCCAAATTTGAATACTGTGCACGTTTGAACTCTCATGGTCGAGTTGATCCTCGAGTTGCCTATTGGCCTTGATAAGTCCCAATATAGAGAGAAGAGAAACAGGGCGAGAGAGAGAGAAGATAAAGAGTGTGAGAGAGAGGCAGTAGAGAAAGTTGTTCCATCCTCTTTCCCAAATTTGAATACTGTGCACGTTTGAACTCTCATCGTCGAGTTTATCATCGAGTTGCCTATTGGCCTTGATAAGTGCTAATATAGAGAGAAGAGAAACAGGGGTAGAGAGAGAGAGAGAAGATAAAGAGTGTGAGAGAGAGGCAGAAGAGAAAGTTGTTCCATCCTCTTTCGTGAGAGAGAGGCAGAAGAGAAAGTTGTTCCATCCTCTTTCCCAAATTTCACTACTGTGCACGTTTGAACGCTAATCCTCGTTGCCTTTTGGCCTTGATAAGTGCTAATATAGATAGAAGGGAAAGAGGGTGAGAGAGAGAGTAGATAAAGAGGGTGAGAGAGAGAAAGAGAAGAGAAAGAGGTCTAGAGAGAGAGAGAGAGAGAGAAGAGAGTGAGAGAGAAAGAAATATGGTGAGTCGAGTTGATCCTCGAGTTGCCTATTTGCCTTGATAAGTGCTAATATAGAGAGAAGAGAAACAGGGTGAGAGAGAGAGAGAAGATAAAGAGTGTTAGAGAGAGGCAGAAGAGAAAGTTGTTCCATCCTCTTTTCCAAATTGTAATACTGTGCACGTTTGAACTCTCATCGTCGAGTCTATCCTCGATTTTCCTATTGGCCTTGATAAGTGCTAATATAGAGAGAAGAGAAACAGGGTGAGAGAGAGAGAGAGCGAGAGAGAGAGAGAAGATAAATAGTGTGAGAGAGAGGCAGAAGAGAAAGTTGTTCCATCCTCTTTCCCAAATTTCACTACTGTGCACGTTTGAGCTCTCAATCTCGAGTTGCCTATTGGCCTTGATAAGTGCTAATATAGATAGAAGGGAAAGAGGGTGAGAGAGAGAGTAGATAAAGAGGGTGAGAGAGAGAAAGAGAAGAGAAAGAGGTCTAGAGAGAGAGAGAGAGAAGAGAGTGAGAGAGAGAGAGAAATATGGTGAGTCGAGTTGATCCTCGAGTTGCCTATTTGCCTTGATAAGTGCTAATATAGAGAGAAGAGAAACAGGGCGAGAGAGAGAGAGAAGATAAAGAGTGTTAGAGAGAGGCAGAAGAGAAAGTTGTTCCATCCTCTTTTCCAAATTGTAATACTGTGCACGTTTGAACTCTCATCGTCGAGTCTATCCTCGATTTTCCTATTGGCCTTGATAAGTGCTAATATAGAGAAAAGAGAAACAGGGTGAGAGAGAGAGAATATAAAGAGTTTGAGAGAGAGGCAGAAGAGAAAGTTGTTCCATCCTCTTTCCCAAATTTGAATACTGTGCACGTTTGAACTCTCATCGTCGAGTTTATCATCGAGTTGCCTATTGGCCTTGATAAGTGCTAATATAGAGAGAAGAGAAACAGGGGTAGAGAGAGAGAGAAGATAAATAGTGTGAGAGAGAGGCAAAAGAGAAAGTTGTTCCATCCTCTTTCGTGAGAGAGAGGCAGAAGAGAAAGTTGTTCCATCCTCTTTCCCAAATTTCACTACTGTGCACGTTTGAACGCTCATCCTCGTTGCCTTTTGGCCTTGATAAGTGCTAATATAGATAGAAGGGAAAGAGGGTGAGAGAGAGAGTAGATAAAGAGGGTGAGAGAGAGAAAGAGAAGAGAAAGAGGTCTAGAGAGAGAGAGAGAGAGAGAAGAGAGTGAGAGAGAGAGAAATATGGTGAGTCGAGTTGATCCTCGAGTTGCCTATTTGCCTTGATAAGTGCTAATATAGAGAGAAGAGAAACAGGGTGAGAGAGAGAGAAGATAAAGAGTGTTAGAGAGAGGCAGAAGAGAAAGTTGTTCCATCCTCTTTTCCAAATTGTAATACTGTGCACGTTTGAACTCTCATCGTCGAGTATATCCTCGATTTTCCTATTGGCCTTGATAAGTGCTAATATAGAGAGAAGAGAAACAGGGTGAGAGAGAGAGAGAGCGAGAGAGAGAGAAGATAAATAGTGTGAGAGAGGGGCAGAAGAGAAAGTTGTTCCATCCTCTTTCCCAAATTTCACTACTGTGCACGTTTGAATTCTCAATCTCGAGTTGCCTATTGGCCTTGATAAGTGCTAATATAGATAGAAGGGAAAGAGGGTGAGAGAGAGAGTAGATAAAGAGGGTGAGAGAGAGAAAGAGAAGAGAAAGAGGTCTAGAGAGAGAGAGAGAAGAGAGTGAGAGAGAGAGAGAGAGAAATATGGTGAGTCGAGTTGATCCTCGAGTTGCCTATTTGCCTTGATAAGTGCTAATATAGAGAGAAGAGAAACAGGGTGAGAGAGAGAGAGAAGATAAAGAGTGTTAGAGAGAGGCAGAAGAGAAAGTTGTTCCATCCTCTTTTCCAAATTGTAATACTGTGCACGTTTGAACTCTCATCGTCGAGTCTATCCTCGATTTTCCTATTGGCCTTGATAAGTGCTAATATAGAGAGAAGAGAAACAGGGTGAGAGAGAGAGAGAGCGAGAGAGAGAGAGAGAAGATAAATAGTGTGAGAGAGAGGCAGAAGAGAAAGTTGTTCCATCCTCTTTCCCAAATTTCACTACTGTGCACGTTTGAACTCTCAATCTCGAGTTGCCTATTGGCCTTGATAAGTGCTAATATAGATAGAAGGGAAATAGGGTGAGAGAGAGAGCGTAGATAAAGAGGGTGAGAGAGAGAAAGAGAAGAGAAAGAGGTCTAGAGAGAGAGAGAGGGAGAGAGAAGAGAGTGAGAGAGAGAGAGAAATATGGTGAGTCGAGTTGATCTTCGAGTTGCCTATTTGCCTTGATAAGTTCTAATATAGAGAGAAGAGAAACAGGGGGAGAGAGAGAGAGAAGATAAAGAGTGTTAGAGAGAGGCAGAAGAGAAAGTTGTTCCATCCTCTTTTCCAAATTGTAATACTGTGCACGTTTGAACTCTCATCGTCGAGTCTATCCTCGATTTTCCTATTGGCCTTGATAAGTGCTAATATAGAGAGAAGAGAAACAGGGTGAGAGAGAGAGAGCGAGAGAGAGAGAAGATAAATAGTGTGAGAGAGAGGCAGAAGAGAAAGTTGTTCCATCCTCTTTCCCAAATTTCACTACTGTGCACGTTTGAACTCTCAATCTCGAGTTGCCTATTGGCCTTGATAAGTGCTAATATAGATAGAAGGGAAATAGGGTGAGAGAGAGAGTAGATAAAGAGGGTGAGAGAGAGAAAGAGAAGAGAAAGAGGTCTAGAGAGAGAGAGAGAAGAGAGTGAGAGAGAGAGAGAAATATGGTGAGTCGAGTTGATCTTCGAGTTGCCTATTTGCCTTGATAAGTGCTAATATAGAGAGAAGAGAAACAGGGTGAGAGAGAGAAGATAAAGAGTGTTAGAGAGAGGCAGAAGAGAAAGTTGTTCCATCCTCTTTTCCAAATTGTAATACTGTGCACGTTTGAACTCTCATCGTCGAGTCTATCCTCGATTTGCCTATTGGCCTTGATAAGTGTTAATATAGAGAGAAGAGAAACAGGGTGAGAGAGAGAGAGAGCGCGAAAGAGAGAGAGAAGATAAATAGTGTGAGAGAGAGGCAGAAGAGAAAGTTGTTCCATCCTCTTTCCCAAATTTCACTACTGTGCACGTTTGAACTCTCAATCTCGAGTTGCCTATTGGCCTTGATAAGTGCTAATATAGATAGAAGGGAAAGAGGGTGAGAGAGAGAGTAGATAAAGAGGGTGAGAGAGAGAAAGAGAAGAGAAAGGGGTCTAGAGAGAGAGAAGAGAGTGAGAGAGAGAGAAATATGGTGATAGAGAGAGTTAGGAAAGGTGTAGAGATAGAAGAGAGTGAGAGAGAGAGAGAGAAAGACGGCGAGAGAGAGAGAAAGACGGCGAGAGAGAGAGAGAGAGAGAAAGACGGCGAGAGAGAGAGAGAGGGAGAGAGAAAGACGGCGAGAGAGAGAGAGGGAAAGTGTTCTTTGGAAAATGTGCACGCGACCTAATTTTCGTTTACATAAGCGGCCTGATACTGATACCCACCCCTCCCCCTTCAAGTTAACAGAGTTAGAATGTATAAACAAAATGGCTAAGTCTTTGTTTGCATGTTTTACAAAGAGCAAAGTCATCTTCGCCGGCAAAAAACTTCAAGCAAAAATAAAAACATTTTCCCTACGTCAATTTTCGTGTAATTTTGGGATTTTGATTTTTGGAGTGCGATAATTCCGTTGGTAATAACGGTTCGAGTCGAAAACTAATATTTAACTGTGTTATAGTATCAATTTCTCCTCCGAAGGCAGGTTTAACGTACCTCAGCCGCAGCCGACATTTTACTGAGCTGACGTCACGTCACGTGACACGTAATGAATAACGTTAAAATGACAGGTTTTTTGGGGGCCCCCCTGGGAGAAAAATGATCAGTTCACCCCCTTCTAATTGTCCGTTTGACGTGAAATTTCGATATTTGTCATGCGGGTGATCAAGGTGCAATATGATACCTAATTTGTCAACTTTTGTTGTGTCTGTCAAAAGTTTTAGCGTTACAAACAAACATACATACATACATACATACACACAGATTTTTGCCTTTTATATATTAGAGTTCAAATTCAAGTTTCATTGCTAGATAAACATGGCATCAGGTTAAATTTTGTGGCCATTTTTTGGGGGGGGTTCTGAATTTCACATAAGGGAAACACATTGAAGCTTGTTTTCTCAATTTTAGATGCATAATACTAAATGGAGTTTTAATGGAAATGATTCCTCATTTAATAATATAAAAAGAAACTACTTTTAATGCCGAAACAGGTTTTTTTTCTATGACCGCCATCTTTATAAATTGCCTTTTTACCGATTGTTCATTTTATCATGTTTTAGCGCCAAAAACTGAACTCGAATTCGTGTTTTTTATTAGAAATTCTGGGGATATTTTTACCTCGTTACTATGTAGTATTCCTTGTATTTTCTGATTGGAATATTTGTATGATCGTAAGCGTTTAGTCTCATTGATGCTTAGCAATTTTTTGGATGAACATTAATAATTTACCACGCTCTATAATAGACATAGGGGGAAAGGAATGTACACGTATCTAAGCCAATGACAGGAAGTCTAGAAAATGACCTTCAGTGTGTAATGGAATGGTTGGTTGGTTGTTTTTGTTTTACGGCATATCAACCCGTTTCGGGTTATTTAATGCCGAATCCAAAGATTTTGAAGAAAAAATTTTTAATAGAATATATTTGTTGTTTTCAAGTCGGTTTCTATTTAACCCATAGTTGGAACCCTAACAAGTACTACCACTCCGGGTCGGAGTGGACCTGGGAGCAATGGTAATTAAAGGATGGCTCCACACTCCCCAAAGCCCACAAGCTGGGGCCCTCACCACTGGATATAGTTTAGGGTCATATCCAGGATCATAATGGAATGGAGCCGCAATTAGTTGGTAACATTCACTACGACTAAGACTAAGCTTCTTTCCTTTAACAACTTAAATAAAAACCCTTCTCAACCAGTGAGTGCCGTGACAAGTAGCAATCTACCTGAGAGCACATCTTTTAAACTTTTTAGCCTAACATTTACAAGCAACATGAATTGGAACAAATACATTGAGGTATTGTCAAGGTTCCTGCAAAGAAAGTGGATTCTCTCTACTGTTACTAGAAAAGTACTCACACCAGAGAGCATTTTATATTTGTACAAAACCACAATTTGCCCAAGCATGGGGTATTTGTAGACCAAACCAAACCAGACATATAGTCTTTCACACTTAGAGTTCAAAAGGACAGTCTCAAGTCCCATCCCTCCACTGTTGAGATCCCTAGATACTGGAAAGCCTTCTAATCTATCAGTGTTTTCCCTCGAACTGCTAGGCTTCGGAATTCCCTCCATGTTTCCTACTTCCCTAGCTGCACTAACCTACTTAAGTGTAAATGTTATGTAAACAGATATTTCGTTGCTCAACTTCTCACATTCCCCTGATAGACACGGTCCCAAATACGTTCCAAGTGGTGTTTTGAGTGAAAACGGAGTTTAAAAATGTATTTGTTTTGAGTGAAAACGGGGTTTAAAAATGTATTTGTTTTGAGTGAAAACGGGGTTTAAAAATGTATTTGTTTTGAGTGAAAACGGGGTTTAAAAATGTATTTGTTTTGAGTGAAAACGGGGTTTAAAAATGTATTTGTTTTGAGTGAAAACGGGGTTTAAAAATTAATTGTTTGAATTATTCAAACTATCATTCTACCCAGGGATGTTATTCGGCCGATGTAACTTCATACCTCCTACTTTCTCCGAACTCAAGAATCTTTGCATCGAACTAGTGAATCTACTCAGTCATGGCTGACGGAACAAGAATGGTTTACCCGCGTTGATTAAATAAAGGGTCAAATTCAAAGAGAGGGGTTTTTTTTATATTAACTGAGTGAGAGAAACCGAGATAAATGCATAGATAGCTGAGAGGGAAGGTAGGAGATAGAGAATGTGTGTGATAGAGAGTGTGTGTGATAGAGAGTATGTGAGAGAGATGGGGGTGTAACTTTTTCAATGAATTATAAATTACGGCTAATCAGGCAGTTAAAGCAAAATTTTGTTCTCCAAAACACAACTCGTTGTGAAAATAACATAAAAGATTAGTACACTAGTTCGAATTATCTAGATGATACATTGTTTCACTGATGTTTAAGATAATTTTAGAAAAAAAAACATGTTTTTAAGTATCTTTTGTAGAGCTGTGGCCATTTTTAATTGTATCGTTCAGTGGTCATTCGCGCGTGGGTTGACTGTCCAACCAGTTTATACTGTTTTCGTAATGAATGTTGTATTTGTTTTTTTGATTTTTTTTTTCAATGAAAGCCATGTTGGATATCTTATAATCAAAGTTTTCGGTGCCATTTGAGGGTTTTTTTGTTTTTGTTTTTGTTTTTTGTTTTTTTTTTTTCGTTATTTTCGTAATGTAGCATTTGAGCCTATATTTAGAATGTGTTTCTGTTTCTTAGAAAACAAGTTAGATATTTTAATGGAATATCGTGTGAACTTCTATTTTTATGGCTTTATATTTATGTTCTATTTCTTATGTATTATTATAACAACATTAAAAAAAACAAAAAACGTAACATGCTGCCGTAGCCAAGATTGGACTCACTACACGAGTTTGTAGTGTAATTCAAATCTTGTCCGTAGCTGCATACTTGATGATTCGCAAGGTCTATCAAGGGCATTTTTTATCGTGACGCCATCACTACCTACCAGGGCTAAGGAGAGGCCCCTCTACCTTCGAGAGAAGGATAGACCGCTCCAGTTTCCCAACCTGGTCTTTTACCTCGCGATACATACAGCACCTCGTTTCCCAAATGGTCACCCATCTGGTACTAGCCAGGCTCGACGTTGCTTAACTTCGGTGATCTGGCGAGAACCGGTGTGTCAACGTCATTGTGCAATATTAAGTTACTCCCAGTCTACGTCGGATAGGGTGGGGGGGGGAATTGTGTATGAATTATATATTTCTAACAAATCTCTCATGGCTTCTGATTAATGCTTGCTTTTTTTTGTACTTTGATAAGCTTATATTGTTTGTTTTTGTTTGCTTGTTTTTTGTATGTCTTTTGTTGTTTGTTTTCTGTTGTTCTTTTTTTTCAGGTTTCATTCATTCTAAGTTTTTCGTCAGCGTCCTCTGAAGTTATTTATTTATTGTGGACCCTCGCCTTGGTAGAAGGCATTTTTGGACGATGGTAGCGTCTTTGTGTGTGGCCAAGAACCACGCCGACATTTAATATGAATTGAAGTATAATAGTCGAGTTTTAGTGAAGTTAGAACGTGGGCGGATACATATGGGCATGCATATATATTAAAAATTAAAAAATAAATTAAACAGTAAAGAGACTAAACGGGTCACCAGGTAGTGTTACCTAAAACAGAATTATGTAAATGAAAAATGGAGAAAAACAAAATAATATGACAAAACATTTTTATACAAAAGATAAGAATATAAAAGTTACTTTCAATCATTAAAATGTTCATTTCTGCAAACAAGTGTTTGACGAAAGAAACTTTGTTAGTAGTCACAAGTCAAAATCTTCATATGTGTGGACATATGCGTCTATAAGCAGTATTCGCATGTGAGCATTTGACATCTTGGCATTGTGTATGTATGTGTGTGTTGGTTTACCTTTTTTGTTGATGATAATAGCAATTCGTTTTTGTTCGCTTAACTATTGCTAGTGGGTAGAAACAATGCTATCACTGTGAAAAGGAAACTTTATAAAAGATTATTACATGAGACCTTTTTTAAAATCTATAAAGTTAACTAACAAAATTAGCTTAAGAAGTTAAAACAGCATAAACTATTGTTTTAATCTGTTTTAATTAATAATTGTGAAAAAAAAAACAGTTTTCAATAAAATTTTATTTTCACTTTTGCAGTATACTCACAAATGTATAATCGAAATGTACTTCTGTTATATAAAAGAACTTTGTGTGTGTATGAGTGTGTGAGTTCGTTCCCTATAGACTCGAAAACGGCTGATTTATATGAAATTTCATAGGAAGGTACTCTATGTGCCTGGCTGTGTTATTGGATTTTGTATCGGAATGTCTTCAATAAGTATCGATAATCGATATTCGAAATGACCCAATGAAAGAAAAAACAGGCGATTTGGACAACAGTTAACACCTTACACAGCCTAACATCACAAGTGCATTTGAGAAGTTTTATTACCACTCAAGCTGAAAAGTCCATATATAAAAGCAACAGTAGGTTCTTTTATATGAAAGGGGCGCGTTCGAAGTGAATGTTTTTGTTTAAAGCACAATTGACTTTTTCATTTTAAACAAATTCAAGCTGTTATCACCACACAAGCAGTAAGGTCAGGCATATAAAATTAATAGTAGGGTCTTTGATATTACAGGGGTGCGTTCGAAATGAATGTTTCTATTTAGAGCGCAATTGAAACATGATATTTGACTTTCGTATTTTAAACTTTAATTCAAGCCATTATATAGAAAAATAATTTTATAAAATCAACAGTAGGTTCTCTACAGTGCAACGTAAACTACAATAATATTGTGAACTAATTCACTGCAAGAGGCTTATGAAGCTTCCTCGTGGTGCACCGCATTAGGTCCACAACTAGAGCAGGAAATCAATCGATTTGATTGGAAAATGAGCGATTTCACCAATTTTGATGACAATTAAAAAAAAAATATGGGAGTATGAAACATTTGTTGATCATCATTCAATCCCGGGCAATGTCGGGTCTCCTTGCTAGTTTATGATATAATACAGTTTGGTGGATTAAAACTCATTTTCAGAATTGTCTCGAAACAATGAAAATGAAGTTTAACCAGCTAAAAGTTTTTTTTGTTGACTGACTGAAAAGATTGCCTCCAGTAGAGTTTCCAAAATTGTAAACTTAGTGGCATATACAAGGGCGTTCCAAAAGTAATGCCTCCTATTTTTTACTCAATCCGAATGTATCAGAGAGGATGGCAAATTGTATTATTATTGAATCACAAGTAGCTTTCACACAGGTCATCAAAGATCTCTCTTTGACAACCTGTGGTGTTCCCTGGAAGATGAGTGACAACAAGCCTCCCCAGGTTTCCAATACTCTCCACCTCTTTCGATAAAATTTGCAAATGAATTTGCGTTATCGCAGCAGCCGCTTATCATTGATTTCTCACTGGTAGCAGCCATTGGTCTCCACTCGAATTTGAGTGGCAATAAGCCTCCCCAAGGTCCCAGTTTTCTTCGCGCTTGCCCAGTCAGTACTCTCCTTGACGCTTCTCAGCTATTTGGTATCACACTGTTTTTTTTGGGGGGGGGCGGTGACAAGGCAATAGGAGGGGATAGGAAGGAGATAGTGAACTTATAGATATGCAGCTTTAATGTTCTTGGCTCCATGTAACGCTTCTTCATGTTTTGTCTCTGTAGCAGTTTGTCTGGCCCGCTCATATTATTATTATTGGCTCAAATGGAGCTTTCAGACAAGTCAACAAACGATCGGTTTGGAGACCTGTGGTGTTCTCTGGAAGCTGAGTGACAACAAGTCTCCCCAGACATCCAGCTCACTCCACCTCCTTCGATAACATTTGCATATAAATTTGTGTCATCGCAACAGCCTCTTACCATTGATTTCTCGCCGGCAGTAGCCATTGGTTTATACTGGAATTTGAGTGGCACTACGCCTCCCCACGATCCCAGTTCTCTTCACACTTGTCCAGCGGAGGTCTGGCCAGCGCTCTCTCCTCGCTCTTTCCATCCTCCTTGGCCCTTCTCGGCTCTTTGGTATCACTTTTCTATTGGGGAGGAATGGTGATGAGACAATGGGGGGATGCATTATGGTGGTGTAGAACTTGTAGATATGCAGCTTCGGCGTTCTTCATTCCCTGTAACACTTCTTTGTTATATTGTCTAGTGTTATTCTCCACATTCAAGGGTTTTCCTTAATATTTCAGCCGTTTTCATTATCGTTAGGAATTGTATTTTTGCAGTTATTCCTCTGATTCCAATTTCTCCCATTCTTTTTTCGAAGTTTTTCGGAATTGTTCCTAGTGCTCCTACTATTATAGATATTATTTTGATTTTCTTCATCATCCAAATCCCTTTTAACTCTCTGGCTAGCTCTGTGTATTTGCTTCGTTTCTCCTTTTCTTTCATACTCACCCTGTGGTCAGCTGGGACAGCAAAGTCTACGATTTGACAGGATTTTTCTTTCTTGTACATTATTACGACATCTGGCCTTCTTGCTTGGATGGGTTTGTTGCCTGTATGTCCATGTCCCATAGGATTTTGTGGTTCTCGGTTTTGAGTGCTGTTGCGGGTTTATGCTTGTATCATTTGTCTGTACATTCAAAATGCAGTCGTTTGCATAATTCCCAGTGCACTACCCTCCCCACTTGGTCATGCCTGTTTTTTTATTCCTTTTGGGGCAGGTTGCTGCATTCACTTACTATATGGTTTATCGTTTCGTCTCTCTGTCCACATAGTCTGCATTTGCTGTTTTCTTGTGTTTTATCGATCCTTGCTTTGATATGGTTGGTTCTTATCGAGTTATCTTGTGCTGCAGTTATTAGAGATTCTGTTTCTCGGTTTATATGTCCTTTTCGCATCCATGTCCAGGTGTTTTCGTTATTCTCATCTTTTGTCATTCTTATGAATCTTCCGTGGAGTTGTTTCTCTTCCCATTTCTCTTTTCTCCTTTTGTCGTTTGTCTCTCTGTTTTGTTGTTGTTGTTGTTTTTTTTCAGTGTCTCTCGCTGCCATAATTATCCTTTCAGTGTTTTACATTATGTATTTTTCTAGTTCTTTTTTTTGTGTCTTTCACACAGTCTTCTATACAGATCAGTCCTCTGCCGCCATCTTTTCTTTTCACGTAGAGTCTGTCAGTATCGTCCTTTGGGTGTAGTGCATTATGCATGGTCATGAGTTTCCTGGTTTTATTACTGAACTTACAGATTTATGACCTGAAAGTTTCATCTTTCTGTTGCAGATATTGAGGTGTCAGACTCTAAGAAAGCAACCCCTGCCATGGGCGTGTCTCAAAATGAGAGGTGGGTCATTGAATGCCTGGCAAAAGTGCATTGAGATTATCGCATGAGGAATTTCTATGAGATCCCCGGAAACAACCCACCAGAATACCCTTGAAAATATAATTATATTTTCTAATGATAACTAGCAAGGATACCAGGTGTTTCACACTCCTATATCTTTATTTTCATCGAAATCTGTGAAATCGTTCATTATTCAATTAAATCGATAGATTTCCTGTTCTAGTTGGGGACCCATCCCCAACTAGTGAATCAGGAGGAAACTTCACATGCCTTCCTGCGGTGACTTAGTTCACAATTGCACTGTAGAGAATATATTGGTAATTTTATAAAATTATTTTATACGAGCATGTGCTACACCCAGACCAAAATATGATATAGTATAGTTGTACTATCTGTGGACTGGTGTGTGATTCTGCAAGCAGTTATACACGGCACTCAAAGTGCATAATATTTTCCTTCTACAAGAACCAGCAAGTTTTTCCTGCTGGTCCATTCACAGAACGATTATGCAAGAGTGTAGCTGGATGGAAGAGCCGTCAACGTGCATATAGACGCCTGACATCAACCAAAAGAAATGGCAGAAGGATAGCAATTATATATATATATATATATATATATATATATATATATATATATATATACAGGGTGAGCCAAAAAAAAAAACCAAAAGCTAAATGGAGGCCATCTAGAACATATGCTGTAGAACGGAGATAAAAGGCCAAAGACCCTTGTGTTTTGATGTGATATTTTGAATGTAATAAACTAGTTATGACCAAAGTTTCATTTCATTCGGACAAAACTCTAAGAAACGGGGTCTAATTAGAGTTGGGGCCCGTTTTTTGGGGTCACCCTGTGTGTGTATATATATATATATATATATATATATATATATATATATATATATATATATATATATATATATATAGTCTTGGACGTTTTTAACCTTTAAAACTATACAAAAAAAAATGATTTTTTATCATTCGTTAGAAAACTATTTAGTCAGTAAGTCATTTAATAACCTCCAATCACTGCATCAACTTGCTCTCTCGAATTAACTATAGTACCAATCTAATTTAAGGGATCATCAGTTGTTTACCATGAAACACTGTTTCGGGGATTTAAAAACAAAACAGTATATTACATCATAGCTCCCCAGCAGTGTTGAGCAAACACCACCTCCCTTAATCTTAAGAAGACATGTTGCAAATATTAGATTTAGTTTCTTATTCTTGATTAATTTAGCTAATCTATTCATGTTATAAAATATTTATATATATATATATATATATATATATATATATATATATATATATATATATATTCGCTAATGCCCAATAGTAGTGGGTATTAGGAAGGACTTGATTATATTGATTGGCATATAAAAATGATATTGATTCTGCCCTGGATGTATTTTTTTGTGGATTTACTCAGACCATTTGGTTTTTCCCGTTACCAATCACTGATGTAAAATAAGTACTTAACATTCGATATCTCATCCAATAACTTTCTCCTTTATACATAAATCAATTTACAGTTTTTTCTTTCTTTCTTTTCTGGCTTTAAATATTAATAGGGAAAATGATACGCATGAATTTTGTGGCGCTTCTAATTATTATCTTTCATTAACCCGAATAATTTTTTTTTTAATATTTCAAAACTTAAAAAGTAGTCGACGTGGCAAGATAAAGAAATGATTATAAACTGGCTCCTCCAACAAAATATGAACTCGATATTTATTCATAACTAGTGGCTGCATCGTGTCAGCACAAACAACGCCAAGTCAAATACAAAATCGAGTACACTCAACGCCAAGTACACTCAACATCGTCTTACCATCAACGCTTACCTTGTGAACTCGGAGTATGGGAAATTCCCATATGCATAAAAAAAAAATCACTGAAAAAACAAAAATACCTTAAGGGTAAGGATAATGAATAAACATTGGATAAAATGATGGTTAAAATTATTACGAAGTTGCCAGGATTCGGACCGTAGTCAGATGCGTTATACATTGCGCCACAAGTCCTGTCCGTATGCCGGAAGATGTTACCACGACTGTATACAGACAGTGCTAAATTCCGTTGACATGAGCAGGTAACTTTTTCGACAATTGCACGCAACGGTCCCAAAACCCTTAATTCGGTTTTTTGTGTGTGTGTGTGTGACTCGGCGTTGTTCGTTACGAAACATATATAGATAAGGAGAATCTAGGGATTCACACATTTTAGAGAAAAAAAGAATTTTCCAATTCGGTGCATCCGTTCAAAAGTTTTATTGGTATATAGGCACACCCACACACATAAATAAATAAACATTTATAATTTTATTAATAGTATAGATATAGATATAATGGCTTAAAAATGTAAGTCAAGTATCATGCTTCAATTGTGCTCTAAACAGACACATTCTTTTCGAACGCGTCCCTGTTATATCCAAGAGCCTACTGTTCATTTCATGTTCCAGGCCTTTCTACTGATGCTCTGATAATGAATTAAAGTTTAAATCAAAAAGTCATGTCTTGTATCATGGTTCAATTGTGCTTTAAACAGTAAAATTCATTTCTAACGGGCACCAGTTATATCAAAGAACCTACTGTTCATTTTATACGCTGAACCTTTCTGCTTGTGTGGTAATAAAACTTTTAAAATGCACTTGTGATGTTAGGCTGTATAAATTGTTAAGTTTGGTCAAAATCGTCTATTCTCTTTTTCATCGATTTTTTGCGATTATCGATTATCGATACTTATCAAAGACATTCGAATATAAAAGCTTTTTCGTTTTTTTTGTTTTGTTAAAAAATAGGATGTATTCCTTTTAGAAAAACACTCGTATATATATATATATATATATATATATATATATATATATATATATATATATATATATATATATAACTTATCATCATCATCATCATTATCATCATAATAATAATAATAATAATGATAATAATTATTATTATTATTATTATTATTATTATTATTATTATTATTATTTTGTTTATCAACGTCCTTCTGGAAAGGGATGGGATTCATTTCAGAGGATTTCCCTTAATCCCGGCTTCAAACCAGAACCTTCAAAAATCAAGGGTTTTCCTAAGGATGTTGGTGGTACCTATAATTGCAGAAGTCTGAAGGCCGCCTAAAACATCGGGGATTTGTAGTTCTTTTAATTATCCTTCCAGTCGATTTGATACTACTCCTAGTGTACCAACTATTTGTGTTTTAACCCCGTGTATACGCCTTATCTCCAAGGCCAATGGAGCATAATTGCTCCACTTCTCATTCTCCTTCTCTCTCATATTCCTGTCCCAGGGTGCTGAAAAGTCTACAATCTGCCAGTTTTTTGAGACCTTGTCAATAACGACCAAATCTGGACGATTATGTTCCAATTGCTTGATCGTTATGACACTTTTGTCCCACCATACCTCTACCTTGCCATCCTCACTTGTTCTCACTTCATCAGGCACCTCCTCAAACCATTTTCTTAAATTATACAACCTGCATCACGAAGCTCAGATCAAAGAATTCGATTTTAAAACAAGTGTACTCTAAATACCTAAAAGGATTTATAAATAATTATTTTGTTTGGTTTATATAAAAATGACCCCGAGTTTTTTCTTTGTTTCTCGATTGCCGGCCTGAATTAGGTTGGTTGGTTGTTTTTGTTTTACGGCATATAAACCCTTTTCGGGTTATTTAATGCCGAATCCAAAGATTTTGAAGAAAAAAATTTTTTAATAGAATATATTTGTTGTTTTCACGTCGGTTTCTATTTAACTCATAGTTGGGACCCTAACAGGTACTACCACTCCGGGTCAGAGTGGACCTGGGAGCAATGGTAACTAAAGGGTGGCTCCACACTCCCCAAAGCCTACAAGCTGGGGCCTCACCACTGGATATAGTTTAAGGTCATATCCAGGACCCCCATTGAGGGACTTTTACCCTCTGCAGGGGGGCAGTCGACGTATTCTAATGCCCCACTGACAGGGCCCCTGAATTAGGATACAGTTTATTTCAGGTATGCCCTGATGCCAGATGATGAAGGAGACAGATTTGATCCAGCACGAAGCCAGAGTGATGGCTGAAGTGGACGATGTTGCCACACAGACTTAGGGTCATGCACATTTCACGTACCCTGAGCAGTAGAGAGATATTTTCCAGTGACTGGTGAGAGTCTGGTCACCCTTGAGGGGTCCACCACTAGACAAGTAAGAATGTAGCCCTGCTGGGTTGCATCTATGGTCCTTCGAGCCAGGAGCGATGAACACGGCCAAAAGTACATCACAAGTATGCAGCGACGGATGCGACCTCGGACAACAGAGGGGGTTAGGGTTATACTTCGAATGTGAAATATACCAAACATTGCTAAAACTTTTCTTGTTTTGATATCCATGGCATGCAAATCCTTGTCAGACGATTCTAAAATTCCCGCACTGTATCTCAAAACACTGACTGCCCATGCATTCACTGCTTTCATTAGGTTTCCTCCATACAGTTTCGACTTTGCAATTAGTTTCACTCTTCTAAGATACTCCTTCCTGACTTTCTCCTTCATTTCTCTGTTCATGATGCCTACACCCTCCAACACTCCCAAATACTTATATCCTGTATCTTCTATTTCTTTCAGGATTTCTCCATTTGGGAGTACTATTCCAGTCGAATGAACTTTTACTCCACTTTTCATCACCAGCACCGCGCATTTACTAATCCCAAACTCTATCCCAGTGTCTTTTGAGTATGTCCCCACAAGTTCTACCAGTCTCTCCATTTCCTTTTCATTTCTACCGAATATAATAATAATAATAATGATAATAATAATAATAATTATTATTATTATTATTATTATTATTATTATTATTATTATTATTATTATTATTATTATTCTGATTTCGTTTATCAACGTCTCTCTGGAAAGGGATGGGATTCATTTCCAGAGGATTTCCCTCAATCCCAGCTTCAAACCAGAACCTTCAAAGATCAAGGGTTTTTCCTAAGGATGTTGGTGGTACCTACAATTGCAGAAGTCTGAAGGCTTCCTAAAACATTGAGGATTTGTAGTTTTTTCAATTCTCCCACCAGGCGACTTGATACTACTCCTAGTTTACCAACAGCTAAAACCGGGATTATTTGTGTTTTAACCCCGTGTATAATTGCTCCATTTCTTATTCTCCTTCCCTCTCATATTCCTGTCCAAGGGTACTGAAAAGTCAACAATCTGCCGGTTTTTTTAGACTTTGTCAATGATGACCAAATCCGGACGATTATGTTCCAATTGCTTGATCGTTATGACACTTTTGTCCCACTATACCTCTACCTTGCCATCCTCACTTGTTCTCACTTCATCAGGCACCTCCTCAAACCATTTTCCAGCACACTTCACCCCAACCGTCTTACAAACGTCCCAATATATCCGGAGTCCCATGCGATTGTGTCTTTTGCAGTACTCTCTCTGGGCTAGTCCACTACACCCTGCTGCAATAAATATAATAATAATAATAATAGTAATAGTAATAATAATAATAGTAACATTATAATAGTAATAATAATAATAGTAATAATAAAAGTAATAATAATAATAATAATAGTAATAATAATAGTAATAATAATAATAATAATAGTAATAATAATAGTAATAGTAATAGTAATAATAATAGTAATAGTAATAATAATAATAATAAAAATAATAGTAATAATAATAATAGTAATAATAAAAGTAATAATAATAATAATAGTAATAATAATAGTAATAGTAATAGTAATAATAATAGTAATAGTAATAATAATAATAATAAAAATAATAGCAATAATAATAATAGTAATAATAAAAGTAATAATAATAATAATAATAATAAAAGTAATAATAATAATAGTAATAATAATAGTAATAGTAATAGTAACAATAATAGTAATAGTAATAATAATAATAATAATAATAAAAATAATAGTAATAATAATAATAACAATAATAATAATAGTAATAATAATAATAATAGTAATAATAATAGTAGTAATAACAATAATAATAATAATAATAATAATGGTGATGGTAATAGTAATAATAGAAATAATAGAAACAATAATAATAATAATAATAATAATAATAATAATAATAATAATAATAATAATTTGATTCATCCAAATAATTTTAATTATCCAAATAATTTGAAATATCTAGATAATTTGAATAGTCCAAATAATTTGAATAATCCAAATAATTTGAATAATTCAAATAATTTGAATAATCCAAATAATTTGAATAATCCAAATAATTTGAATAGTCCAAATAATTTGAATAGTCCAAATAATTTGAATAATCCAAATAATTTGAATAGTCCAAATAATTTGAATAATCCAAATAATTTGAATAATCCAAATAATTTGAATAGTCCTAATAATTTGAATAATCCAAATAATTTGAATTATCTAAATTATTTTAATCATCCAAATAATTTGAATTATCTAGATAATTTGAATAGTCCAAATAATTTGAATAATCCAAATAATTTGAATAATCCAATAATTTGAATAATCCAAATAATTTGAATAATCCAAATAATTTGAATAGTCCAAATAATTAGAATAATCCAAATAATTTGAATTATCTAAATAATAGTAGTAATTGTAATAATAATAATAATAATGATAATAATAATAATAATAATAATAATAATAATAATAATAATAATAATAATAATAATAATATACTCCTAGTACAGCTATAAACAATAAATAGGACATTATTTGAAGGTACAGAGTCAAGAAGGAAATTAGTAAATATATAATTTGCTAAATAGAGAGTTTAATTGTTTCGTTTTACGTCATATCAACCATTTTCTGGTTATGTACTGCCAAATCAAGTAATTTTGGTAAAGTTCTTTATGCTTCACCTACTTTATATCTTTTAATATTTATTCATGATGTTTGCTTTGTTTTATAACATGTCAACGTTTTTGTTTTAGTTGTTTAATGCCGAATCCAGACATTTCGATAAAGTTCTTTATGCTTCTAGTTTTTTTTTTTTTATTCAAATATTTATTGGTAGTGTTTGATTTGGTTGGTTTATTGAGAAAAATTGTTGCCTTGTTTTCTGTTTTATAGAACAGGATTGAGTTGTTCAAAGGAAATGATAAAAAAACTATTACATTCATGTTTAGTGCATTTTAAGTCAGGAAGCCAGCATCTTCAGACAGCCTAATCTGATAGCATGAGCAGACAGAGAGAGATTTTTTATAAATAAAGGTGACTTCTAAAATATTGAAATTTGAAAGACGAGTTTTTTGTACGCGGTTCATGGCTTGTCTGATGATATTGTCTTCTAAACATTTCATCATATTTCGTTATATTTTATTTGAATGTTATTTAACTCTGTTTAATCTAAAAATAATCGAGATTACGTACATTCAGACGAATCTCCCTTTTCATTTGTTTATTTTGTTTTATTTTATTTTATTTTGTAGAAATGAAAAACACAATTTTGTCATTGTTGTTCGTATCGATTTTGATGTTTGATCTGACCACATGCAGCCCAATCAATAAACGATATTCAGGTGAGTTTGACGCCAATACAAACCCTCATTTTCGTAGTCTCCTTCCATACCGAACGCCATCCACCTATAACACTCTTATTTCAAACACTTGCCCAACACCGATTCTCTCTCTCTCTCTCTCTCTCTCTCTCTCTCTCTCTCTCTCTCTCTCTCTATCTATCTATCTATCTATCTCTATCTATCTATCTATCTATCTCTATCTCACTCTCACTCTCTTCTCCGCTAATTTCTCTCACAATCCTCTTCCTCATCTCATCCCTTCAATTCCATTCCACCCTGAACACCCCCACGCACTTTGCTATTAAATCGGCCCAATGGAGTCTTACAAGGAGATACATTAGCACTTTACCTCTTTGCCATAGTACTTGACTATGTTCTAAGAAAGACACTCAGTGGAAGAGGAGAGGAGCTTGGTTTTCGTCTGCGCAGATGAACGAGCAAGCGTGTTCAACCAATTGTTATTACTGATCTCGATTTTGCTGATGACCTAGCATTACTAAATGAGGAAATTTGTCAAACCCATGAAGTCCTAAGCCAACTGGAAGAGGAAACGCTATTGGTGGGTTTTTACTGCAATGCCAAGAAAACGGAGATACAAGCCTTCAATCATGTTGACCCAATTGCAGTGAAAGCACTTGATGGGATTCTCCTCAAGGTTTTCGAAAACTTCAAATACCTTGGAGCATGGTCAGAGAGCACTAAAACAGATTTTGAAATGAGAAAAGCACTGGCATGGAGTGCATGTCACAAGTTGGGGAATATATGGTCATCCACACTCTCAAAAGTTGAAAGTACCTCTTTCATGCCACAGTAGAAACAGTCCTTCTCTGTGGTGCTGAGGCATGCACTCTCACAAATGCACTGAAGAAGAGACTGGATGGCTGTTACTCACGGATGCTCAGGATGGCCCTTAATGCATAATTGAGGAGCCACGCAACAAACCAACAGCTTTATGGTGACCTACCACCAATATCACTGAAAGTACAGCAGAGAAGGATGAGAGTAGCCGGTCACTGCATCAGACATAGCAAAGAGGAAACCAGCAAGCTAGTTCTCTGGATACCAACAGATTGACACCCAAACGGGGCTAGAAGAAGAATGACCTACATTGACAACCTGCTACAGGAAAGTGTTCTGGACCTGCAAAATGTTATGCGAGATCAAGAGAACTGGAGAAGTCATGTAGTCATGGTGGTGAAGCGTCCTGAAAGACGACAGAGATGAGATTCTTTGTAAAAGCAGTGGTTGTAGACGTTATTATTAATGACGGCACAAAATTATTTATGATTAAAGAATTCCTTTTAGTATTTAGTTTTCTTTACAGTATATATTTATACATTAATATAACAGAATCCCTCGTGACTCTTCCTCTAACTCATTCTTTATAAGGGAAGAGAGCATTGTCCCAAACAAGACAAAATTTTATCGACTTATCCGCTGTGTCTCGTTGGCGACTTCCTGTCTGTAATAAAAGATCTTGAACACGTTGATCTAATATATTTTTAACTTCTAATCTAATTTCAATTTTGGCCTTTATCCAACTTCATGTGATCAATTCTGTTTACACACTATTTTCACGCATTCACATCGGATCTTACTATAACGTTATTGCTCAAGATATAAGAACATATTTTTACTTGGATGTCATTAGGGGAAACGAAGACTTATGAAAATAATACTTATATAATCTAATCATCTATGATATGGATTATTATATCAATCAAAATAATTATAGTGCTGCTATTATAAACTTTCACGAAGTCTGGCCAAAAAAATTTATTCCAAAGGGGCCAACTAAGTAATCTACTTGTTAAAGAAAATGCAGTCTTATTATGTTTTTAATTATAGGAATTTATTTTATGGGTTGTTATTATTATTATTATTATTATTATTATTATTATTATTATTATTATTATTATTATTATTATTATAAAATCCAGGAGAACAGTAAATGAAGACTGTGTTAATAAAGTGACGAAATAGCGAATCACATGAGTGAGAGATGCTTGAGTTTAACAAAAAGATTAGCTGAAGAATGTTATGCGAATAACACTCAAGATTAGAACAGTAATTTGAATAATCCAAATAATTTGAATATTCCAAATTATTTGAATTATCAAAATAATTTGAATAATTCAAATAATTTGAATTATCCAAATAATGTGAATAATCCAAATATTTTGAATAGTCCAAATAATTTGAATAAACCGAAGTATTTGAATTATCCAAATAATTTGAATAATCCAAATAATTTTAATCATCCAACTAGTTTGAATTATCTAAATAATTTTAATCATCCAAATAATTTTAATTATCCAACTAATTTGAATAATCCAAATAACGTTAATCATCCAAATAATTTGAACAGTGCAAATAATTTGAATAATCGAAATAATTTTAATTATCCACATAATTTGAATAGTCCAAATAATTTTAATTATACACATAATTTGACTTATCCAAATAATTTGAATAATTCAAATAATTTTAATCATACAAATAATTTGAATTATCCAAATAATTTGAATAGTCCAAATAATTTGAATCAACCGAATAATCTGAATTATAAAATAATTTGAATAATCAAAATAATTTTAATCATCCAAATAATTTTAATCATCCAAATAATTTTAATTATTTAAATAATTTGAATAGTCCAAATAAGTTGAAAAATCCAAATAATTTTAATTATTTAAATAATTTGAATGATCCAAATAATTTGAATTATCAAAATATTTTTAATCATATAAATAATTTGAATTTTCACAATAATTTGATTTATCAAAAAATTTTGAATGATCCAAATTATTTTATCATCAAATAATTTAAATTATCCACATAAATTGAATAATCCACATGATTTTAATCATCCGAATAATTTATATTATCCAAATAATTTTAATGATCCCAAAAATTTGAATTATCAAAATAATTTGAATAATCAAAATAATTTTAATCATCCAAATAATTTGAACAGTTCAAATAATTTGAATAATCGAAATAATTTTAATTATCCACATAATTTGAATAGTTCAAATAATTTTAATTATCCACATAATTTGAATCATCCAAATAATTTGAATTATCCAAATAATTTGAATAATCCAAATAATTTGAATAATCCAAATAATTTGAATCATCCCAATTATTTTAATCATCCAAAAAATGTTTATCATCCAAATAATTTGACTTACCCAAATAATTTTAATGGTGCAAATAATTTGAATTATCGAAATTATTTTAATCATCCAAATAATTTGAATCATACAAATAATTTGAATCTTCCAAATAATTGGAATAGTCCAAATAATTTTGATAGCACAAATAATTTGAATAATTCAAATAATTATAATTATCCAAATAACTAGAATAGTCCAAATAATTTGAACTACCAAATAATTTGGAGTATCCAAATAATTTTAATTAACAGAATAATTTGAATAATCCAAATAATTTGAATAATCCAAATAAATTGAACAATCCAAATAATTTTAATCATCCAAATAATTTGAATTATCCATATAATTTGAATAATCCAAATAATTTGAATTATCCATATAATTTGAATAATCCAAATAATTTGAATTATCCAAATAATTTGAATAATCCAAATGATTTTAATCATCCAAATAATTTTAATCATCCAAATAAATTTAATCATCAAAATAATTTGAGTTACCTAAATAATTTGAATAGTCCAAATAATTTGAATATTCCAAATAATTTTAATAATCCAAAGAATTTGAATTATCAAAAATTGTAATAATCCAAATAATTTGAATTATCCAAATAATTTGAATTATCCAAGTTATTTGAATTAACTGAATAATTTGAATAATCCAAATAATTTGAATAATCCAAATAATTTGAATAATCAAAAAATTTTAATCATCCAAATAATTTGAATTATCCAAATAATGTGAATTATCCAAATAATTTGAATAGTCAAAATAATGTGAATTATCCAAATAATTTGAATAATCCAAATAATTTGAATAATCCGAATAATTTGAATTATCCAAATAATGTGAATTATCCAAATAATGTGAATTATCCAAATAATTTGAATAGTCAAAATAATTTGAATTATGCATCCTTAACTCAAATCATCCAGAAACATAATAGATTGTCCTTTAGTAGAGATACTGGTAACTTTTAGATAACAATACAATGCTTTTACCTCAGCATTAGTTTTCTAAACATATTTTTAATGCTAACGAAATGTTTACCTTAATATGCAAAGATATATTATGTCTATAGGAGTGTGTTGCTTTCCGCTGTCGGTTCATTAGCATTGAAATTAAAAGTGTTAATCGTTAAATGAAATGGATATTAATTTTCTTTTTAATTAAAATTTAAAAGCGAACATCCATATTGTCATTTCGTGTCAGAGTCTCAAAATCGGTCTTTTATAGACGAAAATGTTATTTTGGATGCTGAAAACTTACGAAAGAAAAGTAAAATCTCTTTGATCTATTAGTAAGTTACAGCTCTGAAAGTTATTAGAATTAAATAGTTCAATGTTCTTAAAAGTTCCGAGTCTGATAAAGTATTATTAGAAAGAAACTCTAGCGAAAAATAGTTGTGAAAAATAATTAAACATGAACCAACAGAAAGAAAAAGTGGCTATGTTAAATCTTGGGCGAGTAGATCTGCCAGTATATGATTTGGTTAGTTGAGTATAACAGACACTTTTCTTTTCTTTTTCTGTTGGTTCATATTTACTTATTTTACACAAATGTTTTTCGCTTGAGTTTCTTTCTAATAATACTTTATTCAAACCGGAACTTTTAAGAAAATGGAACTATTTTATTCTAATGACTTTCATTCTACTGACAGGAACTAAAAATTCCGTAGGAGTCAACTTGGTGAGATCGTGGTCAGCTAAATTTGGATTTTGGAATTGATAGAAATGGATGTGACGTCACATGGCTCAAAGGGAGAGAGAAGTTGGCAGTTCAATTGGAAGCACACACGTGTAAACATATCATTTGAAAATGTACTGAGATATAGGGAAATAGCGATTACTGATCTTTCTCTATCCCTCCTCGCCGTCATCAAACTGAACAAAGATCCAACAGAATAAACCTCCTCTATTTTCTAACAAGTTTTGTTTTGATTTTTAATTTTCGATGCATGACAGAGTTCAAAATAGACTTTGTAACTTAGTGGGGGATGCCATTTTCTCTTCCCTGCAACCTCTTTCCCACAAAAGAGATGTTGCGTGCCTGTCCCTGATTTATCAGTATTTTCATGACAAGTGCCCGTCTGAGCTCCAATCTATGGTCCCACTCCTCAAACTTTCATGAAAAATACTCGTCTAGCCAAAATCACTATAAATAATTTCCCATACTCTTTCTCTGTGACTAAACCTAAACGTAGATTCCATGAACAAAGCTTCTTTCTTAGAACTGCACGCCTGTGGAACTCTCTTCCGTTTGCCTGCTTTCCAGCTGACTACAATCTGATTGTCTTCAAGTCCAATGTAAACAAGTTCTTGATTGACCATCCCCCTAAGTAATCCAATTTATAAAATTTCCACTACTCATATATATCCATTAACCCTTATCCTCGAGTGGTCTGCGGGCCTTGATAAGTAGTGACTTCTTTGTAAAAAAAAACTGCATGCGGCATTTTCTCAGTCTAGTAAGTTCACTAAAAAGGGTTGGTACATGGACAAGCAGCACAAGATTATGAACTTCCACATGCGACACAAGGTTAAAACGCAATAGCTATTCAGAATCAAATATTGATTTCAGAGATCCATTAATATCGATCGCAATCTTTGAATATCCTACAATATAACTTTATGCATTAAATGATGTGAAGCATGTTCAATCAAATGGACGCATTTTAAGACGGTTTTCTTTTGTTTCTCGTTTCAGTGAACCAGGTGATTGAAGAATTAAAAAGATACTACATAAATGGCAACTGCGTGGATGTATGCCAAAAGGTCATGGTTAATATATGGGTCATTCTTTGTGATGAAGCATGTAGAAGGTGGGTAACTTTTGGGAAGTAGTAACATCCTTCATGACGATAATAGATTACGACCGCAAAGGACTACGAATATGTTGCGTTTGTCGATGTTATGTGTAATGTGAAAGTAAGAATTAAAAGGAAATAGTTTATTGCTTAATATTGCGTTTGTGTTAGTGTTGGGACAATTAATCGGAATCAGAATCTGGAATCGGAAAAATCGACAAATTTTGGGGTATCGGAAAAATTGGTGCCTATTTTCCGATGCCGAAACGATTCTTTTAATTGTCTTTTTTATTTGATTTTGTTTAAAGCAAAACCTTCGATTGCTGGTAATAATTAAAAGATAATAAATATTTATTGATTTTAAAATACCAGTAAATTTAAAATATATAGATCGTCTCCACAAGTGTAATTTTACGTTCAAACAAAATACATTTAAACAAAACATATTTAAATAAAATATATTTAAACAAAATACATTTACACAAAACACATTTAAACAAAATACATTCAAACAAAATACATTTAATTATTTAAATGTATTTAGTTTAAATGTGTCTTGTTTAAATGTATTTTGTTCAAATGTATTTTATTTAAATGTGTTTTGTTTAAATGTGTTTTGTTTAAATGTATTTTGTTTAAATGTGTTTTGTTTAAATGTATTTTGTTTAAATGTGTTTTAGTTAAATGTATTTTATTTAAATGTGTTTTGTTTAAATGTATTTTATTTAAATGTGCTTTGTTAAAATGTATTTTATTTAAATGTGTTTTGTTTAAATGTATTTTGTTTAAATGTATTTTGTTTAAATGTGTTTTGGTTAAATGTATTTTATTTAAATGTATTTAGTTTAAATGTGTCTTGTTTAAATGTATTTTGTTCAAATGTATTTTGATTAGATGTATTTTATTTAAATGTGTTTTGTTTAAATGTATTTTGTTTAAATGTGTGTTGGTTAAATGTATTTTGTTTAAATGTGTTTTGGTTAAATGTATTTTATTAAAATGTGTTTTGTTTAAATGTATTTTATTTAAATGTGTTTTGTTTAAATGTATTTTATTTAAATGTGTTTTGTTTAAATGTATTTTGTTTAAATGTATTTTATTTAAATGTGTTTTGTTTAAATGTATTTTATTTAAATGTGTTTTGTTTAAATGTATTTTGCTTAAATGTATTTTGTTTAAATGTATTTTGTTTAAATGTGTTTTGTTTAAATGTGTTTTGTTTAAATGTATTTTGTTTAATGTATTTTGTTTAAATGTATTTTGTTTAAATGTGTTTTGTTTAGATGTGTTTTGTTTAAATGTGTTTTATTTAAATGTATTTTGTTTAAATGTGTTTTGGTTAAATGTATTTTGTTTAAATGTGTTTTGTTTAGATGTGTTTTGTTTAAATGTGTTTTGTTTAAATGTATTTTGTTTAAATGTGTTTTGTTTAAATGTATTTTGTTTAAATGTATTTTGTTTTAATGTGTTTTATTTAAATGTGTTTTGTTTAAATGTATTTTGTTTAAATGTGTTTTGTTTAAATGTGTTTTGTTTAAATATATTTTGTTTAAATGTATTTTGTTTAAATGTGGTTTGTTCCTTACATTGAAAACTTATCTTGTATTTAACTTTGCAATTGTAGCGTTGTCCTGCAGGAGGAGGGTACCTTTGCTGATCTGGTCCCGCCTCTTGATTTTGATAGCTTCCCTTAATTTCCTTAAAAGTGAAGCATAATAGGCTCCTGTAATTGTGGTACCCTTTGCCAGGAAATCTGTCATCACTACTCCGTCCTGGTCCTAGAAGACTGTGAGCATGACCTTGCCATCAGAGAGCTGCACCCTTGCCTTCTTTGGAGGTGGTGATTCCAAGTGCTTCCACTGCATTGGCTTGGCTTTGGTCTCTGGATCATAGTGAGGGATCCAAGTTTCATCCTGTGTAATCAGTCTTTTGAAAAACTTTGTCTCATCTTCTTGGCACATCTCCAAATTCATCCTTGAGCAGTCAACGCGTTCTCGCTTCTGGAATGGTGTGAGTAACTTGGGAATCCATCTGGCAGACACCTTATCCATATGCAAATGGTCATGAATGATAGTTTCCACAGACCCTGTACTAATCTTGACATCTTGAGCTATTTGGCGAATAGGAATGCCCCGATCTTCCAAAATGGCAACCTCAACTTAACGGACAGATGCCTCATCAATGGCAGAAGGGGGGCGACCAGGTCTGGGAACTGTTTCTACAGACTTCCGGCCATGTTTGAATTCACGATGCCAGCGTTTTACAAGGTCATATGATGGGGCATTATCACCATAAGTTTCTTTCATTTCATCGAAAGTCTCCTGTGGTGTGCGTCCTTTCAAATACAAAAACTGGTCACTGCTCGACATTCAACAGGCTCCATTTCACACCTGACTCAGTTCAAACACCTGTAAAACAGAAACCACCATTAGTTCGGAGCTCTAATTTGCCACATAAACGTAGCGATATAAATCATGGCACATGCAAAATTTCAGCTAGATCAGACAACTGGAAGTGGGTCAAGGCATTACTTATTGCACACCCATCGTATGTTGCATTTGTTGATGTTATGTGTAATGTGAGAACAAGAATTAAAAAAAATAATTGTTTATTAATATTGTGCTTGTGTATTTATTATATTAACCTTTTGTGTATAATACAACTTCCTTACTTAAAACGTATGTCAAAAGGTCATGTTTAATGTGTGGATCATTTTTTGTGATGAAGCATGTGGAAGGTGGGTGAGTGATAACAAAACTCATGACAATAATAAACTACGTCCGCAAAGGACTACAGATTTAGCCAAGATCAAAGTGTAGTATCTGTTCTTCAGATGCGGCACTTCCATTTCTCGTTTTCTTTCAGTGTAGAAGAAATCCTTCACGACTGAGACAATTTTTATTTTTGTACCTTTTTTCCCTGGTGTCTAACTCTGTCCCGTGGGGAGGCATTGTAATTAGGTACACATATTTTGTATTTGTATATTGAATGCTATGTTGTATAATGTGTGCAGAACAGAAGACCTCATTGGTTTGGTCACACTGAAAGAATAGTTGAAAGTTCTTGGTTCGTAGATATAGAACAGTTGAAGTAGTAGAGTCAGAAGTAGATAATCAAAATTTGAGCAGCTTCATCCTTTTTAACAAATTATGTTCGTTTGTCAAGCATATATACGGTGGTTCACAAAGGTGTGACTGTTATAGTATTACAGATACTATTCGCCTCAGATTGTCTGGAACCAGATGTAACTCTTACCAGCATAGCACGCTATCTTGAATAATAAGAGCAATTTTTTTGTAATTCATAGTTTATTTCTTAACCTTATGTTGGTGTATTTATTCTATTAACTGTTTCTGTATGATAAAACTTCCTTATTTAATACGTGGGTCAAAAGGTCATAGTTAATATGTAGGTCATTCTTTGTGATGGAGCATGTAGAAGGTGGTGTAACTGTTGTAGAATGATAACCATCCTCATGACAATAATCGACTCCGTCCGCAAAGGACTATAAATATATTGGATGTTGGATGTTGGATGTTATGTAATGTGAGAAAGAGAGAGAGAGAGAGAGAGAGAGAGAGCATTTGAAAAGAATTCATTTCTTAATCTCGAACGTATTATTTGTATTAACTGTTAGCATACAATACAAGAGTAACCTTGCAGGCATGAAACCAATCAATACAGACACTTTCATGTATAATACAATTTTCTTATTTAATAAGTATGGTAATGGGTCATGTTTAATATGTGGGTTATTCTTCTGTCCCCCCCACAACCAATCTTTCACGAAAAACACCCGACTAGCTGAAACCACTGTCAATAATTTTCCCCACTCATTATCTGTGCCTAAATCAAAACGTAGATTCCATGAATAAAGCTTCTTTCTTAGAACTACACGCCTGTGGAACTCTCTTCCATTTGCCTGCTTCCCAATCTGACTACAACTTTGTTGTCTTCAAGTCCAACATAAACAAATTCTTGATGAACCGCCCCCTTAAGTAATCCAAGTTACCAAATTCCCATTACTAACGATTACTACAATATTATCCCATTGACTACTGTATACTCTATAGCCCTTATCCTCGAGTGGCCTCCGGACCTCGATAAGTAGTGACGCCTATGTAAAAAAAAAAAAGCATGTAGACAGTGGGTAACTATTGTAGAGCGATAACACCCCTTGTGACAAGATTAGACAACGTCCACAAAAAACTATAAATATTTTGTATTTGCTGTCTGATGTTATGTCTAGTAGATGGGAGCCGTCTAAAATGATCGATTGAACTAATTGAAATGAATAATAAATGCAGTCTTTAATCTTAATATTGCATTTCAAAATGCAAAAATCAATATTGTTTACTTGGCGCTGAACGGTTGGCAGCTGTTATGCAATTCGAAAAAACAATGGCGACTGAACATCAAAAGAAATCATAGCCAAATCAAATAGTAAGAAACCACTGCCACAATTTTACATTTTATTTAATCCAAAAACAGCAATGGCATTTGGTAGAACGCGTACCCTTGCCAACGTCCATGATTCTCATTTTTTTTTTTTCAGTCGACCTATAAGTTCCTATTCGTGGAACACATTACATCAGGATTGCTTCCCCGCAGACTTCAATATGGTCATCTTCAAGTTCAATGTCAACAAATACTTGTTGAGTCGTTTTCTTAAATAATCAAAATTTGTCCATTTTATTCAACCTTTTCAATTCTCTCGTAGTAGTGTTTATCATAATGGATTTAACTGAAAAGAACAATTCTGTGTCTGTTCGCTAACTCCGGATATTAATTCCAACATTTCATTCGAAAATGTAAAAGTCAATTTTGTTTAATTCATTAAGTGCCGAGTTTGGGAATAGTGGTCAGCTATGCTCTGCAGAAAAAATGTTGCATGAAGAAAAATGATATGCGAATGATACGATGGATGTGTAATGTGTATCAAAGACAAGTTCAGAAGATTGTGTGCAGAACAGAAAACCTCGTTGGTTTAGTCGTGTTCAAGGAATGGATAAGTGTTCGTTGCTTAGTAGCTGTAGAACAGTTAAAGTAGCAAAGTCTCTGACTAATACCGGGTGAACGATTAAATCGTCGCCCTAAAGAAAACAACACTACAGCTTTATTTTAAAACTTTTATTGAAAAAATCAATTTAGGTAACTTGATTATGTAGTAGCGCTGAAATCTATTAAATGTAGCTAGCTTCAGTTTCAATAACCACCTTGATACAGGTCCAGAACTGGGAACATGTCTTTTCCACTAGCACCAGTGAATGGCAGCAATCAGGCTGGCTTTGGTGTTGCGGGAAGTCATGTTGGTGATGTTCTCGACATATGACCAAATTAAGCAGTCCAGCTTGTTTAGATCAGGGGAGCAGAGGGGCCAGTGGGAGAAGGGTACAAAGTCGTAGTACACCTTTTGAAGCCAAGACTGAGTCTCTTTGGACTTGTGGGTCGGTGCTGAGTCCTGCTGCCACACCCAGGGTCTGCAAGCAGCTACTTGATTATACCAGGCTATCACCATACACTTTAACATATCTAGATACACTTTGGTGTTGATTTTCAAGCCGACTTCGAAGATGTGAGGTGGCATGATATGGCCTTCATTTGAAACCTCACCAAAGACCATAACTGTAGCCGGAAATTTTGCTTTCATAATCCTGAGCACGTCCCTGTTATTCCAGTGATGCATTTTTAGGGTGCTGGCAATGGTCCTGTTGGATCGGTAGAGACCAGGAGTTGTACAGCAGTGCATCTCTGATCTCCCTCATTGAACAGTGTGTCATGTTCAGACATGATAGAAGGTTCTTATCACTCTTGGGGTTTGTACACAACTGACCAAACCGGTTTTTGTCAAACAGAAATGGAATTATATTGTCTTTTCTAGGGCGACAATTTATCATTCCACCTTATATATATATATATATATATATATATATATATATATATATATATATATATATATATATACACTGCGTGTCAAATTATTAACAAGATAACATTTTTTTACCAGTTTCAGAAAGTTACGGGTAGTTTTGTATCAAAAGCTTTGGAAACGTTGGCAATGCTGAGCTGCGCATACTGTGAAAACTTTTGTACTGTTCCACGCAATGTAAACAAATTGCCATCATAATTGCTGAATCCACAGTATTTGAGGTGTGGCAAATTATTAACAAGGCAGTTTGTTTCGTCAATAAAATGGGTCATAAAGATGGCTTGAGTAGTTCTGAAAAGAGTACTATTACAGAACAGCTAGCAAAATGTAAAACTACCCTAGAAATATCGAAAATGATAGGAAGGTACCATCAAACTGTGAATAACTTTGTCAAGGACCCTACAAAGGTACGTAAGAGAGCTGATAAAGGTAAATCTAGAGTTGTTTCACGCCGTTCTCTACTCCAAATTAAACGTGAAGTTGTTAAGAACCCTGGGCAGACAAGTCAAGAAATCTTTAACCAAACCGGATTAAAGAATGTCTCAAAAAGTACTCGATGTCGCCTTCTGAAAGAAATAGCAAAGTCTATTAAGCCTGTGACAAAACCGCCATTAAAGCAACATCACAAACAAAACCGATTGAAATGGGAAGAGGACAACATGCAAACGGATGTTTCCAAAGTTTTGTTCATGGATGAAATGCATGTCTCTCTTGATGGCCTAGATGGCTGGAACAAGGGATGGGTCCTAGATGGATGACATCCTCATCAGCATTTAAGGCGCCAACAAGGTGGTGGTTGGATAATGATCTGAGCTGGGATTATCGGAAGTACTTTAGTTGGCCCATAGAGAGTCCCAGAAGGCGTAAAAATTGTGTCAAATGCTTACATAGCTTTTCTGAAAAGAAGCACTTTGAAGCATGGCTGAAGAAGCAAAGGTTGACGTTCAGAAGAACCATTATTTTTATGCAGAATAATGCTCCCTCGCATGCGGCAAACAAAAGCAAAGAGTATTTGCAACAACTGGGGTTCTTTGGGCTACGGAAGATGGAGTGGCCAGCGAATTCACCAAATTTGAACCCAATTGAGAACCTTTGGAGTATCATGAAGCGACGCCTCTATGCAAGTAGACGCCAATTTAAGAGCAAAGATGAGTTGTGGGATGCTCTCCATGAGGTATCGCGAGGAATAACTGTTGACGAAATCACAAATTTGACTAATTCTGTGGACCAACAGCTTTTACAAGTCATTCATAAAAAAAGGATCGCATATGCCCTACTAATTATGTCAACGTAGAAATTGCTATGCAGTTATTGTGTTCTAAGCATTTTTCTTAGTTCATTTAATGTTTTAAAATTATTTCAATAAACAAGTTATGGGTATATTGTGTTTTTTCTTAACCTCGTTAATAACTTGACATACTGAAATCAACAGATATTCCTGTCTTCTGCCATAGTTTCGCTAATACTGCTTTAAATACTTTTATTTTCGGAGTGAAGTAGCTGAATAGTATTGTAAGCATTTTCTCAAAGTTTCATGGATTTTTATTCATTCGTTCCTTAAATATTTTTAAAAAATGTAAACTCGTTAATAATTTGATACTTTTTAGTTGTTCTACATAAGCATTTATATATCACTATACATTCATGACCATGCTTCAATAAGCCAGTTAAAACTAACTAGAAACCTTTTTAGGTGATAGTGCTTATTACCTAAAGAGGTCTCTAGTAACTTATAACTTATAACTTATAACTGGCTAACAAAAGAGAGTCGCCGACCTAATAGGTTCTGTACTATCAGCTAGGCTTCAACCGCTGTCCCATTGCCGAAATGTTGCATCCCTCTGCCTGTTTTACAAGTATTTTAATGGTGGCTGCTCCGATGAAGTACAAGCCCTTGTGCCCCCCCCCGACGTTAATACGTCCGAAAAACCCGACAAGCAGCAAAATCGCACCCCTACACAGTAGAAATCCCTCGATGTAAGAAAGTCTTCTACTCTAATAGTTTCTTCTCTAGGACTGCTAAACTTTGGAATTCCCTCCTGACTGTACTGACATGTAGAAGTTAAGTTGAGGCTGTCATTTTGGAAGAAGGAAGCGTGACTTAACGGCAAATAACTCTAGAAGTCAAGATCAGTACAGCATTTGTGAAAGCTATCACTCATTGCCATTTATATAAGGTGTCTACCAGATAGATTTCCAGGTTGCTAGCACCTTTCTAGAAGTGAGAGTACATCGAATGCTCGAGAATGAATTTGATGTGCCAAAAAGATGAGTCAACGTTTTTCAAATGACTATTCAGACAGAATGAAACCTGGTTCCATCACTATGATCCAGAAACCAAAGCCCAGTTAATACAGTGGAAGCACTTGGACACACCACCAACAAATAAGGGTGCAGCCCTCTGCTGGTGAGATGATGCTCACTGTCTTCTGGGACCAGGACGAAGTAGTGATGACTAAGGCTATGAAACCGCATATTCTTATCATTGTTTTGACTCTCTAGTATATATCCGACTCAGTTAGACACAGTTAATCAACCGAGAACCACATCACTCTATATAAAAGCATATAAGATATCAACGGATACACGCTCGAGAGTCCAAACAATGAAGAGAATATGCTGTTGTCCTAGCCCTAGTGATGACAGATTTTCCGCAAAGGGTGCCACAATTACAGGTGAATATTATGCTTTACTTTTGAGGTAATTAAGAGAAATCATCAAAAATCAGAAGATGGAGCAAGATCAGCAAAGCTATCCTCCTCCTGCAAGACAACACTTTAGTCCACCATAAGCATGTTGCCAGATCAAAAACACGTGTGTGTGGCTATGAAATCTTCCCCCACACCCACTACTCTTTTGACCTTTCACCTTCTGACTTTAACCTCTTCCCATTCATGAAGTTGTTTTTGAAACAAAAACGTTCCCCAGATGATGCAGCCGTGGTTTCCAGAAATACATCATAGTTAGAAGACAAATATGGGATGTTCTATAGAAATGGCTTCCATAGCTGCATTAAACGATGGGAGAAATATATAAATTTGGATGGTTTCTCTGTAGAGAAAGACTAATAACTGTGCCAAGTTTCGTTGCTTTACTGTATTGAGAAGTGGGTCACGAAGATTACTTTTTGAGCGCACTCTCATATATCGTTTAGTGCAGGGTCTGTGGAAACTGATTCATGACAATTGGCATTTGAATAAGGCAGAGTAGTGATGACAGATTTCCTGGCAAAGAGTACCATAATTACAGGAGCCTATTATGCTTCACTTTTGAGGAAATTGAGGAGCATTACTTGTTGAACGCCCCCTCGTATATGGGATTTCTCATTAATGCTATTTTCTTTTTCTTTTCAACAGGTTTATGCGGAACAAAATCAACCCGTCATGAATGGATGTGCCCGTCTTTATTTCATGTCCATCTTTTGTTTTGCGTCTTTTTTCAGTAAATAAACATGTCTTTCATCCATTCGCGCTGCACTTTGTTGTATTTCACGTCTTAAAACTTATTCTTACTTATAAAACACCAAAAAGCCACTCGAGGATAACGCTTAATACAGTTTGATGGATTGTTAGTTTGATGATGAAGAATATTTTGAGAGGATTGAGAATGATTAAACAAAGTTTGATAACTTATGAAGATGCTTCATATTAAGTATTGCTTAGCATTTTATTTGAAAATGACCACGTTGAAGTCTGTAGAAAAGCAGTCTGT
The DNA here is from genome assembly GCF_053919585.1 of Euprymna scolopes. Taxonomy (NCBI): domain Eukaryota; kingdom Metazoa; phylum Mollusca; class Cephalopoda; order Sepiida; family Sepiolidae; genus Euprymna; species Euprymna scolopes. The sequence goes on from NC_136506.1 coordinate 69,342,671, forward strand.
GGTAATGTGTTCCATAGATGTTTAGTTCTTGGCAAGAAACTCTGTTCATAAAAATTCCGCCAGATGCTTTCAGCTGTGGTAGGAAGACGAGTTCTGGTACTTATGCAATTCATGGATCGTGCTGTTTTTTACATAGGATTTTCAAAAAACAGTCTATCCTGCCTTGACAAAGTACAAAATAGACTTCGTGGCTTAGTGGGGGATGCTCTCTTCTCTTCCCTGCAACCTCTCTTCCACAGAAGAGACGTTGCGAGTCTGTCTTTGTTTTATCGTTATTTCCATGGCAAGTGCTCGTCTGAGCTCTAATCTCTGGTCCCCCCTCGCCAATCCTTCATGATAAACACCCGTCTAGCTAAAACCACTATCAGTAATTTCCCCCACTCTTTATCTGTGCCTAAATCCAAACATAGATTCCATGAACATAGCTTTTTTCTGAGAAGTGCACGCCTGTGGAATTCTCTTTTCCCACCTGACTACAACTTGGACGTCTTCAAGTCCAACATGAACAAATTTCTGATAAACCGCCCTCTTAAGTAAGACACTTTATCAAATCTCCAATACCAACTATTACTACAATATTATCCCATCGATTATTGTACACAAAATAGCCCTTATACCCGAGTGGCTTACGAGCCTTGATAAGTGGTGATCCCCATGTAAAAAAAAAAAAGTTAAATTCAATTTTTACGGTATTTTTTGTTTATTGAATTGTTATGCAAAAGTACAGATAGTTATAAAACACCTTGCGCTCCTCATGTTAAAAATGGGTTTCTCAATAAAAACGTTATTATTTCCGCCTACAGTCTGTATTCCGCATAATTACCCAAATTCCTGTTGTGAATATCTTACAAGGAGGAAGCAGAGATTTAAGCTCAGTCGATAACTTAACATTGAAATAGTAATAAAGACTAGTAACATCTTTTCTATAAGAAATATGGATAGTAGACAATGCACTGTGGATGCGTTGTCGGCAGCTCCCGTGACTCTCGTTTCTCCTAATTTGTCCCTCAATTCCTGTTTAGAATGAGTGATTTTTCTGATAAAGGGAAAAGAAAAATGTGTATTTTAGTTCGACAGTATTTTTGTGTAAGCGGTCGCCTGAGATGTGAAAAATTTTCTGTTTCAGTTTCTATCCTTGTAGCCATGTTACTAATAAGGGTGCTGAAGGTAAACGTTTTACTGAGCTGATGTTATCTGCTGATAACATTGCTTTAACCATTAAGGAGGCTGTCCTATCAGCAGGTGCAATTACTGGGGCTTCTGTATTGCCATTTGGTGAATGGATGCTGGATCATGCAGTAGCTTCTGGTGGGGTTTCTCGATGCCATATTAGTGGATAATTATTATGGTTTTACCTTATCATATATTAAAAGAAATATTTCTTCACTTCTTTTTCTGTCTTACTTTCCCTCTCTGCTCTGCTCTAACCAAGTCTGTCGACCTATTCCATAAATCCCAAAGCTATATCATAAAAAGTCTCCAGAAAGAATACAAGTTCCAATGTAGAACCCTACTACCATTTCTCCTTCCCCAACATCTAATCTTCCAGAGGTTGAAACCGAATTACAGGATACTACACCTGACCTATTATTTCTAAGCAAAACTGGCACTGGAACGACTATATCTCTAGATGAGTTCATGATTAAAGGATATTCTAAATTAACATCCAAATTTGACCCCCAAGATCGCCATGGGCATGGAATATGTGCCTACATTAAAGATGACTTTCCATGTGATAGGGATATCTCCAGAGAAGACCCTAAATTGCCCTATATGGGTTTCTGGTTTGCACTTGCTCACACCACTGCATTTATACTTGCCCTCTATCGCCCCCACAATAGTGGATTTACTACCTTTAAGAGCATATCTGAGGAAATTGACCGCATCCTGTCTGCTCATCCTTCGGCTAACATTCACGTCTGTGGGGCATTCCAATTATAGTACTAAAAATTCTTCAACCAGAACTAGCGCCCATACTTACAAAGCTGTTTAAGCATTGTTTTAAGAAGATATGCTTCACAACTTCTCAAGATCCTGCAAAACCGCATCAGTATGTCCCATTATTATGTCCTGTATTTAAAATTTCAGGTGATCAGTCATCTCCCTCTCAGTATAGACCAATCAGTTCCCTGTGCATCATGAGTAAGTTGTTCGAATGTTAAATAAAGAAGTGATCGACCACCTCAGCAAAAATAGCCTCCTCAATGACATGCAACATGGTTTCCGTTCTGCTAGATCTACAGTAGATAGATATGCTAACAGTTATATCTCATAGGATTAGTGAATCTCTCGATGGAGGCTTCCTTTCTAGGGCAATTGCTCTTGACGTATCAAAGGCCTTTGATAAGGGATGGCATAAAGGTCTACTTCACAAGATCTCCCGCTATGGTATAGCTGGAAATGTTTTTTCAATTATTAAATCATTTCTCTCTGATAGGTTCATAAGAGTAGTGGTTGATGAGCAGAAATCAGAAATAGTGGACCCAACTCTCTTCCTGATCTACATCAATGATCTCCCAAATCACATCCTAAGATAATTAGTAGACATTTATGCTGAGAACACTACCATCTATGGCAACACTTTAAAGACCATAAACGACCAAGTTCTCTCTAATTCTCTCTCCTATGATCTTGATCACGTGGTGCAACCGGGAAAAAAGATGGCTGGTTAATTTTAATACATCTAAAACCAAGCTTCTATCTTTACATCATAAACGCTCTGATCCCAGTCTGGCATCCCTTGAAATGAATGGCTCTTGTCTTTAGGAGGCTCCATGTTTTGATAAGCTTCTGGATCTGGCTTTTAATCCTGATCTGAAATGGAACACATACATCAAATCCGTTGCCAAGGCTGCTGGGAAAATGGGGGGATCATTCTACTGCTTCAATAGATATTTCACTGCTGATGTAATTCTCTACCTGTATAAGAGCCAAGCACGTCCAAGGATAGAGTACTACTGCTATATCTGGACTGGAGCTGCTAGAAGCAGCTTATTCTGCCTTGACAGAATTCAAAATAGACTTTGTAGCCTAGTGAGGGATGTCCTTTTCTCTGCCCTGCAACTCTGAAGAAACATTGCGAGCCTGTCTCTGTTTTATCGTTATTTTCACGGCAAGTTCTTGCCTGAGTTCCAATCTACGGTTTCTCTCTTGCCTGACTTTCACAAAAAACATTCATCTAGCTAAAACCACTATCAATAATTTCCCCCACTCTCTATTTGTGCCTAAATCTAAATGTAGATTCCATGAACAAGGCTTCTTTCTTAGAACCGCACGCCTGTGGAACTCTTTTGTTTTCCTGCTTTCCAATTGACTACAATATGGTCGCCTTCAAGTCCAACATAAACAAGTTCTTGATGAGCCATCCCCTTAACTAATCCAATGTATGAAATATCCACTACTAACGATTACTACAATATTGTCCAATTGACTACTGTACGCTCATAAACCCTTATCCTCGAGTGGCCTCCGGACTTTGCTAAGTGGTGACTCCTTTGTAAAAAAGAAAGAAGAAAGAAAGGATCTGCAGAGAAGAGATTTTACTCAAGAAAATTGCAAAGTCAATTTTGAACTCTGCCAAGATGACAAAGGGTTTTCTGAGGGGAATTTCTCCAGATGTGGTAGCAGTACTCCATATTAACATGTGTTTGACTCATATATGGTGAAAGTTGTATTAGGAGTTGGGTGCTTTCATACGAGTTATAATCCAGCTTAGATTTGGTGAGTTTCTTCAAAACTAGGTAATCGATTGGGATTTATGAGTCATATACGTCCTTTTATTGCATAGGTGACAGACAATACTGGAAAATATTGGAGCCGGGCAAAACCATATGTAAATCAGATTGCTGGCAACCTTACATTCTGATCAAAGAATTAAAATCTAAGAGTACAAAGCATAACGCAATAGAAGATGAATGTAAAAAATAACTGAACAGTAATTCCAACCAACAAAATTTTAAATATAAAAATAAGTCAAAATAAAGACAATCAGACAGAGAGAAGGGAGAGAAGCCAATGACACACTTCTGCCGTTCTGACCAACCAGCCACACACCTCCACCTCATACTGACCCGAACTCTCACCTGTCAGATTATCATCTGTAAAATAAATAAAACTTTGTTGATTTAACAAGTTGTTGTTTGATTACAAAAAACCACGGTCATCAAAGTTTATATACGATGGCACGTATTTCATAAAAGAGTGTCTATAAAATGTATAGATGACAATATAACACTTTCCTATGTTCTAATTTCACAGTAAAGTAGTTTGCTCCGATATTCAGCAATCACCACAGTTTTTTTATTTTTGTTTTTGTTTTTTTTTCCAATAACTTTCAATCAGTGGAATATACTAACTAGATACGTGCAAAAATGGTGTTAGATTAAATGGACTATGGTTATAAAAACCCACTTATAATTTTATAAGTTTTCGATTACATTATGATTGTGTTTGAAAGATAAATGCCTAAAGTTAATCTCTAGATAATTTTTTTTCTTTTTTTTACAAGCGGAAAATAAAGTTATAATGAAAAATGTTATCACAACAGCTAAAAAAACAATCAGACAAATTTGAAATTTAAATAGATTAATTGTAAAAATCCCCTGAAAGGTAAATATTAAATTTCTGGAACTAATTCAAACATAATTAGTAAAGTCTTAAAATAGTAGATTTTTTTAATACACCTACATGATTGACAGTGAATTGTGAAACTAACGAGGTTGTTAATTATCTAAAAAAAAAAAAATAAAATTTAGGTAACGTCAGATGAGATGATTATTTTTTTTTTTTTTTTTACAATGTTGTCAATTTGTACTTCTCCAATTTAATCGTCAATCATTCTCTTTTGCTTATCTGGTAAATTTTTATCTGGTTTTCACCTTATACTTTTTCCTTTAAAATGACGACCTCTACAATTACAGAATGCCTCCCACTGTCTTTGTTTTAGACCAATCAAATTGGTCGATTATTTTACTGCGGAGCGATTCACTTTGGCGGGTTTTTTTTTTGTTTTTGTTTTTGTTTTTTTTTGCATGCATTCCATTTCAGTTCCAGAAAGCAGCCATGGTGAAAATATCTATGGAATTCACTTACCGCATATAAGGCAGTTGGCGCCTTTTAGGCACTTCTGCATATCAATGACATGAGGCGAGTATGTGTATTTTAGTTTCAAGAACGGCCGATAGAGGGCGCTTGTAAGCCTAGAACAGGGTCAATAACTCATACTTTTATTTTTATTAGGTATGGGCAAAAATGGCGGTATATATATATAGGGGGTGGGGCATGGTTTTGAAAGCTGATTTATCATAAATTTTTTTGTTGGTTTCCGAAAAATTTAGCTAAATTTTGAAATTAAATAAATTCATTGTAAAAATCCTTTAAAAGATAAATATTAGTTTTCTGGGTCGATTTCAAAGATAATTAGTCAAGTAAAGTCCTAAGATATTAAATTGAAATAAAAAAAAAAATTTTTAAACCCTAGTTTGTACAAAAAATAGCTTAATTCGCCTCCAAAAGCAAGAAATGCTCGCTTCGTTCTATAAATGTTCCATGTTTTTTAAATTATATTTAGCTACATTAACAAACTAAAATTATATTTTGATATATTTTTATACTGTAAAAAAAAATCTTAAAAACGATCTATAAATATTTCATATTTTTTCACATATTTTTTTATTTTTAGTTATAAATCACTCATGAAAAGAAATACTATTAAAACTTTAAAATTATATTTTGATACATTTTTTATACAATAAATGTTTTGGTTTTGATATATTTTCTTGTTCTTTATTTCGTTATTATATATTTTTGCGTTGTCGGGGACACTTGTTTATACTTGAAGTTCACAGAATGGCCGATAGAGGGCATTCAAAGAACAGGGGTCGATAACTCATCTCGGACGCCTGATGTCATTAACATGTAGAAGTGCTGCCTTTTATTCTGGTTTCCTTGAAAATTATATTTAGCCAACGCTTTGGCTAAGTTATTATATTTCAAGCAGAGACTTTCTTTTAAGGTCAGAACTAAAAAACAGGCTCCTTCAGTCTTTGACAGACCCACGAAGGAGTGCCTACACATGAAATTTTTGTGGCAAGAGGTGCGCAATCCCCAACCATACCTCTCCTGGGTCGACATTGTTAAATACCAGTGGCAAGTGAAGTGTATGTACAGGACAACTGGAAACAAATTACCGAGATAAACAGAGAGCAGATACAGCACCTAGAATCCCCAGATGGTCACCCATCTGGTAATAACTCGGCTCAACGTTGCTTAACTTAGGTGATCTGACGAGAACCGGTGTGTCAACGTGATTATGCCGTATATAGGTCAGAACTAAAGACCTGTTAATAATTCAATTTACGAACTTTATTCCATGAACTTCTTGATGATGATTGTGGTCGAAAAGAAGGCATATTACCAACCTCTTCAAACGATTGTAATCACCGATCTTCGAAGATAGATGAACCTGTATCCAGTTCATGTTGAAGATAAAAGACAATAGTCTTTCGAGGTTGGTACCAACTTTATTTCAGAGGCAAAACGGGCATTCTTTTTTGCAACGAGGAACAAATAAAATTTGTATTGAATTTTAAAGTAGACCGTTGTTGTACTTGGTCTTATTTTTTGCCACTGTCTTGGAGTTAAAACGTGTGAGAATAATATTTCACAGCCTTTATAAGTTTTCGGATGTGGTGAAAACGAATATCGCATTTAAATTTCCACAAATAAGTAGTTTTCCAGATATTAAGAAATGTCATTTCTTATGATATTGCTGGTGGCCATCTTGGTATGTGCAAGCGTGCAAATGTGTGGGAAAAAAAACTATTTAGAGGGTAAAGTAGATTACCCGGTGATAGCGTAAGCTCTGAGGGGTTGCAAAGGATGCCCTATGCGACCCCCCCCCCTACTGGGTCGAGTAACAAGTATTGTAGTACGGCGAGCAGCGAGTAACTAAGTTGTGCCAACCGTTCACCAGTAAGTCATTAACAGAACTGGTACTAGTCAGAGACACAATTCTTTTATAACAGAAGAATTGTGCCTCCCCCTACTCCTTCAAGTCTATAAAAGACTCGTCCTCTCAACCACTCAGATTAGAATTCCGCCCTCGAGGCCGGCGCCACCAAGTAAGCAATCTTCTTTTTTTATTTTTATTTTTATTTTTATTTTCTCACACACTCCCGACAAAAACAAGAAAAAAAAAAACGAAAGGTAGAAGAGAGAAAAGAAAAAGAAAAAAGTTACATCAAAATGACAGACCACCAAAATACTTAATCAAAAAACAACTGTTAGTACAATATAGCAGTAGTCGATCAGTCCAGATATCAATCAAGCAGGCAGCAGGCTAGGTCTACCCCGTCGTTTTTTCAGGGGCGTGCATTCTGGGCAATACCACTTTTGCCTGTTGGGAGGTTCTTAGTCGATACCGACACATCGGAAATGGTACCAATCGTCGCACGAGTCACACCCGATCATATTCTGATTCTGCTGCGGAGAGCTGCACAGGGGGCACAACCAGACCTGCTCCTCAACACTAGGGGTGAACCCAACGTCTCCCCTCCCTCCGCAACAGGAGGTCCTTCAGGAGTCCTAGAAAGCTCTAAGGGGTACAGATGTTTCAGGGAATGTACTTCCTCCAAGCCCTCCCCTTTTTGAACACGTGCTGCTCTAACGACACCATCATGGCCTGGAATCAGTTCAGTAATAGTTCCTAAGACCCAAAACGGTCTGGGTTTCAAAGGACTCTTAATCAGCACATCATCATCCTTCTGGAGGCGGGTTCTTGTACTGAGTCGGGATCGACCAGGAATCTTCCTTCCCAGCTCTAGCAGGTACTCCTCATACCATAGTTTGTGGAAATCTGTCAGACATTGGTCCCTAAGTTCCAAGGTTTGAATTAGCCTCTCCCTGCTGGGAGGCAACAAGATTGTTCTATCCTCTCTATCAAGTCGTATCAATAGCCCGGGACTCTGATTGGTCTTAACGAACATATTAGGGGTAATTGGAGTAGCACTTCTGTCGGCTGACACCTGGTAAATAAGAGGCCGGTTATTAACAGACCTCTGAATATCCGATAACACTGTCAGAAGGGTAAAGTAATCCAATCTACCCCTGCCAAGAATCTTAAATAGGCAGTTTTTCATGGTCTTGATACATCGCTCCCATGTTCCTCCATACCAAGGAGAGAACAAGGGAATGGTTTTAAGTTTTAACTTACAAGGACCATATTTTCTTTGATAATCCGTAAAAAGAGAGAGACGGTCGAAAATCTTTCCACTTCCGATAAACGTTTTCGCGTTGTCACTATGAAGGGTTTCGGGAACGCCATATCGGTTAGTAAATCGAACCAGTGCCTGGAAGAAAGAAGGTACGCTCATGTCGGGAACTACTTCAATGCGCATTGCTCTGATATTCAAGCAAGTGAACAGGAGCAAGTACATTTTCGTATCTCGTTTCCCGTCACTCACCCAAAGATGGCCAGTAAAATCAATCCCAGTGTGTTGATAGGGGACTCTGAAATCGGTACGGTGCGACGGCAGGGCAGCAGCAGCATTCGGCGTCACTGGCGTTGAATTATAACGTTTACATCTGGCACAAACAGCCAGTACCTTATTCACAGCTTGTCGACCCTGCGGGACCCAATAACCGCTTCGCCTCAACTCCGCTAGAGTTGACCCAGTTCCAAGGTGGCAACACCTTTCATGACAATCTAAAATGATGAGTCTGGTAACAGGATGATGTTTCCCTATCAGAATGGGGTTTTTAACTTCATAACCAAAGTGGGAAGATTGGTTGATTCTTCCCCGAGATCGAATCAAACTGTCAGGGTCCAGAAAAAGATCCAGAGCACGAACCCTAACTGGCATGGGTTTTCCACTCGGCTCCTTTAGGTACTCCACTTCCATGGGAAATTCTTGCCGTTGCACTGTCTTCATAAGGTACATCGCTGCCTTAGAGTTGTAGTCCCATTGTCGATTAAATCGGATGGCTAGGAACTTAAACACCAAAGCCGTAACAGTCAGTAAACCAGAGAATGAGGAAAACCTCTGAAAAGTTATGGCGGAAGTGTACTCTTGATCATGGATCAAAGAACAATTCGCTGAACTGCGGGTCATTTGCTGGCATATCTCACTCAAATAGGGCATATCCTGTCCTGGCCATTGAGATATTCCTTCGCCTAGCCAGGAAGGGCCTGAACACCAAAATTCCATCTTAGATTGGAACTTTCTCAATGTTAATCCTCTTGTTAACAAATCCGCCGGGTTGTGTGTACTATCAACGTATCTGAAGAGAGTCTTCAAGCCATAGCGAGACTCCAACTTCACTTTCATCTGCAGAATGTCTTTAAGTCTATTTTTTGCAAAAACATTTTTGCTAGCCATGTTTTGAGATAAAATCCAGGACAAGACCACCAGTGCATCCGTGGCTATACACAAATTCTCGGGAACAAATCCTTCACAATTGTCCAGGATTGTGGGGAGACACTTGAAGGCGAGGAAGACGGCCATTAGTTCCAACACAGGCAAAGTCTTGTCCTTCATAGGTGCCACCTTAGCTTTCGCAAATAATAAGGATGACCGACCATTTTGCACGATATACACGGCAAACCCATATGCTTCCTTGGACGCATCGCAAAACACGTACATATCTCCAGGCAGCCCTGCCATAAGCGCCTTGCGCAAAAAACGGAAATCACTCAACCCTGAAAGGTCCCTGGCTAGTTCTCTCCAATCGCTCGATTGCTGGCTGGAGTGGATCATCCCAATCTGCACCATTCTTCCACATGGACCTGATTAGCACTCTACTGTGGATAGTAACCGGGAGACATAGGGACAACGGATCGAAGACCTTAGCTGACTCTGAAAGAACACCTCTCTTAGTTGTCACGTCAGGATTGCACTTTACCGGAGCGACATACAACTCCTCCGAATGTGGGGAGTATCGGTAGCCCAGTACTCTCTCCCACTCCTCTTCATGGATACTTAGAGTACCATCCTCCTTCATCCTAGTGCGGAGCGCCTGACTGTTTGAGTTGCATGACTGGATAATAAAGCCCCCTTCCAGCAAATGCTCTCTAACAAGGGAATACAATGTAGTAAGCTCACTCGCGTCTGCCACGGATGCCACAAGGTTATCCACATAAAACCGGTCCTCCATCATTCTGCGGCAAGCATCCTGAGGGTATTTTGCCGCATGCAATTTTAAGATGCACCCCAACACAAATGGGCTTGAGGTAAATCCGAATATCAAGGTGGTATAGCGGAAGCAGCGCAAACAATCTCCTTGTTTAAGAAAAAAGCAAAACCGGTTCCTATCCGCCTCCAGCTTAAGCCGAATCATTAGGAAGGCTCGGCGAATGTCTGCTAGTAGCACATAATTGTTGGCTCTAAAGGCCAGCAACAACTTTAAGATGTCCCCTGTTAAGTTAACGCCAGAATATGCTGCTTCGTTCAGCGATAATCCATCTCCTGTCTTCAAACTACAGTTGAACACTGGTCTGATCCTGGTAGTTGCCGTAGGGTCCGACTTGAAAACTGGTCTATGTGGTATCCACACATATTTGTCGAACTCCTGAGGGGAGACAAAAATCTCTTCAATTATACCGTCCTCCTGTTGCTGACGAAACACCTCCAAATATTCATCATATATTTTTCTTTTAGTCAAGTTTGCTGCCACCCGGTCTAAAACATGCAAGGAAGTTGCATGATTAGAGGGGACTCTGGCTAATCTATCGTGATGCCAGGGGAGCTCCACATAATAGCTTCCATCCCGAAGCTCTACCGTTTCCTCAAATCGCTTTATCTGCACTTTATCGTAATCAGAAAAGTCCTCCTGACTGGGAAGCCCCAGAGATTCCAACGTAAACATTTGTTCGTCCTCTTTGTACCATACTATCAGGAAAGCACTCCGCCATGGGATCCAGGTATGTTGATTGTGTTTCAAGGACAAAACATAAATGTGATGCATCGACCTGGGGGGTATGTTCCATCACCGAATTAAACGAGAGGTGAGTAACCTCAGAGAGGGGCTTATCTTCCACGAAAAAAGAGTCCACTGCTCCGAACGGGACCAATCCAGGCGGAGTTGCAAAGGCCCATCCACTCAAACACGGGATCAGCTTCAATGAGTCCAGGTGTTCAATCAGGTCTAACCCAATTATTCCCTTGATCGGTATTAAATCCCTTCCGGTCTCAAACTGGCCGGCCAAAGCATATTTCGCATCCTGAAAGACACGCAATAGAGATTCCAGGTTGGCCACTCGAACCGACAAGTCCATATCATCGGCTACCAAGACAGGAGATGTCACAGTCCTTCCAGAACCCAAGTCAACTCCCAGGACTACCTCTGTGAACCCACGCAGACACTCACCTAGAAAGGTAGACAATCTCAGCTGACAATTGACACCAAGGGTTTCGATTGGGCACAAAGTTCTCAGTACATCTGCCGCCAGATATGTCCGCCCGCTACCCGTGTCCAGTAGGCAATTCACTGACACTGTCTTTGGTCCACAAGAGAATGTAACTGAGAGAATGGGTGGCAACGTGTGGGAATACCCGGTTGAAGTTGCATTGTTCACATCCACATGAAAAGAAGGAGTAATAGCGTTCCCCCTACCAAACTTTTGAGACGTATTCTGTCTTACTGTCGATGTAACTGCAGTGGAGACACCGCCCTTAATCTGCAATCTCTCTATTGCTTCTCCAGTTAGTCTCAATATGGAGGACAAAGGCGGCACCCGTCTATTTGCTAGCGCTATTATCTCCCCTTTCAGTTCGAGAGGAAATTTCCTAAATAGAATCTTAGCCATCAGTCTGGCTCCGCCAGAATCGTCCACAGAAAAGTCACATGAAAAGGAATTCCCCAGCTCTTCCAACAGCAATGCCGTCCTGGAAACGAAGTCCCCCAGCTCAAAAAGGGCTCCACCTTTCTTTGGTACATAGTCCAAAATATCCTGGAATATTTGGTCAATGATTTCATCCAGGTCCAGATACTCCCTCTTCAGTATAGCCATGGCTTGCTGGTAATTGGTGTCAGTGCAACTCAGGTGATTTACCAGCCTCAAGGCTCTGTCTGAGAGTGAACACTTCAAGAAGTTCAACTTCTCGGCATCATTGGCCATGCCGATCATGCAGTTCTCAAACCTAGTCAAGAAGTTTCTGAAACTCATGCGGTCGGACTCCATTTCATGTCCGCTAAATGTAGGCCCTGTGATCTGTATACGTGAAGGAAGAACCTCTCCCGGTAGTTGCAGAAGCCCTTGAGAACTCAAAGGCAGATTCCGAGTAAGGGCTGGGCTCTGGCTGTCGGTATGCTTGATCCAAATCGCCCAAGTCTTCATAATAATCCTTCAGTTGAGGCAGCCAAGCACCCTCAATCTCGGCAGGTGTACTCTCATCAAAGGAGCCTAACTCCAGCTGTGTGATACAAGTCTCTAACTCGACAATGAATTGTCGAATCTCCGTCCTTAAGAATGAGTACGCCGATGGCCTAACTCCATCACGACACATCTTCAGTCGTCCCTGAATCTTCTGAGTCAATGAGTCCCTTCTGCGTAGGAGCTGCTCTTTCGTGACGTTCATGACAGTAGTTAACCGACGAAAGAGTAAGCAGCAAAGCCTTTGCAAGATGTGGGAAAAAAATCTATTTAGAGGGTAAAGTAGATTACCCGGTGATAGCGTAAGCTCCGAGGGGTTGCAAAGGATGCCCTATGCGACCCCCCCCCTACTGGGTCGAGTAACAAGTATTGTAGTACGGCGAGCAGCGAGTAACTAAGTTGTGCCAACCGTTCACCAGTAAGTCATTAACAGAACTGGTACTAGTCAGAGACACAATTCTTTTATAACAGAAGAATTGTGCCTCCCCCTACTCCTTCAAGTCTATAAAAGACTCGTCCTCTCAACCACTCAGATTAGAATTCCGCCCTCGAGGCCGGCGCCACCAAGTAAGCAATCTTCTTTTTTTATTTTTATTTTTATTTTCTCACAAATGCAACCCCGAGAAACTACGCACAAAAGATATTGCTTAATATCCGGAAAACTACTTATTTGTGGAAATTTAAATGCAATATTCGTTTTCAAAACTTTCAACAGTCGTCATTTTAAGGTGGAAACCAGGTAAAAATTTACCAATTATTTTTTGTAGAGTCCAAGGACTTCATTTTTTTTTTTTCAAGATTATGGAAAAATTATTTTGCTGATGTCTACACGTTCATGTTTTAAATTTTCATGCGCACAAGTTATTAAAATAACATGAAATATTTTTTGCAATAATATTATTTATTTATTTATTGTGAAAAATATTCTTAATTCAATGATAATATTGTTAGCTTAGGAAATAAATTTTTCTTCGAGTTATATTGATTTCATTAACCAAAAATGCTTGGCATAACTGAGCTAGTTTTGGATTGAAAACTGAACAAAATTCATTCTCAGGTCCAAGTTTTTTAGCTTTCGTATTGGGTAGTCTTGAGAATCTATCCATTAATGCCATATCTTTTCCAGGGTGATATACCATCGTCATATCATACCCTTTGCAAGCATAACAGCATGCGTTGGAGGAGAGGCAGAGCTGCAACTAGATTTTTTAAGTTGATCATTTCCAGAGGCTATAATCACTTTCCACCTGGAATGCACTTCTATATATATATGTGTGTGTGTGTGTGTGTGTGTGTGTGTGTGTGTGTGTGTGTGTGTGTGTGTTCGAAAGTGTTCACACTCAAAATCAATTGCAAAGAGTTTTCGTTCTATGTTAGCATAATGTTGGCATAATGTTGTTCAGTTTCTGTTAAAAATTTCGATGTGTTTTCCTTCTTAGAGGAGAGCTGTGCCAAATCCTCTATTGATGCATTGACTTGGATGATAGTTTATTTTGAGGTTCAAGGTATAACAGTAATATTTCCTTGCAAATCAAATCCTTGATTTCCTAGAGGATTCTTTGGTGATTTTCTGTCCACTGGTACTCCATTTTTTATTTTTAAAGATCTCTCAATGCTACCGTGAGATCTGACAGGTGCATGCGAAGGGTGCCATATATGTAATGATTCCCAGCATTCTCCGCAGATCAGTCGTGTTCAATCGACTGAGTAATATTTTTATTTTTTTCACTTTACTGGGATCAGGGTGCATACCATTTTGATTGTAGATTGCACCATAAAATTGAATCCGCTTCTCATTCTCATTGATTGATTTTTTTTCCTGTGCAATCTTCATTAAATTATGCAGGTGCTTATTATGCTCTCCTTAGGTTTTTCCCAAAACGATGACATCATTAATCAGCCTTAGATTGCCAGGGCACTTCTCCGGGATCATGTCTACTTTCTGAATAAGTACATTCTTAGACATCACCAGACCAAAAGGCATACACCAGAAGCAGAATCTCCCAAAAGGAGAGTTGAATGTAGTCAACTGTTGTGAGCCTGCATCGAGTTTGATGGATAAGTAACCAGTTTTGGAATCCAATTTTGAGAAATATTTGGTACCAGAGAGCTTATGTACAAGTTCTTTCATTGTGGGGGTTTTGTAATAGCATCACATAATGACCTAATTTAAATATTTTCGATCTAAAAACAGGCGGAGTTTTCTTTTGTTTTTACACATATAAACTAAGCTGCTGACTCATTTTGTAGGCTCGGTTACTCCGCGTATAATGCCTTGTTTCACCATACTGTCCAATACAGTCTGGATTTCATCCCTTATATGTATAAAACATTTTCTAGGTGCATGTATAACAGGGTTGTTGTCTGGTTTCATGACGATATAATATTCACCCTCAAAATTACATATACTGTCAAAACGATCTGGGTACATATTTAAGAGATCCTGTGCTGATTGAGACTGGGGTTTCCTGGATTGTACGATTACTAGTTTTAGGTATTTGATCAAATGTAGTCCTATGATACAATGTCCTTCTGTTGTTACAACAAAGAACTTAAGTGTCTTCCATTCTCCTTTGTGTGAACACTGTATTTTGATTGATTCGTGTTGCATAGAACCCTTATATGCTGTTAAAACATTTGGTAAGAGAATTGCATTGCTTCTGCTCCTGTGTTAGCATAACCTTTCAGAAATTGGATACTGATGCTTGTATCTAACTGTATCTATTTCTTGTCTTTTCCCTTTGTCTAGTTCAGTTAGTTGTTTCATGTGGTCTATGGAAGCTTCATATATCTTGCCACAGTTCATAGCTTCATGCAGTGTCAAATCTTTAAAACATCTTATATAATTTGTAATAATGGTTACCCCTTGGATATTGTTGAGACTACTATCAATAAGAAAGTTTCCAATTTTCATAAACCCAAATTTCTTTGTCTGTGCAACGGTGTTATTTTGCATCGAACCCGCGTGTTATTTTTTCAACTAGGCCTATGTTGTCGTCTATTCGCAAAGATGTTCTTCCCCCCACCATAATAATTCTTTTATTTATTTATTTAAATGTAGTTGCAGTACGCACTATGTTGGGTGAACATCGCGAAGATTAGATTTTCGTTTGAAACAGCATGTACCATCAAAGATTCGTTATGCAAATTTTTCATCCTTGGATGTTCTGAGTAATACGTATGGTTCTGCGATTTGCGACCATCTTATAAATAACCATGCGTGTGACACGAATTTCCGTGCTGACATGTTTACGATCCTTAGTAAGTCGCACTTTTTCTATCATTTGAAAATTTTACAGACTCTTTTTATTAAGTCATTGAGACCTTCTCTTTGCAAGCAAAGAGAAAATCTTCTAGGACTTAATTTAGTCTCTATGTAATTTTTCTCCCGTTTATTTCTGGTGGGGGTCCTACCCTCGCCATATTCATGACTTTTTTTTTTTTTTAATCGTATTTTCCTCGATTTAGCTTTGATAAGTGAGGAACAAAACCTGGTTAGCTAACCTTTATTTTCATTTTTTATTTTTTAAATTCATTATTCTTTTTGGTCTGTATTTAGCCGTTATAAAATTCTGTACCCCCTCCCCCGGAAAATTTTCAAATAATTTAAGACCAGGTACGCACCTGATTTAATCAATAGATAAAATGCATTAATAAAAATTAAAAATAAAATCAGGACTTCCCAGGCAAATCAGACCTTAAATTCGTGCTTGAGCAACAAAGTTTGTCCCGCTTTTATTTCATTTAAAATAGAGCGAGCTAAGTTACATCATGGACAAAAAATTGAAAGTGATTTTATCCCTAATTTTTTGTCTAAGCTTTCTTATAATCTGGCACGTTTAAACAAGAAATATCATGAAATTTGGAAAGATTCGATTGGCAGTTTGTCGTTTTTTGACAAAATTAGATTTTCTCGATATGTTGCAATAATTCAAGAACGTAGCCTTTCTAGGTTATTGTTAAAAAATCAAAAGAATTTGCAACATTTGATCTTCAAAAAATATGGTTGCTCGACGAACCCTATTGTTACTCATAATGTCTTAAATATCTCTTCTGCGCAGTTGTCTGAGCTTGAACTTAATATTCTTTCGCATGGCTTGGACGTCTGCATTCCTCCCATACCCCCAAAGCGTGAAGAGATATATGCTGAATTTGAAGGGATTTTTTTTTGTCTCAATTAAAAAGACTTTCTTCTGTTTCCGACTCTATGGTCAGTGATATTAAGGCGAAACTTAATGACGTCGCACATTCTTATGCAGCCACATCCATTTCGTTTTGTGAAGCAAAATGGCGAAGTGAACATCATCGTATAATCAAAATAAATCTTTAGTCATCACAAAACCCGATAAAGGTTCTGGCGTTGTCATTAGGGATCATCAGGATTATGTCAATAAAATGTTGACTATTTTGGGGAACACCTCTAAATTTGTTTAATTGGGTTCGGTAGATACTCATGATTCTACTGTTTCTATCGAGACCAAGTTCCAAAAACAACCTGTCAAATGGGTCAAAAGTGGTGTTATTCCCACTTTCATTTCTGATTTAATTCGTCCTACTGGTTCTATTCACCCTCGTTTGTATGGTTTGCCTAAGACCCATAAAGAGGGGGTACCGTTGAGACCCATATTATTTATGATTTATGATAGGGTCTTGTCAACATAAGCTAGCAAAATAGTTGACAATTATTTTAGAACCTGTTTTGGAACTTTATAGTTCATATTGTATTAAAGATTCTTTTAACTTTGCTAACTTTATACAAAATTATACTCATTCAGACAAATTTATGTCTTCCTTCGATATTTCCAGTCTTTTTACTTGTATCCCATTGTTATAGACTATTAATATTTGTGCTGACGCTTTATATCGGAGTAAACTTCCGACTCCCCCAATACCAGAAAATGTTTTTGTAGAATTGATGAAATTCGCCACCATGTCGGTAGAATTCAGTTTCAACGATATTATGTACAGAGAGATGGATGGTGTGGCCATGGGTTCCCCATCAGGATCAGCGTTGGCTAATATCTTTGTGGGTTTTCATGAAGAGGGTATATTGTCTGGTTTATGCAAAGCAGACATTTATTTTCGTTATGTTGATGACACTTTCTGCTTATTTGACAACGAGACGAATGCGGATGCTTTTTTTGTGTCCCTTAATAACGTTCATCCAGCCCTTAAGTTTACGGTAGACAAGGAAACGAATTCTACTCTTCCGTCTTTGGATGTCTTTGTGTCCAAGACATCCTCATGTTTTCTTACATCTATTTATCGTAAACCAACTTTTACGGGTCTCTATACGCGTTGGGACTCTTTTTGCCCTATAAATCAAAAATATAATTTAATCAAAACTTTAGCACATAGGGCCTTGATGATTTGTTCTGAAGTTAATTTGGATGACAAACTCAGATTTACCACTAAAACCCTTTCTAATAATGGTTACCCCTTGGATATTGTTGAAACTGCTATCAATAAGAAAGTTTCCAATTTTCATAAACCCAAAAAATTATAGCTAATAGATGTCCTGTGTACCTCCGTCTATCTTGGCTAGGTAACATCAGTGACCGATTTGCTGAGCAAATTTCTTTGTCTGTACAACGGTGTTATTTTGCATCGAATCCTCGTGTTGTTTTTTCAACTAGGCCTACGTTGCCGTCTATTCGCAAGGATGTTCTTCCTCCCCCCCCCCACCATAATAATTCTATTATTTATTTATGAGTAATACGTATGGTTCTGCGATTTGCAACCATCTTATAAATAACCATGCGTGTGCCACGAATTTCAGTGCTGACATATTTACGATCCTTAGTAAGTCGCACTTTTTCTATCATTTGAAATTTTTATAGACTCTTTTTATTAAGTCTTTGAGACCTTCTCTTTGCAAGCAAAGAGAAAATCTTCTAGGACTTAATTTAGTCTCTATGTAATTTTTCCCCCGTTTATTTCTGGGGTTTTTTCCTACCCCCACCATATTCATGACTTTTTTTTTGTTTTGTTTTAATCGTATTTTCCTCGATTTAGCTTTGATAAATGAGGAACGAAACCTGGTTAGCTAACCTTTATTTTCATTTTTCATTTTTTTAAATTAATTATGCTTTTTGGTTTGTATTTAACCGTTATATATATATATATATATATATATATATATATATATATATATATATATATATATATATATATATATATAATAAATTCCACAGCCAAACAACATCGCAGCCCACAAGAGCCATGACAGTCAATGAACCTGAAGTCCAGGACTCGAGTTTCACCCTCATTAGGCTCGTCAGTTAGACACATCTGAACTCAGGATTCGAAACTCAAGTTTCTTGCATGTGAGGCAAGCACTCTGCCAACTGAGCAAACGCCCCGCACACAAGAAATTCTATTAACTAACACAGATCAAGCAAAACGCACTGAAATCCGACTGTGAAATGGATCTACTTCGTCTCGACAAGGGACGCAGTCATTGAACCAGCTAATAACCTCAAGCATGATGTCTCACAAGTAGGAGTTTCAATTCTAAAGGACGATGCCATCCAGCAATGCTAACCTATCGAGCAATTAATGATAGGATTTTCAGAATGTGAGAGATTATATATAATAAATTCCACAGCCAAACAACGTCGCAGCCCACAAGAGCCGTGACAGTCAACGAACCAGAATTTATATATATATATATATATATATATATATATATATATATATATATATATATATATATATAAGAACAAGTAGTTAATGAAACATGTTAAAAAACACTTTGAAAAAGAGTTAAAAACATATTTAATTTTAAAAAGGAAACACTAAATAAATGGATAGTCCTTAATCCGCGGAGTTTATTATATATATATATATATATATATATATATATATATATATATATATATATATATATACTCACACAAAATAATTAAAGTGAGAATTTCTTGCACATTACGTGGATACTAGAGAAATCAAATATACAAGTAATGAAACATATTCGTATATACAGCCATACAGGTCAAAATTATGGAACACCTATAAAAAAAAACTTAGATAACAGTTTAATCCAACGCCTTTAAAAATTAAGAATTGTACAGTGAACAGTTGAGAGCAAATGTAAAATATTTAACAGTAGATTTAAAGCTTTTTTTTAAGAGTTTTAGCTGAGTTTCATACTAAATTCATTCCAATATTCAAAATGATTCATTGCCATACTAAAAGTTGTTTCTTATTTTTCAGGTAATGTTTAATTCCTACTAGTGTTATAATAGTATATTTTATTGAAAATGTCTTCAAGGAAGAAGCTTTCAGAAATTAAAAGGGCACAAATTGTTGTTTTATCTGGTGAAGGATATTCTCAGGTAGAAATTGCCAGAAAGATGGAATATTCAATGAAAGGAGTTCAAACAACGATTAAAAGGCACAAGAAAATAAAGTCTTTCAAAAACAGAAAAGGGTAAGGCCGAAAAAAAATCTGCATCTGCTAGGGAAGAGAGATCTTTGAAAAAGAGTCCCTTGCAAATAGGAAAAAACGTTATTCAGAACGTGTTGCTGAACTTAGAGAGGATGCAAACAAAAACATATCTGCTCGAACAGTGATAAGAAGGTTATTAGAAGTGGGATTAAAAGGATGCAAAGCAAGGAAGATGGCATATTTGTCTCAGGCCAACAAGAAAAATAACTGGAATTTGAAAAAGAAAAAACATGAAAATTAAACACTTGATGATTGGGCCAAAATTGTTTGGTTTGACGAAAATAATTTGGAGGTAAGTTAACAGCTTCTATTTCCTAAACTTTTAAATGAACACTTGAAATTTTTTTTGTGAATATACATCGATAATATCTATTAAAAAATTGTAAAAAAAATTCTCAATTTTTTTCATCAGATTTTTGGCACCTCTGGAATGGTTTATGTTTGCTGTAGGGAAGGAGAGGCATTTCATCTTGTGTTATTCCAACTGTTAAATTTTGAGGAGGAAGTGTAATGGTTTGGGACTACATCACTGGACTGTTGTACACATGTGAGGGCAGTGTTAACATGCTGGAGCAGGTTTACCAAACCTCTTTGACTAAAATACTTAATAATAACATTCCAAGTGATGTAATCTTCTAACAAGACAATGTCTCATGCCATACGTCAAAAGTCTCAATGGCTTGGTTTAAGAAAAAAGAGATTATAGTGATCAAGTAGCCCCCTCAATCCCCAGACCTTAATCCCATTGAAACTTTGTGGTCCCATCTAGTGACAAGAGTAAGAATGCACAAATGTTCATAAAAAAATGAATTAGAGGTTAAACTTCATGAAAAGTGGCAGAAAATAGATCCTACCACCTGCAACAATAGGAGAATGTTCCGAATCGGCCAATCAGAAAGGAAAGAACATGTCTGGGAAGACGTTAGTATTTTTTGTTTAAAGGAATATCTATGAGTTTACAGATCAGTTACAAAGGGTAATAATATAAGTATTCTGTGTGCAAAATTACTTAGTGTGGGGAAGGAACGGTGGGAGGACTCAGTGAACAGGGGAAAATTGGAAACTACTTCCTCTGTAGATGTATGCGATTATGATGGTATAAATCTAGGGTTTTATTATAATGAGTTAATGTGTGTGCCATCTGTTGTTGTAAGCCTACAGTATGAGGAGAAAAACTGCAACGTTTTTATTATCTAACTAGCTGTACCTGGCACGTGTTGCTGTGGCTCGGTTTGGTGTAATGGAAGACTCCCCATCACCACGGTTGTAGCACCCTGAAATCTATCAAGAAAATATGTTGTTTTATACGAACGTGAGACGGCCGTTTCCAACCAAAATAAACGAACTAGAAAAATGAAGACTGGAAAAAAGAAATGGGTTCCTAGTGCCGCCTCTAAGGAAAATCCTGAAAAAAGGAAAATAAATAACTAAATAAATAAACGATGAAAATAGAGAGAAAGGCATGAAACAAAGCGAAATGTAACGGAAATGATTGATGATATGTTTAAATCAGGCTGTTTTACAAAGGACGAAACGATGTTAAACTTGCCGAAGGAAGAGGAAAGTCGGAAAGAGAGAAGAAATAAATCAAAAAATGGAAAGATCGTGTAAACAGAAACAGAGGAAAGAAAAAAAAATAAATAAAAATTAAAAAGAAACTATCTTAAAGTTGGCGAAAGAAGATGAAAAACGGAAAGAGAGAAGAAATAAATTTGAATAATGGAAAGGTGGGGAAAATGAAAAACAGAGAAAAGTTACATATAAAACCCCGAAAAAATATAATGAAAAAATCTAAAGAAACGATGTTAAAATTGCCAAAGGACACAAAATGAAACAGAATTGAATTTTTATTTTAATGAAAGAAAATGTAAACTTTTTTGGTTTGTTTTTGGTGTTATTTTTAACCAACGTAAAAGTAAGTGTGGTGCATTTCACCTAAATTACAGTCCAGTTTTTATAAAAACTTTAACCGATATTCGTTCGTAATTGTCTCCTGTGAATGGTCACGGACGGTGTAAATGGGTGTCGGTGGATGTATGAATTTATTAGAGAGAGAAGACTTTACTACTTCCATTGATCGTAACCGGTTTTGGCAGTGGACTCTCACCAGATAAAATATAGGAAGCTCCGATCAGCGAGGTAGTGGATAGGTAATATGCCTATAACACACCTCAGATATCGTGATGCACATCTGCATAAAATGTCTAAATTTTCAATCCTATTAAGGTCAAACTCGGAGGGGAAAAATGAGTTCATTTTATCTATATAGAGATAATAAATAAATAATAAATATAAATATGAATATAAATGTAATATATATATAAGGATAAAAGTTTATTATATTTTATTGTTAAAACTAAAGCAACTTTATTTAAAGAAATATTTAAAAAGTTCATTATTTTTATTGTTAAAATTTTAAAAAACATTATTTAAAGAAATATAGAATATAAAGTGTTTTAAAAAAAACTTTATTTAAAGAAATATAAAAAAAGTAAAAGTCTATTATTTTTTATTGTTAAAACTAAAAAAAAAACAGTAGTAATGTTTTTGCTTAAAACGACATATTTTAAAAAAATCGATGTGTCGACTCTATCTTAATAATCACCATTTTTTTAATTGCTTCATGACACGAAAAGTGTCAAAACAAAATAATTTCTAAACAAAACACGTCTATAGGCACCGCCAAAAATGACCGCAAAATCAAGTTGTTGTTGTTTTTTAAAACGAAATTACATTTATTAAAATCCATTATTTCTGAGTAACTTTTTTTTCCAGAAAGATAAAACCCTGAATTTTATCATATAGAAAACAGAATAATGTAAAACTTTTTCTACTATTTTTAATTAAATTTTAAATGTTAAATTTTCCCAAAAAGTTAACAATTGACATTTTTTGTCTTGCACAAAAAACGTACTTAAATATTTTAAAAAAAAAAAAGGGTTTTTGAAATAATTAATTAATTTATTTATTGTCTAACTAAGATTTAGGATGATTTTCT
Source organism: Euprymna scolopes (assembly GCF_053919585.1). Lineage (NCBI taxonomy): Eukaryota > Metazoa > Mollusca > Cephalopoda > Sepiida > Sepiolidae > Euprymna > Euprymna scolopes. Next base: position 69,365,489 of record NC_136506.1, read on the forward strand.
AAGAGAATATGCAAAAATATTATAATATAAGTACCTGAATTTCAAATAATTCCACTTATTCATATAGGTAACCAGATATTTCGCGTTGACGTAGAGTTCAGATCGACTCTGTTTACGTTTTCGTTTGATAAAAAGCAAACTATGGAAGACCAAACAGGCCAAAAAAACTTATTTTTCAGTGACGAAAATTTCAATGTATTATTAAGCTGAGGCTGGCCAGTACCAGATGGGTGACCATTTGTATGCGTTTGGTTTTTAATGTGTATGTGTGTGGGGGCCAAGCTCCCCAAAATGGGGGGGGGCAATTTAAAGCAGAATAAAAAAAAATTATTTCAACGCGTTTGGTCCACCGTAGTCGAAAGGCGGCAAACGTTTTCAAGCGGGATCGAAAAAAATGATGCTATTTTTAACACAAAGGGCACAATATTTATCGAATTTTTTTTTTTTTTTTTGGTATCGATTATTCAAAGCATGCCCTGTTTAATAATGGTCATGCATTATTCGGCTCGCTAAAAAAAAAATTGTTAATTTATTTATCAAAACATTTAAAATAGCTTTTTTCGTATAAATATTAAAAAAAAAAATTTTTTGTTTTGCTTAACTTAAATTAATTATTTTACTTAACATATTCACCGAATTTCACACTTCAAAACTCAAAAGCGGGATAATTAAACACAATCGAAGTTCTGATATTCAGACGTCAAAATAAGGTATGCAAACATTTTTTTTTTTTAATCTATAATTCTGTCCCTTACAACAACACAATATGTTGATTTCAGTTTCAGATGATTATTTTAAGCATATTTGTTCCCACTTCAAAACAAGGGGGGGTTTTGTAAGCAAAAAAATATATATATATAAATATCGTTTATGAAAAATAAGTACAGTTATAAAGTTCATTCTTCTCCTAATAATCGCTGAAAATTTCGTATTGATCGGATAATTACCTGATTTTTGGTAGATTTTTAAAAAGACGGTCCGTCAAAAAGTACTGACCCACCCACCCACCCCCAGTTTTGGCGGTGCCTACATGGTTACGCACTTCGCACACGAAACAATAAAAAGAAAATAATAAAAATAACAATAATGAAAATTTGTATTTTTTACATTTCTATAAATGAAGTCTTTTTTAAGTAATATATTAAATATACACAACAATCATTGAAACTGTTTTACACTTTGTCACTGTGCAGGGGGAGACAACTCTTGTTTACTAAGAGATTTGTTCAATTTTTTCATCTCATAATTTAGGACGCGATATTTTTATTTAATCAAAACATAAAAAAAAAAGCTGCGACGATTTTTTTTTAATGCAACAAAATTGATAACATTAATAATACAAAATGCAGTTTTTACACAACTATTAAGGGAAAACCAACGAACCCACGATATTTTCATTAGATGGAAACATTTTTTTAAAAAAAAGAAGATCGGCAACTTTTTTTCTTCTCTTCTAATAAAAAAGTAAATGTTATGGTAAGGTTTTTTAAAAACAATTAATCTTTAACCTTTAAAAAATACAAAGAATGAAAATCTTTTATAATAAAAGAATGAATCTTTTAAAGCTGCGGCGACTTTTTTTTTTTTTTTTTTTTTTTTACTGTAACAAAATTTATAATATCAATAACACCAACAATAGCTTTTAACATTTCAAAAACTGAAAATATCACGATAGTTGTAGAGGAACTGTAATTTTTATTAAACGAAAACTGCTATTTATTATTTATGTTGAAAACTAGATGTTGGTGTTATTGATATTATAAGTTTTGTTCAGTTTAAAAAAAAAAAAAAAAAAAAAAAAAAACCTGCAGCTGTTTTTGTTGTTTTTTTTGGGGGGGGGGTCCGTATTTTCATCTTTGTTTTATTAAAATGTTTTGCTTGAAAAAATATATAATTTCCTATCGTCGCATTTAATCTCTTATTAAGTCGTAAAAAATGTAGAAAACAAAGTTGTTGCAGCTTACAACTATCGTGACATTTCATTTTTGTTTTGTTTTTTTGTTAAAAACTAAATTTTGTTGTTATTAATACTATAAACTTTGTTACAGTAGAAAAAAAGTCGCCGCAACTTTAAAAGTTTCATCCTCGTTTTATTAAAGAATTTCATTCTTGGTATTTTTTTTTTTTTTTTAGACTAATTTCTTAATAACCTTACTATAACATTTATATACTTAGTATATGTTCTTCAGACGATCGCTGCATTGCTGCATTGCTGCATGCTGCACTTCCATTTCTTGTTCTCTTTCGGTAGAGGAACAGTCCTTCACGACTGAGACAATTTTTATTTTTGCACCTTTTCTCCACGTTAAAAAACGACCCTGGTGTCTAACTCTGTCCCGTGGTGAGGCATTGTAAATAGGTACAATAACATTTATTTTTTAATTAAGTAAAAAAAGTTGCCGATTTCTTTTTGAAATGCTTTCGTCTAATGAAAATATCGTGGGTTTGTTGGTTTTCACTTAATAGTCCCTTACAGACTATATTTTGTATCATTAACGTTATCAAATTCGTTACAGTTTTTTTTTTTTTTTAAATGTTTTGATTTAAAAAACAAAAATATCCTTGCATTGAACGTCCTAAATTATGAGATGAAAAAAAAATAAACGAATTTCTTAGTAAACGAGAGTTGTCTCCCTCTGTATAGTGACCGATTGTAAAACAGCGCCCAGTTTTTTAATGGGATGTTTATATTTACAACAACAAAAAAGAAGAAGTTTGATATGCGTTTTCTTAGAAGTGCCACTTATGTCAACGGATCATTAAATCTAAGGGAGATAACCAGCATAAGACATAGCAAAAAAAAAAAAAAAGCATATTTTACGAGATATAATTTAGGACGTTGAAACAATCAGTAGAACAATGAAAGAATGTTAAATGAAAAAAAAAATGATTACAGGATTACTGTAGCCGAGTTCCGGAAATTGTTGAAGCAGTTTACGAAAAGGAAACAAGTTAGCGAAGTTAATAAACAAACTTTAACAATGTTAAGCAACAAAATAAACTTATTAATTAACACAAAACAAAAGTAAACTGTTGGAAAGGAACAATGTTAATTAATCTACAACAAGAATTAAATAAACTTGTTTGAAACGATGGTAAGAAAGAAGTATTCCCCCATATAATTATTGTCATCAGGGAGCAATACGTGATATGATTTTTCGGGTTTGTATTACTGTACACATAGATTCGAAAAAGTTGTCAAAAAACAAATATATAACAAATAAATGTTATCAAAGGCAAGATAAATTACTTTTCTACCAAACTGGATATTTTTTTGTGTTTTTATTCAATGTAACATATTTATTCAGCTCGAAAAACATACAGTGTTTACCGGTGTATTCGAAAATTCAAGATGGCGTCTCACACCCTCTTTAACACCGTAAGTATGGAAAAAGGTGTTATAAATAAAAAAAACTATGCAAAATACTATTAAAAACCCGCCGAATATATGTCAACCTATGTCACGGTAACATATATTGAGCGAGTTTTTAACAGTATTTTATCCAGTTTTTTATTTATAACATCTTTTTCCCACACTTACCGTGTTAAAGAGAGAATCAGACGCCATCTTGAATTTTCCAATACATCGGTGTAAACACTGTATGTTTTTCGAGCTGAATAAACATGTTACATTGAATAAAAACACGAAAAATATATCCAGTTTGGTAGAAAAGTAACTTATCTTGCTTTTGATAACATTTATTTGTTATATATTTGTTTTTTGACAACTTTTTCGAATCTACGTGTACAGTAATACAAACCCGATTTTTCATTTCCATTAATTAACAAGTTTATTTAATTTTTGTTGTTGATTAATTAACATCGTTTCGTTGTAACATGTTGTTTCACTTATTTTCTTTTTGTTGAAATTTTCACGACTAACTTCAACTTCACTCGGCGCTTGCAGGCATAGTATTAGTGTAATCATATATTTTTCTCTTTTTTTTTTATTTAACATTTTTTTCATTGTTCTAGTGTTACTGTTCTACTGTTCTACTGATATCAGCGTCCAAAATTATATCTTGCAAAATATGCTTATTTTTGCTATGTCTATGCTGGTTATCTCCCTTAGATTTAATGATCCATGTACATAAGTGCCTTAGAAGTAATCATATCAAACTTTTTTTTCTTTCTTTCTTTTTTTTTTTTTTTTTTTTTTTTTTTGTAAGTCTTACTTCCATTTCGAACACGCTGGAAACAATCAGGAATAAGTTAAAGGGAAACAACTTTACAACTATTTTAGAGTTATCTCCTCCTATGGATAAGGAAATCATGATAACACATCATAAAAGGTTTATTGATACAAGAGAGATAACTCTAAATTTCTTGTAAAGTTTGTATCATTTGGATTGTTCGGCGTACTGTTCTCGTTTTAGCCGATGTAACCTCCGACCTTTTTCAAATGTATTTTCAAAATGGTTGTTACTAGTGAATCGTGAAAAAATGTTTTGTTTTTTTATTTTTTGTTTGTTTGTTTTTTTTTCAACGTTAGATTTCAAAGAGTTCAAATTGCGAGATGATTTTTTTTTAATGATACAAGTTATTTTCATTGTTTTTATCCGTACCAATTTGATATAATGATTTTGAATTTTTTAGATGATGATTGATACTTTGTATTATTTAGATTGTTCGGCTATTGTTTTCATCTTGAGTGTTATTCTCATGATATTTTGGCCGATGTAACCTCCAACATTCTACACGTTTATCTTGTCGAATTCGGGAATATTTCTGTTGAATTCATTAATCTTCACGGAATTTCGACTAGAACTCCTTATTTAATCTACGGAAGTAATATTATTCCGTCATTTATGACTGAGTAAAAGTCTTCAGCAACTAGAAATGTATCGCTCGCACTAAAGATTGAACCTTCAATCCCTAGAAGAGTGTCACTTACAACTGGATTTTACTAGGTATTTTATCCGTTACTCCGCGGGTTCTTATGCTATGAAAATAACACTCAAGATGAGAACAGTAGTTCGAAGAATCTAAATAATACGGATCGAATACTTTGTTATTATTTGTATTACAATTCTCATCATTGGTGTTGAACAGTTGTACTTTGATGGACTGTTTGCTTTTTAAGCAAATTTTTCTACGTAGAGTGATTGATTGACCTGTCATCCAATCAAAACAATTATCGTGGGGTACACTTCCGTGGGACTACTTATTGTTGTGGAGTACAAATCACTCCTATTTGAGAACTAAGTGGAATCAACCAGTCCTATGAATACCACTGGTTTCAGAGACTAAATGGAGACATTCATACCATGTTTAACCGCATGCTACGAACACGTTCCTCTCATACCACTTTAGTGGCTCCTGAATTCTTTATGATAAATATATATTATATTTTATACACTTTACACCACTTGTGGTTTCTTTCATTTGTGACCCTAGAACGGGTCTACAACAACTGGCTGACGAGGACGATTCAAGAACTTCCCGGATCAATCTATAATAATTACTAACAACAACCGAATGACGAATATTCGGGCAACGAATTCAATCTAAAAAAAGAAAACAAGCATTGGAAGACAGCATTTGACAACCAAAAGGATTCAAGAAAAAAGAACACACGCGGATATTCGAAATAATTTTTTTTTACACTCGGGGGAAATTCGAAACGTATTTATTTTTCAAAAGTTCGGTGAAGAACGGGAAAAACTACTTGTCTACATTGGGAAAAACAAAATCAACAGTCGAGCGTAAAAATCCACAACCAAAGAATACTTTGAAAAAAGAACACCAATTCTTGCTGAAAAAAAAAAGGATTTTACAAACATTGTCGTTCTAAAAAGCATGTCTTGCTAATACGTCTTATGGTTAAAAGGCATTAAAAAAAAAACTCCTGCAAAAGTAAATGATAATGTTTATTTTATTGACTAAAGCGAGTATTTGCACAAATTAAAAAAGACGTCGGATTTTAATGCGATTAAAATAAACTTTTCACTGGTCGATGGGACTGCATGTCGAAGAAGAAAACAAACGATTTCACAAAGCACGATAAACAGTGTTAACGAGAAAAAGACATTCTTTTTCGCACAGAAATCGAAAAGAGTAGCCAATATTAAATAAATGTTATAAACTCTGTTTCACAGATAAGTAACTTTTCTTTTTAAGGAAAAAAGAGGAAAAGAAAAGGTGTAGGATGAACAAGGAATTGAACCCAGTACTTACACGTTACGAAAATTGAAAACTAATAAACGAAATCTACTGCTTTCTATACGAATGCAAACGCTGAATTATTTTCTCAGAAAAATTGCCATACGAGGAAATAAATATATGAAAGAAATATTCGTTGAATACCCAGGTACGAATTTTGTAAAGTTTTTTTTTAATATAGAGTTGGTACTATAGGAAAAGTAAATCAACGAATTGGGTTGTTTTGTCATATTAAGTAATTCCATATTGTCCCAAAAAAAATCAAAATTGACGAGTTTGCAAAACAAATTTTGGAAATGGCGAAATTCCAATAAAGTCAACAATTAGAACTTGAAAAAAGGTTCAGAGAAGAGCAATTGGCAATACAGAAACAAAACGAATAGAAACAGTTAAATTTAATAAAATATCTCGATGAAAAACGAGGAAGAGAAAAGAAAGAAATTGTGAAAAAATTAATTTCCAGCAAAGAATCAAATGACCGCTCAGATCAAGAAGGGAGCAATGCACTTACCTTAGATTGCGAAAGAATTGCCCCCTTCCGCGACATAATCGTCTTGTAGTATCTTCGCCAGACGAAAGTGGAAAAGATTTACTTTCAATCGCCGGCAACTGAATCAGTTTGTGGTGAAGAAAAAAAAGAGAGACAAGACAAGGGAATCTCCCCTCTTATATAATGGAAGGATCAGATGATTAACTATCACGTGATCCGGAGCACAAAATAAAACTTTAAAAGGGTGAATAACAACAACAATTCTTCTTGGTTAGTATTCAAGGTAAGTGCACGCCGATCCTTCTCTTCTCGAGCAATCATTAATCCTTTTTTTCACAAAATGAACGAACAAATATTGGAAAAAGCAGTTAGATTTAATGGAATTCTTGGAGGAAAAACAGGAAAGAGATAGGAAGGAAATGAATTGAATAAATATTGGAATTGAAAAAATTATACTTAGAGCAATAAAAGCAGTCAGATAAAAAATGGATGTGATAACACAAGTTTTATTGAATAAGGACAACGGAGAAGAAACCAGCACGGCTTTTTCCCAAAATGCGATCTGGTCAGCTATTAATACATTTCACTATGCTCCTGTGGAAGACCTAACGTTTGAAGCATATTTCAGAAGATTTTAAGACCTTTTTAAAATTGATTATAGTGCATGGACAGATCAAAAGAAGGTTCGTTTATTGCTACGGAAGTAAAGTACATTCGAACATAACAAATTCGTGGACTATATTTTACCAAGAAAAATCAACGAATTGTCGTTTGACGAGACAGTCAAACTATTAATGGAGTTATACTGTCCAAAAAAGCCTTTTTCATAAAAGATGGAAATGCATGAATCTTACACGTAAGGAGAGTCAGGACTATACGACATTTGCGTCTACAGTTAATAAGCACTGTAACGATTTCAAATTGTCGTCATTAACGGCGGACAATTTCAAGTGCTTAATATTCACACAAGGTTTGATAGCACAAAAGACGCCGATATAAGACGTCGTGTTTTAAATAAATTGGAATTAGAATCTGATTTGACACTTCAGAAACTGGCTGAAGATTGTTAGCGGTTCGTTGCAATAAAGCAAGATTCCCGAAACATAGGGAAAGCAGGTATCGTGCACATTAAAAAAAATACGCTTTAAAAATAAAGGACCCACCCGCCAGCAATTACCAACCAAGAACCCTTCACAAAATTATCAGGATAGACAAAATCCTAGGACCCCTTGTATAAAATGTGTAACACCACAAGCAGCCAGACAATGCTGGTTCTCCAGGAAAAGGAAAATGACCGACGCGATAGAGATCAACCCCAGGAAAAAGAGCTATACGATGATCCCAGGGGAATGAAAATCTCGGGAGGGGAGTACAAATCACCCCTATTTGAGTACTAAGTGAAATCAACGAGTCCTATGAATACCACTGGTTTCAGAGACTAAAGAGGACCATTCATACCATGTTTAACTGCATGCTATGAACACTTTCCTCTCATACCACTTTAGTGGCTCATGTATTCTTTATGATAAATACATATTATATTTTATACACTTTACACAACTTGTGGTTTCTTTCATTTGTGACCCTAGCACGGGTCTACAACAGTTATACATGTTTCCAACTTTTAAAACAATTGATTAAGATGATGCAGCAACTGCTATGCCCAGCCGGAACAAGTGCCTGATTTCACAATAATCACCACTTTGATACACTTATGCATATGAAGAATGCATAGGAACACAACACTGTGATGCGACCACCGCACACATAAAAGAAAAGGAACTATGTTATGCTCCCTCGCATATAAATACAGTAAACAGGCTGGAACGTTCGAGAAGGCTTGTATATAAAGATTTGCCCTCCAAAAATCAAATCTGTTTAACCTTCAATTTCTAAAGTTTCAACACGTGTTCGAGTAAACTCTTTCCCAGGAGATGTACAAACACCTGTCATGATTTTGTATGTGACAGACATAAACTTTATTATCGTTGTGAAAACTTATCACATTGAATGAAGACTTAAAATTTCCTTTAAACAATTTTAGTTCAAACTACTGTTCTTATGATATGAACACACACACTTCCTGTCGCCGAGATATTCTGAGTGCAGCTAGCTATGGTAGATTATAAATCGATATGCAAGATGAAGGATCTACTTCTTTTCTTTCCTTATTCGTTCAGCTTACTCTTTCTTCTTTCCTTTTGACTTTTTTCATCTTCGAATTTTTACATCGATGTGATTTGAACGAATGCTAAAAGGCAAGTGGCTTTAATTGCTATCTCTTTTTCTTTCTTTGTTTTCGCTTAGATTTGCTCTCTTCATCACTTCAAAAAATTGATGAACAGAAATTCAGAGTACTTCCAGAAACACCTGTGACACAACATGCCTGCCTCGACTCTCGACATCAACAACACCCGTGCTAGAAAACGCGTAGGCACCATACTGAAATTACTTAAAGTCTGCTACTCTATCTCCAGTAAATACAGACACTTAAAAGGTAAACTTCTTGCAAGTCGCATTGTGAGTGGAAGGGATTAAGATATAAACAGAAACTCCAGGGAGCAAATTTACAACACATGTGCACGGATAGAGAGAAGAAATTTTATTGAACACAAGCAAAGGACTGTGGGATATTTATAAAGGGAGATAATAAACATGAGTTATTCGACTTTCAACACCCCCACTTGATCTTAGAATGTTATTGTGTTGTTTTTATTTATTAAAAAAAATGTGTAAATAAATTTAAAGTTCGAATAAAAGTCTTTCAAATTTTTCTAGTTTTGTTCAAGTTGGAGGTTTTGTCATGATGTCAGCATATTTGTTGTGGCATAATAAATTATCTCTATACTCTTGTTATTTAGGGCGTCCCTGATAAAATGATATTTTATATCTAGATGCTTACTCTTTTGTCGGTGTACAGGGTCCTTGGAAAGCACTATAGCACTTTGATTGTCCTCATCTTAATAGGGGCATATTTTTCATATGGGTGCATTTCTGTGAATAGCTTCTTGGGTAGTTTTTTCTAGTGCCACGTATTCAGTTTTGCATGTAGATAACGCAACCATGGGTTATTTTTTGCAGTTAAATGGGCTGGTATTTTGGTAAAAAAAAAAAGTTCAGATAGATTTTGTGATTGTATTTCCTCCTCCTCACAATTTTCTCTTCAACTTCCAGCACGTGTCTATCCCTCTCACCTTTGCCAACAGGCTTTTTATTTAAAAAAATAACAAAAACTGACTGAGTTTCATTTGCATTGTTAGGAAATAGATCGAAAATAAGAAAGAAATATGTTAAATCATATTGTAGACACGTTTTACCGGAAGTGAGGGTCAACTGATCGGACCTGCATGTGAGTCACGTGATCAGGTTAGCTGGAGTGAGTTTGGATTTGGACATAGAGAACAGCGGACGGCTTAACAGGTCGTCCCCTCCCCTTAACTTGGGGGGCGCTGACGTGTGTGAAAATAAGACCTATGTGTTATATCGCAAGATCCCCACACAATTACATAAACGAAGCACAGGACGAGGAGGAACTAGGGAACAACAATGGCAGCGCGGAGACAAATGTTGTTTGTCGGCGAAATGTTCAGAGCCGTATTAAACACACATCGGGGTGTCAAAACACATCCACTCCCACACCAACATCAACAGCATGACCCGCAAATCATCCGGGGGGGAAAACACATTAACGGCATCAACTAAATTAGGAGTAGAAATATTAATAATACACCTGACAACCCCTCTCACATGCACTTCAAACATAAATAGTAAGGTCACGGAGTACGGTCGCGACGTAATTCCTACATAAGCTGATTCGCAATGTTTACAGCTTTGATGGGATATATACAACTGAATATACCTCCAAATAAGCGAATCCCTGATGTGTGGTTAATTACGGAAAACTAACACTAATAAAAAATACGACAGCCATTTTTGCCTCGGAGCCGCTATGTCCCCTACTACGTCCGCGCTCGCTGTATAAATAAGCCGACCGTCAGAGAAAAAAGTCAGAGCGGATCGCCTCGCTGACGGTATCAGCAGCAGCAGCAGCCATGCCAGTTCTCTTCAGCCCTTTCCAGCAGCAGCAGCCACAGCCGTTCCCCTCAGTTCTTTCCAGCAGCAGCAGCCACAGCCGTTCCCCTCAGCTCTTTCTAGCAGCGGCAGCCACAGCCACAGCCGTTCCTCTCAGCTCTTTCCAGCAGTAGCAGCAGCAGCCACAGCCGTTCCCCTCCGCTGTTTCCAGCAGCAGCAGCAGCCACAGCCGATCCCCTCAACTCTTTCCAGCAGCAGCAGCGGCAGCTCCCCTCTCGGCGACAGCAGTTGATTCCAAAGTGCTTGGTCACCTATCACTGTTTTTTCCCTGAGGCCTACCACCAGAGGACTCCACCTCTCTTCAGCAGCTCCCCTCTCGGCGACAGCAGTTGATTCAAAAGTGCTTAGTCACCTATCACTGTTTGTTCCCTGAGGCCTACCACCAGAGGATTCCAACCTACCATAACACCTGGATCCCAATTCCGGCCTTCCTGACGCCTAGTAGACCGTGTATACCAATTCACCTTGACCCTTAATAAAGGTTTGAACTGAATTACTTTGTTTGTTCTCCTTGCTTCCATACGCTCGTGTTATTATATAACATATGCAAGCAAAGACATTCCCTTTCCATTCTTCTGCGATTGACATCTAGAAGGTGAATAAAAAACTATATAAAACCATTCATCATCTTGGAGTGAATGAATATTCGTCCAAAAAAAGTTTCCAGTCTCCTCTCCAAGAACGAGATGAATTTCAGGTAGACAAGATCAATGACGCATGAAGAAGGTATGTCCAAAATACATGTACCACACACACACACACACACACACACACACACACACACACACACACACATACACACACACAACTGCATATGAACAATTAGATAAGAATATATCACAAATAGACAGCAACATTTAGACGATCACACACAACGGCCCTCCTTTTTATGATAACAACAGGATATGTGTGTGGTGGGTGGTGTGATCTTGTGCAATTCCACAAGACCACGCCTTATAAAGCCATGGCCGCCATCTTTAATCTCTCTCTCTCTCTCTCTCTCTCTCTCTCTCTCTCTCTCTCTCTCTCTCTCTCTCTCAGATCCCACTGCAAGGTAAGTCGTACAGCCACTCAAGGCACACACATGTGGGTGCTTGCTTCTTTGACTATTACATTCAACTCCACATCTTTTGGATTTCCAAGAAATAGATGGATGATTTTTGGTTAAACTCAGAAGTGCTTTGTTTATCGCGTTGGTCTGATGCTCAATTGGCATCACCGTATGCAATTAACTGAAGTTGGTTATGCGTTTTTGTGTAGAATAGGTGACACTACATAGTGCCCTTTATTGATGTTCATGTTGTGATGGTTTTCTGGCAATATAATTCAGATCTGATCAAGTATAGATCATCAAGTAAATTAAAATACCGACGACTTCACAATATTTTCTAGGGTTGATTATGTCATCGGGGTTATTGCCGATTGAATACAATTTTTGTTCACATGGGTTTACAGTCAAATATGTTGAACCTTTATAGTATTTTTGTTGCATACTTTTCTTGGCTCATTTGTATGTAACTTTTGGCTATGTTGAAATGGTGGAGTTTTCCAAGGTCTTTCGTGTTGAACTCGAACATTAGCATCTATTTCCTTTTAAATCTGCCAGGCCTATGGGGCCTGCTAGGTTTCAGTTGACCAAATGTAATATAGTAGTTGCCTGTTCGTCAAGGTATTTATTCTTACTTTGAGAACATTTTCCTAGAAGGCAGATGTCACAATTTTGTTGCTTGTGTCTTTATTTTTTATTTTCATTCCACTAACTACATTGGGCAGTTTTGCTATCTCATCATAGTTACAGAGGCTGAGTATTTTATGCCATGAATGAATATTTTGTCATTGTTGGGAGTTGGGGATAGATGCCCTTTTCTGTTATATTTAAAGTCATAATTATCATTCCTCTTAGTAGTCCATGAAAAAGAGGAAGGTAATTTCATAACGTCACTGCTCGACTGGCCTTTGTGTTTTAATGTTTCTTCGAAGCTGTGAAGTTTGGTTTTAAATTCCAAGAACGTTAGTTTCTTATTGCTGTGGGTTACATATGTAGTGACCCACTATGTCCAGCCAGACTAAATGACAGGAAGGAACATTGCCACAGTGATCACCGCTTTGAAATGCCTACGTGTTATTAAAAACACTCACCGTGGTTTTACACAGGCTTCAACTGAACTACAATACCCATCGTGGAAATTCACCACATCCAGTGAGACTCAAACCTCCATTTAAACATTCATATTCCAAACCACTATCCTTACAATGCAAACACACATACAGGCATTCATTTACATGGATTACGGACTGGTTCCACAACTCATAACCACAAGTAACTTTGAAATAAACTTTCTGGCACTTTTATCTACTTTATATTTAAGAACTTCTCAGCAAACTTTGATTTTTCAAAGTATGTTTTACATTTCTGTAAAGTTATTGATATAAATATATACTTCCTACAAGAATTGCAAAAATCTAACGTCGGTGTCTCCTCTGACCAGGATATACATGTGACAGAGGATCGCTTGTGAATTTAATATATTATTATCACCATACCCCCTAAGCGTTAGGAAGTAAAAAAAAAAAAGTAACAAAAAAGAGGAAATTAGTTTATCAGCAGAACAAAGGTAAAGGAAGTTGCTCACCAAGGCACACAAACGGAGCAAAAATAAGATTGTTAATCAAGGTGTGACAGTGTGCAGGACAAAAGGACTAGACAATAGAGGACTATATATTTAGAGTTGTTTTACGGGCAGTTTTAGAAGTGGTAATGAGTTTTGCAACAGTTTAAAACAGTTACATACTGTTTACGGACACTCTGGGGTTGGCGATCGTTGAAGACAGTTTGAGTTTTATAAATTAGAACAAAGGTTTTGGTTTGGAGCAGATTGAGATGAGCTGACGTCAATTGGCAACAAAAAGGTCTTCACAAACTATGTAGATGTGAACATTAGCAACGTTTTCCACGATGGTGTCACACACACATGCACACACACACTCCACCCAGAGCCCAATTGATATTGAAATAATGCATTTTCTATGGTTTCTTTTGAGGGTTTTTTTTTATATATACTTGTGAAGCCGTATGCATCTCCTCAGCGGCCGATAATGTGAGAGATGATGACACATCCAAAAGAGAAGATGAAAGAGAAGACCATGGAAACAGCATTGGAGTCAACTTTTGTTGCCGAATGGAAAGACACGTCATACCACACTTGTATAAACCAAGGTAATTTTTGTAAGCTGTATATACGAGGAGCGTGCAATAAGTAATGCCCCTGGCCCACTTCCAGTTGTCTGATCTAGCTGAAATTTTGCATGTGCCATGATTTATATCTCTACGGGTTATGTGGCAAATTACAGCTCTGAACTAATTGTGGTTTCTGTTTTAATGGTTTTTGAACTGAGTCAAGTGTGAAATGGAGCCTGTTAAATGTCGAGCAGTGATCCGTTTTTTGTATTTAAAAAGATGCACACCACAGGAGACTTTTGATAAAATGAAAGAAACTTATGGTGATAATGTCCCATCATATGACCTTGTAAAACGTTGGCATCGTGAATTCAAACATGGCCGGAAGTCTGTGGAAACAGCTCCCAGACCTGGTCGCCTCCCTTCTGCCATTGATGAAGCATCTATCCGTCAAGTTGAGGCTGCCATTTTGGAAGATCGGCGCATTACTATTCGCCAAATAGCCCGAGATGTCAAGATTAATATAGAGTCTGTGGAAACTATCATTCATGATCATTTGCATATACATAAGGTGTCTATCAGATGGATGCCCAGATTGCTCACACCATTCCAGAAGCGAGAATGTGTCGAGTGCTCGAGGATGAATTTGGAGATGTGCCAAGAAGATGAGTCAAAGCTTTTCAAAAGACTGATTACACAGGATGAAACCTGGGTTCATCACTATGATCTAGAAACCAAAGCCCAGTCAATGCAGTGGAAGCACTTGGACTCACCACCTCCAAAGAAGGCAAAGGTGCAGCCTTCCGCTGGCAAGGTCATGCTCACAGTCTTCTAGGACCAGGATGGAGTAGTGATGACAGACTTCCTGGCAAAGGATACCACAATTACAGGAGCCTATTATGCTTCACTTTTAAGGAAATTGAGGGAAGCTATCAAAATCAAGAGGCAGGGCAAGATCAGCAAAGGTACCTTCCTCCTGCAAGACAACACTCCGGTCCACAACTCGCATGACGCCAGATCAGAAGCATGGGCATGTGGTTATGAAATCCTTCCCCATCTTCCCTACTCTCCTGACCTTGCACCCTCTGACTTTCACCTCTTCCCAGCCATGAAGTTGTTGAAGTTGAAAGGAAAGCATTTCTCAGATGATGCAGCCTTGATTTCTGAAGTCACGCAGTTGGAGGACCAACCTGGGGTGTTCTACAAAAACGGTCTCCAGAGCTGCATCAAACGATGGGAGAAATGCATAACTGGGTGCTTCCTCTGTAGAGAAAGACTAATAACTGTGACAAGTTTCGTTGCTCTACTGCTACGGGAAGTGGGTCAGGGGCATTACTTATTGTATGCTCCTCGTATGTTGTTAGACTTCTCAGCCTCTTCCTAGTCTTCAAGGATTGTATTGTTAATTAATAACTGATCTTTGATGCTAAAACATTTCTAGCACTGTTCTCCAGACAAGAACTGTACACATATGCTGTCTGTAACCCGATCAGCGAACAATGTGTAGGTGGAAGTGAGACAGCAGATTAGTCTCTATTCATGAGGGCCTTGTATTTCACTTGGTTGGGAATAATATAATGAAACCCACATATCTTTCTTCCTCACCAGGATAGTGACCTCAGCAGATGCTCCAGAGTCTGTTCAAATCCTCACTAACCCAACTTCACAGCCTGTATCTTGCCATTTATGATTATTTTAACACTTCTCTTGCTCCAGGTGCGGAACAACTTCCTACTTCTTATGGTAAAGGAGTAGCTTGAATTAAGAAGCACTGGATGTTTGATTGATACAAACTTAAATGATTGGTTGCAGCCCGTTTACACATTGTCCTGAGAGCAGAGTGATACTAATATCTTGCTATCTGGCTCTTGTCTCAGTGAAAACAGCATATGCATCTTTGTCATCTGTCCATGCAATTTTCTGCAATATAATCACTCTGCTCACAATGGACGCATTTCCTTTTGGTATGTAGTTCTGGCATCACCAGGCTGAATTTACTGCATGACCATTACAACAGGCATCTTAGATTCTACTTTATCTCTGATGATGATTCATGCATGTTCAACTAGCTGTTCAGTTGGTGTTACAGCAATGCTTGTGCATTTCAAGAATCACTTCATTCGAACCGAGAAGCCAACAACAAATATATATAGGCAACCCACCACACAGAACAGCCAGCTTCTTCAGTGCTCTAAAGAAGACTTCTATCTCATCAGCCAATAATTTCCAGGTGGTAAAGCGTTTGTATGATGTACAAGTGTCCATAATAAAAAAATCTGTACAGGGCAGCCTTTGTCAGCTCAACATCAGTCTTATAACTGTTGCTTAGTTATTAATAAACATTCGGTGCATCTCACTTTGGTTACAAGGGATGAATAAATCAACCTGCTTAACGCTACATAAGCGACAGGTTAACTCCCCAATTCATCATCTATCAAATCCAGGGATGAGTTTCAGGTTGAAATAATCAAAAAGCATGTTAAATGGTGAAATAGCTGGAAGAAAGAAATTACATGTCGAAATGGATTCTCCAAACTCTCAAGCAAGAAAACAAAAGAAATCATCAACATTGACTTAAAGGTGGACTTTGGCTAATTTTCAATTGTCATACAGATTTTGGAAAATATAAGGGAAGACAGATAATTCATCGTTTAAAATTTAAATACTTGTTTTTATCATATACCAACAATAGGAATAAATAGGCTCGAATACAATGTTAGGAAATAAAATAAATATCTTTTATTCTCGTTCAAGCATAGCACATAAATTAATAACAATTATAATACTTGCTATTTATAGTCTTTTTTTCAGACTTTGTTCATTATTATCCTGAGAGGTGGAGGGTGGGGGTATCACTAAACAACTTTCCATTTTTATTCCAAAATTGTTTACATTTTTTATTTATCTCCAGAGTCAAAGATGATTATCTTCTTTGATTGTCTTTCATTGCATTTCTGCACAATGCTATTTGATGTCTCAGTACTTCAAATAAATCATTAATTCCTTGATTTACATATATATACTATTTTAAGCCAATTACTTTCATTTGATATTTTTGATATTTGACGAAATACACAAATCTTCCATTTGCTCCTCAATAATACCTTCTTATCAATTCATTTTTTATTGTTATAATTGAATTCCAGAGGATTGGGCTGGAGGAAAGACGTCAGCTGCCAAAAGTACAAACTATACTACTGGTAATCAATCCAAACTATGTTAGATTCCTCTGCCTTTTCCTACAATTCTTAAAAATGGTCTTATTCATCAACAACTGGTCCTTAGTGCCTCAACACTTTCTCCTAAACCCTGCTTTTCTTTTTATCAGGTATCCTCTAGAAGAAGAGAGGTGTTGATAGATGCTGTCTACAACCAGGTCAGTGAAAAGCCTGTAAATCGTAGTGAAACAGCAGATGGATCTATACTTACTATACTGTTATGGTTCACTCGTTTTGGGTGTGAGGATTATATCACCTTTTAACAGCCATGCTGGTTAGCCTCTTCAACCCTTAATAGTCTGTTGAAGCAACTGCTATGACTATAAAGTACTGTTAGTTGCTTAAGCCAAAAATTCCTGTAGGCTGTCTACGCCAGGCTTTTTGTAATTCTGGAACCCATTTAGCTTGTTTTATAACAACACCTCTTATCTCTGGCTCTGATATTTCTTTCTTTCTGCTGATGCTTTTTGCAACATCTCGGTTCCATTTGACCTTTTCATTGTACTTGCCCTCATTTTCAAAAAGTTCCATTGTACTTGCATTTCCAAAAAGAGGTCCACAAAAATCCTCCATCTTTTGCTTTTCAGATGACTTTTCTGCCATTATTGTGCCCTTTATTAAGCTTTGGTAGAATAGTTACACATTTTGATTGAACCATTTGTTTTCGGATTTTGCCTTATTTTTTTTTTTTTATTCTTTGAGAAGTGTTAGAATCTTCCCCTCAAGTTCCTGCATTATATTTTTCACTAAACCTGTAGATAATGTACTTCAGCCGTCCCTGTACAGCAGGACAACAAAGAATTGTTTGATTTAAGACAATTCCTTTCTGTAAAGGTTCAGCTGATTTTGCAGGTTCCGTTTCCAGCAGTGTTTTGTTTTGTGTTCCAGACTCCTGCTGGTGTTGCTTTTGGAATTTAGGGACCGGTTTTTCTAAATATGTAAAGTCCTGCAGCATAAAAGATCTGGTTCAGCTCCATGAGGGATGTGTTGTATAAGACAAGTTTCTGGAGAGCAACATTAACCCTTTTTACCACTGCCTTGGTAGCTTGTGTAGTTTGGACTTTTAGCAACTGATGTCTTTCCTCCTGCTCCATCCTCTGGAACTCAATGGTTGTTTCATTTTACTTCAATTAACAGACTTCTTCCTAGAGGCTAACACTTGATCTCTATATGAGATACATAGATATTCAAATATTCCATTAAATCTCTTTTATGTCTCAAATGTTGAGTTAGTAAAGAAGCTAAGAATAGTAATTTCCTCTCCCTAATTGACCAGTTCCATATGTTATAGTACAGGGTAGTCCCACTTAAAAGTAGCCCAGAAAACGTAATAGAGAGGAGGGCCATTCTTTTATTGTTTAAATTACATTTAGTGTTATAAAAGATGCTGGAAGTGCTCTCTGTTGACATCTATGCATTTCTGGGCACATTTAACAACGCTTGCAGATACTGCCTGTAGGTCTTCTTTCGTGATTGCGTTGGTAATGTTCTCCTTTAGTTGGTCTAGATTGTCAGGATTATTTGTATAAACTTTTTGTTTTAAAGTCCTCCAAAGATAAAAATCACATGATGACAAGTCCGGGGAACGTGGTGGTCATAACACTTTGCTTATTGTTCTCTCTTTCATAAACATGTCATGAACTCGTGTGAGTGATCTGAAATATGTGGCATGTAGTGCCATTTTGTTGGAAAAAGAATTGCATTTTGTCTTGTGGTGTTCGTTGGTCATTAAGAGAAAGATTAGAGAGATTTGGGCTACTTTTAAGTGAGCCACCCACCCTGTATATCTTTCTTGTGGTCTATTGGTTTTACTGGCTTCCAGGACAAGAATTCATCTAATCTGGTGGAGTATCCAGATTAGTGTTGCTATTATAGGCAACATCACTTGAAGACTGTGCATCATTCCTTGTATAAGCCACTGTTGTTTAGCCATACTGAGATCTTATTTGGACTGCAAATACTCTGCGATGTTGAATATTTAGTCAGGGTTTACTTGTAGACAGAAGTATCCTCATGCCATATTATATTGACAAACCTCTGTGCAGAGAGGCCTCAGACACTCGAGGACAGTGTCTAGTAAACATTTTTTTTTTCTTTCTTTGAAGATTGTAATGCTGGGTATGGGGCAGCCAAACCAGCTGCCAACATTGCCCCGCTTTTTTATTGAAACCAACCGAGAGCTCTTTTTAGTATCCTCGCTGTTCCCTTAAGTGCAATTGTCTGAATCTCTTTTGCACTTGGTTCACCAGGAATCCAAATGTGTGTACACGTGACACTCCAAAGTAGATTTCTGTGAAAATATAAAACCACACTCTTTATAAGAATATGGTTTCTCTTCAGTGTGTGTGCATGAGTTTTCCGGGTAGAAATCTTAGCAAATGTAGACCAAAAAATGTCACAAAAATATGGTCTCACTTTCTTCTCAATTTTCTTATCATTTTGTTCTAGCTAGGGGTGGGGGCATCCTACTGGATGCCAAACATTCACCCAATAACTCATATATTCAAACCGAGAGATTGCCTTTTAAAATTCTAACTGCTCCTTTTTGTATGATGGTTTGTATCTCACTTGCACTTGGTTCACTGGATATATTTGTCAGTTAGATTTTTTTAAATTCTTTTTCATGAATTTAGTTGCTCTGTAATGTTGTACAACCTTTTTTAATGATTCAGAATAATCTTCCGTAACATTTTAACAGACCCAACACGTTGTAGATGAAAGTCTAACAAAGAAACAGAAGAAAGGGAAAGTAAATGAATTCAACTGCCTTTTTCAGTTTTTTAACAAAAGACATTTATTCCTGGTATTTCTAACAATGCATTGCATCTGGTGTTAAACAGTTCGTTTCTCGTACCAACGTCTTTTAAAGATGTTCTTGTCACCCACATGTTGCTCACCGTTATTTTCCAGCCATGTCTCAAACGCGTGCTTCTCTGCCGCTTCTCTAGCCATGTGTGTCTTTTTGTTTCTGCTTCTTCTTTTCCTTGTCTTGTTTCCCTGTGACGTCACTTGGTCATTTGCATATGCTAGCTAACAGCGCTAGCGGCACTGCTACAGCTTCTATAATTATTGGAATGGTGACAAGCTTCCTAAGATTCCAGTTTCTTTACATGTGTACATACATGACTTCTCAAATTGGATTTCTGTGAAAATGTGAAACCACAAATTTGACAAGAATATGGTTTCTCTCCAGTATGTGTGTACATGTAGTTATTCCAAAGTAGATTTATGCCTAGGGTTGGGGCATCCTAACAGATGCCAGAAATTAACCCATTATCGCATACATTCGAACCAAGAGATCTTTTAAAAATTCTGTCTCTTTGTGTGGGATTTTTTTTTTTTCGTGAGTTAGTTTCTATAATTTCTGGAATGATGGAGATCTTCCTAAAATTCCAATTTCTTTTCATGTGTACACACATGATTTCTCAAATTAGATTTCTAACTGTTCCTTTGTGTGTGATTCTTTGTATCTCTCTTGCACTTGGTGCACTGAGTATTTTTGCCAGGTAGGTTTTGAAATTCTTTTTCATGAGTTTGGTTGTTGCTCCCATAATTGCTGGTATGATGGCGATCTTCCTAGGATTCCAATTTTTTTTCATGTGTACGTATATGACTACTCAAATTAGATTTCTGTGAAAATCTTGAACCACAGATTTTACAAGAATATGGTTTCTCTCCAGTATGTGTGTACATGTGGCACGCCAGAGTAGATTTCTGTGAGAATGTAGAACCGCAGATTTTGCAAGAATATGGTTTCTCACCTGTGTGTGTTCGCATGTGCGTTTTGAGATGGGAATCCTGTGAGAATGCAGACCCACACTCTTTGCAAGAATATGGCTTCTCGCCAGTGTGTCGGCGGATGTGGCTTTTCAGCGTGGAGTTGTCAGCGAAGGTCGACCCGCAAACGACACAACAATATGGCCGCTCGTGTGTGTGCGTACGCATGTGGATCTTCAGCGTAAAAATCTTAGCAAACGTCGACGTGCACACATCGCAAGAATATGGACGCTCGCCAGTGTGTGTTCTCATGTGTGATTTGAGCGAAAAAATCTTTGCAAATGAAGAACCGCAGATTTTACAAGAATGGGGCTTCTCGCCACTGTGCACGCGCAGGTGAGATTTGAGGGTTGAACTTTGCGAGAACGAAGAACCACAGATTTTGCAAGAATATGGTTTCTCACCGGTGTGTGTTCGCATGTGCGTTGTGAGATGCGAACGTCTCGCAAATTCGGAACCACAAATGCGGCAAGAATATTGTTTCTCATGCGTGTGTGTGTACATGTGCGTCGTCAGGTGAGAATTCTGTGCGAATGACGATCCACAAATCTTGCAAGAAAATGGTCGCTCACCTGTGTGTGTTCGTACGTGTGTTTGCAATGAAGATTTGAAAGAAAATGCAGATCCACACACGTTGCAAGAAAATGATTTGTGTCCAGCATGTTCTTCTTGCATGGCTGCTTATTTAGTGACCTACTTTACAGTAAAATGAGGGAATTGTTATAAATACTGTTTGAAGACTTTTGTACATCTTTTGTCGAATTTCAAATGTTCTTCCTGCATGGCTTCTTATTTCACATGAAATTTATTATTCTGATCAATCCGCTTTGCAGTAAAATGGGAGAATTGTTATAAGTACTGTTTGAAGACTTTTCTACATCCTTTGTCGGATTTCCAAATCACCCTGTATCTGTAAATAAAGAGTAGATATTATCAACTATTAATTACTTATTAATTATGTATTAAAAAGAGGAGACAGTATCAATAGAAACATAATGTGTACATACAGCAATGAAAATCTTATGTGAATGTGAATTATGCATGGATTTTTATAGGATTACATAAATTTATTTATTCATGTAAAGACTACAGTAGTTTCTTCCAAACTCATTAAATTTTTAATTTTTTAATTTCACCACGTGAAATCTATAGAGTGATATAAAAGATGGAATTATTTGAAATTCAGGTACTTATTTTATAAAATTTTTGCATATTCTTATAGCAAATCATCCTAAATCTTATTTAGACAAAAAAAATTAATTGATTCAAAAACCTTTAAAAATATTTAAAATATTTAAATGTCTTATCCATCAAGACAAAAATAGCAGTGAATGGTGCTTTTTGGGAAAATTTATAATTTAAAATTCTTTTAAAAATAGTAGATAAAGTTTTATATTATTCTCCTTTTCATATGATAAAATTCAGGCTTTTATCTTTCTGGAAAAAAGTTGCTCAAGAATAATAGATTTTAATTAAAAAAAAAAAAAACAACTTGGTTTTTCTTCCATTTTTTGTCCGTGCCTAGTTTCTAAATAATAACGTTAATTTAGCATGGGAACAAGTACCGTTTTTAGTATTTTTACTTATTTTTAAATCGGTTTTTAAGTTTGGAACAAATAGCACTGAGTTGTTAATTTAGAACAGCAAGATGGTGGAAATTCTTTGGAGTTTCCGGTGAACCGAGTTTGGACTTAAATAAACACTTAAAAATAAGTTAGGTACAAGAGTAACTTATCATGCTTTTCGTAACATTTTTTCATTTTCTATTGTTTTTTATCACTTCAGGCTTGTTGGTTATACTAACCAATGCCTAGAAAATAATTTTGAGCATTTATTACAATAGACAACAAAATACCAAGCTTTTATCTTTACATCAGCAACGCTCTGATCCCCGTCTGGCATCAATTGAAATGAATGGCTCTCGTCTTGGGGAGGCCTTACGTTTTGACAAGCTTATGGGCTGGACCTTTATTCCTGATCTTAAATGGAACACATACATTAAATCCGTTGCCAAGACCGCTGGAAAAATGGTGGGATTCTTTCATCGATCCAGTAGATATCTCACTGCTGATGCAATTCTCTATCTATATAAGAGCCAGGTACGTCCAAGGATGAATACTGTTGCCACATTTGGGCAAGAGCTGCTAGAAACGACTTATCCTGCCTTGATGGAGTTCAAAATAGACTTTGTAGCCTCGTAGAGGATGTCTTTTTCTCTTTCTTGCTACTTTTTTCTCACAGAAGAGATGTTGCGAATTTGTCTCTGCTTTATCATTATTTACATGGCAAGTGTTCGGCTGAGCTCCAATCTATGGTCCCCCCTCGCCAAACTTTCACAAGAAACACCCGTCTAGCAGAAAACAATATCACTAATTTCCCCCACTCTTTATCTGTGCCTAAACCTAAACGTAGATTCTATGAAAAAAGCTTCTTTCTTAGAACTGCACGCTTATGGAATTATCTTCCATTTTCCTGCTTTCCAGCTGACTACAATATGGTTGTCTTAAAGTCTAACGTAAACAAGCTTTTGATGAACAGTTCTAAATAAGTTAACAAATTTACCGAATTTCCATTACTAATGATTACTATATTGTCCAATTTCTACTGCACATATTTTAACCCTTATCCTTGAGTGGCCTCTTGGTCTTGATAAGCGGTGATGCCTATGTAAAAAATGAAAAGGTGAAACAGACAACAAATAAATGATACCAAAAGCAAGATAGTATTACCTTACACTACAACAGAACACCGACAAATTCGTTTTTTAGAGGTATTTGAGGTCACTGACAACTAATCTGATAATTAAACCCATCGCAAATTTACCGTTTGATGCGCGCATGTGCGTAGTATAGTGACTTACCACATCGCGAAGGAATCTTTAGCAGATATTTGAAATAACAAGAAAATTTTTTTTAAAATGTGGTTCATTTTTTGGTGTTGCTTTTAATGCTTTTTCAATTATAGAACTTGTATAGTTTTTAACAGGTGCTTCTGCAGTTTAATTAACCGTTTTTCTGTAAGTCATGTGTTGACATAAACCGAGCAGAAGAAACTCAACCACTCCCCCAAAATGTAAACAGAATTTTTGTGAAATATTAAACAGTTCTTCTGCTCGGTTAACATTGGTACGCTACTTATGGAAAATGGTTAATTAAATTGCAGAAGCACTTGTATACAAGTTCTATAATTGAATAGCGTTCCTCTAAACAAAAAAAAAAGAAAAGAAAGGAAGAACGAAAACCAAAAATGTTTTTGTAAACCACTCGTGAAAACTTACTGATAACCATTATTTTTACTATCAAATGAGGTGAAAACTATTTTTTTTTTATTTTATGAAAACTATTTCATCTAATTACTATTAAATGAGGTGAAAACTTTTTTATTTTATGGAAAAATATTTCCTGTAATTGAAAATGTCCGCCGTCATGCACCTTGTGAAACGTCACGTGACTACGCGCGTGCGCGCACGAACGTACATTTCAGTAGGAATCGCTACTGCGCACACGCGCGTAGCGTTAACAAAGGCAGTAACTGAAATGGCGCAAAATAGTCCCACGGTTCAGGGTTAATACCATGCAAACGGTAAATTTGCGGTGGGTTTCGTTGTCAGCGAGAGCGACCTCTATTACCCCTAAAAAAAAAATAATAATAATAATAATACAAATTAGAGTGGCCAAAGTAAAAAAATAAAATAAAAAAGAATGTTTTTAAATAAAGCAGTTTAAAGAATTTTTTTTTTAAGAGATTCAAATTCAAAGAGATTTATTAACTTTGTAAAATTCGACAAATAGGGTTCTTCTTTATGAATTTTCGTAATTTTTGGATATATTACTATTTTCGATATGACAATTAAGAAATATTGTCTTTACTTATAAGGGCGTTTTGTTTTTTTTTCTTTTAATCGACCAGTCGTTTTTGTACAAGAAACAAAAATATTTTCTTAGTAGAATAAAATTTTTAATAGCTAAAATATTTTGCTGCAAGAAAAAGAAAAAAATAAATCAATATGATGTCTTTACCTATTGAGTTACGTATTTATACAAAAGAAATTACTTGTCAGTTTTCAATATTTTTATTTACGCATTAATATTTGGGAAATAAAAGATGATATTTTAAATGCTAAAAAATTTTGTACACTATCGTAAAATAAACAAACTAAATACTTACTTAAAAAAATATCTTCTTTGAAGTAAACTGCTATTTCAAGATGGCGATCGAAAGTTAAGGTCCGCAGAAACTGAAGGTAGCTGAAAACAAAGAAATCCATTTAATGCTTACTTTTTTTTTCTTTTCTTTTTTTTTGTTACATTCTGCTTAAAATAAAAGTCTATAGGATTTATAAAATAATGTGTTTATTACTGATAGATTGAAACGAGACGAATTCTAAATTCCAAATAATAACCGGAAATGCAGGTTGGCAGAATTGAAGATGATGAAAAGGGGGATATTTCCTGATAGTCTTCACGTCTTCGATGATTCCAGGTAACATTATTCATTTATTTTAATATTTCACTATTTTAATAGAGAGGAAAAATGTATGAATAGTTAACGAAACTGCCGGGAGTTTAATTGATATTATTATCAACCTAAATGAAACAACAATTTAGAGGTAATTTTAAATCGAATCGACTTAATCGGACAATGTCAAATTGACACGTAATGAGATTTCGAGCTTTTTAAAATAGGTAGCCCCTGGGAGGTGAGGTGGAGGCTCAGTAGCCCCTGCGAGGTCGGGTGAGGGCTCAGTATTCAAACGTCTTTATCCATTATAGTTGTGAATTTTCGAGATAGTAATTGATTGTTTGGATCATTCGGACTACTGTTCTCATTTCTAGTGTTATGCAACTACCATATAATAGCGAAATTCGGAAAACGATAAAATCAATTAAAAATGCATTGGTATCTACTGATTTTTTTGTGATAATTTCAACTAAAAACACTGATCTACTTAATTGGCATGTCAGAAGTACTTAAATATTACTGCATTATAAAAAAAACGAGTTTTCGATTTTTATTGTAAAAAAACTCGCCATATTGCTCTGAGAACATGTGCCAATGCTAACAAGGGAATTAACTCAATTATGCTACAAACAAGGCATTTAACTCATATTTATCATTGTTAACGCACTATTTATTTTTAAAACATTGGTAATAGTTACATGCTATTTACCTCCCCTTTTGGAACTCTTCGGTGTCTTTTTTTTTTTCTTTTCTTTAGCCAAACGATTTATTTTTGCTAATTTTCGTCAAAAAATGTTTTCTTTAAAGATTTTTCTCTACCTTATCGCTTTTCGGATCAAGTAAAGAATAGATATCCTGTAACAGAAGACGACTGACGATGACCGGCGCACCTTTCAAGTGACACCGGTGATTCGACCTTGACATTGGCACAAGCATATGGCATTGGTTGTTTGTAAACACGTCAAATAGCAGACATGGTCGAATATTCGCGAGCAAGATTTTTTTTTTTATTATTATTAAATATATTTACAGAACTTTTGAAGATTTAAAAGAAAAATATATATTTACAAAACATTTTTTTAAGTAAGTAACAAAACGAACGTATTTAAATAAAAGATATTTAAATAAATGGGTGTCTTTCTGGGTGTGTTTTTAATATATTTACAGAACTTTTTAATAACCCTTAGAATTATAGTAATTATAATAAGGTAAATATAAAGAATTACTCCACCCTCGAAAATTCCTTTTAAATTACCAATCTTATAGGGTTTCAGGGTCGCTGAAAACGAAAATAACGTTTAAAATTACAGCAAATTAGTAGTTTCCAAGATATGAAGAAATTTTAGTTTTAAAAAAATGGGGGATCACTTTTCTATAATAATTTAACATAAAATGAGCACCCACTTTGTGGCCACAATTTTTTTTTTTTTTTTTTTGGTGGTGGGAGATATTCAATTATAGAACTGGTGTAGTTTTTTAACAGGTGCTTATGCAGTTTAATTAACCGTCTTGAGCAGGAAAACTTTAATATTTTACAAAAATTCTGTTTACGTTTAGTGGGAGGCGGGGGTGTTGTGGCAGCTGCCACAATACTTCCGCCCCTCCACCGCCTCCCACCAAATGTAAACAGAATTTTTGTAAAATATTAAACAGTTCTTCTGCTCGGTTAATGTCGGCATGTTACTTACATTAAAATGGTTAATTAATATACATAAACACCTGTTAAAAAACTACAAGTTCTATAATTGAATATCCCCCTCCAAAAAGAGAATGAAAAACAAACCAGCAATCCTCCCCGCTCAAAAAAAAAAAGGTGACCATAAAGTGAGTGCATTTCTTCATATTTTGGAAACTAGTTGTTTCCTGGAATTTTAAACGTTAGTGGTAATTTTAAAGGATTTTCTGAGGGTGAAAAAAAGCCCCCTCCCCCCGAAAAAAAATTGTGGTCACAAAGTGGGGGCTCATTTTACATTAAATTATTATAAAAAAGTGATCCCCCACATTTTTAAAACTAACATTTCTTTATATCTTGGAAACTACTCATTTGCCGTAATTACAAGTTATTTTCGTTTCCAGCAAACCCAAAAACCTATAAGAGTTGTAATTTAAAAGGAATTTTCGAGAATGGAGTAATTCTTCATATTTACCTATAATAAAATAAAGAAAAACATTTAAGCCAAACTTATTAATGGCAGAAACAAATATATAGGTAGGGCAATTCTAATGGCTGCTGAGGTATAGGACCTGGTTTTGAATGCCGGTTAATCATAATATTTTTTAAATTTTCGATTACTTTTTGATTATGTTTAAAAGATTACAGCTTAAAGTTTATTTCTCAAAGAAAAAATAGTATGTGAAATAAAAAATACATGGCATAATTTTATCCCAAATCTGAAAAACCGTATATTTCACATAAAAATTCATTATGAGAAATATCGTGTTTACATTTTTCTGGCAAGAGAAATATAAGTTTTCTGGAATTATTTCCAAGTTAAGTATTAAGTTAAAGTCTTTAAATAATGAATTGATACAATAAATGTACTTAACTTTTGCTAAAAAGGGTAATAATTATCCAAAAATATGGCCACGGTAGCAACAAGATTAGTTTTGTGTCAAAAAAAAAGTCATGACAGCAAAGTTCAAAGAAATACGGAAGCACATTAATGACATAATTTCATTATTATTTAACAATGTTCCGGTTTATTAAGCATTTTTTTTTTTTTTTCAGTTTCAGACCTCTCCCTGCACTTAAAATTTCAGGAAATCAACCAATTTTTATGAAAATTTCAGTATTTATTAATTAATGATCATAGAATACTATGAACCCATTTATGGTGTTCCATAATTTTGCCCGACTCTATTTTGGAGTCAAAAAGTTATGCAACTCCAAAACAGTTCTAATAGCTTTCCAATAGTTTTATTTTTTAATAGAAAAAAAAAACACTTAAAAATAAGTTAGAACACACAGAAAAAAAAAAACTGATCTAGTTATGTAGAAAGATATCTTGCCTTTGGTAATATTTATTTGTTTTTCCCTCTCATTTTTGCTTCATTGGCTACTCTAAATGCGTTGATAAATTATTTTTCAATAAAACTACAAATGTATTTTAAGTTTTGGAAGGTCCATTAACTCAATTAAATTCAGTGAATTTAATTCACTAAGTTACAATGACAATTTATTCATTATAAAAGTTCAAACAATTAGTATAGTTTCATAAACTTTAAACGGCATAAATGTTAATTAAATTCATTAATTATACTGACAATTTATTCATTGAAAAAAAGTTCATTATTTATTAATATCTATACAGAATTCAAAGTGGAAAGGAAACAATTTATAATTATTGAAAAAATTAACACTTAAAAAAAATACAAACATGTGTTAATTAATCAGAATATTTATGTGAAATTTAAAGTCGACTTTACACAATTTGAAACGTATCTGAAAATGACATCGGGTAGTTGGAGGGAAAAGGTAGTGTGCAGAGGTGGAGGGAGCAAAACGTACAAGTTTCCTTTTCTTTTCAAGAATGGGCATCCATAGTTACTGACATTGAATGTTTGTATAAATTTTTCCATTTTTTTAATTATTTTTGTATGTTCCTGTTTTTAAATTCATTTTTTTATTATTATTGTTGTTCAATATTATATAAAAAATATGTTATGCCAAAAGTTTCACATTCTTGCGAGCAAGGAAATTATTAAAATCTTGCATATAAAAATTATCCGAAACCTGTAATTTAAAAAAAAAAAATAGGAATATTTTTTGCAATTATAATTTTTTTGTGCGAAAATATTAAATAAACAATGCTTAATTCAATGGTAATATCTGTAGTTCGAGAAATTCATTTTTCTTTAAGTTTTATCGAATTCATTAATACGGGCTTTAGGGGATTTTTTCGTAATGTTCTTGTAAAAATTATTTTATTTTTATTGTTACAAATTACGATGCTTTATTAATATAAAAAAGCAAAAATAAATTCTTGTGTTTTTTATTTACTACTGAAAACCATAACTTTAGTAAAGTTATTTTTTGTTTAAACAAAATAATACATTTCCACTAAGATTTAAATAAAAATAATTCGTTCATTATATTCTGCAATTATTATTTGATAAATACTGAAAATTTTATTAAAATTGGTTGATTTCCTGATGTTTGGTGAATTTTTAAGTTAAGGGAGGGGTCAAAATGTTTATACATTTAGAGCGTCAGCATTCATTTTGCCCATACATACAAATATAAAATAACTGACTTGTTCGGATTTTTGCGAATGTTTTGCAGATTTTTGTGACCAAGATTGATTTTTATGTACAGTGTTTTTGTTTATTTTTCTTTCTGTGTGCGTTTTTAAGACAATTCAATATTTATTTAATTATTCTTTAAAACATTAACTTTAGCGACAATTAGTATATTTTTAAAATAATAT
Source organism: Euprymna scolopes (assembly GCF_053919585.1). Lineage (NCBI taxonomy): Eukaryota > Metazoa > Mollusca > Cephalopoda > Sepiida > Sepiolidae > Euprymna > Euprymna scolopes. Next base: position 69,395,294 of record NC_136506.1, read on the forward strand.
TTTTAAATATTAAATTTTTATTTCCTCTTATGATACCTTCACGTGATCAATTTATTAAATGACAAAAAGATCCAAAAAGTAATATATTTTAAAAAAATGTGTGTATATTTAATATTTACAGAATTTTTTAATAATATTTAAAATAATTATAATAAAATAAATAAAAAGAATGAGCTATACAAAACATTCAAAATTAAGGTTCTGTCTATTAAAAATACATAATTTTAAAGTCTTTTAAAGATAAAATTATTTAAACCAAACTTTTTAGTGGCAGAAACAAATAAAAAATAACTGACTTGTTCAGATTTTTGCAAATGTTTTATGGCCTTTTGCGACCAAGGTTGATTTCTATGTGTTTTTTTCTTTCTGCTTGTGTTTTTAATACAATTCAATATTTATTTAAAGTGCGATGTATGTTGGTGGTCAGTGAAGAAGAAATCTTTCTAGGCCGAGGCAATTTTATGCATAATAAAATCACAAGTATAAACAATCGAGATTTAAAAAATATATTATTTTATTCACATATCTTTTTATAACTTTTATTTTTATAAAGATGAAATCTAGTATCACAAGATACAAATCTTTTTATAATTTTTATTTTTATTTAAAAAAAAACTTGCTATTTGCTTACTTCTCCACAACAGCAAATTAAATGCAAGTAAGTTTTTAATGTAATGAAAAACATTTAAATAAATGGATGTTGTACAGAAATAGTATCACACAATTTGAAAAATGTATTTTCTGAATTTCTTTCATGCCACAGGAATTCCTTCCTAAGTTAATGTTTTAAAGAATAATTAAATAAATATTGAATTGTCTTAAAAACACACACAGAAAGAAAAGAAAAAAAAACACTGTACATAAAAATCAATCTTCATCGCAAAAAAAGAGACTCGGCAACCTAATAGGTCCTGAACTGTCATCTAAGCTTCAGCCTCTGTCCCATCGACGAAATGTAGCATCCCTATGCCTGTTCTACAAGTACTTTAACGATGAATGCTCTGACGAACTGCAAACACTTGTACCCCTCTGCGTAAATACCCCCGATAAACCCAACAAGCAGCAAAATCCCATCCCTTCACAATTGAGATCCTTAGATGTAAGAGCCTTCTACTCCAGTAGTTTCTTCCCCAGAACCGCTAGACTTTAGAATTCCCTTCCGAGTTCCTGCTTCCCCAACTGTACTGACATACAGAATTGTAACATGAACCAATATCTTGCTGCCCAACTCCCCACATAGTACCTCTGTAGCTTATGTCCCTGATAATAGCCCCCTACATCAAAGTGGCAATATGCCTTGTTTGGGATAAAAATGTAATTTAAAAAAAAAAAAGAAAAATCCGAACAAGTCAGTTATTTTATATTTGTTTCTGCCATTAATAAGTTTGGTTTAAATTTATTTATTTATTTATTTCATTATTATTATAATTACTATTATTCTAAGATTTATTAAAAAGTTCTGTAAATATATTAAAAACACACTCAGAAAGACACCCATTTATTTAAATACATTCGTTTTGTTACTTAAAAAAATGTTTTGTAAATATATATTTTTCTTTTAATTATCTTTTATTTAGATACGTTCATTTTGTTACTTACTTAAAAAAAAAAATGTTTTGTAAATATATATTTTTTTCTTTTAAATCTTCAAAAGTTTTGTAAATATACTTTTTAAAAATCCTGCTCGCAAACATTTGGCCATGTCTGCTATTTGACGTGTTTACAAACAACCAACACGCGCCAATGTCATGGTCAAATCACCGGTGTCACTTGAAATGTGCGCCAGTCGTCGTCTTCTGCTACAGAGTAAGTATCTATTCTTTACTTGATCCCATTTTTCGTAATTTTTGGATATATTCATTACTGTAGACAAATAAGAAGAGATTATTGGTTTGCCTTGAAATTCAATATTAAAAATTTCGAATTTTGCTATTATAGTTTTTAGATTCACTATGTTATTTACACAACTTAGGACTTCTATCCAGTCATGACTGACGGAACGACAGCATGCTACCTTTGTGAATTAAATAAAGGGTTCTGAGTTTGACAAAAAATTTGCCATGTTTGGCAGGGCAGGATACACCTGAAGATCTAAGATTTACATTAATCGAAATGCTGTGAAATTACGCTCAAAATGAGAACAGTAGTGTGAAGAATCCAAATAATACAAGCATGTATGTGTTTGAAATTTGAAATATTTTTATTTTAAAAAAAAACTTGCTATTTGAATATCACTTCATATGCTTCCTCACGTTTCTATATGGAAGAATATATAAAAATAATGTTTCTTGATTTGAACAACTTGAGCTCAGACCGGCAGAGTCTAGGTTATTTTTTGAGAATGGCTTGTTCTTTATCAGAGGAGACCCTTCCCATGTTTTACCTTCTCGCCCTTTAAGAAGGAGTTAATTGCTAATCATCTGAGGCGTCTCTGCTGAGGACTGCTAACAGTATGCCCAGGTCATTTTGATTCAGATAGAGTTCTCTTCTTCTAGGGCTCTGGCTTTTCAAATTCCACTTTCCAAACCTAGGGTTACATCTTCCAACTGTAAAAACTCAAGCTCAGATTTTATGGCATTTTTTTTACTTTAAATTCACAAAGTAGTCAGAACTCTTGTTTGACGAACAGTTATATATGTGTGTGTGGTTTTCTAAAGTGTATGTGTGTGTGGTTTTCTAAAATGTATGTGTGTTTGGTTTTCTAAAGTGTATGTGTGTGTAGTTTTCTAACATGTATGTGTGTGTGGTTTTCTAAAGTGTATGTGTGTGTGGTTTTCTAAAGTGTATGTGTGTGTGGTTTTCTAAAGTGTATGTGTGTGTGGTTTTTTAAAATGTATGTGTGTGTGGTTTTCTAAAATGTATGTGTGTGGTTTTCTAAAGTGTATGTGTGTGTGTGGTTTTCTAAAGTGTATGTGTGTGTGTGGTTTTCTAAAGTGTATGTGTGTGTGTAGTTTTCTAAAGTGTATGTGTGTGTGGTTTTCTAAAGTGTATGTGTGTGTGGTTTTCTAAAGTGTATATGTGTGTGGTTTTCTAAAGTGTATATGTGTGTGGTTTTCTAAAGTGTATATGTGTGTGGTTTTCTAAAATGTATGTGTGTGTGGTTTTCTAAAGTGTATGTGTGTGTGGTTTTCTAAAATGTATGTGTGTGTGGTTTTCTAAAATGTATGTGTGTGTGGTTTTCTAAAATGTATGTGTGTGTGGTTTTCTAAAATGTTTGTGTGTGTGTGTGGTTTTCTAAAATGTTTGTGTGTGTGTGGTTTTCTAAAATGTATGTGTGTGTGTGGTTTTCTAAAATGTATGTGTGCGTGGTTTTCTAAAATGTATGTGTGCGTAGTTTTCTAAAATGTATGTGTGCGTGGTTTTCTAAAATGAAGAGCAATGAAAAATTGTTTTGGATAAAAGTCCAGAATAGTTAATATTTAAGAAATCGTTAAAAAATGTACAACAAATAATATATAGCAAATGCAGTAGCATAAAATTATCTACTTATGACAAACTTTTAACGTGTGAAAACTGTTTGTAAGATTATTTTGGCTCTTGATTTAGGATAAGTGATTGTTTTATTTTTCAGTATTAAGTTAAGTGATCACCTTGAAAATGCGGGCCTTTTTTCGTGTTTATAAAATATTATTCAGCAAAATTAATTTGGAAATAAAAAATAAAAACGACACTTGTGCACTACTGCGAAGGAACCACTTTTTTGTTTTTCAATTTGGAGATTTGGGGAGTACATATGCAGGGGCAAACAAATGCAATTTCCCGACCGAATTGAAAAAGTTTAATGATTATTTTAAGCATGGTCAAAACGCAAGAAGAGAGTAAGTATTTTTTGATGGAGTCTCTCTTTAAAAATCTACCCAAAATCAAGTAATTATCCAATTTATACAAAAGTTTCACCAATCATTAAGTGAAGAATGAACTTTATAACATTCTTTTTTTTTCATAATCGATATTTATATATATAGTTTTTGCCTACAACCCTCTTTCTTTATCTGTGATTACAAATATGCTTAAAATAATCAGCCAAATCTGAACAAAATATATTGTGGGGAGGATTGTAGATAAAACAAACAAAAAAAAAACAACTGTTTATGTATCACACTTTAAGGTAAAAAAATCTGAATTTTGAATGTGTTTAATTTTGCATCCACTGTGTTTTGATGTATGAAATTCATTGAATATGTTAATAATAATTATTCTTTCAGATTAGAAAAAAAATATTTTCATTATTTTTACAAAAAAAACACTACTTTTAAATCTTTGAAAAATAAATTAATAATTTTCTTTTAATGAACCCAAAATTGCTAATATGCCATTAAATTGAAATGCCTTGAAGAATCGATACCAGAAAAAAAATCAATAAATAGCTGTGCATTTTGCTAAATTACGATCATTTCTTTTAGCAGTTTGTCATTACATATTTCCTCACCTATGATAGACTATAAAGTCCTACAAACAGTTGTTCATATTTACAAACAGTTGTCATCTCCACCTTTTTCTGTGATTTGCACTTTACTTAGTTTAAAGTGTGGGGCCTTGCATCTACCACATTCTCTTGTTCAGAAACACTTGTTCCTGATAGCAAGATAGGGTCAACATGACCAAGCATGATACTAGATGCAGGAGTTGTCTCCAACACATACAGTGCCTACCATTCCCAATTTTGTTACTAAAATGTTTAATCGGCTCGAAAAACAAGCATTTTATAAAGGTTATGTGACCACAAAAACAAAATGGCCGCATAACAAATACATTGTGGACACTTTTTCTTGTGATCATGCACCCTTTAAAAATGTTTGCTTTTCGAACCGATTAAACATTTAAATTGGGTAGAAGAGTAACTTATCCTGCCTTTGGTAACATTTATTTATTGTATATTTGATTTTTTTTCACCACTTTTTCGAAGGACTGTGGACAGTAAAACATACCCCCTTTTAGGTCACAGATTTTATTAGAAAGGAGTTTTACTATTTAAAATCTGTAGCAATGGTGCATATTTATTCATTGTAGTCAATACTAAGGAAGGACAGGACTGAGATTGTTAATACATATTAATATATAGCTAATATAAAAAAGCTAATATAAAAACTAAAATGGCAATAACACTCATTTTAATAAACATTAAGAACAGGAAATAGATGGTGACAGTCAATTTCACATCTGCTGGTGAAAAAAGTTCTGGGTTATTGTTTGTTCTTTTTCAGTATTGACTTCTAATATAATAAATAAGAATATCGGTTTATTTATTTTCATGAATGTATCGCATATAAATTTTTTCCAAATAAATAGGTTTACATATTTTTTTAAAATAAATATGCTTTAAATGATTTGTTTTTTTCAAATAAATATGTTTATTTTTGCACGATTTTTGATTTGATTCGAAAAAATTACATGCAATGCATAAACGTAAACAAACATATAATAAAATATTTACAGATATACATATTTGTTATATTTAAAGTTATTTGTAAAGTTATTTGTAATTTGGAAAAACTTGCTTGCTATATTTAAACTTATTTGGAAAAACTCGCTTGTTATATTTAAAGTTATTTGGAAAAACGTATTTGTTATATTTAAAGTTATTTGGAAAAACTTATTTGTTATATTTAAAGTTATTTGGAAAAACTTATTTGTTATATTTAAAGTTATTTGGAAAAACTTATTTGTTATATTTAAAATTATTTTGAAAAACTTATTTGTCATATTTAAAGTTATTTGGAAAAACATTTGTTATATTTAAAGTTATTTGGAAAAACGTATTTGTTATATTTAAAGTTATTTGGAAAAACGTATTTGTTATATTTAAAGTTATTTGGAAAATGTATTTGTTATATTTAAAGTTATTTGTAAAAACTTTGTTATATTTAAAGTTATTTGTAAAAACTTTGTTATATTTAAAGTTATTTGTAAAAACTTTGTTATATTTAAAGTTATTTGTAAAAACTTTGTTATATTTAAAGTTATTTGTAAAAACTTTGTTATATTTAAAGATATTTGTAAAAACTTTGTTATATTTAAAGTTATTTGTAAAAACTTTGTTATATTTAAAGTTATTTGTAAAAACTTTGTTATATTTAAAGTTATTTGTAAAAACTTTGTTATATTTAAAGTTATTTGTAAAAACTTTGTTATATTTAAAGTTATTTGTAAAAACTTTATATTTAAAGTTATTTGTAAAAACTTTATATTTAAAGTTATTTGTAAAAACTTTATATTTAAAGTTATTTGTAAAAACTTTATATTTAAAGTTATTTGTAAAAACTTTATATTTAAAGTTATTTGGAAAAACTGTTATATTTAAAGTATTTGTAAAAACTTTGTTATATTTCAAGTTATTTTGAAAACTTTGTTATATTTAAAGTTATTTGGAAAACTTTGTTATATTTCAAGTTATTTGGAAAACTTTGTTATATTTCAAATTATTTGGAAACACTTTGTTATATTTCAAGTTATTTGGAAACACTTTGTTATATTTAAAGTTATTTGCAAAAACCTGTTTGTTATATTTAAAGTTATTTGGAAAAACCTGTTTGTTATATTTAAAGTTATTTGCAAAAACCTGTTTGTTATATTTAAAGTTATTTGCAAAAACCTGTTTGTTATATTTAAAGTTATTTGCAAAAACCTGTTTGTTATATTTAAAGTTATTTGCAAAAACCTGTTTGTTATATTTAAAGTTATTTGTAAAAACTTATTTGTTATATTTAAAGTTATTTGTAAAAACTTATTTGTTATATTTAAAGTTATTTGTAAAAACTTATTTGTTATATTTAAAGTTATTTGTAAAAACTTATTTGTTATATTTAAAGTTATTTGTAAAAACTTATTTGTTATATTTAAAGTTATTTGTAAAAACTTATTTGTTATATTTAAAGTTATTTGTAAAAACTTATTTGTTATATTTAAAGTTATTTGGAAAAACGTATTTGTTATATTTAAAGTTATTTGGAAAAACGTATTTGTTATATTTAAAGTTATTTGTAAAAACTTATTTGTGTATTTAAAGTTATTTGTAAAAACTTATTTGTTATATTTAAAGGTATTTGTAAAAACTTATTTGTTATATTTAAAGTTATTTGTAAAAACTTATTCGTTATATTTAAAGTTATTTGTAAAAACTTATTTGTTATATTTCAAGTTATTTGGAAAAACGTATTTGTTATATTTAAAGTTATTTGGAAAAACTTATTTGTTATATTTAAAATTATTTTGAAAAACTTATTTGTCATATTTAAAGTTATTTTGAAAAACGTATTTGTTATATTTAAAGTTATTTGGAAAAACGTATTTGTTATATTTAAAGTTATTTGGAAAATGTATTTGTTATGTTTAAAGTTATTTGTAAAAACTTTGTTATATTTAAAGTTATTTGGAAAAACTATTATATTTAAAGTATTTGTAAAAACTTTGTTATATTTAAAGTTATTTTGAAAACTTTGTTATATTTAAAGTTATTTTGAAAACTTTGTTATATTTCAAGTTATTTTGAAAACTTTGTTATATTTCAAGTTATTTTGAAAACTTTGTTATATTTCAAGTTATTTTGAAAACTTTTTTATATTTCAAGTTATTTTGAAAACTTTGTTATATTTCAAGTTATTTTGAAAACTTTGTTATATTTCAAGTTATTTGGAAAACTTTGTTATATTTCAAGTTATTTGGAAAACTTTGTTATATTTTAAGTTATTTGGAAAACTTTGTTATATTTCAAGTTATTTGGAAAACTTTGTTATATTTCAAGTTATTTGGAAACACTTTGTTATATTTCAAGTTATTTGGAAACACTTTGTTATATTTCAAGTTATTTGGAAACCCTTTGTTATATTTCAAGTTATTTGGAAACACTTTGTTATATTTCAAGTTATTTGGAAACACTTTGTTATATTTCAAGTTATTTGGAAACACTTATTTGTTATATTTCAAGTTATTTGGAAACACTTATTTGTTATATTTCAAGTTATTTGGAAACACTTATTTGTTATATTTCAAGTTATTTGGAAACACTTATTTGTTATATTTCAAGTTATTTGGAAAACTTTGTTATATTTCAAGTTATTTGGAAACACTTTGTTATATTTCAAGTTATTTGGAAACACTTTGTTATATTTCAAGTTATTTGGAAACACTTTGTTATATTTCAAGTTATTTGGAAACACTTTGTTATATTTCAAGTTATTTGGAAACACTTTGTTATATTTCAAGTTATTTGGAAACACTTTGTTATATTTCAAGTTATTTGGAAACACTTTGTTATATTTCAAGTTATTTGGAAACACTTTGTTATATTTCAAGTTATTTGGAAACACTTTGTTATATTTCAAGTTATTTGGAAACACTTTGTTATATTTCAAGTTATTTGGAAACACTTTGTTATATTTCAAGTTATTTGGAAACACTTTGTTATATTTCAAGTTATTTGGAAACACTTTGATATATTTCAAGTTATTTGGAAACACTTTGTTATATTTCAAGTTATTTGGAAACACTTTGTTATATTTCAAGTTATTTGGAAACACTTTGTTATATTTCAAGTTATTTGGAAACACTTTGTTATATTTCAAGTTATTTGGAAACACTTTGTTATATTTCAAGTTATTTGGAAACACTTTGTTATATTTCAAGTTATTTGGAAACACTTTGTTATATTTCAAGTTATTTGGAAACACTTTGTTATATTTCAAGTTATTTGGAAACACTTTGTTATATTTCAAGTTATTTGGAAACACTTTGTTATATTTCAAGTTATTTGGAAACACTTTGTTATATTTCAAGTTATTTGGAAACACTTTGTTATATTTCAAGTTATTTGGAAACACTTTGTTATATTTCAAGTTATTTGGAAACACTTTGTTATATTTCAAGTTATTTGGAAACACTTTGTTATATTTCAAGTTATTTGGAAACACTTTGTTATATTTCAAGTTATTTGGAAACACTTTGTTATATTTCAAGTTATTTGGAAACACTTTGTTATATTTCAAGTTATTTGGAAACACTTTGTTATATTTCAAGTTATTTGGAAACACTTTGTTATATTTCAAGTTATTTGGAAACACTTTGTTATATTTCAAGTTATTTGGAAACACTTTGTTATATTTCAAGTTATTTGGAAACACTTTGTTATATTTCAAGTTATTTGGAAACACTTTGTTATATTTCAAGTTATTTGGAAACACTTTGTTATATTTCAAGTTATTTGGAAACACTTTGTTATATTTCAAGTTATTTGGAAACACTTTGTTATATTTCAAGTTATTTGGAAACACTTTGTTATATTTCAAGTTATTTGGAAACACTTTGTTATATTTCAAGTTATTTGGAAACACTTTGTTATATTTCAAGTTATTTGGAAACACTTTGTTATATTTCAAGTTATTTGGAAACACTTTGTTATATTTCAAGTTATTTGGAAACACTTTGTTATATTTCAAGTTATTTGGAAACACTTTGTTATATTTCAAGTTATTTGGAAACACTTTGTTATATTTCAAGTTATTTGGAAACACTTTGTTATATTTCAAGTTATTTGGAAACACTTTGTTATATTTCAAGTTATTTGGAAACACTTTGTTATATTTCAAGTTATTTGGAAACACTTTGTTATATTTCAAGTTATTTGGAAACACTTTGTTATATTTCAAGTTATTTGGAAACACTTTGTTATATTTCAAGTTATTTGGAAACACTTTGTTATATTTCAAGTTATTTGGAAACACTTTGTTATATTTCAAGTTATTTGGAAACACTTTGTTATATTTCAAGTTATTTGGAAACACTTTGTTATATTTCAAGTTATTTGGAAACACTTTGTTATATTTCAAGTTATTTGGAAACACTTTGTTATATTTCAAGTTATTTGGAAACACTTTGTTATATTTCAAGTTATTTGGAAACACTTTGTTATATTTCAAGTTATTTGGAAAACTTTGTTATATTTCAAGTTATTTGGAAAACTTTGTTATATTTCAAGTTATTTGGAAAACTTTGTTATATTTCAAGTTATTTGGAAAACTTTGTTATATTTCAAGTTATTTGGAAAACTTTGTTATATTTCAAGTTATTTGGAAAACTTTGTTATATTTCAAGTTATTTGGAAAACTTTGTTATATTTCAAGTTATTTGGAAAACTTTGTTATATTTCAAGTTATTTGGAAAACTTTGTTATATTTCAAGTTATTTGGAAAACTTTGTTATATTTCAAGTTATTTGGAAAACTTTGTTATATTTCAAGTTATTTGGAAACACTTTGTTATATTTCAAGTTATTTGGAAACACTTTGTTATATTTCAAGTTATTTGGAAACACTTTGTTATATTTCAAGTTATTTGGAAACACTTTGTTATATTTCAAGTTATTTGGAAACACTTTGTTATATTTCAAGTTATTTGGAAACACTTATTTGTTATATTTCAAGTTATTTGGAAACACTTATTTGTTATATTTCAAGTTATTTGGAAACACTTATTTGTTATATTTCAAGTTATTTGGAAACACTTTGTTATATTTCAAGTTATTTGGAAAACTTTGTTATATTTCAAGTTATTTGGAAAACTTTGTTATATTTCAAGTTATTTGGAAAACTTTGTTATATTTCAAGTTATTTGGAAAACTTTGTTATATTTCAAGTTATTTGGAAAACTTTGTTATATTTCAAGTTATTTGGAAACACTTTGTTATATTTCAAGTTATTTGGAAACACTTATTTGTTATATTTCAAGTTATTTGGAAACACTTATTTGTTATATTTCAAGTTATTTGGAAACACTTTGTTATATTTCAAGTTATTTGGAAACACTTTGTTATATTTCAAGTTATTTGGAAACACTTTGTTATATTTCAAGTTATTTGGAAACACTTTGTTATATTTCAAGTTATTTGGAAACACTTTGTTATATTTCAAGTTATTTGGAAACACTTTGTTATATTTCAAGTTATTTGGAAACACTTTGTTATATTTCAAGTTATTTGGAAACACTTTGTTATATTTCAAGTTATTTGGAAACACTTTGTTATATTTCAAGTTATTTGGAAACACTTTGTTATATTTCAAGTTATTTGGAAACACTTTGTTATATTTCAAGTTATTTGGAAACACTTTGTTATATTTCAAGTTATTTGGAAACACTTTGTTATATTTCAAGTTATTTGGAAACACTTTGTTATATTTCAAGTTATTTGGAAACACTTTGTTATATTTCAAGTTATTTGGAAACACTTTGTTATATTTCAAGTTATTTGGAAACACTTTGTTATATTTCAAGTTATTTGGAAACACTTTGTTATATTTCAAGTTATTTGGAAACACTTTGTTATATTTCAAGTTATTTGGAAACACTTTGTTATATTTCAAGTTATTTGGAAACACTTTGTTATATTTCAAGTTATTTGGAAACACTTTGTTATATTTCAAGTTATTTGGAAACACTTTGTTATATTTCAAGTTATTTGGAAACACTTTGTTATATTTCAAGTTATTTGGAAACACTTTGTTATATTTCAAGTTATTTGGAAACACTTTGTTATATTTCAAGTTATTTGGAAACACTTTGTTATATTTCAAGTTATTTGGAAACACTTTGTTATATTTCAAGTTATTTGGAAACACTTTGTTATATTTCAAGTTATTTGGAAACACTTTGTTATATTTCAAGTTATTTGGAAACACTTTGTTATATTTCAAGTTATTTGGAAACACTTTGTTATATTTCAAGTTATTTGGAAACACTTTGTTATATTTCAAGTTATTTGGAAACACTTTGTTATATTTCAAGTTATTTGGAAACACTTTGTTATATTTCAAGTTATTTGGAAACACTTTGTTATATTTCAAGTTATTTGGAAACACTTTGTTATATTTCAAGTTATTTGGAAACACTTTGTTATATTTCAAGTTATTTGGAAACACTTTGTTATATTTCAAGTTATTTGGAAACACTTTGTTATATTTCAAGTTATTTGGAAACACTTTGTTATATTTCAAGTTATTTGGAAACACTTTGTTATATTTCAAGTTATTTGGAAACACTTTGTTATATTTCAAGTTATTTGGAAACACTTTGTTATATTTCAAGTTATTTGGAAACACTTTGTTATATTTCAAGTTATTTGGAAACACTTTGTTATATTTCAAGTTATTTGGAAACACTTTGTTATATTTCAAGTTATTTGGAAACACTTTGTTATATTTCAAGTTATTTGGAAACACTTTGTTATATTTCAAGTTATTTGGAAACACTTTGTTATATTTCAAGTTATTTGGAAACACTTTGTTATATTTCAAGTTATTTGGAAACACTTTGTTATATTTCAAGTTATTTGGAAACACTTTGTTATATTTCAAGTTATTTGGAAACACTTTGTTATATTTCAAGTTATTTGGAAACACTTTGTTATATTTCAAGTTATTTGGAAACACTTTGTTATATTTCAAGTTATTTGGAAACACTTATTTGTTATATTTCAAGTTATTTGGAAACACTTATTTGTTATATTTCAAGTTATTTGGAAACACTTATTTGTTATATTTAAAGTTATTTGGAAACACTTATTTGTTATATTTAAAGTTATTTGGAAACACTTATTTGTTATATTTCAAGTTATTTGGAAACACTTATTTGTTATATTTCAAGTTATTTGGAAACACTTATTTGTTATATTTCAAGTTATTTGGAAACACTTATTTGTTATATTTCAAGTTATTTGGAAACACTTATTTGTTATATTTCAAGTTATTTGGAAACACTTATTTGTTATATTTCAAGTTATTTGGAAACACTTATTTGTTATATTTAAAGTTATTTGGAAACACTTATTTGTTATATTTATGTTATTTGGAAAAACATTGTTATATTTAAAGTTATTTGTAAAAACTTATTTGTTATATTTAAAGTTATTTGTAAAAACTTATTTGTTATATTTAAAGTTATTTGTAAAAACTTATTTGTTATATTTAAAGTTATTTGTAAAAACTTATTTGTTATATTTAAAGTTATTTGTAAAAACTTATTTGTTAAATTTAAAGTTAATTGTAAAAACATATTTGTTATATTTAAAGTTATTTGTAAAAACTTATTTGTGTATTTAAAGTTATTTGTAAAAACTTATTTGATATATTTAAAGTTATTTGTAAAAACTTATTTGCTATATTTAAATTTATTTGTAAAAACTTATTTGTTATATTTAAAGTTATTTGTAAAAACTTATTTGTTATATTTAAAGTTATTTGTAAAAACGTATTTTTTATATTTAAAGTTATTTGGAAAAACGTATTTGTTATATTTAAAGTTATTAGTAAAAACTTTGTTATATTTAAAGTTATTTGTAAAAACTTTGTTATATTTAAAGTTATTTGGAAAAACTTTGATATATTTCAAGTTATTTGGAAAAACGTATTTGTTATATTTAAAGTTATTTGCAAAAACGTATTTGTTATATTTAAAGTTATTTGCAAAAACCTGTTTGTTATATTTAAAGTTATTTGCAAAAACCTGTTTGTTATATTTAAAGTTATTTGGAAAAACTTATATGTGATACATATAAAGAATAAAAAAATACCCTATAGAAAACGTAGTAGAATAAATTAAAGTCAATTGAAAATACTAAAAAGAAACATTTTTCATTAGGGGATGCAAAATTGCCTGCCACCATCTACTTCCTGTCCTTTTTTTTATAATGATAATATTCTTTTAAATTTTGTAAAAAAAAAAAAAGAAAAAAAAAATTAATAAATAAGCATTTCTACTGATCTTCCACTTCCCAATCTCATACACATGCTTTCTAAAATATGATCCGTTAAGCTTTTTACCAATTTAGCCATGATTACACCGATGCTATGACATTGCAAATTTAGTTATTTCAAACAAAAGAAGGTATTGATGATTAGCACATGTGCCCTTTGCAAATCACGTCAAATGGCAGGTTTTTATCTGACATCTTTCTTCAAAGAAAGCAATATTTTCTACATGAAATGATTGATCATTTTTACTTTCTAATGATGCCAAGTTGGTGCAATTACAATGTGCATGGGAAAAGCTTTTTGTGGACATACAAACACATACACACTAACATACTGACAGTTCCCCTTTATATAATAGACTAGCATGGATACCTGGCATTGTCTGGGTGGACATGAAGTTCAGTTTGGACATAATTGTTATACTAAGGATATTGAGTAACTCCCAGAAAAGAATGGAATTGCCCAATTCACCATTAGATATTTCGGCAGCCTGTGTGCTGGACCCCCCCCCCCCAAAAAAAAAATGAATCAAACAACTTTTCTTTTAATCAAAATAGCAGTGAGTGCCCATGCGATCACAAAAAAAATTAGCTGCAATGGGCAGGTTCGAACTTGAAACGGGGGAAAAAAGAGAAAAATGTTACTGACAAATGCTTTTGCCCATTGGACCACAGTGACTTATGATGGCATAACTCTGCAAAATAACTTTTAAACCTGCTTTGACTTTGCTATGTGTGTGTGACTTGCGAAAATGGCATTGCGAAAAGTGACTCCCTCTTGCAAGAAATGGTTCAGTTGACCACTACAGAATCTTTTTTCTAATTTTCAGATATTATGCGTCCGAGAGATCACTCTTTTAGATGGTAGGTTTATCAATTAACATAATCATATATCATATATGATCAATCTATATATCTACAAAAGTGAAATTGTCTGTGTGTGTGTGTACATTTCCCTACCAAACTACTCTGACAATTTTCAGTCTACAGGCTCGAGATTTGACATAAGGGGTATTAAGATTTGGGAAAATCTTTTTAATCTGTTTTCAGACAGAAATTTGGCTGTCATGGGGTCAAAGTTCAACGATTTGACCTTTGAAAACCTCATCAAACTCCTCCACCAATTTTGGGTTTAAGCACTTGAAATTTTAGATGTAGGTTACTTGGCCATAGATAAAACGTTTTAATTTGATTTGAGCCCAAAATGTTAAGGGGTCAAAATTGCGATCACTACCAAAGTACTTGGCCAATTTTTTATCTAAACATTTAAAATTTTACATGAAGTGTATTCAGACATAGGACAAGCTTTTTAATTGGTTTGTGGCCAAAAATTTGGCTGCCAAGGGGTCAAAGTTCAAAATATTTGACCTTTATGATCTCTAGCAAACTATTCAGCCAATTTGGGTTTAAACATTTGAAATTTTACATAAAGGGTATTCAGACATGCAGCAAGCTTTTTATTAAGTATTAGGGCGAAAATTTGGCTGCCAAGAAGTCAAAGTTGAAAGAGTTGACCTTTGCAGACTCTACCAAACAATTTTAGGTCTAAACACTTGAAATTTTAGATGTAGGTTACCTGGACATGAGTCTAACCTTTTAATATATATATATATATATATATATATACATATGCACATAAAGTTATGAACAGTACATAGGGCCCAAGAAAAGCTGGGTTGAACTGCTAGTATATATAAATTTATGCAAATTTTTACACTAGCAACATATATTAAAGAAACTTCTATTCACCGCATGCAATATATATATATTTTCTTTGTGATAAAAATTATTTATACTAATGTTTTATACTGACATGAATGATATAAGTCTTTGTTAGTTTATTGAAACAGATTGAATTAAATAACATCATATTTTTGTTTCTATTACCTTTTATTTATTTTCAGATTGAAATTATGGAAAAGAGATTTTTCAGTTCTGACAAAGAATGTAGCAAACGCTCTACATTTTTCATGAGGCAGATGCATAAGAATCTACAAATTCCTGAGCGTATAAAACATCAAACAATAATGAATTTACCTTAACTTCAGAGATGGTGTTTCTATGCCTACACATCAAATAAAGGACTCGGTTTGAAATCCCCCAAAATCCAGACATTGTCAGATCATTATATTTAGTTTGCCATGCTGGCATGTGTTGGGTAGCTTTTTAAAATTACCTCCAAACCAACCTATCTTTGGCCAGATCTTTATTTATCCTTCTTCCTCTCAAGTCATTCCTTATCAGTAACTCCTATGTTTCCCTTGACATACACTTGTTAACTAACCTTCAAATGTTCATAGACCAAACAAGAATAAACATTATCATTGGCAATATAAAAAGATTTTAAATGAAATATAGCTGGAACATGTGTCTCAAAACAATTTATTTGGGTTTACCTACTCGTGTGTGATGTATTTCCATGTTGGAAATGCATATGTGAACAGAAACAGCATTCCTGTACTTAAAGGAACACCCAGATTCATGGAAAAGAATTTCAAAACTTACTTTGCAAATATACCTGCTGAACCAAGTGCAAGAGAGACACAAACAATTGCACTTAAAGAGATGATTAGAATCTTAAAATAACCTCTTGGTTGGAATGTATGAGATAACAGGTGAATGTCTGGCATCTAACAGGATGCCCCATCCCCATTTAGAACAAGATGATAAAAAAATTGAAAAAACTGAAAAACCTAACAAAAACTTATAAATTTCACAGAATTCTCATCTGAAAATCTACATGAAATCAACTCTAGAGTATGAGAGTTTCATATGAGGATTCCCAACTATTCCTTTCAGCATAGTTACAAACTGGATTATATAAGGAAAGGAATGGTGCACCTTCTGCTAATGATACTATCATAAGTAAAACACTAAACTGGATACTCTACCAACCATCAAAGCTGCCCAATCCTGGTCTTTGAATCCAGCTAGACCCAGCAATGATCACAAGTAAAAGAAATTATAATGGAGTGATCCATTGGAGAGAACAAAAATATTCATTACTTTCGTAACGTTTGGGAAATTGGACAAACAATAATTGAAGCGCAACTGAAAAGAATTGCTACCCTCAACTGTGAAGCTTACATCAAATGGAATATTTAAAAAAAATTCCCATCTGTGGAACAGCTTATCATGGGATTGCTTCCATGCACACAACAACATGGTGGTCTTCAAATCCAATATCAACAAATACTTGTCATGACCTGTTCTCATAAGTAACCCAATTTTGTTTATTCCGGTCATTATTTTCAATCCTCTTGTATATTCTTCATTATTCAACATATAATCTATCCATCTCATTAATCCTTTATCCTCAAGCGGCTTTTATCCTTTATATGGAGACACATTAATGTTAAAAAAGTTAATCTTTCACTGTACCAGAAGATAATCTTATAAATTTTTACTATATGTCAGGATGATTCGCTCTCATAAATCCACCTTGTAGATCAGCCTGTCGCAAAGTCCAGATAATGGACAAAAGATTTGAAAGTAGGGTTTTGGATATAAATGTAACTTATAAAAAATAGAGTTTCGTTCCAGGAATCTTTGATCTCTAAAACACAATGAAAACAAAATGAATCAAAGAGTAATTATTTTATTGTGCATATTGTGTTAATGAATGTTCTGTTTTTGTGTGCCTTATTTTTAGCAAAAGATATCCAATAAACACCGGGGAGAAAACATTTTTCTCCTACATATGTATATCATCAGTTTCTAGGCTTCAGCATATTCTTGAATTTTTCACTTTACTAAAAAATCTGAGAAAGAAAATAGTTTAAAAAACAGAATATGAATATTTTTCAATTGTAAAATATCATCAGTTAATGTTTAAATACAGTTAATGTAAAATAAAAAATATATTTAGTGTTTTATTTTGAAATTTATTAAAGAAAAACCTCATTATTAGATTCATCCTTGCATTTTATTCATTTTCATAGTTTGCTAGTATCTACACTACATGCAGTTCAGAAAATGCTAGCCACATAAATTTCATACGATTTATTTAGTGTTTATGAACAGATTTAAAAAAAATTAAGATAAAAATTCAACCTGAGAAAACATCATCATAAAAAATTTTCAAAATGTCAAAAATGTATAGAAATTAATAAATAATCATAATTTCAGCTCCTTGACTAATTTTGGTGTGTGGACAAAGAACACATGCTATCATCCTTCCTGTTAGCCACTGTTTTCAACACTTGGGTCACAATTCTCCTGTTCGCATTTCACAGTCTTTAAAGTATTCAGGAAACTTCAGCGAAGATTTACAAAGTTCTGAATATGATGCAAATCATAATGATGAAAGTGATGCGCTTCATATATTTCAGTGCCATCTGCAGCATTTATATCTACCATAGTATACAGAAACAATAACATGATCACTAATTTTCATCATGTAGTCACTCTATTCTGTACTTCTGATTATTACATCATGTGCTATCATTTACCCATATTTTTCTTTGCTTATACCACCTCACAAATAAATTTATTTTAGTTGTTTGGGCTACTGTTCACATCTTGAATGTTATTTTCACTACGTATTGGCTGATGTAACCTCTGGCTTTCTTCAGGTGCATCTTTTCAAACTTAGCAATCTTTACAGAAATCCAAACTAAATTCTTTATTTAATCCACAAAGTTAGATTGTTCTCATTCTGTCGTCCATGATTGTATAGAAATCTTAATTCATTTAAATTTTATCCTTAGAATCACCTGTAAGGAAAATTGAATTTGACTCAACACCTTTATCCTATGCGCCACATCTAAAAACGCTGTGAAAATAACAAACAATATGAGAATAGTAATCATAAATAATACAAATAATCTAAAATTTTGAAATAACTTTTCTAAAATTTTGGTACTTATGCTACCATGCTGAAATAATGTCATTATTTTGAAAGCCATTCTTAACATGGAGAGGGAGTGAGTTTTATAACTATTCTGTACTTTCACTTAACAGTTTAATAAAAAAGATATTGTAAAACTCGAATTTAACTTGAAAATATGATTTAAAAAGATAGCATGGTAACATAAGTGCATAAGCATTGAAATTTGCCATTTTGAAATACATGGTGTCCAAAAAGTCACTGAAGGGTTTTGAATTTAAATAGATTCTTTATTTTTGATGATATCTTTCTGTAATTTTAACACAATTTGACTAAAACATTGGGAATTTTTTAAAAAATATATGCCAAATTCAAAGAATCTCTATTTATAAAGCATGTCTTTTAAATGTTACCCATTTTCAGCTTTGCATATTTGTGCTCTTTCCAAAACATTGTTCATGACAGATTGCAGAATCTCTGGATTGCGATTTAACTTCCTTATTTCATTTCTGATGTTTTCCTTCAATTCTTCCAGAGTTAACACAGACTCTTTCTTTAAAAAGTCAGGGCTAGTCAAGTCTTGGGAATGTGGTGGCCATTTGACATTGAGAAGCTCCATGGTGTCTTTCATCATATGTGCCATTGCCCCATCTTGTTGGAACCATAATCTGGGCCTATTTTGAATTTGTGGGTGCAAGATGTCTATAATCATGGTCCGGTATCTCTCTCCAGTAACAGTGATAGCATTTTCGTCTTGATCTTCACAAAAATAAGGTTCAATAATTTTCTCTGTTACTATACACCATATAGTGCACTTTATGGAACGCAACTGCTTTTGATGAATTACTCTTGGATTTTCAGAGTCCCAAAACCTGTAATTTTGTTTAACAAATCCATTCAAATGAAAATGGGCTTCATCTGGCGTAATCAACTTTTGCAGAAAATTGGGGTCATTTCAGACAAGTTCTTGCATTTGAATTGCATATTGAACCCTTGTTTGAAAATCTTCAGGCTTCAAGTGTTGAACAACCTGCACTTTATAAGGAAAGAGTTTTAAACTGTGCAGAATATTGTGTAGTGAACTTCGACATATTCCAAGTTGTGTGGAATGTTGTCGAATCAATGTTTCAGGATGCTGCTCCATGCTCTCGCACTCTTTCCCTATTTTTATTTGTGATGACGTTTTGAAGTCTGCCAGCTCGTAGAAGATTAAGTACAGCTCCTTGGTCTTCAAATCAGTGCACAATGTTTTGAATTGTGTTGTAACTTGGACTATCTCTTACATGAAAATGATGTCGATAAGCTCTTTGAATCAAAACAATTGACCCCTAATTTTGGAAAAAACGATTTCACAACTTGTGTACGTTGTTCAATGCTATACTTATCCATAATTAGTTTCCAAAATCTAGAGAAAAAGTAATCAATAATGGTAAAATGACAAAAATTTCCAACCCTTCAGTGACTTTTTGGACAAAATGCTTAATTTCTGAGTTTAATTCAATTGAAGTATTAGATTATGATTAAGGATACTTGATAATTAAAGAAATGCATTTATTCTGTGTTCAAATTATCTTCATTGGCTGTCAGTAAAGTGAAATGTCCAGGAATTGAAGTAATTGATTATCTTTATTTTTGGCTTACAAAAACATACACAAACACAAACTGTAAAATGATTATTCGCCTTGTGAGTTTATTAGAAAACAATAATTCACAAACTGATTAGATTTTAGAGACCAAAGTTCTTCCTCCTGAAGTTTTTCATGCATTTTTTTTCTTAACTCTCAGAAATCAAGGGCCACGATTTCTTTATGAGATAAATATCCGACTGTTTAATTCACAGTAAAAGAATATCCACATACTTTACAAGTATATGGCTTTTCTCATTATTTTAATTCAAGGAGACAACCCTTCTCCTTCCTAACACTTGCTTTTGTTCCACAGTGGGTTTCTACTGAAAAATTTCTGCATGTTTTATTATTGAAATCTGCTGTAGACATTTGGTGTGATGTTCCTACCTCATTCTCATTTTTGCATTATAGGAGCTCTTGATATATTGCCCAATGCAATGTGAGACTCGATTTGTATGGTTAATTTCAAACTGTATTCTGTTTGTTGGAGGTATGACCTGTCCATACATTGATCTGAGTAAATGACTTTATGTAAAGCCATAATTTTCCTGCTTTTTGTGTAAAGGCTATTGATATAGCCAACCAATAATGTCAAATTCATAGGAAACGAAAAGTATTGCCAATTGATTAGTGGCAGTTATTTTATTCTTTGGTGGAAATTTTGATGTGAAAATTTTTTTTTTCAATCATTGAAAATTTTCTGTTTTCAAAAAAGGTTTACTTTGGTGAGTTTGAAGAGATCAAGGGGCTCCTTTATTTCGTTATGATTTAAATTTATATACTTTGAAGTTATGATATATTATTATCTTTTCACAGCCAGAGTCCTTTTGTTACAATGATGGGAGCAGTTCTTTCAGGTTTATCCCATATAAAAATGCGTGGCTTTATGGCTTAGACTTACGTATTTGCCCATCTGCAGGTCTTTGTCATAGAACATTGTCTCCTTTTTATTTGATATTGCGAGTGAAGATTTATACCCCCAGATGTTTGACAATCTGTCAGTTTTTCCACAGATCTTCCAATGGAGATATTTACATGCTTTGATGTGATGGGTAGTGTTGTGTCCATCTGCTCAAATGCTCTTGTATCCAGTCATTAGATTATTTTGGCTCGTAATCACTAAATGTATAAACATATACATCAAGTGCACTTGAAAGTCAAATCACAAGGTAATAGTAGGAAAATAAATATTTTACTTGTTTAAAATTTAAAAAAAAAATTTTTAATTTTAAAATTTTAAACAAGTAAAATATTTGTTTATTTTCCTACTATTACGTTGTAATTTGGCTTTCAAGTATTATTATTTTATTCAAATTAAATCAACGTTTCTATATGAAATTCACACCCTTGATGATATACTACTCATTTTCAAATCCATTTTTGAGTAAGTCTTGGTCTTTTCTGATTATTATAATTCTTTTCTTGTCAAATGGAAATCTGCCATTCTTGAGCCATTGGAGTGAATGCTCCTTGTTTAAGCTCTTTCATGAATTTCCATGTTTTTTTTTTTTTCTCCATTTTATAGTATATTCCTTCCTCTTGTTTCTCACAATCCAGCTTCCACCTCCATAAGTTTTTCTTTCACTGCGTCAAACATACATGATGTTCTAAGAAAAAAAGCCATCTTCCTTTAGGTCTAAGAATGAGCTTAACGTTTTTCAACATTTACTTGACCATTATACTACAAGGTCATCAGTTTGTACGCAAAGTTAGCAATATAAGGTATGGATCATCTCTGTTTTGAAAGCATTTGTGCAGTGTTTTTTCATTGTTTGAATTGTCCTTTCCTCTAGGTTGTGCATATTGTGGGCTGCTTATTACATAGTTGTTACTGCTGCTTTCAACGTTTGTCACTAATGGATATTGAAGACATTACAGAGTAGTTTATTTCTTTGTTGGAGATTAGTTTGCCTAGAATGCCTCAGATTTCCAAATTATACTTCTGTAGAACCATTAAGAAACATTGGGTGTGGTCTTCATGAAAATGTTTAAAGACAAACATTTCGAGTTCAAGGGAGGGCAATAGTAACTCTCAAAAGATGTAAGACAGCAGCTAGCAAATGCCACTGGAGCTCAATCATTGTGTTTTTCTTCTAGCATGGCTCCATTGAAGAAAATCTGATAGGAAGTATTGGGTCAAAGTATTTTAATGTTGGACTTTGCGTAACTACATTTTATAGTTGCTATTATTTTTTTCTAACAAGAGATGAAGAAGTGCAATCTCATTTGATAAGCTAACAATGAATTTTTCTAAATAATTTATCATACCTACAAAATGCTGTAGTTTTGTTTCATTTGTTTGATGTGGTATGTTTTTGATAGTTTTGCATACATCACTGGCACTATGTATACCATATGGTATACCTACATGTGAATCTGAACTGCTGACAGGGTAAGTTGAAAGTGGGAAGCTTTAAACTTTCTTCATCAACCTTGATTTCACAGAATGCATTTGATGCATTGAGCTTGGTGAAAAACTTTGTATCTACCATTTTGTCCATTGTATCTGATGCTGTTAGTATCTTGCATTGCTCTTTTTTTATGGCCATGTTTAGATTTTGTGTGTCTTTTTTATGGCCATGTTTAGATTTTGTGAAGCCATCGGGTTATTTTACAACCACTAGTGATGAAACTCATTCTGTAGGTTCATATACCTATGAAAAAATCAATTCAGGTAACTTGATTATGTAGTAGAACTGATATCTATTCAATGTAGCTGCCTTCAGCCTCAATCACCGCCTCAATATGAGTCTGGAACTGGGAGAATGCCTTTTTCACAGCCATCCACCAAGCTCCCGCCGGCGATCGGGCTCACTTTGGTGTTGTAGGAGGTCATGTTGGTGATGTTCTCGACATCTTACTAGAGTAGTTCAGCAGGTTCAGGTTGGAGGAGGTGGGCCAGTGAGAGAAGGGTACAAAGTTGTAGCACTTCTTCTGAAGCCAAGCCTGGGTCTTTTTGGACTTGTGGGCTAGCGCCGAGTCCTGCTGCTACACCCAGGGTCTGCCAGTGGCCACCTGATTGCAGCAGGGGATCACCACACTCTTCAACACATCCAGGTACACTTTGGTATTGACTTTTAATCCGACTTCAAAGATGTGAGGGGGCATGATGTGGCCCTCACTTGAAACCACACCAAAAACCATAACCGTAATTAGAAACTTTGTTTTCATCACTCTGGGCATGTCCCTGTTTATTCATGGCAATCCAACAATGGTTCTGGCTGTTGTGCACCTGGTCCTGGCAGAATTTGTTTTTGTTTGAAAAAAAAAAGCATGCTTGGCTTCAGTTTATTGAGCAACCTGACCAACTTGATTAGCCTGAGGTTCTTTCTTTCCTCAGTCAAGATTAAGCTTGTCTGGTGTATGTGTAATAATACATAATTTTGTTAATCGTTCAAGTTCCTTTGTTAATTTTTTTGCAAATGCAAATGGAATATTCTGTGGATGGTTTATGACCAGTTTCATTTCTGGATCCATTTTAATATAATAAGTGCTAGGAAGTGTAGTAAGTTCTCCAAAAAGTTTTTGAATTCCAACAGAAAATCAAACTTGCTTGTGTTAATCTTGCCTACTCTTCAGTCCAAGTATGGGAGATGCATCTATTAATTCAGGAAAATCCATAAAAACTATGGGCAAATACTCTTCTCTACTTCTAGGTTATACAAGGAACCTAACTACTGAAATGTTGAAAGGCCCAAGCTCATGGGTGTCACTTTAAGAAAAGAGAACAGAACACAGATGGGTCTTAACAAGCATTTATCTTTTTCATGTCGTTGCACATATTTTTGGGGGTAGTTTAAGAGTTAAATAACTCTTTCGGATTTATGTCTCTTTCATTGCAACATTTCATCCCACTCATTCGTGGAATACATTGTCTTATTTTGATTTTTTATATATATATATGTGTTGCTTCATTATGAAGTTTTTGAGTCTGGCTGAGAGTAGTTTTTTCCTTGATGGGTTTCTTATAAGAAGTTGGTCAGCTATTTGGGTAGTGGGTGTTCTCTAGTGCTCTTTTTGTGGGTGTGAGTTATACTCACCATCAGATTGTAGGTTCTTATGCTTCTTTTAGTCCTGTGACATTGTTTCTGGGGTCCAAGACCAGGGCCTCCCTGGTCTGGTGGACTAGCCAGATTACTGCTAATGATAGCATTATATCCTTCAGCATTAGGGGAAGTTGCATCATTGCTTTCCTCACATACTCTAGTGAGTAAGTGTGTTTTGACAACCTTTTTATCCTGGATGATGTCCTGACAGTATCCTTTCTTATTTGGTTTCATATTTATGATTTTATGGAAGTTTTGTTTGGGTTTGTATCTTTTGATGTGTTTTTATACTGGTAAATCAGTAAGCCTGTTGACAGGTTGGACCGAGAACACCTGAGAAAGTGCTCAAAAGGTACTCTACAACCAACCCTCTTGTTTATTTTTAATTTATGCAGCTAAGGCTTTAATTTGTTGTGTTTCGATCAGAAAAAGAAACACGAATATACAAGTCAGAGAACAATAAAAGTGTATTTAACTTCAAATAAATACAGATATAAAATAAGCAGGTTGCAAAACAATTGCGTTTGCGGCTTTTTAAGAAGTTCAAAAAGTTCTTATTTTAGCATCTTCAGTTTGACGGCCCCATTCAAGTTCGGAAAGAAGAGAAATGAAATAATAAGTCTTTCCTCCACAGAGGTTCGAAAGAGCATTTAAAGGGAATCTCTAGTCCCGCTTAATAAATAGGTTGCTGTGATTGGTTGATGAGCAGCACCTTTGGCCAATGAGACAGGGCCTTATTTAAAGTGTAAGGAAAGGAAATGAGAAGACGAAAAGGGAGGTAACTCTAGTTACCATCCTCAATCATGATTTCTCGTAGGACTTCAATTGGAATTATACGACCTCAGTTGGAAATTTCCCTTTTGAAGTCGAGGCACTGCATTTTTATAAAGACTGATTATCTCCCCTGAAGAATTGCTTGTCATACACAGGTTGTCAACATAAAATCGATTTTTCAATATCTTAGTACACATGTCATTTGAAAAGTTACTCGCGTGATGATGCAGGACATAATATAAAGGGGTTTCCATTGAAGCCAAATATCAATGTACAATAACGATAACAAATCAACTCGTTTTCATCTTTCACAAAAAAAAACAAAATCTATTTTTATCTTCATCAGACTTGAGTCTGATCATAAGAAAAGCTTTTCTTATGTCACCTAGCAGAGCATATTTATCAGTGATGAATAAAAGTAAAAGTTCAAGCATATTACTCAACATATTAACACTCGGGTAACATGACTCATTAAGAGAATAACCACCTCCAGCCTTTAAAGTACAATTAAAAACAGGTCTTATTTGGGTAGTTACCTGTTTATCAAATCTGAAAACTGGTCTCTGAGGTATCCATATATATTTGTGAAAATTCTGTGGGGCAACTTCAATTCTCTCGATAATTTCTTCAGTCTCTTGTTGACGAAAAATATCAGTATAGGCCTCAGTCATTTTTTTCTTTTCCAAGGAAAGCATAGTTCTGTCAAGTACCTTCAAAGCGACTTGATAGTTCGAAGGCACAGAATTGATTTTTATCTTTATGCCAGGGTAAATCCACAAAATATGAGTTGTTTTTGAATTCAATAGACTTCTTGAAGCTATCGATTTTATTTCGGTCATAATCCGCGATTAATTCTTCATGAAGGGAAGTGCCATCAGTTTCCATAGCAAACATCCTTTCTAAATTTCTCTCCACATTTGAAGATTCAAATATATTAGAGAATGTATCCTGGTAGGTTAATTTGGATTCCAATATAGCGTTCAATTGGTGCTCTGGGCAACGGGCATGTTCCGATATTATAGTATGATAATTAGCACAATGATTGGATCTTCCAGTTCTTACAGGAAAGATTTGATCGGCATATAAAAAATGCTGAACGTTACCAAATGGAGCAATCCCTTGAGATAAATCCCATGCGTTTCCATTCATGCATTTTATAATTCTGGAGTTAGTCCTGAATTGAAATATATCTACACCTAGGATACTGTCAATTTTTATAGCATTGCTCTGTTTTTCACTTGAAAATGCCAACCTGTATTTTAATTTATTTAGTTTGGATTTACTTGACAGAAATTATCAAACTGAAATTGAATACCAAATTGGTCATCTATTAAAACCGGAATGGGGAGTTGTCTCCCTTTACCAACATTAACATTCAAAACAACTTGTTCAAGACTCTTTACCGTAACACCTGTATAGGTTTTCATCTGGTAATCGGTAAGATTCGAATCTCCATCAGAATATCTTAGTTCTTTTAATATTTTTTTGGAAAAATAAGAGTGCTGACTTCCAGTGTCTAATAGGCAATTAACCGTAGTTTTCTTTGTTCCATTATATAATGAAATAGCTACAACAGGTAATATGATGTGGTTTTCATCAACATGGGAAAATAGTGAAATTACTTTTTTGGGATTATCACATAAAAGTGTAATGTGTGCCTTAGAGGGACACAGTTTGCAGGAGAGAGAATTCTTCTGGTGCCCAGGGCAATCTTTACTTTTGTGTTTATAACTGGAACATCTGATACACAATTCCAACTGTTTACACCTCTCAACTCTTGCTTTATGAGTAGAGAATTTGCTGCACTTCAACATGGAGTGGCCACATATTGAGCAAAGTTTGCAGTATGTACCGCCGTAATTAGTAGAAAAATTCTCTAAGGCAGCATCTTCTTTCCCCTTTTCCTGATTTTTAACATGTGTTCCATCGCCTTTAGAATTAGTTTCTGCTGATCGTGAATATTTCTTATTCCTCAACAGCACGAACAGCTTCATTATAATTGTCAAATATTTGAGTCAAAGACGGGCAATTCGTGCCCACTCTGTGACTAATTTCCCTTCTCAAGACCACACGTAACTTTTCAAACATAATGTGACTGATCAACAAAAACCCAGGGGACTTATTCTAAAAAAATCGATTTGATATGACGTTTTCAGTTCCGATAAATCTGCTCTCGTTTCCACAAGGTATTGTTTCACAGACACAAATTCAGGGTCATATTGAGGAGAAGCAGAAATTATCTACTTAAAAATTTCATTAATAATAAAGGGGATATCTAAAAATTCCTTTGTCAGTAGATCGACAGCAACATTAAAATTTTCATCTTCCAATGTTAGATGAGAAAACAATTGTAAAGCATAATCACTTAAATAACTTTTCAATGAAGCCAATTTAGACTTACCGGGTTTAACAGCATCGGTACAGTTTTTGAATTGTGAAATAAAATTCTTGAATTCGAATTTGGATGGATTAATTCCACTGAAGGTTGCACATTGTAACTTGGGCATGGATAACAGAGGTACAGAGCCAACTTCAGATTTCTCCGATGTGTTGAGTTCTTCAACTGTGTCTTCGATGTCGGCAAGACGATCATTAACATTAGTTCAAAATTCAATTTCTTTCTTCTGTTCGTCAACGAAACCACAGTTCTTCAAATCAAACTCTGCTTTGATGCATATTGCTTTAATTTTTCATTCAAGGAACGAACTTCAACTAGCCCTCTTCCTCTTTCAGGAAGGTCATCTTCTTTTTAGTCCTTCACGCTGTTCCAGCATTTCAATGTTAAGTGTAATATCATCCTTTAAGACTTCCTGGGCAACTTCGAGAGCCCTTACACCCTTCAATGTCTTCAAATTCTCCATTTTAGGATTCACTCTTATTTATTTTAAATCAAACGTGAATCCGGTTCTTCTTCTTTTCTCAAAGAGCGGCAAACAGTTTGTAAAACAGCCTCGCCAGAGAATCACAGCTTTTGAAACACGTGGAGTCCCAAGTAGACCAATAATGTTTCTATTTTTTTGTCTCCCCACGAGAGCAGAGTTTAACTCAAGAATAGTAAAATATATTTTTTTTTGTTGGTCGGGGGTGGGGGGGGATAAGCAATAAATAAGCTTTACTTTAAAGGGGTTTATTTTCTTGTCACAAGATAAATAATAGCAAAGAATTTTCTTTTTTTCTTTTTTTTTTTGGAGAACAATATTTCCAAGTCCACACGAGGTCATAAAGGTCTACTCGTTCGCGCCTTGAGAATTTAAACACAGTTCGTTCATGTGTATATAGAGATTTTTTTATATATATAAATAGGGAATTTCTTTAAAAGTGATCTGTATTTTTTTTTTTTTGTGTGTTTTCTTTTTTCGCAACAACCCGCTAAACTTGAGAATTGTTTTGCAACCTGCTTATTTTATATTTGAAGTTAAATACACTTTTATTGTTCTCCGACTTGTATATTCATGTTTCTTTTTTGTCTGAGTCCTAAGTGTCTCGTCGAAATACAACAAATTGCAGCTTTGTTTTCTACTGCTTTAGGGAATATTCGGTTTTGAGTTTATTCATCTTCCCCCCCCCCCCCGCTGAGCTTTCACAATAGAAAGGCAAATATCCGGGAAGTTTCCTTTTGGAGTTTTTGTATTTTCTGTTGAAGCCTACTTTTCCAGACTGGTTCATTTGTTTTGGTCTTAAAGTTTCCCTCAGTGCTGGCCCATAAGTTGCATAGTTTATTTCAGTTAGAAACACATTAGTTGGGACAATACTTGTGAGAGCATGATTAACTTTTGTAACAAGAATCTTGAAGGCTTTGTTACAATTCATTGTCACTAGAATGGGTCGAGCTCCAACAGCCAGACATCATGCCATTTTTATCCTGTTAGCCAGTTCTTCCTCCAGCTCTCTCTACTCTGTATCCAGTGTCATATGCCCAGATGGGACATTGCAGCGTTGTTTTTGCCCAGGTTTGTTTAGTTGGGATTTTTTCGGGGCTGAACCTTGGGGAGAGTTATTGTTGTTTATTGGACATTGCCTTTAAGAATACATATCCTCTGTTGATGTTGGCTTTGGTGAGATCATGTCAGGTAATTAAGGTGAAGTGAGTTCCTGTATAATGTGTGGGGAGAGAGATGGGGTTGTTTATTGGGCAGAGATCATCTTTAATCATCAAGCGAATGTCTAATCTTGTTGGAAATCTGCTCCCTAGCTTAATGAAGTTAAACTTCTGACATGTGAGTTTTTCTCTTGCGATGCCTTTCTTATTTGATATTTGAAGATGTTTTTTGCTGTTCTTGACATCTTTCCTTAAGTTTTGAATGTTTTCTTTTTGCATATTCTATCGCCCATATAAGCGTCTATTTGTCCTCCCTGCTCCATTGCGTTTGTGTAAATTCGGTTGTGTCTCTTTAGCCAAAGTGAACCTTCGCTTTGTCAAGAGCTTTACACTCTATTGCATCTTTTACCTCTTCTGTGAGATATTTATCTATCTGTGACACAATCGAAAGTAAGGTTTTGATTGTTGTCCCTAATACTTTTTCTTTTCATAAAAGAGATCTTATTTGAGCCTCAAACATAGTTTTCTTTTTCCCCATTTCTCATACCTTGAGTAGGCGAAACAGAAGAATAATTTTCTTCTCAACAGACCACTTTATGAAATTATAGTTTCTTTTTTGGTGGTCTTTGTTTGGTTTTGCCGAATTCCAGGACTAGAATTCGTCTGGTCTGGTCTGGTGGAGTATCCAGCTTAGTGTTGTTACTTGTGGTAACATCACTAGGAGAAGGAGCACCGTTGCTTTCCTCATATGACCCAGTGCATAGCCATGCTGAGGGGATCTTTTTATTCTGAGCGACATCCTGCCAGTTTGTGAATTCTGAATTTCTTTTCATTTGTGTTTGATTTTGGTCAGTGTTTACTTGAAACTTGAAGTCATGTCAGAGTTGCTGACAAACCCCTGTATAACCCTATACTCTCTGGGCCGCATCTGTTGAATCCTGGTTCACGGGATCATACTTGTGATGTACCCCTTGCCATGTCCGTCGTTCCCACTCACAGGACCATAGATGCAACCCAGCAAGGCTACATTCTTAATTGTCTAGTGGTGGACCCCTCAGGGTGACCAGACTCTCACTGGTCACTGGAAAATACCGCTCTGCTGCTCAGGGCATGCAAAACATGCATGACCCTGAGTCCGTGTGACAACATTGTCCACTTCAGTCATCACTTTGACTTTGTGATGGATCTGGTCTGTGTCTTCCATCGTCTGGCGTCAGGGCTTACCTGAAATAAACTGCATTTTTATTTAGGCCGGCAATCAAGAAACAAAGAAAAACTTGGGGTCATTTTCTTATAAACCAAACAAAATAATCATTTATAAATCATTTTAAGATATTCAGGGTAAAAATTGTTTAAGGTTGAGTTCTTTGGGTTCCTAACAGCTTCGTGATGCAGGTTGTATAACTTAAGTTCATTTAGTTAATTTCCCAGCTAAGAACAAGAGCTTTTTCACTTCGCTATTATGGGGGTTTCTGGCCCTCACCCTACCGTGCGGGAGGCCACAGTGATGTGAACTCCTTGATGCTAACCAGCAAAAGACTACTATTTCTAAAAACATAATGGTTTTTATTAAATCGACTTCTTCCCCCTCTGTCATTTATAGATTACTCTTTCTTTTCTTTCTTCTTTCTCTTTCATACCCATATCTCCCTTTAATTATCTTTTCCACCCTTTTTCTTTCTTTTCCACCCTTTTTCTTTCTTTTCCACCCTTTTTCTTTCTTTCCCACCCTTTTTCTTTCTTTCTCTTCAACTCCAATTACTTTTCTCTCAAAGAAACTGCATTATCTGTCCAAACTAACTTATCATTTGTTTGTTGGTCTGGCAACAGGTGAACCAAATGACAACATCTCCCAGACACCCAAGCAGACATTTTGAATCTAAGTTATTGTACTTGTCTCCCTCAATTAGTTATTTAAAATTAATTTTTACCAAACCCAACCAGGAAAACGATCCCTTTTTCCAAAGAATCCTATTATCAGATTTATATTTTCCTTTCATTGAAACAGATATTATTTTTCCGATGGATAGAATATCATGAACATCTGTCGTTCCTTGACCAAGTGTCAGCATGCACTCCCCAACCATACCTCATCCTCTCTCATCTTCATCTAGCTGAATGGGATACCTGGCATCACCCGGGATTCCGTTACACTTGTAGAGAGAGACCAAAGATACCTGAGGTTGGAATCTAGTAGGCACCGGTGTGTGTTCGCATATGTATAACTAAATTGTTTTTCTGAGTTAAAGAATATCCACATATTTGACAAGAATGTGGCTTTTCTCATTTGAGTTCAACTTTAAGGTAAACATTTTGGTATGAATTATATTTATATCAGAAGGTTTTTTAAAGATTTATTGCTGCTGTTTGTATTTTGCTATAGTTTGCTTATCTAGGTATTTTGCTAGATTTTTTTTTATTAAATCAGTTACACCTACCACAACCGGTATAATGTTTATTTCTTTCTTATTGTTTTCAAGATATTCTTGGGTCCATAATATTCTGTTATCTTTTCACGTTTGATACATTCGTGGCGGTTTTATAAATAATGGGAACAGTTCTTTCAAGTGTGTTTCATATGATAATGTTTGATTTGATGGCCTTGTCTTATGTCTGTGCCCATCCGTCAACTTTGTTTGATTTTAAGCATGACGGCTCATGCTTGCGGATGTTTGGCCATCAGTCAGTCATTGCCTATGGCTTTATTTTTAATAATAACTGCATAGAGGGTGCACACACACACACACACACACACACACACACACACACCATCTACAATCCAGGGATCATGATGGATAGCTTAAAGAGACAGCACACTCTTTTTGTTTTGAATATTTGGTCATGGTTTACTTCAAATGGGTAGTATTTTCATGTCAAGATCTCTGACAAACTCTAATAAAAAGGAACAGAAGAATGGTATTTAATAATTTTGACCCGGGTTGTATTTGCATATTCATAACAATTGTTTCTGAGTAGAAGCATATCCACATATTTGACAAGAATATGGCTTTTCTCATTTCTCTTTACAGAAAGTTCTCTTTCTTGCCTTTACTTTCTGTTAAGAATTGTGACGTAACAATATATTTTTTCAGATGCTTAAGAATATCCACATATTTGACAAGAATATGGATTTTCTCATTTTGCTTCAGTTAGGGAGATAAAGGGGGGGCTCTTATTTGGGATAACATTTGATAAGTGTAATAATCTATTTCTATGGATCCTCTTGTATGTTCTTATCATAGACCATCATCCCTTTTCTATTTGATACTATCGGATGTAGATTCATGTTCAATCTATTCTATTACATCTCATGAAATAATTATAAACTTTGTTGTGGCAAACTGTGTAGAGCTTATCTGCCAAAATGATTCTGCTCGGGGCATGCAAAACCCTAAGTCCATGTGGCAACATTGTCCACTTTGGCCGTCGCTTTGACTTTGTGCTGGATTGGTCTACAGATTTTGACTTTGTGCTGGATCTGGTCTACAGATTTTGAATGCTCGAATGGCAAAACTGGTACTGTTTATTTTTTTTGTTGTCCGGCCATATTCTTGAATCCGTCTGTGAGTGTTTACTTATCTGGTTCTGATGTAATAATTTGTTTCTAATCAAGTGGAAGTTTGTTACTTAGTGCAGCCTCTTTTCAACCGTTATTAATAGTTAGTTATTCCATGCTCACAGATTTACTTCAATCTGTACTATTGAATCTCTGAACAGATCTGATACTGTGTAGTGATTATCTACCAAAATGATCCTACATCCAGACATTAAATTCGACAGATTTTCAATGTCCGAATTGAAAACCTGGTATTGGTCATTTTTTGTTTTCCAACCATTTTCTTGAGTCTTGTTCTGCTATAGTAATTTGTTTCTTATCAAGTGGAAGTTTGTCACTCTTAAGTCATTGCAGTGAAGCCTCTTTTTAATATTCAGTTCTTCTATGAATTTTCCTGTTCTCTTATGATGCCACTGTTCTTCTTGCTTTGTCTTTAGCTGTTTTACAAGGGTTGTTCAATAAGTAATGTTCCTGATTGAATTCTCATAATAGTAGAACGATGAAACTTGTCAGTTATTAATCTTTATCTACATAGTTTTGCATTTCTCTCCTCGTTTAAGGCAGCTCTGGAAACAGTTTTTGTAGAACACCCCAGGTTAGTCCTCCAACCACAATGTGACTTTGGAAATGAAGGCTGCATGATCTGGGAAATGTTTTCCATTCAAAAACAACTTCATGACTGAGAAGAGATGAAAATTATAGGTTGCAATATCAGTAGCATAGGGGATGGGAGAAGATTTCATAGCCACACGTCCATGCTTCTGATCTGGCAACATGTATGTTGTGAATCAGAGCATTGTGTTGTCTTGCAGGAGGAATATACCTTTGCTGATCTTTCCCTGTTTCTTGATTTTGATAGCTTCTCTTAATTTCCTCAAAAGTGAAGCATAAGAGGCTCTTGTAATTGTGGTATATTTTGCCAGGAAATCTATCATCACTACTCTGTCCTGATCCCAGAAGATTGTGAGCATTACCATGCCAGTGAATGGGCTGCACTTTTGCCTTCTTTGAAGATACTGAGTTCTCTGTTGAGTTCAAGTGCTTCTACTACATTGACTGGGCTTTAGTCTCTGGATCATAGTAATAGACCCAGATTTCATCCTTTGTAATTAGTCTTTTGAAAAACTTTGACTTATCTTCTTGACATATTTCCAAATTCATTCTCGAGCATTTTCTCTTCTGGGAATCTATCTGGCAGACACCATATACATATGCAAATAGTCATGAATGATATTCCACAAACTCTGTACTAATCTTGATCTCTTGAAACCATTTGGTAAATAGTCGCAAGTTGATCTTCCAAAATGGCAGCCTTAACTTTACTGACAAATGCCTCATCAATGACAGAAGAGAAACGACCAGGTTTGGGTGCTGTTTTCTCAGATCTGGCCATTTACAAGTTCATATGGTGAGGTATCATTACAATACGTTTCTTTCATTTTATCAAAAGGTTTCTGTGCTGCGTGCCCTTTCAAATTCAAAAAAACTGATCACAGTGCAACACTCAACATGCTCCATTTCACTCAGTTCAAACACATGTAAATCAGAAACCACAATTAGTTTAGAACTGTAATTTGCCACATAACCCATAGAGATATAGATCATTGCATATGTAAAATTTCAGCTAGATCAGATACATCAGTGTTTGTAGATGACAGTATTTTCAAGTTTTCATTCTGTTGGCCTAACATTATGGATACTCAGTTATACAAGTGCCAGTTATTGTCACTTGGCTTATGGCACTTATTTTTGGTTTGTGGTGTCAATTCTATTTGACAATCTTTT
This sequence comes from Euprymna scolopes, assembly GCF_053919585.1. NCBI lineage: Eukaryota > Metazoa > Mollusca > Cephalopoda > Sepiida > Sepiolidae > Euprymna > Euprymna scolopes. The sequence continues at coordinate 69,429,684 of NC_136506.1, forward strand.
AAAGTTGATTCTTTTTCACGTCTGTCATGTTAACAGAATGTCTGTTGTTCATACCTGGAACTTTTTTTTATCTATATATTCCCTCATTTTCTTATAAATGGTTGATTTCAATGAGATCCAAACCGATTTCTCCTCATTTTATGAGAGATGTATTCTATCCATACATTTCTGTTGTAAATGACTCTATGCAAGGTCAACCTTTTTTTCTTAGATCTGAAAAACCCTGCAGATACCAATGTTAATTCATAAAAAATGTTCATTACAAATAAAATAATAATTAAAGAAAAAATTAGAGTGACAGATTATGTACATGCCAGTGAGAAAGATAGAGAGACAGATAGAGGGATAACTTGTCTTGCCACATGATGCGACCCCATTCTCTGCTTGAAGTGTTGCCAAAAGAGAGAGACAAAATCTGTCCAGAATTCACATGGATTCAGTGACACCTCTGACCCTTAGGATGTCACTCTAATTGAGAAGAAATCCTTCATAATTGAGACAATTGTTATTTTATTTTTGTTCCTATCCAGAGTGCCCTTTTTTGGGAGCTAGATTTTCCCACATTAAAAACCGACTTTTGTCTAACTCTAACCTCGTGGGGAGGTGAGTAAATAGGAACATTTATTTTTTTATATTTGTTGTGTTTTGTTGGACATTGTTCTATTAAATAAAATTTAATGTACCCTTTATTTTTTTTTAGTTCATATCGAACATTTAATTAAAAATTAATTTTTTGAACTTTCTTTGAAAGAATGGAATATTTCTCCAACAATTATATTTTTTAGTAACGTAAATTATTCAATGCTTACATGTTGTAACACACAAACAAACAAAATTTTAACACATTTAAATATATTTCAATGTCCACATGTTCCATATTCTCATTTTTAAAACATGACGTCTCTTCCGAAAAATACATATAACTTTAAAATATTTGGACATAGTCAATGACAGTTTTTTTTATTATTAAGAGAACACTTTAAAAAACATTCTCATGTAAAAATTATTTGTTTACAATTTTAAAAACTAAAACAAAATTAAATTAAATTTTCAACTTCCATGATGGACTTTTTTAACCTCATAAGAAAACAAACAGTTAAACATATCAACATAATATTTGTTGTATTATCAATAAATAGTATTGTTTCTTTAATTTATAGTAACAGTATTATCAAACGTTATGAAAGTACTTGAATACAGTTCTAGTTAACTACGCATTTAATTAATACAAATTATTTTACTATATCTGGTTGGAATGAAATTTTTCCTTCTAATGGCACGTATCCAAATAAAGACTTGCTCATTCTCTTTAGGAAAAGAAAATATATGTACCTTGAGGCCTTTTTGATAATCCCCCTGACAATTTGGTACAAGACAAGAATAAACCATGTTGGACAGCAAGCTGAAAACTGTAGACGAAACGGCTACTGATAGGGACACTTTAACGACATCTCACTCTGGTAATGACGTCATGTTCTCAGATTCGCTGACCTCCTATCTCGGTAGCCTCGGTAATAGTCAGTAGAAAGTATGTTAGCTGATATTGTATCTCTCTCTCTCTCTCTCTCTCTCTCTCTATATATATATATATATATATATATATATATATATATATATATATATATATAATGTGTGTGTGTTCTTTTCAAATGAGATAATGAAGATCCACATATTTCACAAGAAAATTGTTTCTGCCAAACGTACACATGTGCTCTTTCAAAATGATTTATTTGTGACTATTTTACAGGCAAATGGTTGTATTCGCATGTACTTTTTGAATTGACCCGTGAAAAAAAAAAAACAGGTGTTTGTATATTTCACAGAAAAATAGTTGTATTCTTAAGTTGTTTTTTTTTTCATGAGAGGATGAAGTTCCGTATATTTCACATGAAAATGGTTGCATTAACATGTACTCTTTAAAATTTATTTGTCTATTTTCCAAGACACTGGTTGCATTCACATATTTGAAAAAACAAGGGATTGGACCTAGTAATTCACTCCCATTCATCTATTTGTTCGCACTTTTCTCAATAACCACACCTTGGATTTTTTTAAATTTTGCACAAACATTAACTATGGTGAAATTAAATTTTTGCCAGAACAAATTTTCCAAGATAACTCTTGTTATCCCTAGGGAAGATTATAGGGGTAAAATTGCCCTCAAATCGTTTGTCTCTTCATTTGCTCACACTTTTCTCAATAATCACATTTTTTTTTAAATTTTGCATAAACATTAGTCACAGTGAAAGTAAATTTTTCACTCATCTGAGGCATTACACATGCTGGGCTTGTTTTGAGAAAATAAATATCCGTATATTTCACAAGAAAATGGTTGTTCTCTGTAAACTTTATAAAATGAATGTATTAACATCTCTTCCGAATGGATTCATGAGAATAATTTATTTATTTAAAATGTTAATCAATTAGTTCTTAGAGGTCATGGTGTCTCCTATCAGCTATTTGATTTCTCTATAAGTTGCATTTATACCCATGAGCTCTTATCATATTGTTAGATATTGACAGAATAAACCCTCTATCAAATGGTTAGTTGAAAATAAAAAATAAATGAAATGGCAGCCGGGGTCAACTTGCTGAACTTGAGCTGATGACTTCAAAACTGAAAATTAATAGAAACTGACATAATGTCACATGGCTCAAATAAAAGTGGGAAAGAAGACGACAGTGTTTGGAAGCATGCAATATGTGGACATGAAAAATGAAATGAGCTGACAAAAAATGATTAAACAGTGATTATTGATATCTTTATGTCTTTCCTTGCTAGTTTGTGATTTGAAATGAAGATCAAGTCAAATAAACCTATTCTGTCTTCTATCAGCTTTGTTTTGACTTGATTCTTTTGAAAGTATGAATAAGGAGTTTTCATTTCAGCATGGAGTGCCCTTGATCTAGGGGGATCACTACAGAAATGCATACACAAGTAACGACTGGCAACCAAGTTATAAATAGAATTTTCAAACTTTAATGTTTCTGTAACAATTATGCCAACTTAATTTCTGAATGTATTACACAAGGTTCAAATGTAACAGAATAGCTGGAGATTGGGATTTATAGAGATGCAGTTGAAACGTTTCAGGTTTATAATTATGTATTTCTCACATTTTTTTCTAAATTGTGGGGGTCGCCTGGCCTTTTTTTGGGAACTGACTTCCTCCACAAATAATAAAAATGAAAATAAGAAATCTTATGTGCAACAAAAACGGAGGTTTATTTCCGGAATAGAAATAACAAACAATAACAAGCAAACATAGTTCTCAATATTTCAGAGTTCTTTTTTTTTGAGTTCATATGAAAGATGGAGAATCTCCTTTTTTTTTGTGTTCTTTGAATGTTCAAATATGTAACAGAGACAATATTAAAGTTCGTCTGTTAAAAGAGAGTATTAATGCGCGGAGCAGTGGAAATGAAATAATAGATGCTTGCACGCGTGGCAAGTCCTAATGAGAAAGCGTTGAATGAGTCGGAAGAGTTTAAAGAGACGAAAGAATGCTCGAAAAGGCTAAGAGACTAAAGAGATAGATTTTGTGTTTGTGCATGTTTATATATGATTTGATCGGCTCCAAACGAGCTCTAGAAAATCAGTTTTAAAATATGTCCTAGGAGGAATTCCATTGGACGGAAGACATCACATGGGGTGCTTTCAACTAGGTCCGCACCTTTGGTATATAAAGATCACTCCGGAATTTGCGTGGGTGTCATTTTTCATTTTTTTAACGCGCCGAAACAATCAATTGCACTGCGCGCCTACATTGTATTTAATGATTTTAAATTTGAATATTAAACTGTGCCAACTGGCACAAATACTCCCCTCAGATTGGAAAAAAAAAAAGGTTTGTTTTTTTTCAATATGTAATGTATTCCTTGAAATGTTTCGGCCAGTGGACTTTCCTACCCGTTTTTGTCGTGGGTTTGGTGTCCTTGTCATTTTCTGCTGGACTCCCATGTTCTAAGGGAATTTGTTCTGGTGGGGAAATTGTCTGAGGGTATTCCTCAATGTATGCTGATTCAATTCGGTCGATCACGATGTTGTCTTTCCTGTCTTTCCCTTCTTGTGCAATTAATTCCATAGTTAACGAACTGGAATTTAGTGAAGTTATTGCAGCTCGTGATAATGCGTCCGCCACGATGTTTTCTTGCCCCTTGACGTATCTGATGTCTGTGGAATATTGGGCAATATAATCAAGGTGTCTGATTTCTCTTGGACCATATTTATCTACATGCGTATGCAGTGCATATGTTAACGGTTTATGGTCAGTGTAAATACAGAAGTTTCTTCCTTCTAACAGATGTCTAAAATGTTTAATTGACAAATAAATTGCTAATAGCTCCCTTGAAAAGGTACTGTACTTTGTCTGTGTCTTGTTCAGTTTGGCTGAGAAAAACGATATAGGGGTCATTGTATCCCCTGTCAGTTGATGTATAACTGCTCCTACAGCTATGTCTGACGCATCTGTTGTAAGTGTAAGCTTCGATTCTTCGCTGTCCTTAATATAATTCAATTTTGTGAAATTGACTAAGGCAGTTTTAGCTTGATGGAAAGCTTTTAAAGCTGATCCTTCCAGTTTTAATTGTTGGTTTTTCGTTTTGTTCTTCAATAATGACGTTAACGGTGCAAGGATTGTGGAACAGTTGGGTAAAAATCGTCTGTAATAATTAATTATACCTATGAAGCGACGAACTTGTCTAACAGACGTAGGTTGTGGAAAATCCGTAATGGCGCTTACTTTTTCGGGTAATGGTGATATACCATCCTTATCAATTGAATGTCCAAGGAAGTTTACTTCTTGCTGACTGAAAATACATTTGTCCAAGTTTATTTTTAAACCGTAATGGGACAGTTTTTGAAAAACTTGTTCCAAGTGTTGTTTATGCTCGTCGAGGTTTCTACTAGCAATTAGGACATCGTCCACGTAAGCGAATACGAATGGAAGGTCCCTAAAAACCTCGTCTATTAACCTTTGGAAGGTTTGACAAGCGTTCCTAAGTCCGAATGGCATTCTGACGAATTTGTAAAGTCCAAATGGTGTGGTCAGTGCTGTTTTGTGGATATCTTCATCCGCCACCGGTATTTGGTAATACGCTTTTACTAAATCCAGTTTGGAAAATACCGTGGCATTTTGCAGTCCGATTGCAAAATCGTGAATGTGTGGGATAGGGTATCTATCCGGTACAGTTTGTGCATTTAATCTCCTGAAATCGCCGCATGGACGCCATGTTGTCGCGTCTGCTTTCTGTACCATGTGTAGAGGAGATGACGACGCACTTTTGGAAGGTCGGATAATTCCTTGTTGCAACATGCGTTGAAATTCATCTTTTGCGATCTTGTACTTATCCGGCTTTAGACGTCTGGGGGTGGCGTAGACGGGTTGTCTATTCGTTTTAATATAATGCTTTGCATTATGTTTAATATTATCTGTGACCTTGAATGGCTGAGTAAGTTGTGGGTATTTTTGAAACAGCCAACGAATGTACGTCTCTTCAGGTAAGGCAGAACTAATCCCAGTAGACTGGTATCTTGTGGTGATACCTTTAATTACGATTTTTGTTTGGTTATCCGTCAGTGTGCGACTAGTCATGTCTACTGATAGATTAAACCGTGCTAGGAAATCTGCTCCTAATATTGGTGTCGTCACGTTGGCTATGGTAAAAATCCACGGAAATGTGTGGCGCAGGCCGAGATTGACGTCTAAATATTTTTCACCGTATGTCGGTATTTGTGTGCCATTAGCTGCTTGGAGGTGGTATGGCTGTGGAATAGCTTTTTGTTTACGTAGAGGTGGTATCACGCTGATTTCAGCTCCAGTGTCTATTAAGAAGTTATATCCGTGATTATTGTCACAAATATAAAATAGACGACCTTTAGTGGAAAATCCAGCGACAGTCGTCATCTCTACTGGCCGGAATAATCGTTTCCCTGATTCTTGTTTTTAAAAGAACAAGGATAAGTGCAACGCCGAGCTTGTGTGCCAAATTTTTTGTGGTAAAAACAGATTTCGTTCGCTCGTTCCCGTGTGTTGCTTCGACCTCTACTAAGACTTCGTTTTCGGTAGTTCGATCGTTTATTAAATGAGTAACGATGGTTTAATTGCATTAATTCCTGCACTTGTCGAGTGAGATTTTCGACCGTCATTTTTAGTCCCGATATATCATCGTCGCACGTCTGTTTCTGCTGTGCTTGTGCTGAGTTTACTTTGCGGTGCCTCAGATTTTCATGGATTCGATCTGCCATATCAGCGAGTTTTTCAATATTTGTCTCTTCCGTTGTGGGTGCTAGAATTTGTACTGTTGTGTCTGGAAGTTTATCCAGCCACAGACTTCTCATTATATTTTCGGACATTTTCTTGTCCCCTAGCAATGTACACATGTATCGCAAAAGTTGTGACGGAGTGCGATCTCCCAATTCTACTTGGGTGAAAAGATTGCGTAACCTTGTTTCGTTTGAAAAGCCTGTCCGTCGTAAGATGGCCTCCTTAAGTTCGTCATATGGGTTGTCTTCTGGCACATTCTCCAATAAATCCGCCACCTCTTCGACGACGTCTGCCGGGAGTTTTTCCACCAAGTAACAGTATTTGGTTCGTTGAGACGTTATCCGCTTTGCGTCGAAAAGGGCCTGGATTTGGATAAACCAGGTCTTTATGTTGGTAGGATTAAATGCTGGTATATTTACCGTTAACGTTGCCAGAGGTTTTTCAACACAGGAAGGTTCCATGTTTGTTTTCTTCGCTCGAAAGTGATTTCAAAGCCTTTAAACTGTCAACTGACTTTATCCGAGGACGCGGAGCTTGAAACTGTGGTCGAAAAAAAATTGTCGCTTTTGCCGCTGAGTCATGGTTGTTTAATAGCTTATAAGATTCCGTTGTGCATATGATTTCTGCGTCAGGTCACCAACTTGTGGGGGTCGCCTGGCCTTTTTTTGGGAACTGACTTCCTCCACAAATAATAAAAATGAAAATAAGAAATCTTATGTGCAACAAAAACGGAGGTTTATTTCCGGAATAGAAATAACAAACAATAACAAGCAAACATAGTTCTCAATATTTCAGAGTTCTTTTTTTTTGAGTTCATATGAAAGATGGAGAATCTCCTTTTTTTTGTGTTCTTTGAATGTTCAAATATGTAACAGAGACAATATTAAAGTTCGTCTGTTAAAAGAGAGTGTTAATGCACGGAGCAGTGGAAATGAAATAATAGATGTTTGCACGCGTGGCAAGTCCTAATGAGAAAGCGTTGAATGAGTCGGAAGAGTTTAAAGAGACGAAAGAATGCTCGAAAAGGCTAAGAGACTAAAGAGATAGATTTTGTATTTGTGCATGTTTATATATGATTTGATCGGCTCCAAACGAGCTCTAGAAAATCAGTTTTAAAATATGTCCTAGGAGGAATTCCATTGGACGGAAGACATCACATGGGGTGCTTTCAACTAGGTCCGCACCTTTGGTATATAAAGGTCACGCCGGAATTTGCGTGGGTGTCATTTTTCATTTTTTTAATGCGCCGAAACAATCAATTGCCCTGCGCGCCTAAATTGTATTTAACGATTTTAAATTTGAATATTAAACTGTGCCAACTGGCACACATAAATGAATTGTAACACTTTCTGCATTTTTTTCTCTTTGCCACCCCAGTATTTCTGCCAAAATGGAGCTTATTTCAGTCAAATTATTCAATTTCATCACTGTTTGAATGCATTTATCTTTACCCTTCTACAAATCGAAAATGCACAGACATATCAGAGTTCTTTTTGCGACATTCACTAGTCCTGATGCATAGTTCTACTTTGTTCATATTGATCTAGTAAAAAATTCTAGCTGGACCTTGGGTGGTCAACTAAAGTTTCTTTTTTTACTCTGCATTTATTTTACATATTGGCTTGAAACCATTGTTATGTGACACCTTTGCAGAAACTGTAGCACTAGCCCTAACTTAAGGCTGAATTTTGTCTCTCTGAAACCATTACATGGCAGACAATTCAGATCTCATTAATTCCAACAACAAAATGCATGCAGACTAGAAGATTTTATTAAACGTTCAATTGGCATAAAATACTTTCATCATCAATTGAATGATGCTTTACATGCTGCTCCAGGTTCATAGCAATGGAATGAATATGTAGTAGTAGTAATGCAGCTATCCAGTAAGATTAAGGATATTTCATGACAGAATTGATTTATGCCGTAAATTATCAACAGGTGCAAAATAGAATGACCCAATGTCACCAAAATAATTATCTCTTGGATTTTAATCATGTTTTAGGCATGCAGCTTTTCACATGAAGGGGCACTTTTCCACCACTTTTGGTGCAAGTGTATTGATGAGCAGATGAAGGCCTGCTTGGCAACAATCAAAATTGACCTGAGTACACTATGAGACCTACAGGCACTGATTCGGAACCTGATCTAAGGTTGCATTGACATCTTCTGACAATTTATAAGCTGCCAGAAAAGCCGATGCAATTAATCAGCAATCAACAAAGGTAAGTTTACAATTTCAAGAAAATCGATTGCAACAAGAAATCTTTTTAAAATCGAAAGTGAACTATTCTCAACATGTTATATGAAAGAAGACTCAAAGTCAGAAATAAGTGAAAGTCTTTGAAAGGAACATTATTACAAATTTGCAGGGAGGTACACAAATACAAAAGGTAAAACATGGTTATCCATTCTTACCTTAAAATCACTTTCCAATACTTTTTTAAAAGATTTCTCCTCACACTTGTTTCCATAAGATCAAAATTCATTTTTGATACTTTCTATGAAAAAGAAAACATTTTTTTCGTTCATAGTTGTGTCCAGGTTTTAGTTGAAAATAAAACAAAACTTATTTCATGAAAAAGAAATTATACTTTTCTTGAAAAAAAATCTTTCATATAATTAAACTTATCTTCTTGTGTTGAACTTTTGTTTTCAGTGTTTTAAATTTATTGTCTGGTAATGTTCACATCAGCATTTTCTGGCTGCTTATCATAAACTGCGGAACATGTGATCTTGGGTTAAGTTCTGGATTAGTAGTTAATGCTCGACTATAGAATCATATTGTGTGACTCAGCTTAGGATTATCGTAATTGGATTATAATGGCCAAAGAAATTAATTGCTCAATCTATTTCTCTTTCTTTTCTTAAATGTTAAAATGGTTCTGTCAAATTCCTGTTTTAGAGAATATAAACCTTTACTTCAAGAATGAAATGATTAACAGCTGAGCAGAGACATACGCCACACTCTTAATAATCATCGACTACTCCCTCAATGAACAGAATATGACAAGATGGACACATGATCTACTATACATCAACCAAAAGATAAAAAAAATTGGGTAAAAAGCAGAAAAATGGACCTAACATACATCAGCACAAACCATTAAATATAAATAATCGAATGATTACGTATGTAAACAAAATCTGAGATAATTATTAACTTAATGGAGAAAATAAAAATACAGATGAAAAATACAAAGAAACATTTTCCAGATAGATTTTCTAGCACAAAACTATTTTGTTTTTAAACGATTTTGTATAATATTCAAAAATACTTTTTCGGTTTTAGACAATATTTTAAACAATATTGTTTGATCAGATAAATTTTAACCTTTATTTTCTCCTTTTCAAATGTTGAAATGGTATTGTGTTTGAATTTGATTTACAGTATATATTCTGGATCATTTAATACTGAAATATGAGGGTCATTTAATAAATAAGGTGATTTGGGGGGGTATTGGATTTTTAATACAGATTAAAGTTTATTTTTGAAAACTTGTTTTGTTTTAATTCATTTTCATATGGATTTAATTTAATTTCTTTTGCAGATTCAAGAAAAAACTTTGAGTTTTAGCAATTAACAAAGATGACTGACCAAGAAGCATGCTCCAGTCAGTTATCAAGTTTTTAGTTACTGAAGAGTGTAAACCAGTTAAAATTTATAAGAGAATGTCAACTGCGTATGGTGCCACATGCTTCAGCTGAAAAAATATCTCCAATTAGGCTAAATTGTTTAAAGAAGAACAGAGCAGTATTGAGAACGAGGACATGCGTGGGAAGCCTAGAGAAGTGAGGTCTGCTAAGGTGATCGAATCTGTCAGTGACTTCATTCAGTTTGACAGAAGAACAGCAGATGTTATGGCAAGAACTTTGAAGTTTTCTGTTGGGATAGCACACAAAATTGTCCATGATTACCTTGGCTACTTGAAGATCACCTGATGGTGGATGCTAAAGATGCTTACTGCAGAGCACAGAGGAGGGTCGAGTTGTCCCAGCAGTATATCTTTTGCTATGAGAAGGATGGTAATGAGTTTCTAAACAAGGTAGTAACATGTGGCGAGGAATGGGTTTGGCACTATGAGCCTGAGTCCAAATAGGAATCCATGGAGTGTAAGCATATAAGCAATCCAGTGCAGAAGATGCTCAGGTTCTAGAGGTCCATGAAAAAGATGATGCTCACGTTTTTTGGGATATGCAGATCTCAATCTCCATTTCATTTCTTGAGAAAGGAAGCACTGTGAACAATGCCAACTACTGTGAATTGCTGAGGCAGATCAAGAAAGACATAAAGAACAAATGCAGAGGTGATCAGTCAGAAGGAGTTATCTTTCATCATGACAATGCAAGGCCTCACACAGCAGCCCAAATGGTGCAGACCATCAACGAGCTGGGCTGATAACTGCTCCTACATCCCTCTTACAGTCCAGACCTTGCTACTTTGGACTTGAAAGCATTCATGAGAGACACAAAGTTTGAAATTGGGAATGAAGTCAAAAGAGTTATGAATGACTGGCTGAGATATTAGTCCAAAGATCTGTACACTGAGAGAATGCAGAAGCTTGTACACAGGTGGGAAAAATGTGCGACATTGCTGGAAGACTACATTAAAAAATAAAAAAGTTTCTATATGTATTAGAAGTTTTTATACTGAGATTTTGAATGACCTTTGTACAATATCTATGTAAATTATTCAGTGTATACTATAAAGTAAACACAAGTCTGAAATCATCTATAGTTGTTTACTGAGATTTAGATAGAAGTATAAAAGCAAAAATACTGTTTGTTTTCTTATATCTAGCATATCAATCGAGAATCAGTCTAACAGAGACTGAACCACTGTAGGTGTCTTTTCTCTGCTAAGCTGTAGTATTTGTTCTGTTTTGTTTTAGGTCCAGCTTTCCAGGCCTTGCCTTCTACCTTGAGAACAAAGTAGTTTATAGCTAACTGAGGCGCCCTCACAAGCGAATGATAATGAGGTTGTTCAGGAATTGTTAAAGAGTCAGTGTTCTCCACTTTCTGGCCTTGTGAGGGAAGTAAATAAAATATCTTGGATACACATTAATAATTCTCAAAAATACTAATGTATAAAAAACAATTTGAAAAATTATAATTATGTTCCTTTTCTTAAACATCCATGTCATGCTGATGGTACATAGCACCCATTACTTCTTTGTTAAAAAAAAAAAAACAAGCATTTATATGAGTAAATAATTCTTATATTTAAGGGACAGTTAATAAACTAAACACATTGAAGAATAGTTCTTTCAAATAATTTAAGGAATACTAAATACTAAGTTATTTTTAATAAAATGCGCTATTTAAAAAAAAATAATACTCTAAAACAGTAAGCATGATATATGTTATTTACTCATAAAAACATCCTAAAAAGTATTGCTTTATATCATGAAATCACAATTCTTAGAAATATATTTTATAATCTTCATATTAAAGATCATAATATATTGACAAAAATATTGATAAAAACTATTAAAGTATAGACAAAAACTATTAAGATATTGACAAAAACTATTAATATATTGACAAAAACTATTAAGATATTGACAAAAACTATTCACGAATCAATGCAGAACCGTACCTAAATAAATTTGATTCTTTTATATTTATTCAATAAAGTTTGTAAAAATTGACCTATAACAATCAACGTACGTGAAATATACATTATTATACACATTTTTATTTGTTAAATAAGAATCGATTAATGCCCATAATCTAAAAAACTTTTTATTTCTTTGTTTTATTTTCAGTTTAAGAAAACATTTATAAATGCAAAATGTTTTCCTACTCACCAAACATTCAGACACATTCAAGAGAAATAATCATATTATGAGTTATTTCCCTTTAATTACACATTGTTTTTCTTGTTGAGTAATGTCATGTATTAAGAGAAATTTTTAAAAGTTCAAATTCATCAATATTACTAAACATTTCTTCATAAACATGACAGTCACTTTTTCATTTATTCACTAGTAGATAATGCATTATTGGAAACGTCATTGCTGTTCAGATACACAGTTCCTATTGACTTACCCCTCCCCACAAGGTCAGTTTTTAATGTGGTGTAAATCCAGCCCTTCCAAAAAGGGCACTTTGGATTGGGACAAAAGTTGCCTGAGTCTAGAAGGACTTCACCTTCAATGACTGAAGAAAGAAAAGATGAAGTATAAGAACAGATATTTTGCATGTAGGCAATAAATTTTTAGGGGAAATTCGGAATTCTTTTATTTGGTGAATTTAAAGTATTGAAGATACCTTTGAAGAATCAAAATATCTAAAGTATAATCTAAATTTATTTTGTATTCAAAATAAAATGAAATGATTGAGAATTAACAATAACGTTCACAATTAAGTTTCTCTACTAGTGCAATTCTACAAATTAGAATTCTAGAAAAATAAAAGCAAATCTACAAATTGTACAATTCTATCATTTCATGTCAATTTTCAAGTGTGAGATTCTGTGAAAAGTTCTACAATTTTTATTTTCAGTGTGAGATAAAATTGACAACATGTATTATGTTTCTGAATTTTTGATATAAGGATTGATAATTATTTGTATTATTTATTAGTTATACTATTATGCACCTAAAGAAGTTTACATCGGCTAAAATAGCGTGCACATGATGCTAAAGATAAAAACAGTAGTACGAATAATCTAAAATTTCTATTTGTATTCACATGGCCTAATCATTTAATTGCCTTCCTAAGGGTGATTTCTGATGCAATGGAAAATCCTACTCCTTAAAACCAGACACTAAAAATTGCCTCAGTCTACAAGGATTAATGAGTGATTTTCTAGAGTGGTATTTGATATGTACAAATTTAAATAGAATGTGTCTCAATATTTTTGACATTACACGAGTGTATGCCATCATAAAAATTGCCTCAAACTACAAGGATTCCTCTTTATCTCAACGTTTTTTTCCTTTTTTTAAAGTGGTATGAATTGAAACGGACAGATATTTGTATTATTTATTAAGTTATATTATTATACATCTAAAGAAGATTGGAGGTTACATTAGTCAGAACGGTGTGCAAATAACACTCTAGTTGAAAACACTATTCTGAATAATCTAAATGGGAAAATATAGTTCCACAAATTTCTCTTCTATTTTATTCACATGGCTTAATCATTTACTTGCCATTCAATGAGTAGACTTAAATACAAGGGTGGTTTTTAATGTGAGGAAAATTCTACTCCTCAAAACCAGACACTTTGGCTAGGAGTATAAATAAAAATTGCTTCAATCTTCGATTTTGTACCCTTTTCTCACTTGCCCCCCTCCTTTCCCGACCTAAACTTACTGGACTACTTCATTTGACTTCCCACAACACCAAAGCCAGCCTGATCACCGTGATCTGCCGAGTATTCTCCAAGCTACTGCCGTCGCTTGTGGAAAGGGTATGCTCCCAGTTCCAGACCTGTATTGAGGTGGTGATTGAGGTTGAAGGCGGCTACATTGAATAGACGTCAAATATACTACATAATCAAGTTACTTGAATTGATTTTTTCAATAAAAGTTTTAAAATAAAGCTGATGTGTTTTCTTTAGGCTACACTTTTATTATTCCACCCTGTAACAATTGCTTCAGTCTAGAAGGAATAACTGTTTTTTGTGAAATATATAAATACAAATTTAAATAGATTGTGTTGCAATAGTTTTGGCATTATGTGTCAACATGTGACCATAAATAAAATAAAAATTGCCACAGACTACAGGGATTTCTCCTTGGTGCAGCATTTTTTTTTTTCAAAGTGGTATGAATTGTGTACAAAAAATAAAATTTCAGTATGAAATGTGTACAAATGTAAATAGACTATGGTTTCTATTTTTGTAATTGTCTTATTTTTTAGTTATAAGCTAGGTATGGCACAGGCACACCAGCTACTAACATTCACCCGCTTTTTATTAACTCCAGCAGATAGCTCTTTTCAGGATTCTCGTCCAAGTGCAATTTTCAAGATCTCTCTTGCACTTGGTCCACCAGGAATACTGGTTAGATAAGCTTGAACGTTCTTCTTCATAAGCCGTGTGGCACCTATAATCACTGAGATGATGGATATCTCCCTAAGATTCCAGTTTCTCTTCATATCATACATGTTCGTCTGTGTCTGTGTGTTCGCAGATGTTTTTGCAGATGAGCGTACTGTGAAAATGCCAACTGACATATATTGCAAGGATATGGCTTTTCACCAGTATGTGTGCGAATGTGAGTTTTAAGATGATAATCCGTTGAAAACGCAAGGTGACAAACGCTACAAGAATATGCTCTCTCTCCCGTGTGTATGTGCATATGACGTTTCAGATTAGCATTGTTTGAAAATGCGAGACCACAAGTTTTGCAAGAATATGGTTTCTCGCCTGTGTGTGTGAACATGTGCGTTTTTAGGTGCGAATCAAGTCGAAATGCCAATCCGCAAACATTGCAAGAATGAGGTTTCTCATCAGAATGTGATAGGATGTGACCTTTCAATGAAGCATTATGTGTGAAGGACAAGCCACAGATTTTACAAGAATATGGTCTCTCCCCAGTGTGGGTACGGATGTGACCTTTCAAGGTTGACTTTTTCGAGAATGCACTGCCACAAAGATTGCAGGAATGTGGTTTTTCTCCTGTATGTGTACGCGTGTGCGTTTTCAGGTGAGCAACCTGTGAGAATGCCGAACCGCAAACACGACAAGAATATGGCCGTTCGCCAGTGTGCATGCGGAAATGTGTTTTCAGATGCACGTCCCTTGAAAATGCAGATCCGCAAACTGTGCAACAATATGGTTTCTCTTTTGTGTGTGTGAGCATGTGTGTTTTCAGATGGGCATCCCTTGAAAATGAAGACCCGCAAACTGTGCAAGAATATGGCCTCTCCCCAATATGTGCACGCAGATGCGTTTTGAGATGTGCATCCTGCGAGAATGTGGAATCACAAATGTGACAAGAATAAGGTTTCTCACCAGTATGTGTTCGCATGTGTCGTTTTAGGTTAGTGTGTTTCGAAAACGAAGACTCACAGACGTTACAAGAGTATGGTTTCTCTCCTGTGTGCGTTCGGGTGTGATAGTGAAGTGTAGAACTATCCTTAAATGTGGACTGACAAATCTTACAAGAAAAAGGTTTCTCCCCGGTGTGCCTGCGTATGTGGCCTTGCAGAGTTGATTTCTGCGAGAATGCAGAACCGCAAATTTCACAAGAATATGGTTTTTCTCCTGTGTGTATTCGTATGTGCATTTTCAGATGAGAATCTTGTGAAAATGTAGAACCACAAATTTGACAAGAATATCGTTTTACTCGTTTTTCTGTAATTTTCATATCATTTTGTTCTAGCTGAGGATGGTGCATCCTAACAGATGCCAGACATTCAGCCACTATTATTAGGGAGCACTAACTTCTACTAAGGTTGCTTCTTTCTTCTTCTTATCCTATATTATTATGCCAGATTTAATAACTGTTTTCTACTATGGAGCTGTAGAAAGTGTATAATTATAGTGGATGCTATATGACTTTAATTCCAACTGTTGTGCCCTGTCAAAGTAGACTTCTGCGACTCGCACAAGATCTGCTGAGCATATTTGTATGTGAGCTTTAAGATGAAAACCTTTTGAAAAGGTAGAACTACAAACCTGACAGGAATATATTTTCACTGTTTTTTTTATTTAACTTCAGTAAGTTTTAAGATATCAAGGGGCTCCCTCCTGGAGCTAACACTTGACTCTGTTATGATTTAAATTTATATCCGAGGGCTCTTTTAAGAATAGATGCTGTTCCCTTTATGCCTGCTATTTGTATCTCGTTACAGCTTGGTCTTCCAGGGATTGCTTCTAAGTATTTCTGAAGGTTCTTTGTTTTCACAAATGGGTAGTCAGATGAGAATTCTGTGATAATGAAAACTCACAAAGATTATACAAGTAAGGTTCCTCTCCTCTATAAATCTAAATCAGGTTCAAATTATTATGTACATTCATACTGGAAAATTATTTATCTGCATGTGTCCTAATACAATCAATTTACTTTACAGTAAATGAGTCAGCAGTTATCTTCAAGACTTTCCTATGTTCTTCTTTGAGTCTCTTCTTTCCATCATTGTAATCTGCAAATAAAGAAGAAATTACATCAACACAAATCCAATGTTATTTATTAATGCATTCAATCTATATTTTAGATATTATTCATGTTCAAGAAAAAAATATTAATGAAAATATTCAGCCACACTTACTCCATGGAATAGCATTTTAATAATGTAGATGTTGTGGTGTAGTAGACAAAAAAAAATAATCGAATGCCAAGAAGTCAATCAAGCTAGATAGGTACATACTTTATTACTAGAGAATGTCCCTAAAATGTAAAGATTCATCTACTGTATAATTTTCTTATAAACATAATGGAAGGAATCTTGACTGTCTAGATGTTTTTAAAAGAAGTCACAGCTTTTTTCCAACATTTTGCACAGCGTAAAATAGGAATTTGATTATACCAATTATATATTATATACAAATATTTGTATATTATATACAAATATTTGTATATTATATTTGTATATTATATACAAATATTTGTATATTGTATACAAATAACTGAATTCTTCAATTAAGAACGTAGCAGACTAAGAACATTGAGTGTGCAGTTTCGATTCTGCACTCCAATTTTAAAAATATAATGATATGAAATCAAAGAATATAAATTGGTTTTTAATATAAGGGAAGGATTTTCGTATATTTAGAAAAACGCCTTTCAATCTGTTTGCTTGATTCTCTCTTTGTTCTCTTTTGATTCTCTCTCTCTTTATCTCTTCGTGTGTGTGTGTGTGTGTGTGTGTGTGTGTGTGTGTGTGTGTGTGTGGAGAACTCATATCCTTTGTCCTGCTGATTATGTCATATTAATGGAAACAAAAGAAATTAACAAAAAATTACAATCACGGAAAAAAATCACCAGTTTGATTTTCAAAAACAGAATTGTATTGATTGTAATACAAAATTTGTTCAAGAGAAAACAAAAAAAAATTCTTCAAATTATTTATTTTACAGAAACGAGAGAAAAATGGAGCAGTGTTGAATATATTAAATTTTACCTTTTTAAAAGTGCAACAAAACTACAACCAAGTGTTGTGACATTGAAGGGACGGTCATAATTAAGAAAACATGCTGGTATATTTACAACAGTGTATGTTTACAGAATATGTTTAAATTTGTACAAACTTTTATAGGTAGCTTTGAGAACTCTTCGTCCACTAGTATTTGTAGGTGGCTATCTCTTAAATTAAACTTTGAAAAAATTTTCCTCTAGACTAAGCAGAGGGTAGTCATAATCCTTTAGTGCATAGTTCAATCTTCTGGAGAAGTTTGAACTAATATTTTTTTACAGACTATAGGCAAAGCTCATTTACTTTATTCCATTTGTGATAATACCTTCATTTTTTTTTTAAATTTTCAATGACATGAATGGAACATTTCCTTTCTTTTTAAAAACTGATTGAATATTTTGTTTTAATTTTAACTTGGCACTTATTTTTTAAATATCCTCCCAGACTATCAGAAAAAAATTCTTTTAATTCTTTCTTTAGTTTCTATGCTTTGGTGATTAAAGTTTTCAGATTTTGGAGAAAAGTAGTTTATGGAATATTCTATCATTGAAATAAGCTCAATTGTAGGGCTTACATATCAGCCAAAACATTGGACTGTCGGTCCACATATTCCTACACTAATTTGCTGCAGAATATTTCCTCTTGGCACATGATATGAATTTTATATAAATACTATACGATAATAATTCCATTGTACAGTACCCGGGTTTTTTTGATTGATAATTAACCTAAATCAAACGATAAAAAGGCACACAAGAAAAGAGTCTCAAAAATTAACATTTCTCTGCTAATACAGTATCGTTTTTATTCAAATTGTCCAGTAATAGTATAAGAGGAATAAGCATAAACATGATAGACTAATATAATAATGATAAAAATATATCAAAATCAGAGAGAGATGTACATGTACTCGATCAGAATTGATGATGTAGTATGGTATTAATGAAATACATCCTATATATACTACAGAAAAAACATCCACTGTACACAACATTCAGTACATATTTGTTATAAATCATTTATTTTACATGGACAGCATGACATGATGTAAACAAAGAGATTTGAATATAGGGATTTGAGTATTCTAGTTATAAGAGTGAGGTTCACTGTCATTTTGTGTACATCTCAGTTCCTTATCACAAGAATATGATTGGCTCGTTATGCTATAAATACTGACTGGTAGACCAGTCTGGGATAAAGCTTGTAAAAGGTACACCGAAAGCCTCACGATTAAGGATATACCAACTGCGACCATGAACTCTTATTCAGTAAAGTAACTTACTAGATTATTGCTCATTTACTTTAAACGAATATTTTTTTTTTGTGGGACATATCACTTTGTACTTAGTATAACCATAGCTCACCTTCCACATATTCCTACACAAATTTGTAACACAATATTTCCTTTTGTCACTGCTAGATTTTTGTCTTGTCAAAAACTCATTGATGAACGATCTATGATCCATATCAACAAACTTTCCATACAAAAAATAGTTGAACTACAGAATAGTCCATTTTATCGTTCCATGGAATCTAAAAGTGTTTGATTTAACTGCTATTATTCCTATTAGTTGGGGATTGAACCAAATTTATAAAACGCAGTAAAGAGTTGTAAACATGTTTGTATTCTTTAAAAGTTCTAGCATGAATTAGATTCCTAGCACTGGGATTAAACGAATATGCTATATAAGCAATTTCATATGCAGAAAAAATGGAAAAGTGCTTTGGGCTAAAGTATCTCATCTACACTAATGACGTGTATATTAAGTTGCTTGTAGCCCAAAGTTTGTGATCAAATTAGGCACCATGAGATGGTAATGCCATCATTCAGTTTTTACACATTCTTGTAACTTTCCATTGCTATTAACTGTTATGCATATTGACCAGGGGAATGGAAACAGTTTCACATGAGGGAATAAAATCACACGTTTTTGGCTCATTTTACTTGGTACTCAAACAGTGAATCGGTTTTGGTCAGGAATAAAATTCTAATTTACTTTTTAATGCATATTGTGACGTAATCCCCCATTAAGGAGTTTTAGAACTATGCTTATCATTCCCAGGTGACGCCAGATAACCAAAGGATTTAAGATAGAGAAGATAAATGTGTTTTATTTCATGTCAAAATAGATATTGTTTGAAACCAGAGAAATATGTTTTGCAGTTAAGTTGATGACATTGTCTGGCTTTGGTGAACTCAAAGTCAGATGTTAGAACTGAGATTTGAGAATTGCACACACGCAAAAACCTAAAGCTTTCGATTTTGTGGCGAAATCATATTGGCTGGGGAAAATTTCCACCCGATCCACATACCTCACTATATATACGACTGTCGTGCGGAAATTAGGGAGTTCCCGAAGGACTTTCGAAGTGTGTGACTGTTCCCAAAGAGACATGACCCCTCCACCTTCCTCATCCAACCGTCTGTCGCTGTCTGTGAAGAGATTTGAGGCTTTGAAAAAACTTACAAAAAACTGAGTGATATTTGTAAAAACATTTGTACATAAGTTTGAAAATTAACACTGTCGATTAGTCAACATGAGTTTGTCTTTCTTCCTGCCTGTGGCTTTGATATTCGCTTTCAGCATACCAGATTTCATGTAACAACCTCGGAGAAGACTAGACGACACGAGCTAAGAATTCCAGATAAAAAGGGGTTCTAACCACCTTCTTCACAACGAGGGGTTACAATATAAAATTGAACTTTTTACATATTGCCACTATTTTCTTTTTTATATTCTTTAATCACAGAGTAGTTTCTTTTAAGCCGTTCGTGCTTTAACCTATTCAATTATATCTAAATCTCTCTTTTATAAAAAAAAAAAAGAATGCTCAATGTTTGCTTTAGGGTAATAAAATTTGAAAATAACAAAGTATATTTAGTGCAAGAGAAAAAAGTAAAAGAATGTCTGCTATTGATTAAAAGATTCACCTAAACTTAGATTTTGAAGACTTAGACAGGTAAGTTAGAATTTTATGTCAGTGCAAGAAATAACAGTTAAAACTCATTAAAAACCAATCAAAAACCCATTAACTCTTATCCTCGAGTGGCCTCCGGGCCTTGATAAATAGTGACTCCTTTATCAAAAAAAATGTATAAAAGAAGTTTTTCTTCCATTAATTTATTAACTAGCACAAGTCATCCTATAAAAATATGAATAAAAATCAAACTTGAATTCTGCTTTAGGGACTGCTGTATATTTCTCATTTTGATTGATATTTACCCATATATATATATATATATATATATAGGATGGCGCAGGAGTCACAGATTATTTTGAATCAGTAATAACTTTTACAATTAATAAATTTTTCTTTATGTTTTTCAGAATTTTGCAGATAAAACATTGACAATTGATCATAGAAAAATTTAGCACTGAGCAATGAACCAAAATTATTGAGCTTTATTTCAAAAATCGTTGTTCCATAATATTGACTCAAAGAGCTTATCATTGGCATTATAATGTCAGACAAGCTCCCAATCATAGCACAATTGATCTTATTGTGACACAGTTTTAGCAGCAGGACTCAGTCAGTGATCTCCGATGAACTGGCAGACCACGTTCAATATGTACAGCTGAAAATGTAACACTTGTAGAGGAGAGCATTGTTGAAAACCCAGACACTTCAACTCGAAGATGGGCCACTCAGATTGGAATGTCCAGAAAGTCACTTCAAAGAATTCTAAAGGAATTACACCTGTTTCCATACAAAATTCAAATGGTGCAGGCGTTGCAACCTACAGATTTGCAGTCTTGCTTAGCTTATGCTGTTCTCATTCAGCAACTAACCAGAGAACAAAATGAGTTCATCCATAAGCAGTTCATTCATGAGCAATGAAGCCCATTTTCATTGTGAATAGACAAAATAAGGGTTTGTGAATAAGCAAAACTGCCGAATATGGGCAATTGAAAATCCAAGAATCGTTCATCAGCATGAATTGTATCCAATAAAATATACCGTATGGTGTGGTGTTACCTCGGAAAGAGTGATAAGTCTTTATTTTTTCGAAAATGAATAAGTGTTGCGGTTACGGTAACAAATGATTGAAAATTGTTTAAGACTAGCTATTCAGGACAACCCAGAAAAGTGGTTCCAACAAGATGGTGTAATTGCCCACACTGCTCGTCAAAGTATGGCACTCCTAAGGCAAGTGTTTAATTAGCAGTTATCCTGGTTTTAACTGGCCTTCAAGTTCACTGGATTTGACAGCCCCTGACTTTTTTCCTTTTGAGGTGATCTTAAAGAAAGAGTATATGTGAGGAATCCAAGAACAATCCAAGAACTTAAAAACAATATCAGACATGAAATCGGAGAACTAAAGATTATTATTTTAAGAAGTGTAATGGAAAATGCCATAACTAGAGCCCGTCTTTGTGAAACTGAAAATGGTGGCCATTTAAAGGATATCATTTTTAAAAAACTAATGTAAACAAAATTGCCAGGTAAATGTATTATTTGTGTGTAAACATATTAGTAAATTACTTGAAGTTTTTATCACCTAAACACATCAACGCGTGAGAGATTTGCGCCACCCTGTATATATAATATAAAGCTGGACGTCTGTGTGTGTGTCTGGTCACGAATAGGCTCCTATATGGTTGACTATTATAGAAAACTGATCACATATAATGATAGAAACACAGGAGACACAGGAATTGGTATGTTTGATCTGGCATAATTATGATTCATTAAAATTGTGGGGTCTGCGTACGTGCCTGGTCCACAAAGTATGGAAATAAAAAATTAAAAAAAAACGTTTACAAGTGTTTTGATATAGATTTACATAATAATACTTTGATAAGTATGTTTTAACTTAAATAGGGATGGTATAATAAAATTGTGGGGTCTGCATTCGCGCCTGGCTCCATAGAATGGAAATAGGCACAAACTTTAATAAAGACTTTTCATATCTATCTGCGTAAGTATACTTTGATAATTATGTTTCAGTTTGAAGAAATATGGTAGTATAAAATTATGGGGTGTTCGTTCGCACCTGACCTCCATAGAATGGAAATATGTCACAAAGTTTAACAAGGTTTTTTAATATAGATCCACAGAATATAGTGATAAGTGTTTCAGGTATGGCATAATAAATTATGGGGTTTATCTATTTTTACTTTCATCATATTTTGCTTTGGTTTTGATACCCCCAAATTTAGAGCTATCTCTTTACAACCCTTCCTTTTCATAACCTATCATACTTTCATAAATCAGAGTCCATTTTCTGTAGGCTGTTTTTGAACCTAGTCAACGATGGGTACTTTTGCTAGTATATATATATATATATATATATATATATATATATATATATATATATATATATATATATATATATAAGTGACCTGTTTCTGCTAAACTGTCAATTTTTGGGCTCCAGACATGAAAGTCGGTTCTTAATCTGGAGAAAATGTAGCTCCACCCGGCTTAACGTTCACAGGACACATAAGGTGGAATAATTACATTGGGAGCATTGCCAGGACCACTGCAAAGAAGCTAGGGTCTCTATCCTGTGCTAGAAAGCTACTAACGTCTGAAAGTATCTTGTACCTCTATAAGGCCCCCATTCGCCGATGTATGGGGTATTGTTGTCATATTTTGGCTGGTGCATCTGCTATTAGTCTCTCACTCCTAGACAAGGTCCGAAAGAGAGTTGCAAACCTGATAGGTCCTGAACTGTCATCTAAGCTTCAGTCTCTGTCCCACCGACGAAATGTTGCATCCCTATGCCTGTTCTACAAGTATTTTAATGGTGAATGCTCTGATGAACTGCAAGCACTTGTGCCCCCACAACATAAATACCCTCAACAAACCTGACAAGCAGCTAAATCCCACCCCTATACAGTACAGATCCCTAGATGTAAGAGAGCTTTCTACTTTAGTGGTTTCTTCCCCAGAACCGCTAGACTTTGGAATTCCTTTCCAAGTCCCTGCTTCCCCAACTGTACTGACATGCAGAAGTTCAAGTGTAATGTGAACCGACATCTTGCTGCCCAATTCCCTACATAGTACCCCAGTAGCTTATGTCCCTAATAGTAGCCTCCTACACCAAAGTGGCAATGTGCCTTGTTTGGGGTGAAAATGTAATTTAAAAAAATAAAATAAAAAACAACGATGTAGATTACTTCAGTCTAGAAGGATTTATTTGGATGAGGACAAAACGGGCAATAAACTTTGATCTCAGACTAAAAGTCGGGCATAGTCTCTTTAACAGTATTTATTTGTATATTTAAAAAATAGGTACTTCTACACTTTATCGCCGAAACTGGAGACGCCATTTTATTTTGAGCACCTGCCGTTAAAATCCAAGTATTTTAAACTATGGCCAAAGCATGAAATAAATAACAGGAAATTAAACTGGAGAATGATTCCGGAAAGAATAAATTAACTTAAATAAAAAATAAAAAAAACTTTCCAGTTTTCATTAATTAAATCGAAACATTTCCAATTAAACAATTATGGATATATGTTCTCTTTCACTTTCTTTATTTACTTTTTTTCATAGTCTTTCCGGAAGTTTATCTAGTTTAATTTTTTTGTTATTTATTTCTAACTTTGGCCATAGTTTAAAATACTGATTTCTTCCTGACTCTAATCGACAGGTGCTCGAAATAAAATGGCGTCTCCAGTTTCGGCGATAGAGTATAGAAGTACCAAAAAAATATATGGGTTTGTTTTACTATACACATAGATTCGAAAAAGTCGTCGCAAAACAAATATATAACAAATAAATGTTATCAAAGGCAAATAAGTTACTTTTCTACCCAATTGGATATGTTCTTAGTGTTTATATTAAATGTAACATGTTTATTCAGCTCGAAAAACATACAGTGTTTACCGATGGATTGGAAAATTTCAAATGGCAGCCTACTCTCTCTTTGAGGCGGTAAATTTGGGAAAATGAATTATAAATAAAAAAAAAAAAAACAGACAAAATACTGTGAGAAACTCGCTCAATATATGTTTACCGTGACATAGGCTGACATATATTCGGCGGGTTTTTTAACAGTATTTTGGCTGTTTTTTTTTTATTTATAACTCCTTTTCCCAAACTTACCGTCTCCAAGAGAGAGAGAGTCGGCTGCCATTTTGAATTTTCCAATACATCGGTAAACACTATATTTTTTTCGAGCTGAATAAACATGTTACATTAAATATAAACACTAAAAACATATTCAGTTGGGTAGAAAAGTAACTTATCTTGCCTTTGATAACATTCATTTGTTCTATATTTGTTTTGTGACAACTTTTTCAAATCTATGTGTGGTTATGGTTAACTTTCGTAACCCGTTGTTTACAAAGCCATTTGCCGGAAGTGACGTTTTATCTACGGATGATCAAAACCGTATAGAATGAACCTTTTTTTTTTATATAAGTTTTATTCAAACAGGCTGTATTTGAACTTAATGGACTTTTTTTTGTATTTATTAACTGTTTTATTCTTTTTATCAAACAAAAATAGAATTTTTATATTGAAATATTATGGACTGTTTTGCGAACATCGAAATTTAAAAATTAGTTTTATTTAAAAAAAAAAAAAAGAAAGAAAGAAAGACGGTGTGGAGTCTTTGCAAAAATAAATGCAGGTCCATGAGGGGGACTAGCGTCGCTAGTCCCCCTCATGGACCTGATGCAAATTTTAATAGTCATCTACAAGAATTCCTTTGGCGGCGGCGAATCAAAAGCAATTATTTTGGGAATATAATGTATTGGATACGATTTTTTTATGATGTAATGAGTTAACTACATGAACAATGAAAAAAAAAAAACTTTTTCTTTAAAAATTTTTTAAATTTTATGTTAGAAAAGATCTATAAAGTCTATTTTTTTATATGAAGGCAAAAATTTGTTAAAGAGTTAACATAAACAAAGACTTTTCATTAAATATATTTAAAATAAATTATAAAATATCTATAAAGTCTATTTTTTATCTCTGTAAAAGTTTGTTGAAAAATTCAAATAAAGTTTAGAATTTAATTTAAAAAAAAACACCGTCTTTCTTTTTTTTTTTTTTAAATAAAACTAATTTTAAAATTTCGATGTTTGAAAAACAGTCCATAATATGTCAATATAAAAATTCTATTTTTGTTTGATAAAAAGAATAAAACAGTTAATAAATACAAAAAAAAGTCCAATAAAGCCTGTTTGAATAAAACTTATATAAAAAAAAAAAAGGTTCATTCTATACGGTTTTGACCATCCGTAGATAAAACGTCACTTCCGGCAAATGGCTTTGTAAACAACGGGTTACGAAAGTTAACCATAACCCTATGTGTACAGTAAAACAAACCCGTATTTATTTTATTGAGTTTTACTTTTTTAACAATAACAACAATAAATATTTTACGGATTTATTTTACGGAATTTCTTCTTTTTGATTCAATAATTTCTTGAGAGAATAGAATTGTGACATCTTTTTGGAACATCGATAAAAAAAAAAATGTACAATATTGAGGGCAAAAAAAAAAAAAGAAATTATATTAATACTTACTTAAATAAATAGATAATAATAATAATAATAATAATAATAATAATAATAATAATAATAATAATAATAATAATAATAATAATAATAATAATAATACAAACTTTAGAGTGGG
Organism: Euprymna scolopes; assembly: GCF_053919585.1. Classification (NCBI taxonomy): domain Eukaryota; kingdom Metazoa; phylum Mollusca; class Cephalopoda; order Sepiida; family Sepiolidae; genus Euprymna; species Euprymna scolopes. The sequence continues at coordinate 69,455,641 of NC_136506.1, forward strand.
ATTTGCTTATTCAAAATAACCGGAAATGAAGGTTTGCAGAAAAATACGACAGAGTTTAAAAAAAAAAAAAAAAAAAAAAAAAATCAAGTAATGTTTATTTTTTAACCATCTGTATAAAAAAAGGGGGGGATAGACCTTATTTTTTTTTAAATGTCATATTACTGTAAAATTAAAACAGATCAATGTTAAAATTCAAAATATTGACCGGAAATCTAGGTTCGCAGAAGTTAAAAGGAGCAAATTAAAGATATTTTCTAACGGTGTCTACCTCTTTGATGATTTCAGGTAAAATAATTATTCATTTATACTTATATTTGCCTAAGGTCAACAACTTACATTGAGTTGATATTATTATTTCTATTTAAATCAGGGAACAAATGATAGGTGATCTCGAATTAACAAGTGCGACCGTAATGGTATCAGGTGGTGAATAGTATCAGGTGAAAATATCGATGTGAAAACCAAACCGGTTTTCCTAGTTTGATTTAAAATAAATAAACAAATTGACGTGAAATACAATACAAACTTTTGTACACATTTTTATTTATTTATTTTATTGAATATATTTTACAGATTTATTTAAAATTAAAACAGGAAGCCCGGTTTGGTAATCGGAACATTTTCACATGAAGGCTAGGTTTTCATCCGACACCGGTAGGGCCACCCATGCTTCTGAATCGCCACATTTTTACTTCTCCCTCACTTAAAAATTGACTAAAATTCAAGAAATCAAGCGATTTTAATGAAATATTCAGTATTTATTAAATAACGATCACAGAATATAATGAACTTATTAATTTTTCGATATCTTGATTGAAATAATATGGGGAAATGTATTTTGTGTAAACAAAAAATCACCTTTGCTAAAGTTTTGGAGATTAGGTGGCAAAATACTCTCGATGCGCGCTTGTGCGTACAAATATGGCCAGGCCGCCAACACTTGAAACATAAGAAATGAAATTGCTTAATATCCGGAAAACTACTTACAAGTTGTGTTTATATTGTTTATTTTGGAAAAAGAAATTCTACTTATTTAAAACTTAACTTCTGAAATACCGATATCACTGTTTACATATTGTTGGCATAGTAACATAACGGTAGGTGTATCAGAAATTTTGTAGGAATTTTTGACACCCCTAACACGAAACTGCGAATAAAATATAAAAAAAACTCGTAATTTCTCTTTTTAAAGTGGGTTGTTTATTTTCTTTATGGATTATACATCCAAAATAAACTATTAAAGTTGTTTTAAAAGTAATAGAAATATTTTTTTTTTAAACTAATGAATTTTACGAACTCAATATTTTTCAATTTTTAAACTTTAAAAATCTATCAAAATTTTTCTATTGATTCTATTTTTTACGATATTTTCAGGGTCAATGTGAAATTTTATGCGCTTTCCAATAAACCGAATATATTTTAGACAAACGTTTTTTTTTTTATTCACGCCCCCCCCCATTTTCAAGTGTCTATTAAAAAGTAAATAATTAATTTACTCACCAAAGTTTTATATATCACAAATTGAAGAGAAAAGGTCAATAAATGATATATTCAAATTTAAAACAAAAAAATTTTAGTGTTTTTTAGAAATTTACCTGTAAAGTTCGAAGTTTAAAACCTCTTTTTAACCACGTTATTTGTTTTTTCTTTTGTTTTTTTTTTTATGAAACCTTGGTCCTTGCTCCTTTAATTGAAAAAACAATTAGGGCTTGAATTACATTTTTCGAGTAGTTATAAGCTTGGAAAGACAGGGGGTCGAATAATTCACGCCTCCTATTTTGAAATGTCTATTAAAAAGTAAATAATTAATTTACTCACCAAAGTGTTATATGGCACAAATTGAAGAGAAAAAAAGGTCAATAAATAATATATTCAAATTTAAAACCAAAAAAAGTAGTGTTTTTTAGAAATTTACCTGTAAAGTCCGAAGTTTAAAACCTTTTTTAAAAAAAAACATGTTGTTATTTTTTTTTTTATGAAACCTTGGTCCTTGCCCCTTTAATTGAAAAAAAAATTAGGGCTTGAATTACATTTTTCGAGGAGTTATAAGCTTGGAAAGATGGGGTGGAATTATTCACTATTTTTCACGAAATTTCTGACACACCTAACATAACGGTGATTAGTGAAATTTGTTTCCTTTTATGTGATATAGGAATCGAGAGTATTTTGCCACCTAATCTCCAAATTAAAAAAATTTTTTTTTTTTTTTGCTTTTTAATGGAAACAAAGCATCATAGATGTTCACAATTAAGAAATTTTTCTTTTTAATATCAGTAAGAAAAATAGCCCTTAAAATCCGTCTTAATGAAATTAATATAACTTGAATAAAAATTAATTTCTCGAACTAACGATATTATCATTGAATAAAGCTCTGTTTATTCATTATTTTCACCAAAAAATAATATAATTTAAAAATATTTCATGTAATTTTACTGATAACAATTCTCAAAAAAAATTTCAAATGTAATATATTTCTGTGTATGAACGTGTATGAAATATTTTTTATACGATCTTCGAAATAAAAGTGATAAAATTGAAAACTAGGATCACTAAGAATAAAAACATTGTTGTAAAAATGTGGAATTATTTTTACAAACGGTTTATTTAGAGAATTATGAATGGGCAAAATTATAAAAAACGGGTAAAAAAAACAGAACAGAAAAGATTTGCATTATTTATTATTCAGTTGAAATGAATGGCTCTCGTCTCCTGGGAGGGGGGGGGCTCCATGTTTTGACAAACTTCTGGATCTGACCTTTACTCCTGATCTGAATTGGAACACGTACATCAAATCCATTGCCAAGGTCACTGGAAAAATTGGTGGGATCCTTCTACCGTTCCAGTTGATATCTCACTGCTGATGTAATTCTCTACCTATATAAGAGCCAGGTACGTCCAAAGATGGAGTACTGTTGCCACATCTGGGCAGGAGCTGCTAGAAAGAATTTATCTTGTCTTGACAGTGTTTAAAATAGACTTTGTAGCCTAGTGGGGGGGGGGGCTTTTCTCTTTCCTGCAACCTCTTTCCCACAGAAAAGACGTTGCAAACCTGTCTCTACTTGATCATTATTTTTATAGCCGGTGTTTGTCTGAGCTCCAATCTATGGTTCACCCTTGCTAAACTTTCATAAAAAACACTTGTCTAACTGAAACCACTATCAATAATTTCCCCCATTCTTTATCTGTGATGGGGAACTCTTTTCTGTGTGCCTGCTTTCCAGCTGACTGTAATATGGTTGTCTTCAAGTCCCACATCAAATTCTTAATGGGGCATCATCTTAAGTAATCCACTTTATCAAATTTCCATTACTAACAATGACTACGACATGTTCCTCTTGACCACTGTACACTCATTAACCCTTATCCTAAAGTGGCCTCCACGGCTTGATAAATGTTTACTCCTATATATAAAGAAAAAATATTAATAGTAACATGAAATGGAACAAATACATTGAGGACATTGTCAAGGCTGCTGCAAAGAACGTGGGCTCCATGCTAGAAAATTATTTACATCAGATAGCATTTTAAATATATATATTACAAGGCCTTATCAAGGCCTGAAGGCTACTTCTGGATAAGGGTTAATGAATGTAAGGTGGTAGTTTAGTAATCATTAATAGTGTAGGTTAAAAAGAATTTGGATTATTTAAAAGAACGGTTCAACAAGAACTTGTTTACATTGGACTTGAAGATTACCATATTATAATTGGCTGGGAAGCAAGCCAATGAAACAGTATTCTACATGTGGGAAGTTCTAGGAAAGAAGCTTTGTTCATGGAATCTGTGTTTAGAATTAGGCGCATATAGAGAGTGGGGAAAATCGTTGATAGTGGTTGTAGCTAGTCGAGTGTTTTTGTGAACGATTGGCAAGGAGAGATCATAGATTGGAACTCAGATGAACACTTGCCATGAAAATAATGATAGTGTAGAGGCAGACTCACAATGTTTTTTCTGTGAGAAAGAGGTTGCAAGGAAGAGAAAAGAGTGTCACATACTAGGTTTCAGAGCCAGTTTTGAACTTCATCAAGGCAAGATAGGCACGCTGAGTAGCTCCTGCCCAGATTTGGCAACAGTATTTCCTTTTAGGACATATTTGGTTCTTATAAAGATAGAGAATTGCATTGACAGTGAGATATCTAATAAGAAATTTGAACATTTTAAAAGATTTGATAAGGGAGTAGGCAAGTGAGCTCTGGAGTATTTACTTTGTTTACCATAATTTAATATTTCAAACAAATTAATCTTCGAGAGTTTAATGGTAAATTTGGAAATGGGATTCCTAATCCGTGATCTTGTGGCCCTTGGTTTTCTATCTACATATCTATAAAAGTGAGAATGTGTGTGTGAACCTTATCATCCTATATATTTAAAAAAAATTTTAATCAACAGACTTGAAATTTGGTATATAGGTTATTTAAGTATAGCTGGTAATGTCTTCTCAATTATTAAATCATTTCTCTCTGATAGGCTCATAAGAGTAGTGGTTGATGGTCAAAAATTAGGAGCACACAGTATTAATGCTGGAGTCCCTCAGTGGTCCATTCTGGGCCCAACTCTCTTCCTGATATATATCAATGATCTCTCAAAACACATACTTAGATAATTTGTTGACATTTATGCTGACGACACTACCATCTATGGCAACAAATCAAAGGTAATAAATGACCAAGTTCTCTCTGATTCATTCTCCTCTGATCTTGAGCATGTGATACAATGGGTGAAGAGGTGGCTGGTTACTTTTAATGAATCTAAAACCATGCTTCTATCTTTACATCATCAACGCTCTGATCCCCATCTGGCATCAATTGAAATGGATGGCGCTCATCTTGGGGAGGCTCCATGTTTTGACAAGCTTCTGGGCTTGACCTTTACTCCTGATCTGAACTGAAACACGTACATCAAATCTGTTGCCAAAATCACTGGAAAAATGGTGGGATCCTTCTATCACTCCAGTAGATATCCCACTGCTGATGCAATTCTCTATCTATATAAAAGCCAAGTACATCCAAGGATGGAGTACTGTTGCCACATCTGAACAGGAGCTGCTAGAAGCATCTTATCCTGCCTTGATAGAGTTCAAAATAGACTTTGTAGCTTAGTGGGGGATGCCCTTTTTCTCTTCTCTGCAGTCTCTTTCCCACAGAAGAGATGTTGCAAGCCTGTCTTTGTTTTATCATTATTTTCATGGCAAGTGCTCATCTGAGCTCCAATTCTTGGTTCCCCCTCACCAATCTTTCACGAAAAACACCCGTCTAGCTGAAACCACTGTCGATTATTTTCCCCACTCTTTATCTGTGCCTGAATCAAAATGTAGATTCCATGAACAAAGCTTCTTTCTTAGAACTGTACGCCTGTAGAACTCTCTTCCATTTGCCTGCTTCCCAGCTGACTACAACTTGGTTATCTTCAAGTCCAACATAAACAAATTCTTGATGAACTGCCCCCTTAAGTAATCCAATTACCAAGTGTCCATTGCAAACGCTTACTACAATATTATTCCATTGACTACTCTACACTCTATAACCCTTATCCTCGACTGGCCTCTGGGCCTTGATAAGTGATGACTCCTATGTAAAAAAACAAAAAAACTTTTTAATCAGTTTCCATCCAGAAAATTTGGTACATAAGAGTTGTTGGATTTTTCTGTTTGATAACTTTTTCCCAATTGCATATTCAGGAATAGTTCATATTACAGATTCATCATGTTAAGTATGAGTCAGTTTGAAAACACTTTTTGAAGAGCTGGCCGAAGAGTTATTGTAGTTGATTCACTGTCTTTAGGTTTTGGTTTCGATCTCAACTTGAGTATTTTTTTTTATTTACAAGAAGTGGACTGTTTAGAAAAAAACGTAATATTCACATGCACATGTCTCAGTTTCTGCATGAATGTAAATGTAATATTTATGCATATTTTATGACTGAGCAACGCCGGGCGGCCTGCTAGTACATCTATAAATATAAGAATGTGTGTGTGAGGACACTTCTCGACCTGTCAAACGGATTTTTATCTACAGGCTTGAAATTTGGTATATAAAGTATTCAGACTTTTTAATCGGTTTTCATCTGGAAAAAAGGGGCTGCTAAGAGGTCAAAATTGAAAAATTGATACATGGGAGCCTGCTGGATTTTTATCTGTTTTCAACTGTTTCATGACTGCACATGCGCGGTCATGAAATATGACAGTTTCTTTATGTTAAATATGAGTTGGTTTAAAAACACTTTTAAAAAAGTAATGTCAAGCTGGTGTAATGGTTATCGTACTTGACTCACTGGATTTAGGTTTTGGTTTTGATCACAGCTCGAGTATTCTTTTATTTACAAGAAGTGAACTGTTTAGAAAAAAAATACTTGCATGCACATTTCTCAGTTTCTTTCCGTTTTTTACTTCATTTTTTTAAGGAATTTTATTTTATGTTTAATACCTATGTTATTTTTGTTTATAATCAATAAGAATTCTGCATTAATTAAAATATAACATTTATCAATATTCTATGACCAGGCAACGCCAGGAAGCCTGTTAGTATGCTATAAATAAACAACCTTCTAATGAATAAATTCATCATGTTTGTTTCATGTTTTATTTGTTAAGAAAAAATTCTAAAGAATTTTTCTTAGAATCCAAAATAAGGCTAAAATCTTTCCAATTCTGATGCCCCCCCCCAAAAAAAAAAGTTCTGATTTTTCTGATTCCCAATTCTGATTAATAATCCCAGCATTAGTATGAACACTCTGAAAAACTTGAGTAAAAGAAAAAACAACAGCAGTCAGATTAGAATTTAGATTAAGGGATCAGTTTCACATACAAGTTTAGCATAACATGATCTCTTGTTTTCTGGTCAGATAGCGTTTGAATGGCATCTAATCATTCTAGTTCTTTGATGTAAAGTATTATTCTTTTTGTTTTGGAAAAGAACACTTGAAATTAAGGTTAATGATAAAATTAAGAGAGGGATTTGGGAGATCTGTTGCCACATGGACTTAGGATCTGTGGTAGAGCTAATGAAATTTTTTCAATCCCTTCTCCCCCAAAAACACACAATTTATCTCACTTAGTGAAAAGAAATCTGATTATATACTCTTAAAATGCTATTTTGATAGACGATTTGTCTGAATTAGGTTATAAATGTACATTCGATTTATATGCAAAACCAATTCCCAATTTTAAATTCTGAAATAATGTTTTTCCAATATGTAATTCTCTAAAAAAGAAGAATCTTATTTTTATAGAAGTAGGATTTAGATTAGGGTATTCATCTGCAAATTTATCAACAATTCTTTAAATCTAACACTTTCAAATATTCTTTCACCAGTATGCTCTAAAAATAAGATGTAAACTGTAAAATGTATTATCAATGTTCCTTAGCACAAATGTATTTATCTAAAATAATTTCATTTCTCCAAAAGCATATATAAAAAGCTTATGATTTCAATTTCATAGGAAATGTCTTAAATTTACTGCTATGAAAACAATAAAAAATGAATTTAAAAAACCACAAATATTTGGAAGCTAACATCTTCAATATAGCTATTTTTTCTTTATATGGCTTTAATATAGAAAATTTTCAATTTGACCTTTTTGGGCTTTTTTAATTTCTAAAAATGTGGCTTCAGGTTTCAATTTGGGTTTTTTTTTTGCCTTTTCCCTGAAAAATTTGGCTTCAAACATTTATTATAGTCTGGCAATCCTAATCTGTTTGACCCAAGGAACAATTTACACCACCTCAGCATGACATTCTTTTTCTAGTTTATCAATCAAGATGTTTACCTTGAACATATTTCATATTATTAATAGTGTTTTGGAACTCTCAGATTTTAATTATTTTCAATTCTTTATTTTTAAGAGTATTAGACACAAAAAAGGGGCAGATTGTGTCACTTGTAGAGCAAAAAATACCAACAAACTATTAAAATTTTCTGTTTTGAATACAAAGTGAAATAAAAGAAAACATCGCATTTTAATTAATGATAATTAACTTGTTTCAGACTTGTCATCTTTGTTGGTTTTATAATTACAATGTTTACGTTATTCTAATCTCCAGACTTTTTTCAGTTATTTTATTATGTAGACTGTAATTTTTCTGCCATCTCTTAATAGGTAACATTGCTCAAATTGACCAATTTTTTTCATATTTGCGGTATGATTTGATTGTGTGCATTTTTATTTGGCAGTCAGTTCAATCAAATAATAATACAAATACAAATAAATAAATTGAACTCATATTTTAATTGAGTTTCTTTGTTTTCTTTACAGATGTTCCTGCTTAGAAGAATTTCTGGAAACAAATTTTCTTTTCAATCTAATATAAAGAGAAGATAATGACATAATGTCACAAACCTGAAAGAAATTATATGAATCTTTTCTATGTAGATGCTCCTTTTCTTTGGTTATTTTTATGAACTTGAATTTTTGAATATGAATTCTTAACCTGATGTGACAACAAAACAAAGAAGTATTTTCAGCGGGTTAAAACTCTATTGACAAAAAAAAAACTATATTTGACTGTCAATTATAATTTTTAAGTAATTCATAAATAATGCAAAAATGTACTTTAGTATCATTTTATTTTCCTTTAGGCAAATAAAATAATTCATAGGACAGGAAACAAACTGTATTGACAATATGACAAATGTGATTTATTCCAAACAGGAAGAAATGCTAAATTCCACTGAAGTGAAGATCTTAACCTAATATGACAATAGAACTAAGAAGTTAACTCTGGCAAGAGACTTGAAAATCTTAAATCACAAGAAATCATATCAACTGTCATTCCTAATTTTTAAGTAATTCAAAGACAATGCAAAAACGTACTAAAGGCAAGCAATTATATTCTTGCAAAGTTTGTTCTTCTTCTTTCAGACAGAAATCAATATTGGCAGAACACATAGTAAAACACGCTGCAGTGGATTCATCCATTTCAGAAATGTGTGTTTTTTCCGATTTAAGTCTGTCAAATCTTTTACCACATAAAGGAAAAGACATTAGAGAAAATCGATATTCTTGCAAAGTATGTGGATATTCCGCTACAAAACAGTCAATTCTTGTTGTACATATGCGAACACATACTGGTGAGAATCCATATTCTTGTAAAGTGTGTGGATATTCTTTCAGTCAACAGTCACATATAACTGTACACATGAGAACTCACACTGGAGAGAAACCATATTCTTGCAAAATCTGTGATTATTCTTCAACTCAAAAATCGCATATAACTGTACACATGCGATCCCATACCGGAGAAAAGCCACATTCTTGTAAACTCTGCAAATATTCTTGCACGCAGAAATCAAGTTTACTTCTACACATGCGAACACACACTGGTGAAAAGCCATATTCTTGTGAAGTGTGTGGATATTCTTTTTCTGTGAGATCAAGTTTGGTTCTGCATATGAGAATACACACTGGAGAGAAACCATATTCTTGTAAAGTTTGTGGTTTAGCCTTTTCTAGAAAATCAGTTCTAGCAAAACATATCCTAACACACACAGGGGAAAAGCCATATTCTTGTAAACTTTGTGGGTATTCTTCTACTAAGAAGTCGAATGTAGCTGTACATATGAGAAAACACACCGGAGAGAAACCATATTCTTGTGAAATATGTGGATATTCTTTTACCGTGAAATCGAGTTTAGTTTTACATATGCATAAACATACTGGTGAAATGCCATATTGTTGTGAAGTATGTAACTATTCTACGACTGTGAAATCGAGCTTCGTTTTACACATGAGAACACATACTGGAGAAAAGCCATATTCTTGTGAAGTCTGTGGATATGCTGCTACAAAGAATTCAAGTTTAGTTTCACACATGCGAACACACACTGGAGAAAAACCATATTCTTGTGAAGTCTGTGGCTATTGTTTCACTGTGAAATCGAGTTTAGTTCTACACATGAGAACTCATACTGGGGAAAAGCCATATTCTTGTCAAGTTTGTGATTCATCATTTTCACGGAAATCAGTTTTAGTAAAACATTTGCAAACACATACCTGAGAAAACTCATATTCGTTTAAATCATATTGTCAAGAAATTGAATGCATTTATGAATATGTGAACACATACTGATGAAAAAACATTCTCGTAATTATTTGTGAATATTTTTATTCTCATAAATCTAATTTAATCACACATGCTGTGACATAGTCCCCAAATCGGATTATGCATTTAGAAATATATATATATATATAAGTAAAGAAATAAAGGAAAATGTTCAATTTTATCAGATGGAGAGTATATTTTATTTTGTTTTTATTAGTCATCGATGTAAAACAAAAAATAAATTAAAAGATAGAGAGATAAAATCAGTAAAGAAGAAGACGAGCATGCGCTTAAAAAAGAAAAGGAAAATGTAAAGTCAGAGAAGGAGGGAGAGAGAATTTTTATAAAGGGAGGAGAAGGTACAATATGCAGCACTCATGTGTGAAGGGGACAGCCAATAAAGCGAGACATGACAACTGCTAGGAAAAGTGTTGACAATTGAAAGAAGTGATGGAGGCACAGCAGAGTGAGGCGAGATGAATAAAGGAGAAATAAAATAACGGAGAATACAAAAGGAGGAAAAGAGAATCAAAAGAAGTAAATGAATGGGCCATCAAAGATATGGCTGAAAGAACGGACAGTTACAAAAATCTTTGCATATGTAAAAAGAAAAGGAATCGTGAGCTCATCCCTTCCTTTCTCTCTCATATGTCAACAGATTGATGACTATCTGTTTTGAAATTTTTTATTTAAAAAATTTTATTGATTTTTCCATTTAGCTTTGTCTTGTTATTTCCATGTGTCCCACCGTCATATACATTTCACGGATGTCTTGAGAATAGGTATCATAGATCAATTTCTTTTAATTTTTTATACATGTTTTTGTGTCATCGTTTTCCCATAATTTCTAGTGGATTTTGGGGCATAACAATGTAAACATATTCTTGTAAAATATGTGTAATTGAAGAAAATATATTCTTGTAACGTATGTGGACATTCTTGTTCCCATAAATCTAATTTAATCACACTGATGAGGGAAGTCAATCTTCTTGTAAAGTATATTGATATTCTGTTAAAAAAATCAAATTTAGTTTAGCCATGTTCATGAAACCCACAAAATATAAAAATCAACATTTGAAGTTTGTTACAGTTTTTAATCAAATTAAACCAATTATACTTGAACACATTAAAAACAAGCCAAGCATGCAGGGTCTCCACTCCAGGAGTAAACGATTTGCAAGGGAATTTTACCCCTATAATGCCCTCAGGGGATCAACCAGAGTTATCCTGGAAAATCCGTTCTGGCAAAAAAAAAATCGAAGGTGTGGTTATTAAGAAAAGTACGGATAAACAATTTGGGGGACAATTTTACTGCTATAATTTCCCCTAGAGTTATCCCAGAAAATCTGTTCTAGCAAAAATGTACTTTTATCATGACTAATGTTTATGAAAAAAATTTTTAAATCCAAGGCGTGGTTATTGGGAAAAGTGCAAACAAGTGAACAGACTAATGGACGAACAGGAGTGAATTACTAGGTCCATCTCTTCTTTTGTTGGGGGTCCAATAAACTACTCACTTTTTAAAATTTGTGCTACATTTTGGTGAAATCATGTTTCATCCTCTCCGTTTTTAATAACGAATTGTCCCGGTTTCATAAACACTGGCTATTCATTAAGAAACCAAGTGTTCGATATCTGGAAGCTAGCTGAAGTAAAATATGGGACGTTTTTGATTCCAGATTATCTATAAAACATTATCTGAAAAACAATAGAAATATAGTCATTGTTTTCATGAAAACAAGACCGAAAACGGAAGTAAAAATACGTAAAAAAAACGAAAGTCAAAACATTCTAGTTGTTAGCACCCAAGTCATTTTTTAAAACTTTGAAATAATTAATTTATATTGGGTACAATATAATAATCAATAGAGAACTGGCTGAATATATGTAAATGAGGTTCAGAGTAGTTTCCCTTGAACCAACTAACATCCGGGTTTCATCATACATGTGTGAACGCCATGACAGTTGTACATTATTGTAAATAGCGACTAATAAAAACAAGTTCTCGTTTACTGTGCGTTTATTACAGGCTCTATCATAATGAATAGAAAATCTGCATAAATTACAATATATCTAAGCTTATTATATGACCAGGCAATGCTGGAGAGAGCATTACTATATTACGCAATAAGCCTGTTAAATCCAATGTCAGATGTTACAAAATATACTTGAATATCAATAGCAATCATTTCCTATGCCAGATAATGGAGCTCTTGTGATCTGTGGTCATTAATATCCCAAAATTTCTTCTTGGTCAATATTGATTATATAGTAGTTTGGTGTTTCACTAAACGCTCGTAGTTGCTGCTATTTGTTCCGTGGGATGTCTATCCCTGAAAATTCATTCTGTTCCTTTTTTTTATCTGCAACTTTTGCTTCTCCTGGATTAACTCGTAAAATAGAAAGACAAAGTCTCATTCTAATATTTAATAATAACTTTATTGATTTATCTTCATTTGTATGATTTGTAAGAAAAGGAGAAAAGAGTTAGTAGTCGAATGAGCCTATCTGTATGGACACAGATGAAAGTTTAGTTAATAATGAAGACAATGAAAGGAAGTCTCATTTAACCATTTAATAAACAAACTTTATTTGTCATTTTCGTTAGTAGCGTTGATAGATGAGAGAAACGTGTTAGTAGGTTGAAATGAAATTAATATATTGCTGGCTCGTTGAGAAGAGAACAGCTTCAGTCAACACATGTTTATAGCTAGTAGTCGCCAGGGCAAAGGAAGCCGATTAAAGGAGAAAGAAAGGGCAAAGTCTTCAGTGTATTAATGTGTTGTCGTGGGTGTGTGTTGGTGTATGTTCTTTAGCGTAAAAAAAAAAGTAGAAATAAATGGTAGTTAGAAGAGAGCCATTGTTAGTTTGTTGTACTCACGTTCGGCCGGGGACCGAAGCCCTCTCCCCCCCCCCCGGCAATGTGAGAAAGAGGAAGAAGGTTTCAGATTTCACCTTTTATGTATTCGGTCACGTGATTGATCACGAAAGATTAAAGTGTTTTGTATGAAAATGTAAAAGTTTATGTGTATACCGTTTTGAAGCCCATGTGCGGTGGAAGCCATATTGGTTTGTTTGTCTTCACCTGAGCAAAGTTGCGCCCTAACAGAGAAGTGTGTTGTCAGCGAGAGTCAGAAAGAGTGGGTGAGTTATGAACATTTGTATTGCTCTGTTATGCTGTGTTTCTTTCTTTTTAATTTTCTTTTTTTAAAGATTGTAATGCTGGGTATGGGGAAGCCAAACCAGCTGCCAACATTACCCTGCTTTTTATTGGAATCAGCCGAGAGCTCTTTTTAATATCTGCGCTGTTCCTTGAAGTGCAATTTTATGGATCTCTTTTCACTTAGTTCACTAGAAATATTAGTTAGGTAAACCTTCAGGTTCTTCTTCATAAACCCTGTGGCGCCTATAATATCTGCATGATTGATATCTCCCTAAGATTTCAGTTTCTTTTCATATCATACATGAGACTTTGATATTTGGTCTGTTTCTCCCTTTCATTAGGGACACTCACTTCAAGGTTGCCACTCTCCTAACTTATTCCATATAAGTATGTTAGGTTTGACAGCAGTATTTTTTTGTGGGGATCATATGCTCGTAATGTGTGGTATATAAGTCAGTTCTAACAGTTCTTTGTACTTGGATTTCGTCTAGTTGGTTATTATACGTAATTTCTCCTTGTGAAGTATTTTCTATTTCAGATTAATTTATTTAACTGTTCGACGGCAATATGTCCAACAGCGTTGTGAGATTGTCATTTGTAGTTTAGTCAAAAAATCCTTTGTTGCATCACGTGCATTTATTTTACATAAAATATTTTTCATTTTAAATTAAACCAAATTTTTCTTAAAAAGTAAAAGTTGTATAAAAGTTGCTTAAATTATTTGTCATCCTGAAGTATAGAAGAAACAATTACTTTAAAATAAAAATAGTTTAAAAGTTTTTTAACTTATTTTTCATGTTTTTTTCTACATAAGTAAAAATAAAATTCATTCTACATAAATAAAAATGAAATTTATTCTACATAAGTAAAAATAAAATTTGTTCTACGTAAGTAAAAAAAACTTATTCTACATAAGTAAAAATAAAATTCATTCTACATAGTAAAAATAAAACTTATTCTACATAAGTAAAAGAATTTATTCTACATAAATGAAAATAAAATTATTCTACATAAGTAAAAATAAAATTTATTCTACATAAGTAAAAATAAAATTCATTCTACATAAATAAAATAAAATTCATTCTACATAAGTAAAAATAAAATTCATTCTATATAAATAAAAAAAATTATTTTACATAAATAAAAATAAAATTATTCTACATAAGTAAAAATAAAATTTATTCCACATAAATAAAAATAAAATTCATTCTACATAAGTAAAAATAAAATTTATTCTACATAAGTAAAAAAAATGTATTCTACATAAATAAAAATAAAATTATTCTACATAAGTAAAAAATAAAACTTATTCTACATAAGTAAAAAAAATTATTCTACATAAATAAAAATAAAATTATTCTACATAAGTAAAAATAAAATTTATTCTACATAAGTAAAAATAAAATTATTCTACATGAGTAAAAATAAAATTTGTTCTACATAAGTAAAAAAAAAAATTCTACATAAGTAAAAATAAAATTCATTCTACATCAGTAAAAAAATATGCTACATAAGTAAAAATAAAACTTATTCTACATAAGTAAAAATAGGATTTATTCTACATAAACTAAAAAAATTATTCTACATAAATAAAAATAAAGGTTATTCTACATAAATAAAAATAAAATTTATTCTACATGAGTAAAAATAAAATTTATTCTACATAAGTAAAAACGGTTTATTCTACATAAATAAAAAAATTATCTTACATGAGTGAAAAAAATTATTCTACACAGGTAAAAATAAAATTTATTCTACACATGTAAAAAATAAAATTTATTCTGCGTAAGTAAAAATAAAATTTATTCTACATTAGTAAAAATAAATTAATAATCAATAAAATAAATTGATGAATATAAAAAAATAAATAAATAATAAAATAAATTATATAAACAATGAAATAAATTAATAAACAAGAAAATAAATTAATAACCAATAAAATAATTAATAAACAATAAAATAAATTAATAAACAATAAAATAAATTAATAACCAATAAAATAATTAATAAACAATAAAAGAAATTAATAAACAATAAAAGAAATTAATAAACAATAAAATAAATTAATAAACAATAAAATAATTAACAAACAATAAAATAAATTAATAAACAATAAAATAATTCATAAACAATAAAATAAATTAATAAACAATAAAATAAATTAATAAACAATAAAATAAATTGATAAACAAAAAATAAATTGATAAACAATAAAATGAATTAATAAACAATAAAATAAATTAATGAACAAAAACATAAATTGATAAACAATAAAATAAATTGATAAACAATAATTAAAATGTATAAACATAAAATAAATTAATAAACAATAAAGTAAATTAATAAACATTAAAATAAATTAATAAACAATAAAATAAATTAATAAACAATAAAATAATTTGATGAACAATAAAATAATTGTATAAACAATAAAATAAATTAATAAACAATAAAATAAATTAATAAACAATAAAATAAATTAATAAACCATAAAAAATTAATAAACAATAAAATAATTTGATGAACAATAAAATAAATAAATAAAAAATAAAATAAATAATAAATAATAAAATAAAGTAATAAGCCATAAAATAAATTAATAAGCAATGAAATAAATTAATAAACAATAAAATAAATAAATAAACAATGAAATAAATTAATAGGAAATAAAATAACTTTATAAACAATGAAATAAGTAAAAACAATAAAATAAATTAATAAACAAAAAATAAATTATTAAACAATAAAATAAATTAAAAAATTGATAAACACTACAATTAATTGATAAACTATAAAATAAATACCAAACAATAAATTATTAAACAATCAAATAAAATTATAAACAATAAAATAAATTAATAAACAATAAAATAAATAATAAACAATAAAATAATTTGATGAACAATAAAATAATTTGATAAACAAAAATATAAATTAATAAATAATAAAATAATTTGATTAACAATAAAATACATTAATAAACAATAAAGTAAATAATAAACAATAAAATACATTAATAAACAAGAAAATAAATTAATATGCAATAAAATAAATTAATAACCAATAAAATTAATAAATAAACAATAAAATAAATTAATAAGAAATAAAATTAATTTATAAACAATAAAATTAAAATGAAACAAAAAAAATAAATTAATAAACAATGAAATAAATTAATAAATAATAAAATAAATTAATAAAAAATAAAATAAATTTATTAACAATAAAATAAATTAATAAACCATAAAATGAATTAATAAACAATAAAATAATTTTATGAACAATAAAATAATTTGATGAACAATAAAATAATTTGATAAACAAAAATATGAATTAATAAATAATAAAATAATTTGATAAACAAAAATATAAATTAATAAATAATAAAATAATTTGATTAACAATAAAATACATTAATAAACAATAAAATAAACGATAAACAATAAAATAAATTAATAAACAAGAAAATAAATTAATATGCAATAAAATAAATTAATAACCAATAAAATTAATTAATAAACAATAAAATAAATTAATAAGAAATAAAATTAATTTATAAACAATAAAATTAAAATTAAACAATAAAATAAATTAAAAAACAATGAAATAAAGTTATAAATAATAAAATAAATTTATAAAAAATAAAATAAATTGATAAACAATAAAATAAATTAATAAACAATAAAATAAATTAATAAACAATAAAATAAATTTATAAACAATAAAATAAATTAATAAACAATAAAATAAATTGATAAACAATAAAATAAATTAATAAACAATAAAATAAATTAATAAACAATGAAATAAATTTATAAATAATAAAATAAATTAATAAGCAATAAAATAAATACCAAACAATAAAAGAAATTAATAAAAAATAAAATAAATAATAAACAATAAAATAAATTGATTAAAAATAAAATAAATAATAAACAATAAAATAAATTTACAAACAATAAATGATAAACAATAGAATAATTTGATGAACACTAAGATAAATTAATGAACCATAAAATAAATTAATAAACAATAAAATAATTCGATGAACAATAAAATAAATTAATAAACAATAAAATAAATTGATAAACATAAAATAAATTAATAAATAATAAAATAAATTAATATTAAATAAAATAAATTATTAAACAATAAAATAAATTGATAAACAATTAAAACAATTAATAAAAAATACAATAAATTAATAAACAATAAAATAAATTTATAAGCAATAAAATAAATTAATAAACAATAAAATAGATTAATAAACAATAAAATAAATTAATAAACAATTAAATAACTTGATAAACAATAAAATAAATTAAGAAACAATGAAATAAATTGATAAACAATAAAATAAATTAATAAACAATAACATAAATTAATAACCATTGAAATAAATGGATAAACATAAAATAAATTGATAAACATGAAATAATTACTAAACAACAAAATAAATTGATAAACATAAAATAAATTAATAAACAATAAAAAAAATTGATAAACATAAAATAAATTAATAAACAATAAAAAAAAATTAATAAACATAAAATAAATTAATAAACAATAAAATTTTATAAAAAGTCATTCATCATTCGATTATAGGCTTGGGATAGGGAAAAAAGTCAAAAAAAAATTTTTTAATGTTAGTGTGACCTTCCCAACCCTCTCTCGCCGGTAGAATGCACACTGTTTTCCGGCTTGGTGTTGGTCAAAAACAAGCAAGTCGTTCTCTATATGGGGCTGAAATTCTAGGTAGGATCAAAGAAACTGGGGTTGGGTGGGGTTTATGTGAAGTTTCTCCAAGATTACTTATTGGGGTAGCCAGGGACGGAAAAGAAAGGATCGAGGTGTGGTTTCCTATCGAAGATGGAGGGGTCCATTCACTCGGCTAGCTAAGAACCTTGTCTAAACATTTGTTTTAGGGGTCTGGAGTTCTACAGAATCTGGAACCAAAGGCCTCGAAGTACAATCTTTTCCTATCACATCTGATCTTTACCTTCAGCTGGTGCTATTCAGCTATCGGGGCCATTCACTCGGCTTACTAAGAACCTAGTCTAAACGCTTGTTTTAGGAGTCCAGCAGGATCTAGTGCCGTGTATGCAACACACGCACAGATTCACTATCTTTAGCTATCTTCGGTCAAAGGCCTTAGAGTATAATCTTTTCCTATCACATCTGATCTTTACCTTCAGCTGGTGCTTGAAGAAGGGGACCAGATCCTGATCAGCAAAAGATTCAAGCCCGCGCTTCTCTTGCACTCTTGAACTCCATATCACCATTCTGGCCACGGCCAGGATCACAAGAAACACCTTCATCTCTCCCTGTCCCATGGCGGCTCTACGCTGTGGATGATGTAGGACATGTCCAGCGGGTGAGGTTGCTCATCATCATTGAAATATGCCTAGTACCATCTGAGTCCGCTGCAATCGAAGAATGTGCGTTCCAGTGTTTCCTTGGCTGGGGTCTTACAATAAGGACACCCTGACGACCTCACTAGTCCGGCACTTTTCAGTATGGTGCTGCAGAGCAATGCATTTTGAGCCAATCGCCAGGTCAAGGAAAACTCAGAGTAGTTGAGATGATTCGAACTTGGCACCCAACTCTATCGGTAGCAGATCTCCTCCTTCGACAACCCCAGACGCTCGATGAGTGGGTTGTTGGTGCCCCCCCTTGCTAGTTCCTTATATAGTTCCTTTCTAGTCAGCCGTGAAAGGTTGCTGGACCTTGAGATGCTCTTTAGCACGGCCCTACACTCTCTCAAGAACTGCATGTTGCTCCACGGTTTTCAATGCGACTTTGTGGCCGAGAATGAGGTCAGGAAAAGTGGCATCGACCACGGGGTTCCATGCAGACTTTTCTGTCAGGGTTCAGCTTAGGAAGGTCAGCCTCTCAGCGTTGCGATGACATCTCAAGTCGGGCATTCCCAAACCTCCCTCGCACGGACACTGAACCTAATGTCTTCTTTTGTCCCAAAGAAGCAAGATATGCAACCAGCTTTGGGTGGAAATCCGTGTTGCACATGTGCAATGATAAACTAATCACGTGTGCGAGTTTGGATATGTCTGTTTTGCCCTAGCCAAATGAACTTATTAGTATGTAAGAGTGCTACAAATTGTTGGTATTTTAGAGTGGGGGATTACTTACCTATATAAATCCTATTTCCCAATGACCCAGAAGTGGGTGATCATATAACTTTAAATTTATATAAGAAAATGAACCCCCAAAAATCTAATTTTCTCTGTTGATTCCTTTTTTTTTTTCGGAATAGTTTTTCTTGTCGAGTAGAATCTCATTTTTATTTTTGGATAAAATATGTTGAGTGTGATAATAAAAAGATACCAAATCGTTTCTTTGGCTTTTTTCCCCACTTCAATACTTACCTTTAAAATGACAATTTTTATGGATTTTCGGGTATGCTGAAAACGAATGCTACATTTAAAATTTGGGGCAGACGAGTAGTTTTCTGGATATTATAACTTTTAATAGCCAATGAAATCAATTATGTTCTCATTGGTGTTCATATTTTTTTCAACTCAAAAGTACTAATGTACATGAATGCCGAACGTCATTGCCATTTATTTATTTATGTAGCAATACATTGGAAAAAATGTCTTAGAATCTAGAAAATTACTTGTCTGCTCCACATTTGACTTGTCGGAATTTTATATTTTTTTTTATCGACGTCGCCATCAGCAGTCAAAGGAAAGTTGGTGGGTCATCATTTTTGGTTAGCCTGTAGCATTCATCTTACCCCTTCCCCTTCTCTCTTGGCCCCGTTGTCTAGCAGTCGTTTGAACCTGACAGGCCTTTTCAACTGGTGAATGTGTGTGCGTGCGTGCGTCTCTCTCTCTCTCTCTCTCTCTCTCTCTCTCTCTCTCTCTCTCCCTTTTTTGTCATATAGTCCTCGTGGACATTTCTTTCCCTGTTTATCTCTCTCTCTCTCTCTCTCTCTCTCTCTCTCTCTCTCTCTCTCTCTCTCTCTCCCTTTGGAGAGGGGGTGAGAAAGGGAGGAAGAAAGGGGCTTTGCCCATTTTCATCAGTTCGAAGATTACCTGCCTGAGAGGAGGAGGTTTTATTTCGGGCTCCGTCAAAGAGATTAGACGTTAAATTCGTCACAGGGTTTTCTTTCTTTCTCCTTTAGAAAGACTTATTAAAGTTTCATTGTAATTTTGTTCCAGTTATCAAAAAATAACAAGGTTTTATCTACTGGAAAATTAGTCCCAGTTATTAAAAAGCACAAGTTTTTATCGACTGGGAAACTCTAAAATATTAACAGAAGAAACTGGCCGTGTTTTGAGGATTTCTTTTCTGTAAAGAACCGAAATTAATTTCGCTGTCAAGTCGAGCAGATTATCGGCACACGTAACCTCCTGGAAAGATTATTCAACCGAAGTTTCCTTTACAAAAAAATATTCCATTAATACCAGAATTTATCCCATGAATTATTTTATTTGTACATATAAAGCCTACCAAAGCGGCTTTATTGTTTTCGTTTTTTTCCTTTGAATTTAAAGGCATCTGAGCCTTCACAAAGGAAAACTATTTTACCTCTTTCTCCCATTTAAGGTCAAAGAGACTTTGTTTGTGATTCCTTTCGAAAAAGAAAAAAAAATTTTTTTAGAAAGACTGTTCGAACATGTTTTCCCACACATATATACACCCACACATACGCACACACATATGCACACACACACACACACACACACACACACACACACGCTAAAGTACACACATATACGCACACATACGCGTACAAGTACACACACATGCAAAACGTCACTTCCTTTAAAGTGAAAGCCAGACATGCGCAGTCAGAACACTGACCCCAGTATAAAAGTCAACAAAACCTGTCAACTTCCCTTTTTGCATCTGGACCAGTGTTCGACCTGCTTAGTCGACGAACCGACCACATGTTCTAATGTCACTTTCCCTGCTACTGTAATGTGGGGCAAGCGCAAGCACACTTTATAAGCTTTCCCTCTCCATGAACTGGATTGACTTACTCACTCTATCTCCCCTTCGCTTTGGCCCATCGACACAGACATGTGCGCAACATTCTACTGAGCTTAACCCTTTCTTTCTACAGACATCTTGCCACTTCGCGTTTCCCTATTGTATTCCCTTTCCTTCCACACGCGTAGTCGTCAACGGCTGAATGAACACGTGTACACCCCAGACTTTCATTTCTCAACAGAAAATAGACGACATGTTTATTTTATTCCTGCATTTGAGTTCTTTGTTTCCTTTCAATTCGTTTCATTATTTTTTCTTGTAGGGAGTTAGGGTATTTTATATCCTGGTCCGCAACAAGACTGAACATTTTGTTAAGGACTGAATTTAAACAAGGACTCAAAAGAACTGGTTTCTGTTTTTTATATGCTCTTTTCATTTAGCCTTTCTTACAAGTAAGAATTGTCTTTTTTGTATTTTTTTTTAAATTTATTTTAAATGTTTCTTAAGGGTTTTTTTAACCCTAGCTTTGGGAAATAAAGGCAATGATAACTTTTTGTTTTAATAAATTTGGATCATTTTAAAACACATTCGGGTCTGTATTTCTTTAGCTGATTTCTATTAGTTTCCTATTTCCAACACATTTGCCTTATATCCCCCCTTTTTTTTCTTTCATTTTTGTTGCCATGGAAAACGGATTTTGGTAACGAACCCAAAATTCCGTTTAAATTTATTTATTTAGTACTAAAACATTAAAACGTTTAAGATCGAATAATTCTATGATTTGTTTATTAAGTTGATTTCCTTTGCCTGTCATTAGTTAAATAGCACCCCTCCCTCCATATACACACACACACACACACACACACACACACACAAAGAAAAAAAAAATATGAGAAACCCAGAAAAAAAAAAACCCTCAATTTTTCTATGAAACAAAGACCGGTGTAAAATTATAAATGTGCCCTACTATTTCCTCTTGGTAAAGCAGTTAATTATTTTAGTCATAAAAAATTTACGTTTTTTATTTAACTTCGCACTTTTTTTTTTTTTTTTTTTTTTTGCAATTCGTAATTAACCCAACCTAGAGCATGGACAAACTTGATAGCAACTTTTTCAAAGCGTGTCATCACATCATTAGAGCGGACGTTATTGACAAAGGGAACGTAATAATAATGTACACCGACTCATCACGGCATTTACAGTCGAAATGTTTTCATTAAACATTTTTCTATTTAAAATGTGTTTTTAATTTTTTCTTTTTAAAATGATTTTTTCAATGTTTTATTTTTTTTTTTTAATGAAGTGGACACAAAAATGCGAGAAATTGTATCAATTGACGAAGAAATCCTAACAAACACAGCAAATCTGCTTTGAACACAAAAAATCACCTCAGTTTTGATTTTGTTTTCATTTTTATCACATTTTAAACTCCTCGAAAGAAAGGTAAGATTTTTCTCATTTTTTTTAATTTAACAACTGAGATATATATATATATATATATATATATATATATATATATATATATATATATATATATATATATATTAGACATTTTTTAAAAAAATCAAACAGTTATTAAAAACTTATTAAATTAATTAAAGTTATTGGTACTCACTTATTGATCCGTGCTGAAATAATAACGTTATTATTTAAAAAGCCATTCTTAACATGGGGAGGGGAGGGTGTTTTGTACCTATTCTGTACTTTAACCTTACAATTGAATAAAAAAAACATATCAGAAAACTTTAATTAACGTGGAAATACGATTTAAAAAATAGCGCGGTTCACTTTCTGCATTAGCACCAAGTTATTAAATATCAAACATATTTTAAAAAAAAAAAAAAAAGAACACTTCGTAAATGTGATTGATGCTTATACACTTTTGTTACCGCACTATGTTTTAAAATAGTATTTTCAAGTTAAATTCAAGTTTTACGCTATCATTTTTTTTTATTATTAAGTGATAATAAAGAATAGTTAGAAAACACCCTTCCTTCCTCATGTTAAGAATGGCTTTCTAAAAAATAACATTATTATTTCAGTGCGGTAACAAAAGTGCATAAGTACCATATTTTTTATAACAGTTATATTTTAAAATTTGATGTAAAAAAAATTACCAACACCTAATGTTTGATTAAAAAAGCAGTTCATAAACATATTTTTATTATTTTTATAATTTTGGGTCCATGTGCACTGCAGGTAATCGTGAAGAAAGAGAGAGCCTGTTTCCTCCGTTTGACTATAGGTGGCGTTACTGTCTGTCCACCCAGTTACGGAAGCACAAAATGTATATAATGCCACCCTTGAAATAAATGTTTTTGTTATATTTTAATTTTAAACATGGTTTTTTTTGGGGGGTGCAAACATATTTAAGTTTTGTTTTTTGTTTTTTCAAACATATTTACGTTTTTTTTGTTTGTTTTTGCAAGCATATTTAAGTTTTATTTTTCCAAACATTTACGTGTTGTTGCTTGTTTATTTTAAAACATTTACGGTTTTTTTTTGGGGGGGTGCAAGCATAAACTAAATATTTTTGAAATATTTTTCTTTTTGAAAAGTTTTCTTATGCACTTATTGGTACCGCGCTATTTTTTAATAGTAGTTTCAAGTAAGATTCAGGTTTTACAATATCCCTTTTCAAATATATATATATATATATATATATATATATATATATATATATATATATATATATATATATATATATAAATACTTGCGGAAAAGGTCAAATAAGTGCAGAAAAATTAAGAAAAAAGGGGGGGTCCATAAAAAAGATAAAAGAAAAAACGTTGATTTTTTTATTATTATTATTATAAGACCGTAAAAAATACTCGCGGAAAAACGGTTGTACCCATAAATATGTTTAAAAGAAAAATATAGCAAAAATATTTAGTTTATGCTTGCAAAAAAAAAAACGTAAATGTTTAAAAAATAAACAAGCATCAAAACGTAAATGTTTGGAAAAATAAAACTTAAATATGTTTGCAAAAAAATAAAACTTAAATATGTTTGCACAAAAAAAAAAAAAAGAAACATGTTTAAAATTAAAATATAACAAAAACATTTATTTTTATTTCAAGGGTGGCATTATATACATTTTGTACTTCCGTAACTGGGTGGACAGACAGTAACGCCACCTATAGTCGAACGGAGGAAACAGGCTCTTTCTTTCTTCACGATTACCGCACTGCATTGGTTCTCCAACCTCCAAAGGGTGTTTAATCCGAAAGCCGTTCTTAACATGGGAGGTATTCCAAAAGCCGTTCTTAACATGGGGAGGTGTTTATTCCATCATCCGTTCTTAACATGGGGAAGTTGGGGGTGTTTATTCCGAGGGCATTTTCTTATTTTCAATATCCCCGTAATTAACTTCTTAAAGGTTAGTCTTCGGTTGGTTCCCCAGTGCGCTTTCACCTAATTTTGTTAAAAAAAATTCAAATAAAGACTGTTTGAAAACAACTTCTACTTTTATATTTGCTTTATATATATATATATATATATATATATATATATATATATATATATATATATATATTAGGCACCGCCAAAACTGGGGGGGGGGGGCAGGTCAGTACTTTTTGACGGACCGTCTTTTTAAAAATCTACCAAAAATCAGGTAATTATCCGATCAATACGAAATTTTCAGCGATTATTAGGAGAAGAATGAACTTTATAACAGTGTACTTATTTTTCATAAACGATATTTATATATATATTTTTTTTTGCTTACAACCCCCCCTTGTTTTGTAGTGGGAACAAATATGCTTAAAATAATCATCTGAGACTGAAATCAACATATTGTGTTGTAAGGGACAGAATTATAGATTCAAAAAAAAAAAAAAAAAAAAAAAATTGTTTGCATACCTTATTTTGACGTCTGAATATCAGAACTTCGATTGTGTTTAATTATCCCGCTTTTGAGTTTTGAAGTGTGAAATTCGGTGAATATGTTAAGTAAAATAATTAATTTAAGTTAAGCAAAACAAAAAAAAAATTTTTTTAATATTTATACGAAAAAAGCTATTTTAAAA
Source organism: Euprymna scolopes (assembly GCF_053919585.1). NCBI lineage: Eukaryota > Metazoa > Mollusca > Cephalopoda > Sepiida > Sepiolidae > Euprymna > Euprymna scolopes. The sequence goes on from NC_136506.1 coordinate 69,480,828, forward strand.
TTTTAACAATTTTTTTTTAGCGAGCCGAATAATGCATGACCATTATTAAACAGGGCATGCTTTGAATAATCGATACCAAAAAAAAAATTCGATAAATATTGTGCCCTTTGTGTTAAAAATAGCATCTTTTTTTTCGATCCCGTTTGAAAACGTTTGCCGCCTTTGACTATGGTGGACCAAACGCGCTGAAATAATTTTTTTTTATTCTGCTTTAAATTGCCCCCCCCCCCATTTTGGGGAGTCTGGCCCCCACACACATACACATTAAAAACCAAACGCATACAAATGGTCACCCATCTGGTACTGGCCAGCCTCAGCTTAATAATACATTGAAATTTTCGTCACTGAAAAATAAGTTTTTTTGGGCCTGTTTGGTCTTCCATAGTTTGCTTTTTATCAGACGAAAACGTAAACAGAGTCGATCTGAACTCTACGTCAACGCGAATATCTGGTTACCTATATGAACAAGCGGAATTATTTGAAATTCAGGTACTTATATTATAATATTTTTGCATATTCTCTTAGAAAATCATCCTAAATCTTAGTTAGACAATAAATAAATTAATTAATTATTTCAAAAACCCTTTTTTTTAAATATTTAAGTACGTTTTTTGTGCAAGACAAAAAATGTCAATTGTTAACTTTTTGGGAAAATTTAACATTTAAAATTGAATTAAAAATAGTAGAAAAAGTTTTACATTATTCTGTTTTCTATATGATAAAATTCAGGGTTTTATCTTTCTGGAAAAAAAAAGTTACTCAGAAATAATGGATTTTAATAAACGTAATTTCGTTTTAAAAAACAACAACAACTTGATTTTGCGGCCATTTTTGGCGGTGCCTAATATATATATATATATATATATATATATATATATATATCCACGCTAGGATTCATCAGGCATAAGCCTGAATACTAGTGCGGAATATTCTGTGTAGCTTCATTGCCATATATATTTTATAACTTACTACCTAGCTCTACCTACGTATTGAAGTAAATACTTAAAGTTCAAGCATAAATTTATACTTTTGTATATTAATTTATGTGATTAAATGAATTAGTCATATATAATGCTCCTTATCTGGAGTTGAGCATATTGGGAAGTGATACACGATATATCATTAGCTTATTAAGTGATGCTTTTTGTGTAAACAAATCGAGCTCAGGTATTCAGACGATGTCAAAACATCATTAATTCACATAGCAGCTGTCGATTAGTGTAATGGTTCAAAGCCATGACTGTCGTACGGGCGGTCGGGTTTCGATCCTGGCTTGAGGTAGTTGCCTGTCTAGCCGCACTGATGAGCTGTGATTCAGCGAAACAGTAATGTATGTAGATGACTATATATATATATATATAGTCATCCACATACATACTACATATATATAGCATTACAAGTTGATGTTTTTCTTTTTAGATAATTATTATTTTATCAACTTGCATGAAAAAGAGCTATGTAAAAAATGCTTAAAACCGTTTGAATTATACAAATACCATCAGTAGTTCAAAATTTATGAGAATTTTAAGTGCCAAACTTCAGGCTTTTCCGTGGACATTTTTCTTTAGAAAAAGTGGGCTAAATTACAGACCTCAACATTTCGAGAAATTCGGTAATTTCGCCACCATTTATTTATTTTTCAAGCTATTCTCATGAAACTTGGCACTTTTATGTAAAATTGTGTGCTCTTTCTGATTATGCCGTAAAATCTGATGTATTTCTTTACCATAAGCCATGAATTATAAATTCAGGTATACAAATTTCAATTTTTTTTAAACTGGTGCATGGTATCATACAGTTGGTGTCTATTCATGAACAAAACTAAGTATCATAGTGGCATTCAAATATAGCTTTATTGAGAGCAGGCATGTTTCTGCCTCCTCACGAAAGGAGAGCTTAATCTGAATGCCTAAAGAATATTCATGGCTGATATTTACTACTCCCCTCAAAGGAAAAAAAAATTGAGTAGATATAAATTAATCTCAGAAATAAATTGAAGAAAATTTTTCATATAAATTTTGGATTTCTGTAAAAGATGGAAATTCTCATAGTCGACCAGAACTTATGCATTTTGGGACCAGTCCAATTTTCAATTTTCTTAATCCTCTCTATCTGGCCCAAAATATCCCCCTATTTTCTGAGATGCAACCATAAATTGTACTCTCCATGAATCCTTCATGTAGCTTTCACAGTACCAGGATACCAGGAATCCTGATAAGCAACAACTATATATTCACCAGTTGATGGTATTTTTTGTCATTTCTATTCTGTTGTTTTACTGAAAATTCAACTATGTAAACAAAGAAATAAAACGGTAATTTTTTTACCTTGTTTCCACCTTTATTTTTAAAATGATTACTTTTTTAGGTTTTAGGGTATGCTGGAAACAAATATCGCATTTAAATTTTCTGCATAAAGTAGTTTTCCAGATATTAAGCAATATCATTTCTTATGTTATCACTGGTGGCCATCTTGTTACACACAAGTGCGCAAACCTAACCCCGAGAAACTATACATAAATGTACGTACCAAGATGGCCACCAGCAATAACATAAGAAATGACATTGCTTAATATCTGGAAAGCAACTTATTTACGGAAAATTTAAATGCGATATTCGTTTTCAGCATACTCGAAAACCTTACAAGATAATCATTTTCAAGAATAATGTTATGGTGGACACAAGGTAAAAATTTACAAAATACATCACAATGAAATACTTTATCGAACCGCCTAATTATATTATTATTATTTAGATATCCTCAGTTAAAAAAAAAATAGATTTGTTTTACGGATTCGAAAAATGGTCTTGACAATGAGTTAAAAATAAATTCAAGTTTCACAATATATTTTATTTAATTGTTAGGTGAAAGTACAAAATAGTTAACCAAACACCCTTCATTCCCCATGTTAAGAATGGGTTTCTAAATAGCGTTATTATTTCAGCATGGTAGCATAAGTGTACAAGTACCTTTTATTTGTTATATATTTGTTTTTTTTTGTTTTTTGTTTTTTACCAGTAAAAAACACAATTCTACCTTAAATACAATGTTAACATTTTGTATATTTTGTTATTTTTTAATGCTTTTAGTACATGTGTACTAAAAGCGTTAAAAACAACAATATAGTATTGTTTGAAAACCAAATTTGAAAAACTTGAAAATAATTTTTTTTAAATTGACAAACTCAGATTTAAAAAATTAAACTGATTTTTCTGCTTTCGTTTTGAAAGCGGAAAAAACAGTTTTTTATTTTTAAGAGAATACGACGGAACTCGCTTTAGTCAGCTGAGCGCATAGTGAGCTGTTTTACCCCGTTAAGTAGATTTGAATTTCTATAAAAGATAACATTTTAAAGAAATTTCCACACAATTAATAATTATCAAATATTTACATATTATACATAAAAATAATTCTGTAATTATTATCTATATAAAAATGAATGATATATACCGATGTATCTTATCAATTTTGAAATATTCTTTGTCAACTTTGCTCGGTTGTAACTTTGCTTCCTGTGGTCATAAAAATATAAATCAAAGTCCAGTAGAGATGCACTTCTATGCTTATATATCCTGTAAAATTCCAGCTATATCCAATCAAATTTGACCCCGCGCATGTGTACCCAAACGTAACATATAAAATGTAAACATTGAAATAACAGTTTCTCTTTTTGCTGTCGTAATTTTTTACCGTTTTTTTTTTCATTTTTAACTTGGAGCATAAAAATATTGAGCGCATAAAAGAAAAATAAATTAACATCATTAGAATGCTTATTCTATTCTTTTTCCATTAATGTAATTCTTTTAAAAACTGACCAACAAATAAAAAAGATATGACTTGTTGAAGCACATTAGGTATGTAATATTGCCGATGTCCACAAAAATACAGTATACGCTTGTAATGCTAATATACACACACACACACACACACACACACACACATATATATATATATATATATATATATATATATATATACTTGGTGGAATACCGATCACAGGAGTTCATAATAACAAAAGAGATCAACCCCAAAATTTAATCAACTAAAATAAAAATAGCTTGACAAGCAATTTAGTATTTTTATTAACAATTTATCTGAGACTATTCAAAGACTTGCAAACTCTATTTTAACAAAGGACTACTATTGAAAGTGATGTTATTTTTGCCCTTCTTAAATTTTAAATATTTATATTCAAATTCATAACGATATTTAAAAAAAGTGCATCTTATTTATTATAACATTGTCATGTGGGTAGCAGGTGTTTACAATTGAAGAGACTTACAAACTATGCATTTCAACATCTCAAAAGACAAAACTATTCCGGGAGATGTTTATTTATTGCAGAAAACTGATTAAAAAGTCGAAAGCATGCATTATATATTTAAAGGTAAATAAACGCTTATTGTAAAGAAATGGCTTTCATAAATTTCAAATTCATAACAATATTTAAAGAGTGTCATCCTTTGATAATAATACTAATGGTCAGAAATTAAAGTTTAAATGTAATAATGTGCGTTTTAATTCTTGACAAGAAATGTGATTAATAATAATGATTACTAATGAATTAATTGAACACATATGTTCGGTGAAGTGTAAGCAATATTCTCATTTCATTTTTTCTTTTTTTTTATAGATGTTCCTGTGTGAAAGAATTTGAGAAATTTGAATGGATTATTAGAAACAAAAGAAACGAGAAAGAGATAATATGAATCTATTATATGTACATGTCTATTTTTTCTTTAATTTTTGAATGTGAATCCTTCATCTGTTGTGACAACAAAATAAAAAACAAATAAATTATTTAATGGTTAATCATCTAGTTGGGAAAGAAACAATAATTTCCAAGTATAAAAAAGAAACAATATTTTTCAAATATAAAAAGAAACAATATTTTTCAAATATAAAAAGAAACAATATTTTTCAAGTACAAAAAAGAAACAATATTTTTTCAAGTGTAAAAAAGAAACAATTTTCAAGTAGAAAACAGAAACAATAATTTTCAATTGACTCCAAGAGGAAACAATGCAAAAGTGCACCAAAGAGAAGTCATATTCTTACAAACTTTCGCCTACATTCATTTAGATTAATCATATATGCATATATCTTTATAAAATTAGGCATGTTTATATATATATATATATATCTACAGAATTCACTCCTGAACCGATCAGTATGAGTATTTGGAGCATCAGCATTAAGGATCCAAATGTGAGTTATATTTAGTTTAATATAGTTTTATGCAAGGGAGTAAAAACCTTTTGTGAGAATTCAGGTGCTTCTGATTTTTGTTAAAATTAAACTATATATCAGACATCAATTAATACATATCCCTAAATTATTTGGAATAAATGGCATCATATCGGCACAATCTCATAATAAAAAATTAAATAGATTTGCATTGAATTCCACTTATATATTATTATTATATATTAGACACTGATTAAGTATCTGTTGTGAAAACAAAATAAAGAACAGATAAAATATTTCTGCTTTAGCAAGACGCTTAAACATCTCATCTGAAAAAAAAAACACTATTCATGTGACAATAATTTTCAAGTAACTTCAAATAAAAACAATATTCCGTAATTGGCAGTTTCTTTGGGGTAAGAGGCATCATATGGATACAGCTTCACATGGAAAATTCAAATATATCAGATTTGCATTGAATTTGATCCAATTTAACAAGATTTTCTGAAAAAGAAAAACTATACAATAATTTTCAAGTAACTTCAAACAGGAAGTATGTAATTCATGTAATTCCCAAATTGGCAGCCTTTTTGGAGTAAGAAGCATTAAAAATTCAAATATTTACATTGATAGTGATCCATATCATTTAGACACCATTTAAGCAAAATTTCCTCAATTTCAGTTTCTTGTCATAAAATAAACCCAATTTTCAACAAACTTCAAACAAAATGCAAAAACGCACAGAAGAGAAGCCATATTCTTGCAAAGTTTGTTCTGCTTCTTTCAAACGGAAAACAATTTTAACAAAACATATCGGAAAACACAAACCGGTGGTGGATTCATCTTTGTCTAAAAAGTCTGTTTCCAAATCGAAAAAATCAAACCGATCGCAAAAGCATGGTGGCAAGAATCCATATTCTTGCAAAGTATGCGGATATTCTGTTAATAAGAAATCACACATCGTTGTGCACATGCGAACACACACTGGAGAGAAGCCATATTCTTGCAAAGAATGTGCATATTCATCAACGCAGAAGTCAAGTCTCGTTCTGCATATGCGAACACATACTGGAGAAAAACCATATGCTTGTAAAGTTTGCAGCTCAGCGTTTTCAATAAAATCAAGTTTAGTAAAGCATATAAGAACTCACACTGGAGAAAAACCATATTCTTGTGAAGTTTGTACATCATCATTTTCAGTTCGATCAAGTTTAGTCAAGCATAACCGAACACATACTGGAGAGAAGCCATATTCTTGCAGCGTTTGTGAATCATCGTTTTCAGTGAAATCAAGTTTAAGGACGCATATGAGAACACATACGGGGGAAAGGCCATATTCTTGTAAAATGTGTGAATATTCTGCCACAAAGAAATCAGATCTCATCGTCCACATGCGAACACATACTGGTGAAAAGCCATATTCTTGCAACATATGCGGATATTCTTGTCCGTTGAAATCTTATTTAATCAAACATATGCGAACTCACACAGGTGAAAAACCATATTCATGTCATGTTTGTGAATATAGCTCAACTCAGAAATCAAATTTAATTCAACATTTACGAACACACAAATCGGAAGTCCTAATCTTGTGAAGTACATGGAATTTTCACTTATCGCAAATCATCACATTTGAAATAATTGTGGCTCAGGTTGCTCTGATCCGAAGAACATATCGGTAGAAAATATGTGGAGAGTTCATTCATTCATTCATTCATTCATTCATTCATATAGTGCTCTGTCTAGTTCAGGCATTGACAGTTATGATTCTCCGTGTATCTCTCCTCTTCAAGGCATTCGAGAATTCATTGTTGCTCATCATTTACAACCCTATTCATGCTGTTTTCTTGAATATGTTTGCTGTACTACCGCAGATTTCTTTGCAATTGTACAGACAGTAGGTTGCAGTTTCTATCTGTTCAAACGGTATCCATACTGGGTGATTGTCTTAACCATTGTATGCAAAAGGATCTTCTGCCCAACACAACGAGATATGAAACCATGAACAAAATGATTCCTAATTGTTTCCCTATTACATCAGTCACCTGCTTTCCATAATCTCACATTACTCTGATCAAGGGGCTGAAGTGGGATCTCGACTTTGTGAAGAGAAGAAGGTGTGTAACTTTTCCTTTGACATCAGCACTATCCTGCCATTCTATATAGCACCTAGTATTCTCAAATGGTCACCCATCTGGTATTAGCCAGGCTCATCATTGTTTATCTTCGGTGATCTGATGGGAACTAATGTATCAATATAAATATGTGGAGAGTAGCTTTTGCATAAAACTCTCCAGAACTCAGAAACCTTTTTTGTACAAATAAAAGTCAAAATATTTTCTATGAATTCCGAACGTTTGATTAAATATTTCAAATCTCTTTATTCTTCTTTCCTGCACATATTGCAATTACACTTTCGCATCTATTTTTCACCAGTAATAAACTATTTGATTGTGGCACATGTGACTCTGATACAAAGAACATTCCACTGAAGAATAGTTATAATTTTATGTTTTGCTTTTGCATAAAATTCCGTTATCCAGAACTACAAAAACCTTTTTGAGGTTGTGTACAAATAAATATGAAATATTTTCAGAACGTTTTTATTGTTTCGATTCTCCTAATTTCTTCATTTACTACATGTTCAACTGAAATGTCTTCCATCTCTTCCACAAAAATAAAGGCTCAAGTGTCCGTAATTAATTTTACAAAGAAAGAATGGAAATCTAGCCATTGTTTTATGCTTCAATTTTTAAGGAGAATAGAAAGTGGACGTTAGATTTACCTTCAGTAGTCTCGGAACTTTTCCTACTCTTATTTTACATTTTAGGAGCAATGTTTCTAGCGAATGGGGAAGAATTGCTGTTTTCTGGGTTGAAATCAAACACTCATTTCAGTTTGATCCGTCATATATCAAATTGGAATATCATTTTTTTGCTCTGTCATTCTTCAGTTTGAAATAACATTTTTCAATGTGCTTATTATCTGCACTGAAGAGATTTGGAAAGAAAAATTTAGAGAGTACCTTCTAACTCTTATTTGCAGAGGCATCTCGTTACACAATAGAAGCTATGCTTACAGCATCTGTGTCAGAAGTGTTCTCCTATATTGCCAGTGAAACTAGGTCCATTACAATTGAGGACATTACCAGACTTGCTGCGATCAGAAATGATAGAATGGATATATGTTCCTCAAAGCTTGCTGACAGAACCCCTTTCAATGAGCTGAGATCCAGACTTAACTTCAATTCAGTAGATGAGACCTTATGCTAGAAAAGACTGCAATGGTTTGGCTACATCCAACGCATGACAGTCAGCAAGTGGCAAAGAAGAATCATTATCTTTTGGATCTTGAAGTAATATTTTTTGTTTCTTACATCTTGTTTGAACCGATTTCCATTTAAACAAAAAATATGCATAAAAATTGAAGATAGCAAATATATATTTATATATATATCAGTTTTCATGCCAAAAGATGGAATCAATTTTTATATATTCTTAATTTAAGTTTTCATTATATTGCATCTTACATGTGTTCCATTGGATCACTAAACTGTTTATTAGAGACGAATATCTAATACTCAAAAGCATGTTACAAAGTTGAAAATATGGAATGAAAAGGGAACACAATATTTTGAAGAAAAAAAGAGGAGACATCTGTAAAAAACAAATTTGAAACACTTATCTATAAAAACATAAATTTAAAACACTTACTTAATGTTCATAGAAACATAGCCACGAAAATAATAGACTTCCAAACACACCATCATATTGAATTTCAGAAAAATGTTTCAAACATTTTCTAGATTTCGTATTTAGAGTTGAAACAAAAATAAAAAAATTTCAGCCCAAGATTTCAAAAATATTTACAATCAACTGGAAAATATAATAATTTAATCCGTAAGCCACAAGAAAAAACCCTTAAACTTAAATTAAAAACTTAACGTTTACAGTCACATAAATTAGTTATCCTTTTTTCACACATATATATATATATATATATATATATATATATATATATATATATATATATATATACATTCAGGAGATCCGACAGGTGATCAAAAAATCAGATTGAGCGTACGGGAAAATGAAATGAGACTAAATTGACAACTCGGAAATTTCAAATGAAAAAACTTTAATGGTTAATGTTTTTACTTTTAAAATAAATGATTCAAGCAATTAATTATTTTGGCAGACATACACGCATTGGCTCCGATGTTGTACACAGTTCATTCGAGGGAGCATTCATTATCCCGAAAAGGAAAGAAGTTTGGCGTGTGTGGCCTTTTTTTTTTATTTTGGCTTGAACTTTGCACTTTTCAGATTATTTTGTTATGCTTTATTTTTTTTGTGGATACTTTTTTTTTGGTGGGGGGATACTTTTTTACCATGTTTTTGGGGGCCGTGTTCTTTTTACTTTTTGGATGGACATTTATTTGTTTGGATGGGGGTTGGAGGGATATTGCCAGAAAAAAAATATGGCGAAAAAAATCCATAAAAAAAACAAGAGATATACACATTTTAATCATGATTTTCTCTAGTTCAAATGGGTAGAGCAAATAAACTTTTAACTCGAAATGAGACAAAAAAGAAACATTTGTAATGCGTACGCAGCTTTATTTTTTCATATAACCTCAATACGCTTTCAAGGGATTTTACCGAAACTTGGTTATTTTTAACAATGTTTGCTTAAATGAAAAATGCTGTCAAAATAGACTATATATATATATATATATATATATATATATATATATATAGGGGCAGTCTTGCAGTTAAGCCCGGCAAACTCTAAAGAAAGTAAGTTCGACAACTCTAGAAGAGTCCACATCAGTATTTACACCGTCAAATCGTTATTTTGTTTGAAAATTATATTGAACAAATTGGAAGTAACCACTTGATTAAGTAAAGCAAACGAACAAAATATACATTTTTATTTAACAGAAAAACGAAACATTTTTAGAAAGTGTATTGTAGTCTTAACCAAAAAAAATATAATATTAAAAAAACTGAAACTTTGTCATGTTTAAAGCGTAAAACTTGAAATAAAATATTTTTTAAAAATATTTTTAAATATTTTTTTAAAATATTTTTTTTTAAATATTTTAAAATATCTAAATATTTAAAAATATTTGAGAACATTAATAATTCGTAGTATCATGATAAAACTTTAATTCGTAATATCATGATAAAACTTTAATTCGTAATATCATGATAAAACTTTGTGATTTAACGGTTTTACCGCCACCACTCTCAGTGGCTGTGGTTTTAACTTCAAATTAAATTTTTAAAAAATATTAAAATATTTTTTAAAAACCGTGAAACCTTGCTGTGCGTAATAAAATAAAATAAAAATAAATGAAAAATTTAAATAATTTTTTTAAATATTTTTTATTAAATATTAATTAAATATTTTTATTTTATGTTTTAAAACTTTAATAATTTGTAATATCGTGATTTGACGGTATAAATACTGATGTGACCCTTCTAGAGTTGTCGCACTTACTTTTGAGTTTGCCGGGCTTAACTACAAGACTGCCGACAAGAACGCTATCTCAATTTGTCTTTATACAAAATTGGCGTTGCTGTTTTACTCTAAAAAAATTCTGTTGATAAAAGAAGTGAATATTAGTTGACTCAATGTTTTTTTTTATGTGGCTAGCAGGACTACTCAGCATTACCTAAGGAAAAACGTAATCTATTTCTATTAAATCTTCTCTCTCTGTGTGTAATTCGCCTATCTTTCTAGCCTCTGATAGGCTCATGAGAGTAGTGGTTGATAGGCAGAAATCAGAGGCCTACAGTATTAATGCTGGAGTCCCTCAGGAGTCCATCCTGGGCCCAACTCTCTTCCTGATATACATCAATGATCTCCCAAAACACATACTTAAATTATTCATTGACATTTATGCTGACACGACTATCTATGGCAACACATCAAAGGCCATAAATGACAAAGCTCTCGGATTCTCTCTCCTCTGATCTTGAGCGCGTGGTACAGTGGAGGAAAAGATGGCTGGTTACTTTTAATGCATCTAAAACCAAGCTCCTATCTTTACATCATTAACTCTCTAATCCCCATCTGGCATCAATTGAAATGGATGGCTCTCTTCTAGGGAAGGCCCCATGTTTGGATAAGCTTCTGAGTTTGACCTTTACTCCTGATCTGAAATGGAACACGTACATCGTCTGTTTCCAAGGTCGCTGGGAAAATGGTGGGATCCTTCTACTGCTCCAGAATATATCTCACGGCTGATGCAATTCTCTATCTATATAAAAGCCAAGTACATCCAAGGATGGAGTACTGCTGCCACATCTGGGCAGGAGCTGCTAAAAATAGCCTATCCTGCCTTGACAGAGTACAAAATAGACTTCATACCTTAGTGGAGGATGCCCTTTTCTCTTCCCTGCAACCTCTCTCCCACAAAAGAGATGTTGCGAGCCTATCTTTGTTTTACTGGCAAGCACTCGTCTGAGCTCCAATCTCTGCCCTCCCCTTGCCAATCTTTCACGATAAACACCCATCTAGCTGAAACCACTGTCAATAATTTTCCCCACTCTTTATCTGTGCCTAAATCGAAACAGATTCCATGAACAAAGCTTCTTTCTTAGAACTGCACACCTGTGGAACTCTCTACCGCTTGCCTGTTTCCCACCTGACTTCAACTTGGATGTCTTCAAGTCCAAAATAAACAAGTTCCTGATGAATCGCCCCCTTAAGTAATAACACTTTTTCAAATCTCCAATACTAACGAATACTACAACACTATCCCATTGATTACTTTACATGCAATAACCCTTATCCCCAAGTGGCTTCTGGGCCTTGATAAGTAGTGATCTCCATGTAAAAAAAAAAACCGAAGCCCCTCCTTATTCTCCACTCAACCAATTTCTCTTTAGCTGAACACACACACACACACATACAATCCTCTTTTATCTATAGATTGCTCGAGTAATGAGTCTGCCTGTTCTTTTCAAATTCATACATAATAATATTGAAAAACGACAATCTAACGAACCTGGCCCAGTTGACCTCCAAAGAATTAATAATTATTTTGAAATTTTAGATATTAACTATCCAGGGCAGCGCTGATTAAGAATATACCTTATAACTTTGTGGGTGTTTGTTTTGCAGTTTTTTTTTTAACTTTTAGATGAACATGCAGACAACTGCTCTTTATACAATAGATATCCACTTTTCTATACATATGTTATCTATCTATTACACACATTTTTCTGACTCCTAACTACAGAGTGGAACGATAAAATTGTCGCCCTAAAGAAAACAACATTACAGCTTTACTTGTAAACTTTTATTGAAAAAAATCAATTCAGGTAACTTGATTATGTAGTAGAGCTGACATCTATCCAATGTAGCCGCCTTCAGTCTCAATCACCACCTTGATATGGGTTCAGAACTGGGAGCTGGCGGTGATCAGGCTGGCTTTGGTGTTGTAGGAGGTCATGTTGGTGATGTTCTCGATGTATGACCAAATGGAGTAGTCCATAAACACGTCGAACATTTTTCTCTCTCTTTCAACAAACCTGACCTATACCTAATCTTCGTCTCCACACCGGGAACTCTTTTCACAACAACTATAAATACAAGCGCGCACAAACACTGAACTCTTCTACTAACCCGTTTCTCTCTTGTGTACACGCTACTAATGAAGATGACAAATAAAGTTGCTTTTGAATATAGAATGAAACTCCATTTCGTTGTCTCTTTTTCTATAAATACTGGAGCAAAGAGGCGGACATTGACAGGCACTGCAGCTGGAACTGCTGAAGCTGATGTTGCAGTCGAAGTAGGAGCAAGAACTGAAGTAGCAAGTTAAGAAAGAGTATCAGAAGGCAGGCAGCAGTAGAGAATGAAGTGCATATCGTATGCAGTTTGTGAGTCGTTCTTAAAAGGACGGTTTGAATCATTTAGTAGCTAGTCTTAAAAAGACTGTGTACTGCTGCTGGTTCCCTTTACTGCTTGGCTTGACAGCCTGACAAAATCCCATCTAAATCGGGATTGGTCGTCTTCTTGAACTCCCTGCCAAGCTGCTGATTGTTGAAAAAGTTGCTGGCTTTATGAAAAGGCAAGCAGATTACTGGAATAGGTTCATTAAACATAAAAATAACTAAAATTAATTTATGATGTGGTTTCTTACAGTCACAGACGTCTGGAGTATTTATTGACTGTGTACATATAATTATCTCGGTCCTAAATTAAAGTCGGTTTTTTTGTTGGATGTGCAAAAAAAAAAAGAAAAAAAAAGGGAAGTTTGTGTTTTTCCTTTGTTATTAAGATAAGGAAAAAAAAGTTGTCATTATTTTTCTCACACATGATAGGATCGTGTCTTTCATGTGTTTGTCTGCCAACAGGCATGTTTATGATTGATTGATAAAAATGGGTGCATGCCGGTCTACCCCACAGGCAATGTAAAGAGGATCTGGGGCTAGAACAGCTAGCTGGACGTTGACAAGCACTGGAACAGGTAGCCGGACACTCAACGACTAGACAAGAGCATGTCTAAGTCAGCATTGGAATCTCTTTAAACTCCTTGCCAGAGTTGCTGATTGCTCAAAAAGCCATTGACTGCATGAAACAGCAAGCACATTACCTGCGTGAGGTCATTAAATACACAAATGATTACAATTAATTCCTGGTCAAATTAATTACAGCCAAAAAATACCCCAAAAGTCCACGTGTATAGCAGTGATTATGTTGAATTCTTGGGTCTTTTTATCGAAGTTGAACCTAGGACCAGCGGCCCGGGTGGGTTTCTTTTTAGTCCCAAGCGAGAAGTTTGGGGGTTGTCTGAACAACATTATGAGTTGTTGTCAATATCTAAGAAAAGAGACGAAATAGTTGGCACTCCCTTGTATCAACTGAGAGATGGCCCTTGATAGGGTAATCCAGGACAGAAGTTAAATGCTTGCAGAAGCTTAGAAATTAAGCAAAGATGAAAAAATTGTGTTGTTGCTGCTGCTGCTGCTGTTTATAGCACGGATGTGATAGCTGTCATCATCCATATCTGCTGTTTGATTACGACACTGGCTGTAGTTTCAATGTTGTGGTCTCAATCACTGCTATATCAAAAGATTTTCTTTCTAAACATGATTATGACTCAATTTTAAAACAAACAAGCAATGTTTTATTTTGAATTTGATGTTACAATGACAAAAAAAAAAAAAAAAAAAAAAAAACTATCTCAGAACCAAACACAGACAGTCCATCAGTTTAAGGCCCATCTGTCTCTCATCTGAAATATATTAGTGATGGGACGATTCCAATATTTTCCCCCGATTCTTATAAAATTCCCACTTCCAAATCCGATTCTTTATAAATCTCTAAATATTTAACTATAGATTGTTATTTTCCCTGATTTCTGTAAAAAAAGAACAAAAAAAAAAGAACAAAAAAAAAAAAAAAAAACATGTTAAATATGCAGATATTTTCCTAAAAGTAAAATTACACTTGTGGAAGATGACCAATCGATTTTAGTTTTATTGGTAAAAGCAATAAATATTTATTATTTTGGAAGATTTATCTTTAAACAAAATCAAATAAAAAAGACAAAAGAATCGTTTTGGCATCAGAAAATAAGCATCAATTTTTTCGATTTTTCCAATTCCCAATTCTGATTAATCGTCCCAACACTAACACACACACACACACACACATATATATATATATATATATGTATGTCATCCACATACAGTACTGTTTCGCTGTTTCATAGCTCATCAGTGTGGCTAGACAAGCAACTGCCTCAAGCCAGTATATATATATATAACTCTGGAGCAGTCACCATAAACTATTTTCTCTCGTGGATTAATACCCCTTTGCTGACTGATGCAACCATGCACTGGCCAGTCAGCTACTGGGGTGCATTAACCCTATATGTCCCTTAAGGAACTACTTACCTCTGTCAGGAATTAGCCAGCAGCTAGCAGAGGAGCTCAGACCCCCAAAGAAGACAGACCTCTCTCCTCTCACTCTCTATCCACAGACAATAAAAATGGCTGTGACTACTTCACTGAAGACCTCCACTGAACAACTTGGGGACCCTTCAAGTTTCTGCCTGCTGACACGAGAAGATTTTATTCCTTTTCTTTCACTTTGGACGCAGTCCTTCTTTTGAAATAAACCCTTTCGTTGTTTGGTTCTAAAAAGAGGCGTTGATTATTTACTCTGTACTTTTGTGCTGCAAAGTAATCTTTTATTAGGTTTTGTACATTCACGCATAAAACCTAAAACTCTTTTACCGTTGAAAACAGGCAAGAATTATAGCCCACTGACGTTGAAATCCTTTGCCAAATTGGTGATTGGATTATGGTTAAATTTGTGCTCATTTTTACATTAAATACTAATCTCTAATAATCCATATTAATTCCTAATGGTGCATTGAATGGATACCATAATAGCACCTTATCATAACAAATCCACACAAAATTTCAGCCAGATTGGTTCCAGTAGTTTCCAAGAAAACTTCTAAAGTAAATATGGTATTGTGGCAACTAATCCCTATTAATTCCTCACTGTGCATCAAACAGATGCCATAACACTTCGTTTGCTGCATCTTAATATAACAAAGGTCCATATAAAATTTCAGCTTGATCAGACCAGTAGTTTCCGAGAGAAAGATAGAAAAATATGTTCTAGTGGACAGGGAAAGATGGGAAAGAGAGAAATGATGTCTTTTCCAATGGACTGCTGACTAATCACAATTCCTAAAGGAGCTGAAGTAGGTATTCGCGGAACAGATGAAATCAATCTGCCTTGCAAGTTGATTAGTTAGTGTATAACTAAATTATCGAGCAGAGACATTTCTCAATAAAAAAAAAATTATTTATGACAGAGAAATAAAAGTTTGGATACTCAAATTTCGAGCCAGATATCCCCCCCTTCACTGGCCTGACGCTTGCATACCATGCAACTATACACCCCACTAAACATACAGCATTGTGCATGCTTACAGCATTAGAATGCCTGAATTTATACATTGGTGGTAATCCTAGAAGTTCTATGAGATCGACTGCAAAAGAACACCATATGTCAGAAGGAACAATCTTGAAATGTTGTCAACAACATCAGATTCTGGCTTAAAACATTACCAACCAGAATTAAATTCTACCTTTTGAGCCAAGTCATGGTCCTCACATAACCCAGCAAATGATGAAGTCATATTCATCTCCTGAGAAGAAACATTTTCTGTCTATGATTCCGATCCATTTATTCAAGGGAAGTAACTCCCGACCAAGGAACGGTAACTCATGTCATGACAGTGGAACAGCCTATCAGATATAATGAGAATGTCTATTTTATTAAAGTCACCTTGGACAAACATTCAGATGGTACATAGACTTTCTCGATAAACAGAGTCCACTAGAACGTCGGAATTCATTCAGAAAATACAGCACACCATTAGTGGTAATCCTAGAAGGTCGGTTGCAAACGAATGCAGTGTGTCAGAAAGAACAATTTGAATTATTGTGTATAAAGACATCAGATGTTACATGTAACCAAATCCTGACCACTGCTCTCCCTAGTTATATCCCCTTTCTAGATAATGTTTGAGTCCAGCTATCCAATCCCTATACAAGAGAGTGGAGGGAAGCAGCTGTCTTAAAACAAATGACTGGCAGGTCCTATGAAATAGAGACAAGAGATGGACAACTACACTGCCGAAACAAGCGATTCTTGTGCAAAACCTCGTTCCCAGGATACCATCAACCCCCACACACACCTCACTCTGAAATGCAGCCTGACAAACCCATACCACAAAGAGAGGCCTGTGCAGGAAAACGAGTCAACTGAAGAAAGCCTTCATGAAAGGAACAACAGTCAACAGCTGACTACGCATTTAGGACGTATTATTTAAAAACCTGCAATGAATAAACAGTCCACTCTCCCCTTTATTACTATTTCACCTACCACTTCTACCTAAGAAGAAAACAAAATGAATCAACACCCTCCTTAATGAGGGGAGATGTTACATGTAACCAAACCCTGACCACTGCTCTCTCTCTAGTTATATCCCCTTTCTAGATAACTCTCCTACAAAAGAAGAGAATTACTTATTGTAAGATGGTCGCTCAAGAAAGTTGCTTTTACACTCTGATTTGTGTTGTCCACATTTCTATAATAACATGTGAATGCAGCATCGGATACAAATTTTATCTGATGAATAAAGATTATTTTATGTCAAAGCTAGTAAATTTGTAAATAAAATTTAAAATCAAACAGAGAAAGATATTATTTTCATCATCATATGACCTCTACCATTTGATCTATAAGCTCCCCAGACCTTAATCTTTTGGCCCCTTTTTTTTTTTTTTTTTTTTTTTTTTACTCATGTTCACCCCTTACAAAGCATATCGCCATTTGGACGTAAGGGGCTACTATTTGGGGCCATGTCTAGGAAAGATTAACCAGATATTTGTTTATGTTACATTTAAACTTCTGCATATCAGTACAGCCAGGGAAGCAGGCAGCAGGAAGGGAATTCCAAAGTCTAGCTGTTCGAGGGAAGAAACTATTAGAATAGAAAGCTTTCTGGCATTTAGGGACAACAACAGTGAAGGGGTGAGATCTTATTGCTAAGCGGGTTTGTCGGGGATACGTACGTCGAGGAGGCACAGTGAAACGAGTTCATCAGAACACATTTCATTAAGTAAAACAGGCACAGTGATGTAACATTGCAGTGATGTGACAGAGACTGGAGCTTAGTTGATAAAGTGGGATCGATTAACTTGACAACTCTTTTTTGGACCCTATCTAAAAGGGAGAAACTAATGGTAAATGCACCAACCCATATGTGGCAACAATACTCCATACATGGGTGAATGGTGACCTTGTAGAGGTACAGGATACTCTCAGGTGTGAGTAGTCTTCTACTAATGTCCTCTATGTATTTGTTCCAGTCCATATTGCCCACAAATGTTAGGCCGAGGAGTTTGAAGGTAGAATTCTCAGGTAGGGTGTTATTTGTCATAGATATAGGAGGTTGGAGAGACGTCTTGTAATTGTTAAAGGAGAAGACTATTATGCATGAAGCCTGAGAAAAGACTAATGAACAATTTTATAATGCTAGATAATCAGTAAAAGTTTTGATGGTTCGAGTCATGTCAAATGTGAACAAGAACTACTTGATCGTAAGATGCCAACAATTCATGTCTCACATAAGAGTCGTTATTCGCATTTAACCATTATAAATATAACTAAAACTAGCAGGACCCATGTACCAGCATTGCCCGGTGGAAATATGACACAGAACCAGAACAGCTACAGTGACCCCCCCCCCACTTATAAAAAAAAAAAAAAAAAAAAAAAAAACGAAATAACCTTTGATTATCTAGTGCATTATCGTATGTGAGTCACGTAAATTACTGACGATGGATAAACAGCCCAAAAATATTCACACAGAAAACAAATAGATGGTGGCAGTTATGAGCAGTAACCATTGTTGGCTCGAAAAAATTATGGACACTGGCAGCAGTGGCCAAAAAGAACAGGGTGGGAAGAAGGAGAGAAAACGGGAGGGAGGGGGGGCAAGATAGAAAGGTCCATCCATCCATATCCATCTACAACTTTGTAGATGCTTTTATAGCGAGGAGTTCTTTTTTCGGGGTAAGGGTGCTGGCCACATGCCCAACCTTCCCAGAAGGTACAAACAGCGTCTAGACTTCCCAAATGGTCACCCATCTGATATTGGCCAGGCTCAGCGTTGCTTAACTTCAGTGATCTGGCAAGAACGGATGTCTCAACATGATTGTGCCATAGAGAGGTAGAAGTTTGTTACAATTTTGCCCTGGGCAACACTGGGTAGTCCTGCTAGTACATAAAAAAATGCATTTAGTTTTAGCATTTTCAAAACTGTTCTCTTATTGCAGATTTGAATGACTTATGCAAATTATACAGCCTTCCACTATGTATTTTGGATAGTATGCATCATATGATGCGATTATGTAGCTGTTGGTTAGTCCGGCCTATACAGTCATCCCCACCTGGCATGAAATCTGATGAAGCTACGCTAATATGGGTGAGGTGCAGGTTCCTCAATGACAGATTGTCGGACAAATATGATGTGTTTTGGCAAAGTAATATGATGTGTAATAAAAAACAATGTCTAGCGAATTCATTGCTGACGATGCCTATCCAAAGCAGACAAAAGTATACTGGACATTTAGTTCTGCCCAGTTTCTGTTAATCAGTTTTTAATTATATATATATATATATATATATATATATATATATATTGTATATTGTTTACTATAATAATTATTAAATACCTACAGACACTAGTGTTTCATCCTTTCAGGAATCATCAATGCAGAGTGTCACAATTAACACCAGTCTATAGATTCGAACCTGGCCAGAGAAGCCATCTCTGGCTTCATTAGCAAGGACCTAATCCATTCAGCTATCGTTAACCGCAAGTTACGCTGTTGAATTTTAAACATTTATTTTTTAAATGCTTTTTAACGTCTGTCAGAGTGATCTAATCATATATATATATATATATATATATTTGGGAGCATGACATAGATAAAGATAAAAATATTTCAACTGACAGCTCAGTGTTGCCCGGTCGTAAAATACACATAAATATTATATTTTAATTAGTGCGGAAACTAAGACGTGCATTCGAGTAATATGTCGTTTTCTAAATCATTAAGTTTTTGTAAGTAACAAAAAATTTTTTTTAAATACTCAAGCTGAAATCGAAACCAAAACCTAAAAACAATGAGTCAAGTACAATAACCCTTAGACCAGCATGACACAATCTTTTAGAGGTGTTTTCAAACTACTTACTCTTAACATAAGTAATCTGTAATGTAAACTTCATATAATATCTGTAATGTGAGATTCACGCATGCACATTTGTGAAATAGCAAGCAAATGACTCGCGTTACAATTTTTCAATTTTGACCTCGCAGCAGCATTTTTTTGTCTAGATGTTTTAATACGTTATATACCAAATTTCAAGTCTAGATCAAAAATTTATTAGGTATATAAGTTGATAAGTGTCCTCACACACACGCACACGCTTCTATAGATATATAGTTTAGCATTAAAATAATGCAATCTGCTCAAAAACGTACCACAGGCAGAATAAACAAAGAAATGATAACTACTAACAGATGTGGTATATATTTAAGTGGGGTGTATTGGCTCAGTGATAGGGAGCTAGATTCAGGACTCTATGGTCCTGGGTTCGATTCTTTTCCAGTTCAACTGCACTGATAAGTTATATGATGATGAAACACGTTTGTAGCTAATGTATTTTAAAAATATATATATTTCTCCCCATTCGAGGACACCACATGGGTAAGAGAAAAACTATTCTCAGTTAGAATTAAGCTAATGCAATCTGCTCAAAAAAGTACAAACAAGCAAAATAAACAAAGAAATGACAACTATATATATATATATATATATATATATATACACACACATATATAATATGTGTGGGTTTGTGCTTGTGTGCATGCAAACATTGTTACACAGAAAAAAATTCCCTGCTTAATTATATTTTTTGCTTTTTCAATTTTCTAAATTATCTTTTTTTTGTGAAAAAATTATTGCCTATTCCATATGTATCACGAACGTTTTTGATTCTTTGCCGAATCGTCTTCAGTTAACAAAAACCAATGACCAAACAAAAACTGGAGAGAAAAAGAGAATTTCAAAAAGCAGCCAAGAACACACACGTGAAGCAACTTAGACATTGTTATGGATAGCCCTTAAATGAAAACGATTCTTCCAAACCTATTCTTTATAATCCAACTTCAGTCCTATAGGTTTCCTCGTTGCCTTGTCATCCGAATATGAAGGCGTTATGAATGGGACATGCTAGTTTTTATCTTGTGCCGTTCTTGTGTCTTTATGTGAGAATTCCCATAACCGAGTTAAAGGAGGCGAGGTAACTGTCTGAAACAGAAAAGGATTTAACTCCTTTTGATTGTGTTATGTCATTCTAACAGACATCAAAAGAACAAATTAGAATAGTTCCAGGAGACATTAGTAATTGAAATGCCAAAGTTAGCATTCCAAGTTGAATTGTGTTATGTTAAGAGGGCAAGTGGATATGGTCATTTCATTGAGGAGATCAAGCAAACGAGAGAAAATTGGAGTCATATTTTGGCAGATTGAGAAGCAAGTCAGTGTTCAGCTCAGGGAGGTTGCCGAGAGCATCTGAAATTCAATGAGACTGCATTAGAAAGGAAATATTGTCACTGGTTCCAACATGACCGTTCACTATCAACAGCAACAACAGTATCACAAACGCACAACTGATTTATAATATCGACCTTTGTGTTTCTATTGTATGAATCTGCATTGTTTTTATATACATTTGTAAACTAGTGTTTGTGTCCTTGGCAATCGTCAGTGTAAGAGATGACATGGTCAAAATAAGACGATGAAGTCAAACAGAAAACCACAGCACAAATGCTGAGATTGACTGTCGTTGAGAGATCGGCATATGGTCATACAACAGCACTGCATTCATGTTTGCTCAGACCCTGTCGGTGGGGCATTAGAATACACCAACTGCCCCCCTACAGAGGGTAAAAGTCCCTCAATGGGGGTCCTGGATATGACCTTAAACTATATCCAGTGGTGAGGCCCCAGCTTGCGGGCTTTGGGGAGTGTGGAGCCACACTTTAATTACCATTGCTCCCAGGTCCACTCTGACCCGGAGTAGTAGTACCTGTTAAGGTTCCAACTATGGGTTAAATAGAAACCGACTTGAAAACAACAAATATATTCTATTAAAAATTTTTTCTTCAAAATCTTTAGATTCGGCATTAAATAACCCGAAAAGGGTTGATATGCCGTAAAACAAAATCAACCAACCAATCATATTTGCTCGTCATCATCCCCGAAATGACAGAGTCACTACTATCTTTGAGAGTATGTGGAGAAACTAGAAGATATCCTCTCTGCTTAACCTTCTGCCAGCATTCATGTTTGTGATGATTTTAATGTTTATAATGTTGACTAGCTAATCCACTTAAGACTGATGATGAAGAAAGGTTGTGTCACAATTTTTCCTTTGCTCATGATCTAACACAGATTGTTGCGAATCTATTGCTGACGGACATTTTGCAAGTCCTCTTGTTCTTTTCCTTGACAACTTATCTTAAATAGTGCCCATCCATTGTTCTGTCTCTGACATGGTTAAAATGACAAGATGAAGTCAAACAGAAAACCGCAGCACAAACATTGGGATTGATTGTTGTTAAGGGACCGGCCAATGGTCGTACGACGGCACTGAATTTAATCTTTGCTCTCTATCATCCCCATGGGTCTTGAACAGACACATGACCTCCATCCCAACTATCATCAATTTTCTTAGTAAAGTTAAACTTTTTACAGAGAAATTTGTATCAAATTTCACCATTTACAATCAGAGTTCTCTCCTGAACTTCTCTCTACAACTGAAAATACTGAGTGACGTCCATATATCTGTTTGGGATGCTGCCAAATTTATCAAGAACTCAATGCCAGCAAAGCAACTGGTCTTGACAACATTCCCATCACAGTGCTTAAGAAACTAAAGCTGGAACTCGCTCTCATTCTTACAAAGCTATTCACACATTGCTTAAAGGAAAAATACTTCCCAACACATTGGTAAACTGTCAGTCTGACCAGTATTTAAGAATATTTGAGATCGATCTTTTGCATTTCAATACAGACTAACCAGTTTCCTGTGTACCATGAATTGCTTGAAGCCGTGATGAATCAAAAATTTGTCAATCATTTCAGCAAAAACAGTTTACTCAGTGGCAAGCAATATGGTTTTCATCCTGCAAGATGATCAGCTAATGTGCTGCCTGTAATATCACAGGATCAGTGAATTTGTTGACAGGAGTTTCTTTTCTAGAGCAGTAACTCTTGACATCTCAAAGGCCTTTCATAGGATTTCTATATCTATAGATATAAAACTGAAGTTTTATCTGATAAAAAAAAAAAAGCACTGTGCATGATTTAGTAATCAAAATTAGATAAATCTGTGTACCATTTCTTAACTATTGTTTCCGATTAAGCAAAGTTCGAATAAGTTATCAAACCATTGCTTCGCTTAAACAGTATTTCTCTTAGAAAGCAATACTTTATTAACACATGAAATTAAAATTTGTTCTGAAAATTTTTAATAGTGGCTTTGCTAAAAAAAAAAAATAAATAAATAAAAATCTGTAAACTAATATGATTGAACTCTAATTTTGATGTTCTATTTGAAGGTTAGTACTTCAGAAAAATCATGGATTTATTTTTATCAGTCGCATCATTTATATGTCAGGCTCAGGATTTATTGGAGGTGTTAATTCACAGTTTCCACTATTAGTTTAAAGATTTTCTGCGTTATTATAGAGATAATATCTTTACTTTTTTGTTTGCATACATATTTAGATAGAGTGGTGTTATTTCTGTATGTTTTTCAACCATAAATAACAATAATTATATCTACACTTATTACATGTATATTATTACCTACCATTATTTTCTGTATGTATACTTTTTATTTACTGTTATTTATTGTTGCTTTGTATCATATCCCCTGTGAAACATTCATTACTTGGCAATTATTTTTTCATTCAACAATCAATTAACATCAATACCACGTCTATTACTGCTAGCAATTTAAAAAAAACATTTTAAAATGATAATGTGTAGACATGGCAGCCTTGAACAAAAATGGCCGCTGAGTTCTTAGAAAGCCTAAAACAAATTTTGTAAATCATGTTTTATGACAATAATTTCATCCGAAGAAATAATATTCCAACTTGTCATGAAGCTGTCTGATAATTTCAAAATGATTCAATGGATTGCCAAGTAGTGATTCATAGCCAATTTTTGTGAAATCTGTAATTTACCATGCACATTTAACCGTTATTTGCAGTCAATTGATGGTTGGAGATGGAAATGTTTAAAAGATGGATTTTATTAATTTTTATTAATTGCAGACCATTATCCTCATTTCTTAATTTTTTAACGGCGTTTCAACCAACTATTCCTCTGGCCTTCGTCAGGTGGTAACTGCATCCACTGCAATTACTGTCTTCCGTAGTTGTTGTTGTCTCACCACGTTTTTGCCCAAGTAAGCCTCTGGCCAGTGGGTAGAATTGAAACCGCTTTCTTCAGACAATTCTCACCTGGAACCGTAGAGATTCAACATCTCTATCAACTGTGCCACGGGCCCCGAAGAGCGATCAAGGTTGAATTTTTTGGTCTTATAACTTCATGTTTATTTATTATCTGATCTTCCATGGTCAGGTCCGTACTGAATGGTGTATATTATTTTAATTGGAATTCATCATGGATATGAGTATTATTTATTAATTTTTATTAATTGCGAACCATTATCAACTAAGAAAAAAGACGAGGATAATGGTTCACAATAAATAAAATTTAATAAATAATACTCATCTCAATAATGAATTCCAATTAAATGGATTTTATTGTTCAATATGAAAAAACTCTTTGAGCAAAGCAAACTTTCCTTCCCAACAATTATCTTTATAATTTACCAGCAGTTCTGTCCGGTATTGCTCGGGACCTATGTACCGTTCATAACTTGCCCTACATGTGAATACACTTTATGTAAGATTTCAAATATTTAGACCAAAATTTGTCTGAGTAATTTCGTAGAGACCACAGAGGTCAATTTTTCAAAACTTTGACCCCAATTTTGACCCCTTAACATTTATTGTTTTAGTCTCAAATCAAATTAAAAAATGTTTTACCCATGTCTAAGTTACCTACATCTAAAACTTCAAGTGTTTAGACCTCGAATTGGCGGATGAATTTGGTAGAATCTGCAAAGGTCAACTCTTTCAACTTTGACCTTTTGGCAGCCAAATTTTCACTCCAAAAATGATTAAAATGCTTGCTGCATGTCTGAATAATACCTGTTATGTATAAATTTGAAAGGTTTAGACCCAAAATTGGCTGAGTAGTTTGCTAGACACCACAAAAGTCAAATATTTTGAACTTTGACCCCTTGGCAGCTCAATTTTTTGACCCAAACCAATTAAAAAGCTCGCTCTATCTCTGAATATTCTTTATGTAAAATTTCAAATGTTTAGACCAGAAATTGGCCGAGTAATTTGGTAGAGACTGCAGAGGTCAAATTTTTTTTTTAACTTTGACTCCCTTAACATTTGTTTTGGGCTCAAATCAAATTAAAAAGTTTGATCCATGTCCAAGTAACCTATATCTAAAATTTCAAGTGTTTAAACCCAAAATTGGCAGAGGAGTTTGGTAGAGTTTTCAAAGGTCAAATCGAACTTTGATCCCTTAACAGCCAAATTTCTGGCCGAAAACCGATTAAAAAGATTTTCCCAAATCTCATTACTCCTGATGTCAAACTCGAGTTTCTAGACTGAAAATTGACAGAGTGATTTGGTAGGAAAATGTATACAGACAGACATGCACAGACATCTTCACTTTTATAGATATATAGATTTATATGCGGAGTAAGGATTTCTTTCAGTTTTTGCATAGAATTTTGTAAATATTTTCTTTCTAGGCAGTTATGTCTACTTTTTTCTATTTATTGCATGTTATCCATACAGCAATAACTACGTTTAATGCTATTCCTCATGAGAAATTTTGATAGCTTTGTTAATTTTGTCTTTAGCTTTTCTTATAAGGAGTTAAACTTAATTAATAATTATATTTCATTTTCTATTTTTTCTATTATTTTGTTTGTATTGTATATACGCAACAATCACGTTAACACGCCAGTTCTTGCCAGATCACTACAGTTAAGCAAACTCGTTTAACACTGAGGCGAGATACACCCGTAAATCAAGATGGAAAGCAAAAGGAAACTACTGTCTTTAATTTTTCCCCAAATTACAATTTGGAGAACCGTGGCCACCAACGCTGTTAAAACAGCAAGGCCGTGGCATGCATGTTTGTATGATTGTTAAGTATGCATATGATGAATGCAGAAATAACTAAGTTTCATTTTAAAGTTAATTAAAAAATACTCACCATTTTAACTCAAACATTTTGGTTGTTAAAATTTGAAAAAATAAAAAAATTAACTACAAGTTATCTATAATATAAAAGCGAAAATGTGTGTGTATGTGTGAATGTGTGTGTGTAAATGCACGTGTGGGTGAATGTGTGTGTGTGTGTGTGTGTGTGAATGTGTGTGCACAATTTTTTTGTACGTCTGGCAAAGGCTTTTTTCGGGGGGGGGGGTAGAACTTTTTATATACACCTTAAATTATAATATCTCCGATTTATAAAAGGAGGTCGTGTCTACATTTATTTTCATCATCTTATCGGGAGCTGCTTTTCCAACATCTTGTGGAGTGTAAAGCTTAACTGGTTTGAAGCCAAAGTTAAGTGCGTCATTTCCTTCTCCTATGGCGTGATGCTTACGCACCTGTGTGAACTCATTCACTTAACTTTTTAATCGCTAAATTTAAACTTCCTTTACTGCCGTAGCACAGCGGTTAAGACCTCAGTTTTCCGGCCTTCACATCACGGGTTTGAACTAACACATTTTTTCCCCCTCCACACACACCTCCAATCACCCGGGCAACCCACGCTAGTTGTAATGAAATGCAAAATATGAATTATTTGTCAACCAGTTTTGATTTGCATACAGATATAACAATATTAAGTATAAAAATTGTGGATGTAAAGAAACAAGGGTTAAGGGTAATTTGTAGACACAGCAGCTTAGAACGAAAATGTCTGCTGAATTTTTAGAATGCATCCAACAAGTTTTGTAAATGAGGTTTCATGACCATGATTTCATGTGGACTGAAGAAATAAGATTTAAATTTGTCATGAAATTTGAAATGATGCAATAGATTGCCAAGCATCTTTAAATAAAAGTCAATTCTTAAAGGCATGAAATGTGAAATGCAAAAATTGAAAGAAATTACTTCACATCGAAATTCTATTAAAGTAATATTTTGTAAGAAAAGTTTAATTAAAAAAATTTTTTTCATACTGAACGATTCAGATGCTTCTGTTCAGTCTCGAAAGACAAAGGATACCCCCTGTAGGGGCAGCTGCACATGTAATTGTGAGGCAAGGGTTGTGCAATCTCCAGCAACACCTCTCCTGAATCGGCACTGTTTGAGTCCAGTGGCAAGGAGAAGTCCAGGACGACTGGAAACAATGCTAAGATAAGCGGAGACGACATACAGCACCTGGAAGTCACAAATGGTCAACCATCTGGTACTGGCCAGGCTCATTGTTGCTTAACTTCAGTGATCTGATAGGAACCGGTGTGTCAAACGTGATTATGTTGTATATATACTGAACGATGTGTGGTAAATTACAGAAGTTCAGGATTCTTCCCAAAACACCTGCAATGTGATGCACCTGCCTCGAGTTTCCAATGCCAATCCCAGATGACTAGACTGCAACATGCTGAAATCTCTTTAAGTCTGCAGCTTAATTTCCAGTAAACACATACCATCCAGAAGGTAAACTAACCACACATACCATTCCCCAAATCCTATTGTTGAGTTGAGTTAGCTCTTTTTCATTCATCAAATTAGATACGTGTATTTTAATATACACTGTTCTTGGCACTTTTCTAAGACTTTACTATTGCCAAAAATACACTAGCTAAAGACAGGAGCAGCACAGCACAACACACACACACAATTTAATTTTTATTTGACACTCAGGTCAGCTTTGTATACATATAAAATAACAAACATGAAAAATAAAAATAAAATATAGCTCAACTGACTCAATTGTTTGCTCATCTTTATTCAATATAAGTAGTTTTGCTCTTTTTTTGGTTTAAATAAATTACCTACATTTTTTTTTTCCAGTGTTTTACAAATTGTATTTTTTTTTATACAGCTGAAAAAAATATGAACAAAAATATGCAAATTGGGAATTCAAATAAAAAAAAGGGAAAATATTCGAACGATCTGTTTCAAAGCATTGTTTTTTGTCTTTTTTTAATTTTTTTTTTTTTTTTACAGTCACAATTGTTGCAGGGGAAGGTTGAGGTTAGGTTTAGGGTCAATTGCTTTGAGGGGAGAAGTGGGGTATTAGCAGGGCATTTTTGACTGGAATCGTATCAAAATTACCGAATCCAGTTTCTTTCATTCGACATTTATTCTGTAACATAAATTTTATTAAAGACTTAGAAATTAAAATAAAATTGATTCAAATTATTCTCGATAAGAAAATGTTCTTTTGTATTTTTCATTTTTTTATTTACGTATGCATTTTGTTTCTTTTATAGTGTCCCACTCCGGCATTTTTTTTTTTTTTCATTAATGGTGTTACCCTTTATGGGAAGGACAAAAAAAAAAAAAAGCCCCATGTAAAACACAGCATCTGTTCATATGTCAATTGCATAAAATCACTTATTAGCCACCAGAGCTTACCAAGGGAGATAATTCTAAAGTAAAAAAAAAAAAAAAAAATGAACGGTCATAATTATCATTTTTCAAGTTGTTCCTTTTTTTCTAAAATTATTAAAACAGAAATAAAATATTAAAAAAATGGTACAAGCCCAGAATTCAATCTCTTTAAAAAAACAGAAAACTTTATGATGTACGCTACAAAGCAAAAATGTCATATTTCAAAATTCATGTAAATTGATCAACACTTTTTTTTTTAAACTAAGAAACCAAAATTTTATGAGCAAGAATGGGGTTTCACTCCATATTTAAAATTTATTGCTAGTTATCTCATCATAACTACCTCTCCAGGAATAGAGATCGAAATCAACCTTGTAATGGCTATGGTTTGCTATTAATCACTAAAAGTCCTAAAAAAAAAAAAAAAATTCATATATATATATATATATATATATATAAATAAAAATTGCTTAATCAATTTACATAATTTTTGGCATATGACGTTTTCATTCTGTGACAGGTCAAAGATTTTTCTGTGTTTTTTTTTTTTATTCATTTCTATGTATTTTTCTATTAGGTTTAATTCTAGACTTGTATGTTAAAAAAAAAAAAAAAAAAAAAAACCCACAACTTTGACTTATGTTATTGACCTTAGTTTTTTTTTTTTATTGAATTAGTTTTCATTAAATGTAATCAAAAGTTGAGCATCCAATTTTCCAAGAATATTTGGAATCTGTTTATTATTCAGTTTTTAAATGAATTTTTGTTGTTGTTGTTGTTGTTATTGCTAAAACTACTTTAGCTTTTAACATTCATAAAAATGAACGAATAACATGGCGGATAAGGGTAACATACAGCTTTCGTAAAAGTCATACAATTTATGAGTTTTGTTGAATGTCTATGATTCCTTCATAGAAACAAAAGGACCACTGAAATAGTAAATACTTTAAAACCAAAATCCATGCAACAACGACGGTAAAACAATGCAGAAACAATTTCAGAAATTAGCCTACATCTAAAGAAACAAAACTTCACCAAAATCGAGGCTTAAAAAAAAAAAAAAAAAGAGTTCCATTCTATTATTATTTCACATTTTTTTTTTTTTTTTTGCAGGAGAGGGATATGCTAGATCTATTTTTCAGGAAAAAAAAATAGAGACTAGTGGTTGAAAATTTTCCATTGCCAGATTCCAAGGAAAACAAGGGAGATAAGTTAGTTTCTCATAAATCATGAAATTTGAAAAAACTTCCCAATTTTAATACTTTAAAACCATACAATAAAACTTGATAATTCGATAAATTTTATTTTTTACTTGTAATTATTTTTCTGCTAGATCATTTTTGTAATTTTATGTAATAATCTTTTCGTCTGAAATGCGTCTCTTAAAATCCATTATTCTGCATAAGCACCTTCACCTAAATTAAAAACAAAAATGCAGAAAAATCTGTATGATGTTTGTACCCATAACATAACGAAAAGCTCATATTCCAAAAATCACATGAAACTTTTGAAGTTGGCCTGACATATTCCTTGGTGGAATGAAACACAAACGTTTCTGTATAGCTTGCTTGTCATAAATATATCCCTATGCTACTACATTTATGTATATAATATAGGTGTCGAGTCACGAATCACACTTGGCTTTAACAAACTGAAGATTGAAATTATACTAAAATGTCATTCATGGAATAAAGTTTTTCACAAAAAACAATTTTTCAAAGACACATTAATATAATTAAAATAACAAATTAATGATATATTAACATAATTAAAATAACACAAATTATCATTAATATAGTTTAAATAACACAAATTAATGGGTATTTTCAGCTTTATTTCCATCTCATTATAAGATTTATTAACTTTCCAATAAATTAATTTTTTTTCTTAAAATAAAAAATACAATTTTGTCATCGATAGTTGACCTATTCAAAAAAAAAAAAAACAAACAAAAAAAACTGATAAAATTTGAACTCGTAAGATTTTTTTAATAAAAAAAAAACATTTCGGAGAACAAATCAATTTCAGAGATATTTCATTTACTATATAAGCATTTTTTTTTTTTAAATTAAATGCTTACTTGCCAACAACTGACAAATATTAAGAATAGCAGTATCAATTATTGCAGGGATGTTAAAAAATAGAGGCAGTACTAATTGTGGGAACAACAAGCAAAAACTATTTTTAAAATGAATCAAAAAAATTAAAAAAACACAAAAAATACTCAGCACTCTCCATTTAGTTTTTCCGACATGTTCCTTCCATCAGCCAATCAAATCACACAATTGTTTATATCATTCACCTCAAATCATTGTACATATTTTGAATGAAAAAAAAAAAAAAAGATAAAATACTTTATGTTCAACATATTTTAAGAATTTTAAGTTCCTGTCTAGATTTCCACCTATATTAAAAAAAAAAATGTATAACTTCTATACATGTGACAAAACCGAAATATCATATTCCAAAAATCACATAAATTGATCAAGTAGTTTCATTTTTAAATGAAATAAAATTTTATAAGTATCTGAGAAATGACTGTCTCGCCGACCATTTTGAAAAAAAAATCTCAAAAGACAAAAAAGATAACTCAGCAATAATTCAAAATTCAATAATGCAAGATTTACGTTGTAATGCTTATGAATTCTAATTAATTGTTTCAAATGATTTTCTTTATGAAAATAAAACTACTTAATCGATTTACGTGATTTTTTAAATGATTTTTTTGTTTTGTCATGGGTACATATATCATACAGATTTTTCTTTATTTTTGATTTTTAAATAAAAGGTGAAAATTCAGACAAGAAAAATGCTTTATTAATATTCACTAACATTTTATTTTAATAAGAATGTTCTTTTTTGGTTTTTTATTTTAGATCTATGCAATGATGTAAACAAAATCTTTATGCCAAACTTATTTGAGTGAAAAAAAATAATAAAATAATAATTTCATCTGATTGGTGACAGTGGACAAAGTATTTGCCTTCAGCTCTGATGCTTGATACCATCATGAACTTGAATCTCACACAACAATTGTTTTTTTTTTGTTTTAGGATTCCAGTTATATTTTATCCTATGCCCCCCAAAATCAACAGAAATTAGAATATTCCTGTAATGAACTGGTTCCTGTTGACTGCAGTTTAATGCTGTTTATGTGCAGTTCTAGAAGGTCCACCTTCACAGGCTTTACCTTTTCTTCTTGAGAAGGGGTTAGTTTATAGCTAATCACCTGAGGTGCTCTTACCGGAGAATGCCGATGGGGCTACCCAGACATTTTTTGCAGGTGAGAATGCCCCTTCTCGGGAGCGCTGACTTCTCAATCCCACTTTCCGACCCTGGTGTCGGAGTTCTCACTGTGGGAGCAAACTAATAATGAGAAAATTAACATTTAAAAGAGTAACAATAATCATTACATTTCCCGTTTTATCTTATTTCCAAATTTCTTTATTTTGTTCGTTAGTCTTCACATTCCAGGAGCGATGTTTCTGACAAAGGAAGATGGAATTACTGTTTTTGGGGTCTGAATCGATCCTCCTAATACTTATCTTTGCCTTGTTTTTGACCTTGAAGTACTTTTTAAGTCTATTACATTAAATGGCTTTTTGCCGGTTCTTATTTAGAATTTAACCTAATTAAAAAAAAAAAAAAAAAATCAAAACTACAGCAAAATCTGTCAAAAAATAGAAATGTCATATTCCAAAAGTCACATAAATTGATCAAGTAATTTTTTTATATAAAGAAAATCATTTTTAAACGATTTAAAGCAATTAATGTGATATCTGTATCATAAAAAAAGGCTGATCTCACATATTTGAATTATTGTGGACTTATCTGCCGTTGGTTGTTTTTATGGTGAAGTGAAACAGCGCTTTTTTGCTTACTCATAAAATTTTATTTTCTTTGTCAAAAATAAAAGTACTTGATCAATTTGCATTTTTTTTTTAATATAACATCTTCGTTTCATAATGAATATGTGCATCAAAGATTTTCCTGTATTTTCTGTATGCAAAGACAAAAAAAAAACAAAACCAAATGAAAAACAGCAAAAATAATGAATAAAACCATGTAAATGGTCAGTGGGCACTCGGTACGATGGAGTGATTAAGATTGGCAGTGGCACAAGGATATTTGGCAGAGGACCAAGCAGCTCAAACCACAAATACCAATAAACCATGAGTTTTGTCCAATGCTTAGTGGATACTCAACATGGTAGAAGAAGAAACTAGACGTGGTGTGAGGATACCTGCTGAGGACAAAACAGCTCAGAATCCTAATACCTATAATTCATAAAATTCGTCCAGTGGCCAGATAACAAGATGCACCGCTGACCAATTATCAATTTGTAGGTACTTGTACAGTTTAATCAAGACATTAAAAAATGAAAATATAAAAAAAAGGTTATATTGTACGTATTGGTTTTGGACTGAAAATCTCTGAAAAAAAATTTCATTTAATTTGATCGAATAGTTTTTTTTACAGTGGAAAAACACGTTCTTATGAGAGCGCATTGAAGTCAGCCATTATGGAATTTGTTAAACACGCCACGGGGAGATAACTCCAGTTAAAGCGCCGACGCTCCCTCCTCATCTTTAATAACTAGCTTTTCTTCCTAAAAATCGAACCTTTTGCTCGGTATCATAACAAATTGTTTTTCACTGTAAAAAAAAAAAAAAAAAAAAAACTACTCTTGATGAAATTAAGTGGAATTTTTTTTTCGGAGAACTTCATTCCATAATGGATACGTGCAATATAACCTTTTTTTTCTATATTTTCATTTTTTAATGTCTTGACTAAACTGTACAAGTACCAATTTGTATTTACAAGAAATATATCGGGAGAAAATTGCACAATGAAAAGTGAATTTAGACTTATATGAAATAGTGAAAATATTCAGTTGTTATCCAGTAATCAACCTAAAAAAATTTTTTTTCTTACGTATATACATACAACAAAAACGAAAATGTTGTATTCCAAAAGTCACAAATTTATTAAGTATTTTTTTTATACAGAAAATCACTTTTTTATGACTTTTACTGATTTTAATTGTAAATTGTACCAATTACAAGGCTGATTTTGATTTATGTAGTTCGAATTAAGTTGTCTTCCTTTATTTAAAACATGGCAGATCAAATGACAAATTCTTGCTACTCGTAAAATTTGATTTTTTTTGGTAAAAAAATACTTGACTAATTTACATAATTTTTGGAATGCGACATTTTTGTTCAGTGATGGGTACATACATACAGCATCTATGTTACTGCACTGAAAAAATAACATTTAGAAACCCATTCTTAACATGGAGAGGGGAAAGTGTTTTGTAACTATTTCGTACTTTCACCTAACAGTTTAATAAACTGATATATCGTAAAAATTGAATTTAACTTGATATTAAAAAATAGCGCAGTAACATGGATGCATAAGCACCAAGTTTTTATATTTGTTGTTTTTGGTTTTTTTTTTTTTAATTAGGTTGCATTCTAGACAAGCCCCAAATATTCCTCTCATCCTATAAACAAAACAATATGACCCTTACCCTGTACTCTCACCAAACATAAAAAAAAACAAAAAAAAAAATGTTATAGACAGTCTTAGTTTTACATAACTTATTTTGGGTGATTTATTTTGATTGACTGAAAGCAACTTGCTATTTTTTCCATTGTTGGAGTGGGGTGGGTTCATACTTTTAGTAATAGTATTACAGTATAAGTGATTGCAATAGATCCAACTGAGTTTGAGCTCTTTGTTAAATAGAATGATAAAACGATTTTATTTTTTTTTTTTTTAACTTAGATATAAAAAAATTTTTAAAAAGAAACTGGGGGGGGGGGGGATCACAGATTCATAACTTAGCCCTACCACCTATAAAAAATCCTGCCTAATGTTTAAAAAAGGTGATATTAAAAAGTAAAAAAAGGATGTCCATGAAAAAAAAAAAAAAAAATACTTTACTTACCGAAAGTAATCATAATTTCAGTGAATTGTGTAACAAAAAAAAAAAAAAATAAATAAATAAAAAAAGCAGAAATAATATTCCCCCCCCCCCCGCCGCCTCCCTCTATTTATTTGCACTCTTCTATATCTTGATCTGTAAGAGATTTGAGCGAGTGCATATGAGGAGGGGGATACTTTTTCTCATTTCAATGAATATCAACCGGTCAGTTATGTATAAATTAAGAATGAACATTGTTTATTGCATGCTCCTATCACAACTATCAGAGATGCAAGATAAAAAGACTAAATATTACATGTTAGATATACCTCCCTTATGGTTCTTCAATACGACAGGGGCACTTGAAAAAAAATCTGTTCTCCTTTCATTATGACCACAAATGATGGGGTATTAATACTTTCTACATCACAGTTTAAAGCTTCAAAATTATTTTTGAATTTCTACACGATCACACTAGTAAAACAATTCAGTCATTTTAAATTATTAAAAATAAGCAAAAAAAAAAAAAAAGGTCATTATAAGATTGCTTCCAAATTAGTTTTGAAGCCTTTAAACTGTTGATTAAAAAGCAATTTCTGGTTGGAAATTAACTATTATGGTTAATCTGTGGCCATAAACTTAAGATAATTTGTCTGTTATATTTATATAAAAAAAAAAAAAAAATTATTATCTCCCACCTCCTCCCTGCCCACTATTTATTTATTAGGTTCACACATAATTTATTTATCCCCTCCCTTGTATAAACAAAGGGACTTAACTCTTGGTGGCTAATTGATTTTATTGAGTCTTTTCCATATTTGTTCTTTCTTTTTTCATAAAAAACTTCTGTTACCAACGAAATAAATGCACGAACATATGGACAGAAGGTTTTGCAGGAGTTGGTATTACTTGTAGACGAACTGCTAGGGAATAACGTTTCCAAAATACAGATAAACTGAGGGTCGTAGGAATTGGGGAGACGTCCGTCAAAAAAAAAAAAAAAAAATGGTATAATAGTGTCTGCATAGCACACACAAGTTACTATTGCTGCTGTTGAAAATACAACTGTCATTTCAATTTTTTTTTTTGTTAGAAATTGTTATTAATGCTGCTACTGCTGTTGCATCCACGTCGTTATAGTAACACCAGTCACTTGGCTTTTTCACTCCATACCGTAAGTACTTGTTTCCTCAACAGCAGTGACTAATTTCTCAAAAAGCATTTCTTGTGATGTATATGGAGGCAAATCCAAACGGTTGAAACATGTATGGGCCCTGGAAATAGAAAATATGTATATAGGTATTAGAAAAAAAAAAAAAATTTTTTTTTTCTTGTTTACAAGGGAGTCACCACTTATCAAGGCCCGAAAGCCACTCCAGGATAAGGGTTAATAAATGTAATGTGGTAGTGTAGTAATCGCTAATGGTGTAAGTTGAGTAGAATTTGATTATTTAAGAAGATTCAACAAAAGCTCATTTACATTGGACTTGAAGGCAGTCGGCTGGGAAGCAGGCCAAGGGAACAATATTCTTTCTTTCTTAGAACTGCACGCCTGTGGAACTCTGTTCCGTCTGCCTGCTTCCCACCTGACTACAACTTGGATGTCTTCAAGTCCAACGTTAACAAATTCCTAATGAACCGCCCTCTTAAGTAAACACTTCATCAAATCTCCACACTAACGTACTGTACTTGGCAATAACCCTTATCCCTGAGTGGCTTCCAGACCTTGATAAGTGGTGACCACCGTGTAAAAAAAAAAAAAAAAAAAATTCCACAAGCAGGCAGTTTTAGGAAAGAAGTTTTTGTTTGTGGAATCAGGTTTGTATTACTGTACACAGATTCGAAAAAGTTGTCAAAAACAAATATATAACAAATGTTATCAAAGGCAAGATAAGTTACTTTTCTGCCAAACTGGATATATTTTTCGTGTTTTTATTCAATGTAACATGTTTATTCAGCTCGAAAACCATACAGTGTTTACCGATGTATTGGAAATTCAAGATGGCGTCTGATTCTCTCTTTAACACGGTAAGTGTGGGAAAAGATGTTATAAAAAAAAAAAAAAACGGATAAAATACTGTTAAAAACTCGCTTATTATATGTTACAGTGACATAGGTTGACATATATTCGGCGGGTTTTTAATAGTATTTTGTATAGTTTTTTATTTATAACACCTTTTTCCAAACTTACAGTATTAAAGAGGGTGTGAGACGCCATCTTGAATTTTCGAATACATCGGTAAACACTATATTTTTCGAGCTGAATAAATATGTTACATTGAATAAAAACACAAAAAATATATCTAGTTTGGCAGAAAAGTAACTTATCTTGCCTTTGATAACATTTATTTGTTATATATTTGTTTTTTGACAACTTTTTCGAATCTATGTGTACAGTAATACAAACCCGTGGAATCTGTTTAGATTTAGACACAGATAGAGAGTGGGGGGGAACTGTCGATAGTGGTTGTAGCTAGTTGAATATTTTTTTTGAAAGTGTGACAAAGGGAGATCATAAATTGGAACTTAGACGAGCACTTGCCATGAAAATAACGGTAACGGAGAGACAGGCTCGCAACATCTCTTCTGTGAGAAAGAGGCTGCAGGGAAGAAAAAGTGCATCATCATTTCAAAGCCAGTTTTGAATTATCAATGCAGGATAGAGAAAGGTGATCACACAGCTCCCTTTTTCATGAGCTTTTAGATCAAGGAGAAGGTCTCACTCCTTTTCCAGGATTACTCAGCTCAGAGATTTATCAGCTGTTAATCTATAGACATAAAAACTGACTGACCAGGGTGCCTATTTCTGGAGTGGTCAAAACTTCTATAGATTTTCAGGTGACTCATAATATTAGTCATAGTCAAACATAACCTGTTAGCTCCTTTCAAATTAGCTAATACACCAAGGTGTAGAGGAGAATAAACATCTCTTCCTAGGATTACTCCACTTATCCTTGATCTTCATATTATAATGCGGAGTGTTTAGTAAAAGGTTACCTTTTTTCTTTCAATCTTTGATATAACTACTAATAAATAACTACTCTTATCATGTCAAATTGTACAGTAATTGCAAAGTTTTAAAATGATATTAAATATTGGCAACAATTTTAGATATTTAAAGTCTTATTAGAGAAGATGCACTCAATTATCAGTTACATCTAAAAAACAAATAATTATCATGGCGGTGAGTGAGGAACAAAAATAAGTTTGTGAAGAGATGTTGATAAAATTTTATGAAAGAATGAATAAAGTTACAAACAAAATATTAATTTTTAACCTTAATCGAGACTATAAATAAGTGATAACAAACCTATTGATGATAGGTTAATGATATCACAATAATCTATATATTAATACGATAGCGTGTGTGTTATTTTCTGTGTCACGCTTACATCTGGGTCGCTTAATTGTTATGGACTTCCATTTCTTGTTATCAAGAATTTTTCATAAGTTTTGGTCTTGATTATAGTTGATGGCACTTAAGTCATTGATTTTTTTTTTATAAATAATTTTATCAAGAATTCTTCATAAGTTTTGGTTTCGATTATGGCTAAAGGAAATCAAGTTATATATATATATATATATACACACACACACACACACACGCATATACATACACATTTTTTCATAAGTTTTTATTTCGCTTTCGATTCAAGCTAATGCACCCAAGTCCTATGGATATATTTTTTTTATTTTTGAAATTGCAACTTTATAATATATAAAAATTGATAGAACTATATATATATATATATATATATATATATATATATATATATATTATATATAACTATAATAATAATATATACGAAATCTGCAAGAATGAAAATATATTTAAGCATACTTTACGACCGGTCTTTGCCGTGCGTTCCTGCTAGCTTAGATAAATACTTTTGCAGTTTTAATAAAAAAGCTACAATAATATCAGAGCATCTCCATTTATGCCGAACGTCTACAGAATGAGAACATAAATATATTACATATGGATGAGTCCCCTGTGGAACTTCCACAGGTCCCACTAGTCTACTACTAATATAATACTGTTTTACACAACAAAAGTATGTAAGATATATAAATGAATAGATAAATAGTAAAGAAATAAAAGATAATAAAGAAATAATTAAAACTAGCCGGACCTGTGGAAATTCCACAGCAGACTCTTTCATATGTAATATATTGATGTTGGCATTCTGTGGATATTCAACGTAAATAGAAATGCCCTGATATTATTGTAGCTCTTTTGTTAAAACTGCAAAAGTATTTATCTAAGCTAGTTAGCATGCCCAGCATAGCCCAGTCACAAAATACACTTAAATATGATATTTTAATTCATGCAGATTTCATATACATTATTATAGAGTTCATTTTCTATTGATTCTTATATATTATAAAGTAATTTAAAAAAAATATATATCCATATGACCTGGCTGCATCAGCTATAATTAAAATCGAAACCAAAACTTATGAAAAATTCTTGGTAAAATTATTACAAGAAATGGAAGGTCATAACAATTAACAAAAATCACTCAGAAAAAAGTAAATGTAAGTGATACACAAAATAACACACGCTATCGTTAATAATATATAGACGGAATATAAAAATAAAGATGAAAAAAAAAATTTTTTTAATTATGCTTTTACTCATATAATGAAAAATATAAAAATTAATATCAGAAAATTTAAGTAATTAAAAAATAAGTACATGAAAAGCGATATAAGTGTTGATTTCTATAGTAAAAACTATGAAATGTTAGCAGTATAAAAAATTAATGTAAGGGATAAAAAATATTAATATTAACAAAATAAAAGTAAAAAAATAAAGTATAAGATTAAAAATAAGATAAAAATAAGTAAAGCATGCATGGTCCCCCATGAGTGCACAGTGAATGAGGCATAAAAAAAACCCGACTAAGTTCAGCATTTGCCCCCCCCCCTCCATTTAGCCCGAAAAATACCCAGGATGTCAAATCCTGGTGAAAATGAACAAACGGTGCAGTTTTAGGCCTTAACATATGTAAATTTGAGTTCTACACCATGCATAAAAAGAAGTGACTAAGTCCATCATTTGCCCCCCCCCCATATTTAGCCCCAAAAGTCTCCAAGGCCTTAACATATTTAGATTCGAGTTCAGCACCATGCAAAACTGCTAAATAGACACACAGAGAAAATTTTGGACAAATATGGTAAAATAGTCCCAAAAACGGAGTGTTTTTATTAGCCCTAAAAGAGCCCGTGGTGCACACTGAAGAGTTATCTCGAAGCATAGGCAACCAAAATTATATAGAAATCAGTAAGTTACAACTTTTCAGAAAGTTTTATAAAAATCCAAGGCATCAATTTTTTTTTAATAAGCACAAAAGTGTAAATTTTAGCCATTTTAACCCGAAAGACACCCCTAGGGGGACAACCAGAGTTTTTCTGAAAAATCCATTCTGTTACATTTTTATTCATATCGTTGTTTGTGCAAAATTTCAAAAAATTCCAAGGCACAGTTATTGAGAAAAGTGCAGATGGACAAACGGATGAAGGTGAATTTACAGGTCCACCCTCCTTTTGTCAAGAGATCAATAAAGTATAAGATTAAAAATGATATAAAAACGTAAGATGAAAATAAAATTAAGATAAATAAAATAAATATTACAATGAAAAGATGCTGTTGATAAAATCGCATGAAAGAATAAAACTAAAACAGAATTATAAAAAAAACATTAACATGAGTAACAGTCATAAAAAAATGATTTATGGTAGATTTTTTTCTTCTGTACCATTTTGTTTATCCAGTGTTTCTTCTTTTTTTTTTTTTTGATGAATGCATATCCATGAAACTCTGGACCTTTTTTTTTTTTGAAAACGGTATTGGTATGCTCTTATTGTTATAATATCTAGCATCATTTTTTTTACAACAAATAACAAAAAAATTAAATACAGATATAAGTTTTCTCTATATTATTAGTTCCCATCTTGGATATTATCCTCACAATGTTTCGGTCAATGTGCCTCCAACTTTCTTCAGGTGCATCTTGTCACACTTGGGAGTCTGCACAAAGAAGGTCAGAGCTACATTAACTGAAATATTGTGAAAATAACACTGACGATGAGATTAGTAGTCCGAAGGATCCAAATAATATGAATAATTAGTCCTCATCTAAAAAAACAAAACAAAAAAATAATCAAGAAACGTAAATTTTCTCAGCAAACATACCTTGGAAGGCTGGTAATTCGACCCCACCTCTCAATACAAAATTTGCGTGGGCCATTGCTACCTCTGAGAGCAGCAAATCCTTCATAAGGGATGCTGGAAGTTCCAGTAACGAACTGAAAATAGAAATAATTCATATAGCTTCCTTTTCAAAGATAAAGCACATTAACAATATGCAGTGAGTGGATGCATATTAAATAATTTAAATTTCTAGAGTATTGTTACCACATCTCGGGAGATGCTTCTCACAACACTTTTCCTGTCTTGAAACGTTTTAAAACCAGATTATGGCCTTTCTCCACCTTACTACCTCTTTTTTCACATGAGAGACCTTGCAAGTCATTTCTGCTCTATCTCTATTTTCATACAGAGTGCTCAACCAAACTTCAATCTATGGTCCCCTCATCCTGCAAAACACACTCGTCTAGCTACAATCACTGTCAACAATTTCCCTAACTTTTTATCTGTTTAAATTCCATGAACAAAGTTTCTTTCTTAAAAGTGCTCACCCATGGAGCTCTGTACTGCGAGTCTACTTTCCAGATGACTACAGCATGATTGTTTTCAAATTCAATATAAAAAGTTTTTGTTTGGACACTCCCTTGAATAATCGAATTCTAATTTCCACCACAACTGATCATTATGGCGTTGTCTCACTGACCACCTTACATGCAATCCTTGGTAAGTGGTGACTTCCTTGTAAAATAAAAAAATATATATATAACATTTTTAAAGGTACGCATCACAATTACGACCACATGTACACGCACCATTCCAACAATTGCAATTCAAATTTAGAGCATCATTGCCTAATCACTAGGGCTATGACAACAGCATATTCTTTTTATTGTTTTAACCCTCGAGTGTGTATCTGTTGATATCTTATATGCTTTTATATAGAGTGATA
Organism: Euprymna scolopes; assembly: GCF_053919585.1. NCBI lineage: Eukaryota > Metazoa > Mollusca > Cephalopoda > Sepiida > Sepiolidae > Euprymna > Euprymna scolopes. The sequence goes on from NC_136506.1 coordinate 69,522,404, forward strand.
TGGTTCTTGGTTGATTAACTGTGTCTGACTGTGTCAGATATATACTCAAAAGTCAAAACAATAAGAATATGCTGTTGTCATAGCCCTACTAATCGCACACATGTTAAATTCAATATCTACTGTGTTGCAAAACAAATTTAATGAAAAATATTGCAGCAAAACTTAATTAGAATTTGCAAGTTTGAAAGCCAATACAATGCATATCATGAGGAAAGAAAAAAAAAAAAACTGATGAAGACGTATATTGTCAAAATCGAGTTGTTTTTGATTTTTAAATTTAGATAATTTTTAAGGTTGAAGCAAAAAATATAAATATATATCCTTACTATGAGGTTAAAGTAGTTTGCTTGAAACATTAATCTTTATAGCTATAAAAGTGAACGTGTCTGTATATCTGTGTGTGTACATTTCCCTATGCAATAACTCTGTCAATTTTAAGTCTACAGACTCGAAATTTGCTATACAGGATACTGAGATTTGGGAAAATCTTTGTGATCGGTTTTCGGCCGGAAATTTGGCTGTTAAGGGGGTCAAAGTTCAACAATTTGACCTTTGAGAACTCTACCAAACTCCTCCAACAATTTTGGATCTAAACACTTGAAATTTTAGATATAGGTTGCTTGGACATGGATCTAACTTAACTTGATTTGAGCCCCAAACAATAAATGTTAAGGGGTCATAAAAGGGGTCAAAGTTAAAAAAAATTTGACCTCTGCAGTGTCTACCAAATTACTCAGACAATTTCTGGTCTAAACATTTGAAATTTTATATAAAGGGTATTCAGAGATAGGGCAAGCTTTTTAATTGGTTTGGGTCGAAAATTTTTAGTTACCAATATATAAATGTATGTATGTATGTATGTTTGCATGTCTGCCGAAAACTTTCGACAGAGGTGATGGATTTTACCAAGATCAGTATTGTTTTGAAGTTCGAACTTTCAGACGACAAATACCGAAAAATTGGCTAAAAACAAAAACCGTCCCCTCATGACGAGATCGGTTCTACGCATGTGTCAGATGACGTCATGACCTGATTTAGTTTAAATAGTTGAAGAACTGACTAAGTTTCATGTATGTCGTGTTAGCTCAGTTGGTTAGAGCGTTGGGTCATTATCTAAACGTTTTGGGTTCGAATCGTGGTGTAAGATGTCTTTTTTTTCTTTTTTTTTTTGATTTTGAATGGCTTAAATAACCCTGCTTCACTATTTAAATTTTTTAAATTTAAATAGTGAAGCAGGGTTATTTAAGCCATTTTTCACGTAACGTTCGTTTTTCTGTTTTTTTTTTTTTTTTTTACTTCACTTATTCTTAGGTTTTCATCAACACTCCCGACCACACACCCAAAAACACCTGGGTACCCACCGATGTTTTAAAGTTTAATATCGAAACAGGCTTATTTAAGCCATTTTTCACATGTTTTTTTTTTTTTTTTTAGTTTTTAGTTTTAACGTTCGTTTTTCTGTTTTCTTTTTTCGATTTTTACATTTAACATCGTGCGTTAGTTTTTTTTGTGTTCTTTTTCGATGTTTTGATTACCCACTGCCCTGGTACCCCCCCCCCCCCCTTTATTTTTCAGATAAGTTTTAACGTTAGTTTTTCGGTTTTCTTTTTTTTTACTTCGCTTATTCTTAGGTTTTCATTAACAACCACACACACCTCCAAACATTCGGGCAACGCCGGGTACCCCCCCCCCCCGCCAGTGTATATATAAAATAAATTTATGTTTATAGAAGGCAGAACATCCAGAGTTGTGATGGATAGGCTCATTGAAGACACTTGAGGTATAATGGTGGAACTAGCCATGCAGTTTCACTTTATTGAATCAATACAATTGTGTGTATGTACAATCACACACACATATATATATATATATATATATATATATATATATATATATATATATATATATAGGAGAACAATAGGGATGGTAAATGAATTCACAAAAAGTATATATTGGTAAATATAGATTAGTTCATTTATTCAATAAGAGAATACAAACAATTAGTTGGGGGACTCTTTATTCCAAGGCATTTCGAAGCCTAATGCTTATCAGAAGTAACAGTGAGGATAGACATCTTATACACCGATAAAATAGAATTACGACTCATCCACACTATACCGCCCCTTTAGCCTTAAAACATTTAAGACAATGATAAAGACCCTATACACCTTTCTACATTACACTATATAATACGCTCCTCCTTTATTCAGAATTCATCTATAATTTTAATTGATCTATTTCGTTCCTAATGAATCTCATGCTAGACGCCGCATCCCCACTATGTTACCTAGCATCTTCTCTACTCTTCTGATGAGAAGCATTAGGCTCCGAAATGCCTTGGCATAAAGAGTCTCTTCTATCCCCCAACTAATTGTTTGTATTCACTTATTGAATAAATAAACCAATCTATATTTACCAATATATAGTTTTTGTGAATTCATTTACCATTCCTATTGTTCCCCTATCTAAGCTCTAATGATACTTGTTGAGCTTTATATTGTCCCGATAAGTCTCCTCTTATAGAATTGAGCTCACTCTTTTCTTCTAACGCACTAAGCTATATATGTGTGTATATATATATATATATATATATATATATATGCTAGGATCTTTGATATACAATATTTTCCCAGACCACATCTAAAAATGAAGTACTTTAGTTGTTGACATGCCCCACCTATTTATCATTTTTCTAATTTCCTGTACATTAGTAGCAAATTTCAATTTTAATTATTTTGATATTTAAAAATAATGTAAAAACACATTAAGATGTTCTACTGGCCTAGAAGCAGGTCAGTGGAACAGTGTTCCACAAGCGGGCAAGTCTGGGAAAGAAACTCTGTTCATGGAATATTTAGTTCATTGTACCTTATCATAAAAGTCCATACAAAATTTCAGTTCAAAACAGAGCTATTAAACCTGACATTAGTAATATGAGACAAGGAGGAGAAAGAAACAACCTTAGCAGCAGCAGCAGCAGTTAATGATGCAGAGTTAAACAAGACAGAGAGAAAGATAACAAAATACCAAGGTCTTATGTATGACATGAAAAGAAACTGGAATCTTCGGAAGATCTCTATAATTCCAGTAATTATAGAAGTAACTGGACTCTTGAAAAAGAATTTCTGTAACTACTTGGCAAATATACCTAGTGAAACAAGTGCAAAAACTATAAACAAATGATGGTTAGAATCTTAAAAAGATCTGATTAGAATGTCTGAAATAGTGGGTGACTGTCTCGCATCCAGTAAGATGTTCCATCCCAGGCTGGAACAAAAGAAAATTGATAAAATTTTTTATTTAAATTTGCAAATAAATGTACACCAAATACATGTGTGTATATATATATATATATATAAATAATATAATTTTCATGTGTTTATCCCATATTAGCAGCACATGCACTGGATTCTTTTTCCACCATATTAATTGGGTCACTGACCTCCCATCTAGCCAAAGGCTGAAGAAGCCTCACTTCACATGACCGTTGAAGATAAAATCAAATGGGCATTTTGGTATCTGCTATTATTCAGCAGCTGATCTATAGAAGATGTGCAGTCCTAGACACTAGAATCTTGTCATAAAGCATTAAAAGTGGCCAAGTTTTTTTTGGAGTGGGGGTATGTGTTTGCAGTCAATGAACTTCTGGCCCTGCCAACAAGGCAGATGATGAATTTGATTGAAAGAGGCATTGTTATATATTGGGACCCTACGCCAGTAATTAGAGATTATGTTAATTGGTATCTATCTTGACAAGGTTTATTTTAGTACATGTTATAATAACCTGGCAGTAAACGGAAATATACTAACTGCAGGAGGCGTGAGAGGTGTGCAGGGGAGGGGAGGAATAAAAGTTAGCTCCTTAGACAAAATGAGCTAAAAATGCAGGTGTCGAAAACACATTAATATACTACATAGGAAACAAAATAGCGGAGTCAAAAAAATTGCATGCAACATCTTTCTTCCCCTCTCTCTCACTTTCTATGGCAACTGAGAAAAACATTGCTCATGAATTGCTACAATGGAGAGACAGAAACTTCCCTCTCTGAACCAAGGTAAATCTACTAAATCCAATAGTCATCTCAATCATACTTTATGCATATGAGGCATGAATACCAAACAGTTCTAGAAACGAAGATCCAAGCAGTGGAAAGAAGATGACTCACAAAGACTCTTTGACATCAAATATACAAGGACCATGTCACCAACAATAAACAAGTGCCCCACTATGAAGGCCTACTGACCATAGTGAAAAAAAAAGGAAACTCAGATGGTATGGGAGTGTAATGCTCAAAAGGACTTGCAAAGACCATCCTGCAGGGAACAATCCAGAGGAACAGTCCAGGGGGAAAAATACGGGACAGACAGAAGAAGTAGGCTGATAACATCTTTGATTAGACAGGGAAAAGCTTTAATGTTATCCAGGCACTCATCCACAACCACACCAAGCGGAACCAGTTGGCTCACCGTTCATCCACTGTACAGAACCTCTACGATCTTGGCAGGTTACAGTAACATAAAAACCCTCTAAATGACTTCCCTTCCTTACTAATTCTGTTTTTTCCAAAAGAAGGAATATTAATCTATTAGTTCCAACTGTTATATGAATAGGACACCAAATAATTTCTTTGTAAAATCTATAATATATAGTGCATAATTACTCTAAGCAAAGGAAAAATTCATCTATATTCATCAACTTCTCCCCAAGAATTGTTAAAACCCTTAGAAATTCTTGGAAAATTCTCTAAAATTCTATCTGTTCAATGATGTGTGAACTTAGGAGTTCTACAATAGTAAGCCACAAACTTATAACCAAAAGTGCAATGTAACCCTTTGTGTGAACGGCTTTGTGCCTTAGCAAAATGTGTATGTTTTATCTTGAATGAATAGCCTCTCGATTTCTAAAATATATCACATGCATCCAATGTCTTATAGGAGCTAAAATTTCACTTTTTAAATAAAATAGATAACTTCTTTCTTTCAAGTCATCCAACACATATTACAGGGTATGTAAACAGAATTTAAGCCAGATATGATACTGATGATAATAAAAAAATGATACTGATTAAGTTTTTTTTAATACTCAATTACAGATTTGGATCAATTAGGATTCAAACACCTCAGAAATAATTCAATATGAAAATGATGAATTTGAGTTCCAAGTTGACTTTTGCACACTATAAACAAATGGATAATAAACCTGAAGTGTTTGTTGCTTTTTTTTTTTTTTTTTTTTTTTTTTTTAATTAAAAAATTTTTTTTTTTGCTTTTTTTTTATATAGAGAAAGACTTATTTTAAGGGAAAAAATAGTGGGGAGTGGGTGATATTAAATATTTATTTTTTGATGCCCTTTTTTACAAAATATTTTAAACGAAATGAAATCCTAATTGATCCACAGACTTAAAAGTCACATTTTAAATAGTTGACCAAAATTAAACAGTACTCTTTTTTCTTTTTTTTTTTTTTTTATTTAGAACATCTGTTCTCTTCTTATTACAAGTGTTTGAGAATATACAATTGGGGGGGGGGTAATATGACTCAGGTTGGGAAACTGGAACTATAGCAAGATCATTGATGCGTGATGATAATTCCTTACCTGCAGCAGACGTAATCTTCTTTCATTGTCAAATTTTTCAATTGATGCCCAGAACCACTGAATCACAAGATGCTGATTATAATAGCCTAAGAGAAAAATAAATTATGATATTTATGTGAACAAAAATTTGGTGGCTTATTTTCAACTTTACAACTGTGACAATCATTTCAAGGAAAGCGAATATACAGAATGATTGAAAAAAAAATCACTTTTTTAAACATTCATGACTTTTTTTATATGCCATTAATTATTGGGTCTTTTATCTCTAAGAACACAAATGTTGAAAGGTATCTCGCTATGCTGTAAGAAAATATCTGGTCAGAAGTCGACACCTGGGAGAATATTGAAGACTTGATTTTTGTGCAAGATGGTCCACATTTCGCTGCTGTTCCTAAATAGTTGAGTGAACAACTTTCCTGATCGACATGGTCCACATGAATGGCTGTCTATAAGCCCTAATTTAACACAATGCAACATTTTCCTTTGAGATTGATTGAAGGAACAAGTTTACACTGAGAAGCCAGCAACTTTAAAATAACTTTAAGGATGACTATAAGAAATGATCATTTTTGTTTCCAATAATAAACAATCGCGGAGAATGATATGGATTTACCTTACATAGAAAAATGACCAGGTATCTTAGAAATCATAGCCCTATAAATGAATAAACATGATCTATTGCAAATTTTGATCACCTAGCAACTTTGGCATGACAAATCATTTGTCAAAACCAGAATTTTAAACTTTGGAGGAGTACAGAATGCACATGTTCATATATGTGCCCATTTTGTACCATGTTTTTTTTTTTGTTGTTTTTTTTTTTGTTGTTTTTTTTTTCTTACATTCTTTTTATATTTTTTTAATTTATTTTTCTTACATTTTTATAAAATGTTTTTTAAATTTATTTTTCTTATATTTGTTTTTTAAATCTATTTTTCTTATATTTGTTTTTTAAATCTATTTTTCTTATATTTGTTTTTTAAATTTATTTTTCTTATATTTGTTTTTTAAATTTATTTTTCTTATATTTGTTTTTTAAATTTATTTTTCTTATATTTGTTTTTTAAATTTATTTTTCTTATATTTGTTTTTTGAATTTATTTTTCTTATATTTGTTTTTTGAATTTATTTTTCTTATATTTGTTTTTTAAATTTATTTTTCTTATATTTGTTTTTTAAATTTATTTTTTATATTTGTTTTTTAAATTTATTTTTTATACTTGTTTTTTAAATTTATTTTTTATACTTGTTTTTTAAATTTATTTTTCTTATATTTGTTTTTTAAATTTATTTTTTATATTTGTTTTTTAAATTTATTTTTTATATTTGTTTTTTAAATTTATTTTTTATACTTGTTTTTTAAATTTATTTTTTATACTTGTTTTTTAAATTTATTTTTTATACTTGTTTTTTAAATTTATTTTTTATATTTGTTTTTTAAATTTATTTTTTATACTTGTTTTTTAAATTTATTTTTTATATTTGTTTTTTAAATTTATTTTTTATATTTGTTTTTTAAATTTATTTTTTATACTTGTTTTTTAAATTTATTTTTTATACTTGTTTTTTAAATTTATTTTTTATACTTGTTTTTTAAATTTATTTTTTATACTTGTTTTTTAAATTTATTTTTTATACTTGTTTTTTAAATTTATTTTTTATACTTGTTTTTTAAATTTATTTTTCTATATTTGTTTTTTTAAATTTATTTTTCTTATATTTGTTTTTTGAATTTATTTTTTATATTTGTTTTTTAAATTTATTTTTTATATTTGTTTTTTAAATTTATTTTTTATATTTGCTTTTTAAATTTATTTTTTATATTTGTTTTTTAAATTTATTTTTATATTTGTTTTTTAAATTTATTTTTCTATATTTGTTTTTTAAATTTATTTTTCTATATTTGTTTTTTAAATTTATTTTTTATATTTGTTTTTTGAATTTATTTTTCTTATATTTGTTTTTTAAATTTATTTTTTATATTTGTTTTTAAATTTATTTTTTTATATTTGTTTTTAAAATTTATTTTTATATTTGTTTTTTAAATTTATTTTGTTTTATTTGTTTTTTAAATTTATTTTGTCATATTTGTTTTTTAAATTTATTTTTCTATATTTGTTTTTTAAATTTATTTTTTATATTTGTTTTTTAAATTTATTTTTATATTTGTTTTTTAAATTTATTTTTCTTATATTTGTTTTTTGAATTTATTTTTCTTATATTTGTTTTTTAAATTTATTTTTTATACTTGTTTTTTAAATTTATTTTTTATACTTGTTTTTTAAATTTATTTTTTATACTTGTTTTTTAAATTTATTTTTTATACTTGTTTTTTAAATTTATTTTTTATACTTGTTTTTTAAATTTATTTTTATACTTGTTTTTTAAATTTATTTTTTATATTTGTTTTTTAAATTTATTTTTTATATTTGTTTTTTAAATTTATTTTTTTATACTTGTTTTTTAAATTTATTTTTTATACTTGTTTTTTAAATTTATTTTTTATACTTGTTTTTTAAATTTATTTTTCTATATTTGTTTTTTTAAATTTATTTTTCTTATATTTGTTTTTTCAATTTATTTTTTATATTTGTTTTTTAAATTTATTTTTCATATTTGCTTTTTAAATTTATTTTTCATATTTGCTTTTTAAATTTATTTTTTATTGGTTTTTAAAATTTTTATATTTGTTTTTTAAATTTATTTTTTATATTTGTTTTTAAATTTATTTTTTTATATTTGTTTTTTAAATTTATTTTTATATTTGTTTTTTAAATTTATTTTTATATTTGTTTTTTAAATTTATTTTGTTATATTTGTTTTTTAAATTTATTTTGTTATATTTGTTTTTAAAATTATTTTTCGTATATCTGTTTTTTATTTATTTTTCTTTAATTAATTTTTTAAGTTTATTTTTCTTATTTTTGTTTCTGGAATTTCTTTTTCTTCTTTCTAAATTTTTTTTAAATTTATTTTTTTTATTTTAATGTTTTTAAAATTATTTTTATGTTTTATAAATTTGTTTTTCCTATTTTTTATATTTTTTAAACTTGTTTTCTAAATTTTTTTATGTTTTAATTTATTTTTCTTACTTTATGTTCATGTTTTTTGGGATTTATTTTTCTTACATTTTTTTGTTTCAATTTATTTTTCTTACCTTTTTGTTGTTACAATTTATTTTTCTTATTTTTATATAATATTTTTAATATTTATTTTGTTACTTTATTTTTGTTTTTATAATTTATCATACTTACTTATTTTTATATAATTTTAAAAAATTTATTGTTGTTACTGTATTTTTATAAAATGTTTTAAATTTATTTTTCTTATTTTCATGTTTTTTTTAATTTATTTTTCTTACTTAATTTTTTCTATTTTTTTATTTTTCCTACCTATTTTTATATTTTTATTTTTATTTTTCCTACCTTTTTTTATATTTTTATTTTTATTTTTCCTACCTATTTTTATATATTTTTTTTAATTTTTTCTACCTATTTTTATATATTTTTTATTTTTCCTACCTATTTTTATATTTTTTTTATTTTTCCTACCTATTTTTATATATTTTTTTATTTTTCCTACCTATTTTATATTTTTTTTATTTTTCCTACCTATTTTTATGTTTTTATTTTTCCTACCTATTTTATAGGTTTTTATTTTTCCTACCTATTTTTATATGTTTTTATTTTTCCTACCTATTTTTATGTTTTTATTTTTCCTAGCTATTTTTATAGGTTTTATTTTTCCTACCTATTTTTATATGTTTTTATTTTTCCTAGCTTTTTTTATATGTTTTTATTTTTCCTACCTATTTTTATATGTTTTTATTTTTCCTACCTATTTTTATGTTTTTATTTTTCCTACCTATTTTTATAGGTTTTTATTAGTGTTGGGACGATTCCTAATTTTTATACGATTCCGATTCCAGGAAAATATTGATTAACGATTCCGATACCAAGTACGATTCCGATTCCTAGGGAATTTATTGTTTTGAAATATACCAGGTAGTTTTATACTTATGGTCGGTAGTTCCCAAATATGTTCCCTAACTTTGGAAGAGATATTTTATGTCTACACCGTCATGTTTTGGATTAAATAAAATTATTATATAGCAAACTAAACGGAAAAATTAGCAAAATTTATTCTAGAGAAAATTTATTTTACTTAATTGGAATACAGAAAAAAAAAACTCAAAGAAAATAGAATTTATCCTTCAGAGAAAAAAACAAATAAAATAGAATTTATATAACAGAACAAAAACAAGAAAATTAGAGAATAAATACACACGATTCATTATTTTGGTCCTCATAATTAACAGATTTAATGAATTAAATAAAAAAAATATAGCGGAAGAGAAAGAAAATATACTAATTAAATATAAAAAAGATAAATATTTAATTTAATAATTTATAAATGAACGTGCGTAATGAAAAAAAAAAAAACAATATACCACGTGACATGGCGCCGTAGATACAAAATAACCGGGTTTGTATTACTGTATACATAGATTCGAAAAAGTTGTCAAAAAACAAATATATAACAAACAAATATTATCAAAGGCAAGATAAGTTACTTTTCTACCATACTGGATACATTTTTTTTGTTTTTATTCAATGTAACATGTTTATTCAGCTCGAAAAACATAGTGTTTACCGATGTATTGGAAAATTCAAAATGGCGCCCGACACTCTCTTTAACATGGTAAGTTCGGGAAAAGGTGTTATAAATAATAAACTAGACAAAATACTATTAAAAAAAACACCGAATATATATCAAAATATGTCACGGTAACATACATTGAGCGAGTTTCTAGCAGTATTTTGTATAGTTTTTTATTTATAACATATTTTCCCAAATTTACCGTGTTAAAGAGAGTGTCGGGTGCCATTTTGAATTTTCCAATACATCGGTAAACACTATGCTTTTCGAGCTGAATAAACATGTTACATTGAATAAAAACCCGAAAAATATATCCAGTTAGGTAGAAAAATAACTTATCTTGCCTTTGATAACATTTATTTGTTATATATTTGTTTTTTGACAACTTTTTCGAATCTATGTGTGCAGTAATACAAACCCAACTATAAGTCCTTAGTAAAATTCTATTTATAAATACTTTTTAAAATGAAATTATTTAATTAATCGTAAATGACATAAAAATTAACTGATTAAAAAATATAAAAAAAAATATATAAAAAATTTAAAAATATATATATTAATTTCTTTTTCGTTCGGCAAAGAACTGCACAAAACACTTTTAATTTTCAATTTAAAATTCTAGAAAAAAGATTATATTATTCTGCTTTTAATATAATCAAATTCAGGGTTTTATCTTTATGGAGAAAAAAAAATATAATGGATTTTATTTCAATGAAATTAAAAAAAAAAACTTGACTGAATTGAATTGATTACCCTTAAATTAACGAAGGGGTTATTTAATAATTTTAGGTTTGGAAGAGATAGGTATGGGGTCGATTTTTTTGAAACTTCAAAAGAAACCGACTACTGTCAAAACTTTGCGAAATAATACAACGTGATCAATTTCATTTTAGAGATATTTCTTTCGAAAGCATTCTTTTAAAAAAAGAGAAAAAAAGTATATTGTTCTATTAAACATTTTACTATTTAAATAATTTGACTTTGCTCGTTTTATTTTAAGAAAATATAAGTTGAAAAAGCATTTTCATTCAGTATTAGAAGATTTGTCAGTAAAAAAAAACAATCGCTAAAAAGATAAGCGTTTTTTTTAATTTTTACTCGCAATGTAGAGCCCTGCATACTTCTTTTCAAGTTAACTCTTTTGTAGTTTTGATTACAATAGATCTGAATGAATGAACCTTGTAAGGGAGGGGCACTAAGCATTGCCCTGTTAATAATGAATTTCTTTGGTTTCTTTTTATTTCTCTCTTGCGGTTAGAAATATCAGGAATTTTTTTTCTTTTTTTCAACATCAGACTAAAAGAATCGTAATGAAGGAATCAGAAAATTAAGGTATTTTTTAACGATGCGATTCCGATACCTCCCAAAATACACGATTCTTACGATTAACGATTCCGATTAATCGTCCCACCACTAGTTTTTATTTTTCCTACCTATTTTTATATATTTTTTTATTTTTCCTACCTATTTTTATATATTTTTTTATTTTTCCATCCTATTTTTATAGGTTTTTATTTTTCCATCCTATTTTTATATATTTTTTTATTTTTCCATCCTATTTTTATATATTTTTTTATTTTTCCATCCTATTTTTATAGGTTTTTATTTTTCCTACCTATTTTTATAGGTTTTTATTTTTCCTACCTATTTTTATAGGTTTTTATTTTTCCTACCTATTTTTATAGGTTTTTATTTTTCCTACCTATTTTTATAGGTTTTTATTTTTCCTACCTATTTTTATAGGTTTTTATTTTTCCTACCTATTTTTATAGGTTTTTATTTTTCCTACCTATTTTTATAGGTTTTTATTTTTCCTACCTATTTTTATAGGTTTTTATTTTTCCTACCTATTTTTATAGGTTTTTATTTTTCCTACCTATTTTTATAGGTTTTTATTTTTCCTACCTATTTTTATAGGTTTTTATTTTTCCTACCTATTTTTATAGGTTTTTATTTTTCCTACCTATTTTTATAGGTTTTTATTTTTCCTACCTATTTTTATAGGTTTTTATTTTTCCTACCTATTTTTATAGGTTTTTATTTTTCCTACCTATTTTTATGTGTTTTTATTTTTCCTACCTATTTTTATATGTTTTTATTTTTCCTACCTATTTTTATATGTTTTTATTTTTCCTACCTATTTTTATATGTTTTTATTTTTCCTACCTATTTTTATATGTTTTTATTTTTCCTACCTATTTTTATATGTTTTTATTTTTCCTACCTATTTTTATAGGTTTTTATTTTTCCTACCTATTTTTATAGGTTTTTATTTTTCCTACCTATTTTTATATTTTTTTTATTTTTCCTACCTATTTTTATGTTTTTATTTTTCCTACCTATTTTTATGTTTTTAATTTTTCCTACCTATTTTTATATTTTTTTTATTTTTCCTACCTATTTTTATGTTTTTTAATTTATTTTTCTTACTTTATTTTTATATAATGTTGTGGATCATACCAAGATTATAATTATGAATTACTTGAGATTTTTACTCAGTCATTGCATTTGTGGATTAAATAAAAAGTTCTGCTTGAAATCTTCTACAGATCCATTTAGTTTGACAAGACGGACATAATGTCCGGAGGTTGCATCGGCGAAAACGTTGTAAGGAGAGCATTTAAGATGAGAACAGTAATCCAAATTATCAATCCCATCCGAACAATTTTAAAACATAAAAAAATATATTCATGCCACCATTTAAAAAGTATAAGCATCTTGTCACACATAGCAATGTAACTTCAAAGTTACAGTGATTTTATCATTTTTAGCACATTTGTTTTAACACAATAAATATGAATTAATATGTTATCAAGAGAAAATGTAATAGTATCAAATACAATCAATTAAAACATTGGTTCTTGTTCAGAATCCCTCACTATTAAAAGAAAAAATTGTATGATGTATGTACCAGTGACGAAACGAAAATATGCACCAAATATCATGTAAATTGATTAAGTTATTTTATTTTTATAAAGAAAATTATTTTTAAGTGAATTTGAGTCTTTTCAACCCCTTTCCCAATGTTAAGACTGGTTTTCTAATATCTTGATTTGAATTTATCTCCCTTGTTTCTCTGAAATATTTTCAAGATGATGTCGCAAAATCGTCGCTAGTAGTTTAGCCATGAAATTTGATTTTCTAGTTTCAAAACAAAATTACTTGATCAATATATATGATTTTTGGTGTATGATATTTTATCTCTGTCGTAGTACATACATAGTACACATTTTATTTTTGTTTTGTTTTTTTCATGGGGGAAAGTGATAAGCACCAAGAACCTACTGCTGGGATATGGTGTCTATTTTAATATGAATATGCTTCATATAAAGATGGCAGTAATTGGAAAACAGGTCCTAGTTAGATAAAGTATTTTCTTAAAGGAAATTATTCAAAAGAATTTTGATGTTACCATCACCAAAAGTTAAAGCAAAAGAAATCTTTAGTTAAAATTAAATACAGATTTATTAGATTCATTGCTATTTAGGTCTAACTAGGAAAATCTAACAAGCTTGATTTAATATTGTAACAATGCTCATTTGTGACAATGCCTGTCAAATCCAGATTTAACAAAATATTCAGACGATATGTAAATGTGCACATCCATTACTTCTTCGTTATTGTAGCGAAATTCGAAAATTGAAATATCAAAATTCAAGTGAAATCAATAGTATCAATTAAATTGTCATGTCACAGTAACGAACATACACAAAAAAATTATGAACAAAAATAAAAGGTAGAAAATTAATTGTTCATGAAAACAGTTTTCAAAGACAATTAGCAAAAATTAAGTCTTGCTAAATTGGCCAGAGAGTTTCAGTTTTCAGAAAAGGTTCGCAATTGTCTTCAAAAACTATTTTCATTAATAATTTTCTCAACTTTTTTAGTAATTTTTGGATATATTCATTACTGTGGCATGATAATTCAGTAGATACTATTAGTTTCACTTGAAATTCAATATTTCAATTTTCAAATTTCACTATTAAAATGAAAAAGAACCCATCCTTTTTCATGGCTTGTTGCATGTTGTTATTTGTTTCGAATAAATTTGATTTGATAGGTGACAGAAAAAGAAAAAAATAAAGAAAAAGGAAGATCATATTGTGTAAGGAGATAGAAAATCTCACCGGAACGATATTCAGTGTTTTTCCTCCAATCATTGATGTCAATTTCCACAGTACCGGCAATCACAAGCTCCAATTCTCGAGCATCAAATGCTGACACCAAACGGTGGTCAATAACCTTCAAATAAAGAATGCGAAAATATTGGTTTCATCAAAAAATATGTTCACAAATTAAAAAAATTAAAAGTATATAAATTAAGTTTCTGATTTCAATAAATAGCCAAGAAAAAATTTTAAAAAAATAAATAAAAAAAATATAAATAAAAAAAAAGTGAGAAATACAGACACACAAGAACTTTTCTTTTAGTAATACAGATATATTTGTCAGATGAATCCGTAAGCAACCATTTCCTTGAGTGTACCAACCTGCAGAAATTTAAATGTACTGTGAACAAACATCTTGTATGTGTATCTATATGTACTCAGCTCTATCTTACTAAATATAAATATTGAGCTGTTGGTATTTGCAAGTTGACCTTTGTAATTAATATATATATATATATATTGTGTATCTAGGCAGCATGTTTCCATTCAGACAAGTATTGTTAAATAGCAGGGAGTGTTCTAATAAGCTTTCTTGGTAGTTTTTCAATTTTTCTAATTGTCTTTCTTGTTTCTCGGTTGAATCTGTTTAAGTTCCATAGTCGTCTTGGTCCGTCTTTCTTTTTTTTTTTTTTTTTTGCAAGTACTTTTGACTGAGTTTTCAACAGTCGTCTTCAGGCAGTTTTGATTTTTGTTTGTTTAACATCCGAATGCTTTTATATGCTTCAGTTAAAATTATATTTAAAATTCTTGAACTAGTGAAGCATCTCGTGTGTAAAAAAACAATATTTATACGTTTTTTTAACTTGTTAGAAACGTGGCTAAAATATATGTACAATGGGTTTTAAAATGTGATTTACAATAATGTATAGAATTTACAGGGTTTTTTTTTTTAATTATTATTATTATTGATTATTTACAACTTTACATTACAATATATATATATATATATATATATATATATATTGGATGGTCACATACCAAGGCACTTCAGAATGTGCCTACTGTTTTCAAAATTTACATAATTTATTTTTGGTTGTTTAGTTTTTATATAAAGTGCTTTCAATATTTTTAATCTTTTAACGTACGTTTGAATCAATATGGAGGATTTTTGTTTTTCCACTAGGACCTTTCTAAACTGAGAATGTGAGCAGCTATGTTGTTTTAGGTGTTGGGAAATTGAGCTTATGTCCGCAAGGTGTAGGATCAATCATCTGGATAATGTATTAGTTGTGTGTCCAATGTAGCTATTGGTGTTGTAGATGTATTCTCCCAAGGGTCATCTGAATTGATAGACTACATTGGTTTCATCAGGAAGTGTTTTTTTTTTTTAATTATAAGATTAGCAGTTGTTCATTTCTTATAGTAAATAATAAATTGAATCTTATTATTGACTGGGGATATATATCGATGTATTATATTTCTTAGCACTTTTTCATCTGATTTAAAGTTGTGGTGTAGTTGGTTGTGATAGAATATATTGATGGGGTAGGGATTGCTAACTTGGTTATTATTACTAAACTAACTATATAATAACCAAGTTAGCAATCCCCATCCCCAGATGCTCTAACGAACTCCCAGCATTTGTGTCCCCTCAATGTATATACTCCTGACCAACCTGACAAATAGCAAAATCTTACCCCCTCCACTGCTAAAGTCCCTCGTTGCCAGAAAGCCTTCTACTTTAATAGTTTCTTCTCTCTGACTGACAGACTTTGGAACTCCCTCCCTGTTTTCTACTACCCTGATTGTACTAACATGCAGAAGTTTAAATGTAATGTAAACAAACATCTCACCTAATCTCCTATTAGACATGATCCCAAATAATAACCCTATATAAACAAGTGATAATATGCCTTGTTTGGAGTAAAAAAAAAAATGTTACAAAATTACTAGCCAAGATAAGTTACGTTCTTTCCTTTCTATCAAGTGTCAAATTTGTGTTGAACACCCCCTTTATTAATACGCACACATGTTTCCGCGATATGAAAAGTCATTTTACGCAAACCAATTTCAAATAAGAAGAGTTGCACTACTGTACATACCTCATAAAAACCTTTAATAAGACATTCTGTTTGTTCCGTTACTCCTCTTTCTAAACGCCAATTCACCATCTTTTCAATATACTCTTTTTTCGTTTTCTCTGTAACTGGGATATTTTTTCCATTAGGCTTCAGCTCGCGTTCTGTAACCTGTAAAACACATCAATAACACAACAAGCATAATCGCAATTTTTGCTTTATTTTTTTGCGTTTTTTTTTTAAAAATGCAAATGAATGAGAAACTGACTGAATGCACAAAATATAGTTGAAGATTCAAATTCGAATGCAGCATTTGTGATGTTTTTTTTTCTTCCAGCCATTCATTCTTTCCTGTATTTTGTTTTTCTTTTTACAAGCAGTTCTTTATATTGAACTAAAAATGGATAAGCACTAATTTCTGTTATTACTAACCAGCTGAGTTGTTGCTCTCTACCAAGAGAAGAGCCTATGAGGCATGTGTATACAGTGTGATGATGTATATAAGTAAAAAACCAATAAGGATTGTGGCTGTGTTGCATGAATAGAAACAATATGGGAATGATATGATGGATGTGCGAGTCTTCAAGATCTGATAACATCAGAGGAAGATTAAATCGAGACAGTATAAGAGGATGTGTGCAGAACGGAATACTTAATTTGGTCAAATTGCAAAAAATTAATGAAAGTTCTTAGGTTATTTGATGTAAAAGAGGCAGAAGGACAAGAAAAAAATGAGGAAGTTATAAGAATATACTTGAGAGAAAGGAGGATAAAGACTTAAAGATAATATTAGTAATGAAAGAATTCTTGCAATCACATCTGCTCATCCCTGTTCCCATAATATAACCAAAATAAAAGAACTTCTGAACAACTAAATAACACTATCATTCTCATTTTGATGAATACATTTTCAATATTGTTACATTTTGAACAGCTTGAAAAAGTGGACTTATATTGAAATAAATGAACGCAGCAGATATGATATTGAACTCTGAATATACACAAAGTGTTTAAGAAGTATTTTAAATACACAACGTTAATGCATAGATTAGAAATAAATATTTTTAATACATAATATTAATGAGTCAACTGAAAATTTATAAAAATTATTTTAAATACATAACATTAATGTTCATTAAATTTGGAAATTGTTAAATGTATGAGAAAAATAATTACAAAAATGAAAATATTTTTTTATCAGTTATTACCTGACCAAAGACTTCTTCATTAACGGAAAAAGTCATCACCAAATCATGTTTACTAATATCTGTATCTTGTATCCACAGCAAACTTTGATGAAACTCTGTATCTAAAGCCTCTACATCTGCTATAGACCACGACCTGCAAAAAGCGAAAGGAATCAAAATTAAAACCAAAAATAACATGAGGAAAACATAAGTAGAACATCCCATCTATCAAACACGATACCACAAGTTTGCTTCCTAACTGAGTACAACATTCATATGAACAAACTTTACTTTCTGCCCAATAAATATATGCAAAAGTTATCGACTATTGACTTAGAATGAGTGTTTTATGCCAAATTGAATGTTTAACATGGCTGAATTTGTGCTTATTTTTTAATTAAATACTAATTCCTATTTATTTCTAACTATGCATTGAACAGATATGATAATACTTTTTTTTTTTTTAGAAGAGTCACTACTTATCAAGTCCTGAAGGCCACTTGAGGATAAGGGTTAAGGAATATAAAGTGGTAGTGTATTAATTATTAATGGTGTAGATTGGGTAGAATTTTGATTATTTAAGGGAACAGCTCAACAAGAACTTGTTTACATTGGACTTGAAGGCTATCATTATGTAATTGGCTTAGAAGCAGGCCAGTGGAACAGTGTTCCACAATTGGGCAATTCTGGGAAAGAAACTTTGTTCATGGAATACTTAGTTCATTGTACCTTATCATAAAAGTCCATACAAAATTTCAATTCAAAACAGAGATATTAAACTTGACATTAGTAATATGGGACAAGAAGGAGGAAGCAGCAACCTTAGTAGAAGTTAGTGTTCCCAAATAATGCCAAGTTAAACAAGACAAAACGATCATTATCATCAGGATATGCGCCTTGTCCGGACCAATATGACTCTTCAGAGTTTCATCAGCTGCCTCAAATCTTCAGGTTCACAGTTGGCGTCATGTGCTATTTGCTGGATGTACGTTGATCTAAGTCGTCCTTTGCTTGCACGTACGTGTTGTGGAGTCCATAGCAATACATCACTCACCAATTTATGCTTTTTTCTCAAACAGTGACCGGCAAATCGTAGGCGTCTCTCCCTGATAGTATTACATATGGCAAGTAGGTTGCCATAAAGTTGCTGTTTCGTGGGATGATTTTGCCAAGATATATTTAATATAGTTCGTAGCATACGGGTGTATGTGCCGTCTAGTTTTCTTTCCAATCTTTTAGGGAGTGTTCAGGTTGTAGCAGCGTAAACAAGGACAAACTCTACGACTGCCCTGAAGAACTGCCTTTTCAGTTTGTCAGTTAGCTCTGTGGAAACTATGTTGCTGCCCAGATACGTAAACTCAGCGACTTCCTTCAATGTTGTGCCAACCATAACCCTGATCTCTCTTTCCACATTGAAAGTCATAAACTTTGTCTTATCCGCATAAATGTGTTAACTAATGTTATTTGCGGACTTTTCTAGCTTGCGTAACTGTGTTTGCGGATCAGCAGTATTATTCAGACAGAGGGAAAGATAACAAAATACCAAGGTCTTATGTATGATATGAAAAAAAAACTGAAATCTTAGGAAGACCTCTATCATTCCAGTAATTACACGAACAACTGGACTTGTGAAAAAGAATTTCTGTAACTACTTGGAAAATGTACATGGTGAACCAAATGCAAAAAAATATAAACGATTGATGGTTAGAATTTTGAAAAGATCTGATTGGAATGTCTGAAATAGTGGCTGAATATCTGGCATACAGTAAGATGCTCCAACTCTAAGAACAAAAGAAAATTGATAAAAAACTTATTTAAATTTCGAAATAAATGTACACGAAATACATACATACATACACATATATATATATATATATACACATACTAACATGGGTGTCTGGCATTGCCCGGGTGTTTGGAAGTGTGTCTTGAGCAAAAAAAAGTGATAGTAGGAAGGCAGGCTCGAACTCGTAGGAAAAGAACGGGAAAAAATGTGACGGCTTTTCTGTTACGAGACCACCGCCAAATCGGAAGTGACGTAGATTTAAATTAAGGCTAGACAATCGAAAAGAGGAGATGACTTTCGAAAATTTTGGTGAAAAAACCAACCCCTCCCTGTAGAAAAGTACCCAGTTGAGGGTGAAGAAATTAATGTTTTTAGCTAATTTTTCGGTATTTGTCGTCTGAAGGGTAGAGCTTCAAAACAATACTGATCTTGTGAAAATCCGTCGCCTCTGTCGAAAGTTTTAGGCAGACATGCAAACATACATACATACATTTATATATTTGTAGCTCAAATTTTCGACCCAAACCAATTAAAAAGCTTGCCCTATCTCTGAATACCCTTTATGTAAAATTTCAAATGTTTAGACCAGAAATTGTCTGAGTAATTTGGTAGAGACTGCAGAGGTCAAATTTTTTTTAACTTTGACCCCTATTATGACCCCTTAACATTTATTGTTTTGAGCTCAAATCAAGTTATTCAGTTAGATTCATGCCCAAGGAACCTATATCTAAAATTTCAATTGTTTATACCTAAAATTGGCGGAGGAGTTTGGTAGAGTTCTCAAAGGTCAAATCATTGAACTTTGAACCCTTAACAGCCAAATTTCTGGCTGAAAAAGGATTACAAACATTTTCCCAAATTTCCATACACTGTATATCAAATTTCGAGCCTGTAGACTAAAAATTGACAGAGTTATTGTGTAGGGAAATTTACAGACACACACACTTTCACTTTTTATATATATATATATATCGTTTTAACAAAATCAAGGAATAGATTGATAGCAACAAATAGTGTATTTCATCATTAGTTACAATTGTTTCAAGACTATTCGGACAAATTCAAACCCTATATCGTTTGAAAATTTTCAAAAGAACAGCCTTTCATCAGACATATTGAATAAAAAACACTTTAGCAATGAACAAGATGGAATCCATTTTCCTTATAAGGAAAAACATGGGAAAATATTTTACCTACATCTCATCCTTCCAAAGTTTTTAAAGATTTTTTTTATTTACCTATTTTCGTATCTCTATTTAAAAAAACAAAAATTTTAATCAATCATTCAATATTACCACTAATTACCTATGTTCACTTAATATATTTTACTAATACATTCACTAATTTATTAAATTAAAATTTCTTTATTACTTAATTTTATTTTATTTATTTGTTTGTTCTAATCCGGACTAATCAACTAAGTCTTCAGATATATTGTTTAGAATCTATGTTAGTTTTGTATCTAGAATTTGCTTTGATTATTTACTAAAATACCGGCTAACTTATTTGTGTAATTTCAAAAAGTGTTTTGTTTAAAATATATTCCATAAGGAAAAAAATGGTTAACAATACTCTTAATTCAGTGCAATCCCAATTTTCATTTAAAATTTAGGATCTAAATTTATTTTTAATTTTTTATTTTCTTTCGTTCTTACCTATTAAGATTTACGATTATCTGATAGTTTAGACGTTGAATGGGAGGTAACTCTATACGTTCGAAATTTTAAAGCTTTTGTCGAATTATAAGTTGCCAAATTACTAATATGTAGTTATGACGTTGAAAAGGAGTTAACTCTATACGTTCGTGATTTTAATGCTTTTGCAGAGTTCTAATTTGGCGAATTCCTAATATGCATTTATGATTTATTTGTTAATTAATCAAAACCATTTAAATCTAGGCTAATGTATTCAAATTATAAGTTTGTAAAGCATATCTTAACTGTGATACTGATTTTGTTACCAAAGTTTTACCCTACGTTTGCCATCTAGCAATTTTCTGAGGTTATATATGGCTTTAATTCAAATAATATCAATTCAAAATTTAAGTTCTTAAATACTTATCTAATAATAATAAATATCCTATTAATAAGTATTCTATTAATAAATATATTATTTAGCTCCATGTATGTTTTACTCCAACGGAAGTGAAGGTCCACCATGGTTTTTGGATTTAACCGTTCAAATATTTAATAAGCTAGGATTTTTTAAGTTTTACTAATCTAAAAACAGTATCTATTAATCTCCATTCTTTATTACTAATACTGTTTTTCTAGTGTAGAATTTATATTGCTAATCTTTAAGCTATTCTATTGATCTAAAAACAGTATCAACTATTTCACCATCCATATAATTAATATTGTGTTCCTAGTTTTGAAACAATATTGCTAATCTTTGTTAGGCCTTTTTATAGATCTAAATTTCTTATCTAATAATCCATTGTCTTTGTTTCTAAAAATGTGTTTCTAGTGTTGAATTTTAGATTCCAAATTTACTTACTAAATTTGAATCATTTATCACATCTAATTTACTCCATTTTTAGCTATTTAACTTTATTTTAACTCTGGCCTTTCACTCAAGAACCTTTTTTTTTCTCTCACAAGAACCTTTTTTCCCCTCTCAGCTATGTTTTAGACATGATAGCAAAAATATATTCCTATGAAGACATCCCTGTATAGCATCCAGCCTCTTATTTAATATTTCTTTAGAATTCACTATGTAAAAGGCTTCCAGTAAACACAGATTGCATCTTTTTGATTTCCCAGGTCTATACTTACTACCCTTATCTACTATTGACCATTTTAATTCAAAATATTTTTTGTTTTTATGAAGTTCCCAAACCCAATCACCTAATGCAGTTGTGTTCCTCTTTTTATTTTTAATGTTAATTCTTGTACCATCATTATCATCTTCTTTAATAGTTTTTCTTTTTGAAGGATACAACATGGTTTCTGAATCTTTCCTTAAAGACACACCCCGTGGCTCCAAGATATACCTTCTTAATATTATCAGCCTTAATCTCACATTTGTACACTATTTCTGAGGTTAAGCATTTGCCATCCAATGGGCAATCGCCAGGTATTCTGCAATTACAGTTATTATATATAATTTTCATGTATGTTTATCCAATGTACTGGATTCTTTTCCCACCATATTAATTGAGTCACTCTGACCTCCCATCTAGCCAAAGTAAGGTTGAAGAGACCGAATGCCTAGCCACTAGAATCTTGTCATACAATATTAAAAGTGGCCAAGTTTTTTTTTTTTTTTTTTTAGAGTGGTGGGGTATGTGTTTACAATCAGTTAACTCATGACCCTGCCGACAAGGCAGATGATTGATCTGAGAGAAAAAGGCATTGTTATATATTGGGACCCTATGCCTATAATTAGAGATTATGTTAATTGGTATGAATCTTGGCAAGATTTACATTAGTACATGTTATAATAACCTGGCGGTAAACGGAAATATACTGCAGGAGGCGTGATAGAAACGTACAGGGGCGGGGGGAGTCAAAGGTTTAGTCCTTAGTCAAAATGAGCTAAAAATGCAGGTGTCAAAGCATATGACAGGGACGATGTCACATGATCAGGGGACTGAACAGAGTTTCCCCTTAGTCGATCATTGTGAGTGATACAGACAATATGTGCCAGACAATATAGAAATCTAAGTGAATGCTGCCTAGAGACTCTGCTGTGCATCACCATCTAAGTTAAGAAAAACAAGTTAAGAATTAATTATATATTAGTCTCTCCTCTCAATAAGTAAATTATCTTTCTCTAATAAAACTTTTGAAACCTCAGCAAACGTCTATTGTGTTTCCATGCAAGAGTAGACTGATCTTAAACAGATCAACAACCATGAGGGGATCATTGCCCATGCATGGAAAAACCAACAACCGCGCACGTATGTAAAAAGACTTTTGTTGATTTATAGTTTGATCACTCACAAGCAGAAATGCAAAAGTGCGCACTTATGTAAAAGACTATGTGCAAAGTTGCTTAACATTAAAAATTCAGAATAAAGTCACAAATTTGTCAAGAATTATGAAAATACAAAGAAACGGTTGACTTACTCTCTCAATAAAGCTTTATAAAATGGTCTAGTAAAGAATGCATCTAGTAGGTATTGGTGTACAAGAGCCAATCCCAAAACACGTCCTGCAAATCGGAACCTGAAAAAAAACAAAACAAAAAAAAACATTCAAAGAGTTCTTTTCAAAGATTAATTTTTTTTATTAATCTATAATTATAAAACACTGCAGACTATCAACCTGCCCTTGTTTGAATCATGTCCACCATAAACATGGTTATATATATATATATATATATATATATAAAGAGTAGGTAGTAGTTTGCTTGAAGCATTGTTGGTAAAGAAATATATAGAATTTTTTTTTTTTTTTTAAAAGCCAAAAACAATGTGGGGAAAGACCGGAATTATGAAAGTAAAGAAAGAAAAACAAACAAATGTAGACGGGTATGCTTGAGTAGAGGAGTGTCTAGCCTTTATTCGTCTATCTTTCCTCACCTCAATGTATAATTACTTATAACCAAGTTGCTGGTATGTCCGGTGTATGTAAAGTCCGTGGGTGATGGAACTTTGATTAATTTCGAGAGAAAGGGACCTCTCTTTTTCAAAAGACAAAAGTGGATTCAAGATGGCTTTACATATACCGGACATACCAGCAACTTGGTTATAAGTAATTATACATTGAGGTGAGGAAAGATAGACGAATAAAGGCTAGACACTCCTCTACTCAAGCATACCCTTCTACATTTGTTTGTTTTTCTTTCTTTACTTTCATAATTCCGGTCTTTCCCCGCATTGTCTTTGGCTTTTAAATAAAAAAAAATTCTCTCTCTCTCTCTCTATATATATATATATATATATATATATATATATATATATATATATATATATATATATATATATATAAGTAAAAGCTGGTCACACACTTTTAGAAGACACTTATTTTGAATAAAATTAAAATGAGAAATTTGAAAACTTTGAAATGTCGGAAATAATCAGAAAATCATTTTATTTACTTTTGTTGTTATAAGTTCAATATTTTGCTAAAAATAGCCTCATCAGGGTAGGAAGTCTGGTATGTGATTTTTTTTTTCTTTTCTTTATTTTCGTGTTAAAGAGGAGGTAATGCCTCAGAGTAGAAGAGAAGAGAAATATACAAGTTATTCCGTTGGTTCCATATGTGTTTTGCTCTAGTTTTTAGCAAAATATTGAACTTACAACAACAAAAATAAAATGATTTTATCATTATTTCTTACACTTTATATATATATATATATATAAATATAATAAAACGATTCATAATTTTGAATTAAAATCAGTTTCAACAGAAAAACACAAACAAAATCAAATAGACTGTATGATCGTTTCAGAAATGGTCATTTTATTTAAATTAACAATAAGTATTAACAATAATCTGACAAAATATTTGTCCTTTAAAAACAAAGTCTCCTCATCATGCAAAAATAAGGGCGAGTGGAAACAGTTAAAGGCACCAAAATAAAACTAGCACTTGAGTCGTATTGTCAGGCAGATTTTTTATCTCCATTATAAAATCTGTTTCAATTTGAGTCTATCTTGGCATGTTGTTATATTTTGTCTTCTCAGTTTGTCAATATTTATTGTCAATTTAAATAAAATGATCATTTCTGAAACGATCGTACACTCTAGTTGATTTTGCTTGTTTTTTCATTTTGAAACTGATTTTAATTCAAAATTATGAATCATTTTACTCAATATTAAAATAGCCCTAGGATATCTATACCTATTGAGCTTATATATCTACAGTATAATGAGCACTGTTTTCTTTTAATAGTAGTAATACATTTACTAACACATTAAAATAAAGTCTGCTCTTTAGACTCCAGGTCTAATTTCCTTAAAAAAAAAAAAAAAAAAAAAAAAAAAAAAAAAAAATTATATATTTTATTTGCTTTATATATATACATATATATATATATATATATATATATACACACACACACTACTAGCAAAAGTACCCATCGTTGAGTGGGTTCAAAAACAGCCTACAGAAAATGGACTCTGATTTATGAAAGTATGATAGGTTATGAAAAGGAAGGCTTGTAAAGAGATAGCTTCCAATTTGGGGGTATCAAAACCAAAGCAAAATATGATGAAAGTAAAAATAAAATAGATAAACCCCATAATTTATTATACCATACCTGTTCACACTGCAACACTTATCACAATATTCTGTGGATCTATATTAAAAAACCTTGTTAAACTTTATGACATATTTCCATTCTATGGAAGTCAGGCGCGAACGAACACCCCATAATTTTATTATACCATATTTCTTCAAACTGAAAGATAATTATCAAAGTATACTTACGCAGATAGATATGAAAAGTCTTTATTAAAGTTTGTGCCTATTTCCATTCTATGGAGGCCATGTGCGAACGCAGACCCCACAATTTTTTTTATACCATCCCTATTTAAGTTAAAACATACTTATCAAAGTATTATTATGTACATCTATATCAAAAACACTTGTAAACCTTTTTTTTTTTTTTAATTTATAAATTTATTTCCATACTTTGTGGAACAGGCACGAACGCAGACCCCACAATTTTAATGAACCACCGTTCTGCCAGATCAAACATACCCATTTCTGTGTTTCAATACATCTTCTATCATTATATATAATCAGTTTTTTAAAATAGTCAACCATATAGGAGCCTATTCGTGACCAGACACACACATACACACACATTCAGCTTTATATATATATATATATATATATATATATTTCTTATTTGTTTTTCCTCTATCACCTTTCTAATTTTTTTTTTATTACCTTTTTCATTTTTCTTTCTTTTGTAATGATCATTTTTTTTTTTTTAACAATCTCTATTATTAATTTTGGTTTCGGTTTCAATTCTAGCTGATGGCACTCAAATCATATTTTTTTTTTATTACTTTTGAAATCATGACTATATATTGGGTACAATATAATACAAAATAATCAATAGAGAATCGACTCTATAATAATACATAAATTAGAATATATTTAAGTGTAATTTACGACTGGGCAATGTCGGTACCCCTGCTAACTTAACACTAAAATTGATATGAAATGTTCAATATCAAAATAATTTAATGCAAAATTCTAATCAGTTATTGGATTTTATTACGATTTGTTGATAAATGAATCGACTGTAGTCAAGAACAACTATGAGATGTAAGGGAGAATATCACTCATTTTTTCGGACTGATCCATTGACAAGTAATTATTGCTTCTATTATAATTAATTTTCATTAATCACAAGATGACGTGAGAATTTTTCACTTGTTTGAAGCTCGTATTTTTCGTGATACACTGTGGAATTAGGCCTGTAGACAAAAAGCAAGACAACATATTTTCTAATTTCTAACAAACTTTACATAGAACATCCGATGCGTGTGAAGATGAATAAGTAGAATAGCGATGCTGATGCTTTCTAACTTACCATTCCTGATAATTATCCACAAATCTTGATCTTGGACTAATTTGAACTGTATATGTGTCATTGGCTGAGTACTCAAACAAAGCGTAATACGGGTTGAACAGTTGACGTGATAGCAAGAAGAAAAATTCTCTTGATGGTCCCCCATAATCTAACCTGAAAAAATATAGATTTAAAAAAATATAAACAAAAATATGATGCAAAGTTTAAAAAAAATTTTTTTTTAAATTCTTTTTTTTAAAATGTCTATTTTAAACCAGCAAAAAAAGATAACGACATTTGGAAAGAATTCATTTTTTTCCTCATCTTCATAGTTATTGTTGTTTCACCACGTTTCAACCAACTCATACTCTGACCTTCTTCAGATGGTTAACTGCAACAGGATAGGGATGCTGGGTCTTGTAAATTATTCCCAGTAATTACTGCCTTCCATAGTTGTCGTCTCACCACACTTTGGCCAACTAATAATCAAGAAACCTCATCTCAAATGATTCCAAAAATAAATTCCAAAAATAAAAAACATAATTTGGAATGTAGTATACTCAGAATGACAGGTACATCACAGGGGAATAGAAAAGTTGATATTACTGTTACAGATATTAGTCATGAATCATCCTCAGAAGTAATCAAATGGCATTCATTCCAATCATCATTTTAAATCTTCTCAGAATAGTCTCCATCATTCAACTACCAATCACATTAATCCTTATTCTTTTAACCTGCATAAGTAGAAAACTCATCAGTGTAAAAAAAGTATTGATAATAGACATTTACCGATGAAAATTATAAACACTTAACATTCTACAGTAGTAGTACTGGTAATCATGATGATACATCACTTCTCATTAGATCAAAGTTAAGCAATGTTGAGCATGGTCAGTATCAGATGGGCAAGAATTTGGGAATACCAGGCACTGTATGTAGGAATACATCAACACTTCCCTGCAAGAATGGCAAAAAACTAATGTTCTTATCTCCCCTGATGAGGATATACAAGCAACTGGGGACTGCATGTGAATTTCATATCCCTATGAAATATCCTGGGGAGGAAGGCTTTTCAACCGGAGTAAGATTAGTGTCACTTCAGCATGGGACTGTAATGATAGTACTTATAAGTAATCCAATAGGCTTCAAAATTATTGTACACAGTTGCAATGCTGAATGCATTACTAATACGGTTAAAAAATACCTCAATATATATATAAAAATACCTCAATACATTTAAAAAATACTCGGTATATAAAAAAAACCATCGACACATTAAAGAAAAAATACCTCGACACACATAAACAATACCTCGACACACATAAACAATACCTCGACATACATAAACAATACCTCAATATAATAAAATTGGATGTGTGGTCTTATTCAGAAACAAAAGATGAGAATTTAAAGCTTTAAAAAATTAATCCAAGTGATTAAAAATAATTATATTTTGTTTAACATCAGTTTTACATGCTGGCACGTGTTGGACAGCTTTTAGAAACTGATTTTCAAATTAGCATATCTGACTAAGCCTTTATTCCTCTTTCTCTCAAATCAACCCTTTTCATTCCATACCTTGTTTTCATTGGTGTTCCTCAGCCAATTAACATCTAATAACCAATCAACTTTAATCCATTCTTTCAATGTGACCAAACCAACAAAGTCTCCTGTTCTGCATACATCTCCATCATAATGTAACATTCCTCCAAGATCATCAATGCCTATCTTTAGCACTCACATTAGACATACATTGTATCATTCTCATTTCTTTTCATGCAACACATATCCTCAAGCCTCACTGATCAGGTATCACTTCCATATATCATCACACCATATACATTTGTTTGATACTCTTTTCTTGGTCAACAGTGATAACGCTCTGCTAGTTAGTAATGGCAGAAGTTCACTCCATCCATTGTTAACTGTTGTAATAAAACGAGCACCTGCTCCTCCCTGTGCTCCAATGATATTACAAAGATAAAACTTCCTAACACCCTTAATTGTTTCAATAATTATCATTCAAATATATTTCCCTGACATCTCTTATCTTTAAGTTTAAGATAATACTTCTGGAACACAAACTGGTAATCATTTCTCATTCTACCAGTAATTCCAATGCATTTCTTGTGCACACAATGCTTACAACACAAACTTAAAGAGAAATTTCCTCCAATACTACTACCATGTATATCACTTTCGTTTATAAAATACTAGCGGCGGGTACCCGGCGATGCCCGGGTGTCTTGAGGTAAATCAAAACTCCGGGGAGGGGGGGGGGTTAAATAATAAATAAAAAATGTTTTGGTAGGTGAGTGTATGAGGATCGAACCCGTACCCTTGAGTTGGAAATTAATGCGTGAAAAAAAAAAAAAAAAGTGCTATGTTAACCATTGAGCCACGCCGACATACGTTAAGCAGGTTTGAATTTATTTATTTAACTATAAAAACAGGTGTGCGCAATAAAAGTTAACTCTGCTGCTTCCATTTGACCTAATTAAGAAGGTCAAATAGAAGTCACGCAGCGTTTGGGTTTGTTTACCCAAATTTGACTGTTTCTTCCCCCAACAGATGTTGGGGAGGGTAAAGCAGCTCCCAATTGTCCAGATTGAATAGCAACTGTCTGATATACAAGATTGATCAAAGTTGATTGCTTCTGGACGTTTTTCCTGGCGCAATGCCGAGAACACGTCGTTTGAGTTTAGTTTCACTTTATTTATACTAAAAAGCCCAATCAACACGCGAGAAGCCAAAACAGCAATAATTTTGTAAAAATCGACATAAATAAATCTATACGCTACGCGCTTTCCTAATTCCTAGATATTATTATATAGGACCTATATAAACAGTTGTAAGCGATAGTAACGAACCCGGGACTGTGTGTGCGAAAAGCCTTTGCCAGACATACACGAAATGGTCACACACATTTTGCCTTTTATATATATAGATGAGCAATTATAAATACTCCACAATAGTCTCCAAAACTATGGGGTAGCTTGCAACAAATTTGGCAGTTATAGTAGATTGAAGTCCTTGGAAGCTTTCTGCAAAACTGTTTCTGGAAGCAGTGGACATTCCGAATAGTCCCTTCTAATTTTGTTAATTATTAGAAACATTTTTCATCATGAACAAATATAAACACTATTTATATTGTGAAGCGATTTATTGAATTTAAAAAAAAAAAATCGTAAAAAAACTAAAAATAACAAATGAGGTTTTGTAAGAAATAAAACTATTTGGACTTTTATAATAAACATTTATGAAATGAGGTTGTTAAAAAAAAATTAAACTTTATTTGAACGTTTTTAATGAAAATATGTTTGTTAAATAAAGTTTAGAATAAAATATTTTTATTGGATACATTTTTTTTTAATGATTGATTTATAAAAACCTCATTTCATAAACATGTGTTTATTATAAAAGTGCAAATATTTCATTTTTATAATTTACAAAAATTTGCTTTCATTTTTAAAAATTTTATTTCAATAAATTGCTTTACAATATAAATAGTGTTTACATGGTTTCATTATTTTTTTCTTATAATAAAAAAAAAAAAAATCAGAAGGGACAATTCCGAGTGTTCACCACAGAAAGCTTCTGAGGACTTTAGTCGTTTATAACCAATTTGGCATAAAGAACCCTTGGTATGCCAAATGTATTACGAATATGATACTTAAAAATAAAAAAAAAAAGTAAAAAACATTTTTAAAAATTGGACAGGCATGGTATATTATTCAAGAATGAATGGCGATACTTTAAAGCTTATAAAATATCAATGAAATTCTAATGAAGTCGTTAATACGGCACTTGTACAGTTTAATCAAGACATTAAAAAATAAAAATATCGAAAAAAGGTTACATTGTACGTATCTGTTTTAGACTGAAGATCTCAAAAAAAAAAAAAAAAAAAAAAAAAAAAATTTCACTTAATTTGATAGAGTAGTTTGTTTTTTACAGCGGAAAAAAACACGTTTTTATGACAGCGCGTTAAAGATAGACATCTTGGAATCTTTTGAACACGCCACGGGGAGATAACTCAATGTAAAGTGCTGACACTCCCTCCACATCTTTAATACTACTGCTCAGTATCAAAAATTGTTTTTTCGCTGTAAAAAAAAACTACTTGATAAAATTAAGTGAAATTTTTTTTCGGAGAACTTCATTCCATAATGGATATGTACAATTTAAAATTTTTTGGATATTTTCATTATTTAATGTCTTGAATAAACTGTACAAGTACCTTGAATTGATATTTAATTTATACTTACCCTTCTTCTCCAGCAAAAGAAATATATAAACGGCTCTTTTGCAGCTCTTTTTTAGAAGTGGACATAATTTTATTAAAGGCATCTTCTAGAACATTGTCTCTCTTTACTGTTAATCTGAGAACGATAAAAAAAAAAAGAAAGAAAAACTTATTAATACAGTTTGGATCAACAGTTTGGTGCTATACAGAGCTCCTTAAAACTTTAAGTATCCCTACATTTTGTGTGAGTGTCAAAATGTTTTATTCTTTTTCAGATCTTAAAAAATATAAACTACAATTCAATTCTTTGCTTGGTTTGGTTGTTTTACAGCATATCAACACTTTGGGTTATTTCATGCTGAAACCAGTAATTTTGGAAACGTTTTTATGCTTCAACTTCTTTATATCTTCAAACATTTATTCATGAAGTTTGGTTTGGTTGTTAAGTTTTATAACGTATCAACTCTTTTCAGGTTATTTAATGCTAAATTCAGTAATTTTGGAAAAAAATTTTATTCTTCAAGTTCTTTATATCTTTATTTATTCATAGCATTTGGTTCGATTGTTTTGTAGAAGAAAATTGTTGTTTTTGAATTTGCAGAATATGATTGAATTTTGGAAAAGGAAAAGAAAAAAAAAACGTTTGGTGATCAGGAAGTCAGCATCTTCAGACATTGCCACTCCTGACCAAAGTGGACCTTTAAGCAATGGTAACTAAAGGATAACTCCACATTCCCCAAATGGGGCCTCACTACTGGATGTCTTAAGGTCATACTCAGGACCTTACTGCCAGGGGTCACCAGTGTTACCCTGTCTCTCATAATACCTTGCAAATATTGCTGCGGCTTTTTAGAGACAATACCCCATTTTATTTCTTTGACCCTATCACACCTTAGCTCATAGGCAGACAGAAATGGGAGGTACATGTTTTGCATTTTATTTATTTGTAATTCTCCTAGATTATTTGTTTCTATACTCATGTTCAAACTTATGCATTATTTTGTTTATTGTCATATGTAAATGAACATGAACTTTGTTGCTCAGAGAGTTACAAAATCTATGACTGATTAATTGAATTATCCATCCAGCGTGGCCATAGCAATGATTGAACTCACTACACAAGTTTGTAGCGTAATTCAAATCTTGTCGGTAGCTGAATACTTGATGCTTTGCCAGGGCTATCAAGGGTATTTTTTATCGTTACACAATCACTAGATGGATTGCCTACCACGACTTAAGAGTCCCATCACCCCTCGAGAGAAGGATAGACCATGCCAGTTTCTCAACCTGGTATTTTACCTCGCGGTACATACAGCACCTAGCCTTCCCAAATAGTCACCCATCTGGTACTAGCCAGGCTCAACATGGCTTAACTTTGGTGATCTGGCAAGAACCGATGTGTCAACATGATTGTGTCATACTAATTGTATTATAATAACTGCAAAACTATTTAGTTTCTTTAAATAAAATAAAGAAAATACAAGATATAAAAACAAACAAAATATAAAACAAAACAGAATCAAATCAAAACTAAAAACATCAGAACAAAAATAAAACACAAAATAAGATAAAAAATAAAAATAAAAAACAATAAACATAAAAATAAACAATAAAAATAAAATAAACAAAAATAAAACTTTAAAAAAATCAAACAAAAATAAACAATAAAAAAAAAAACTCACTTTAATTTCCCTGGTCCCTGGCCATAACCTTTAGTTTCTAATCTTTTGTAAAAATTCCTGAGTTTAGCTTGGAAGTCCCTTTTGTATGGGGCTGGAACTCTAGTAGGTCGTTGAACACCTGAGGAGAAGAAAAAAAAATAACACAAAAATTAGGAAGGACTATAAGAGTTAGTACTATAAAAATTTATTATAGAAAAACAATTTATTATTAAATTTACCAAAAAGTTTGGTTTTTCTTTTGATATGTTAGTTTTTGTTTTGTAGCACATAACTTACCGACGGATTATTTAATGCCAAATAAAGTTTTGTACTCCTAGAAAACCTTACTTTCTAAAATGGTTTTGTTTTACAACATAACATCCATCTATTACTTCTAGAAGGAAATTTTTACAGTGAGAATGGAAACATCATTCACTAGAAAAAATTTCTTAGAATAGTTTGGCTTTTTTTTTTTATAACATCAATTACTCTTAGGAAATTTTTACAGGGAGAATGAGAGCATTTTTCTTTGAAAAAAAAACTAGCAGGTCTACCTGTCATATCCCAGGCGCAAAAGTGTAACATATTTCTATTAAGACTTCTGCACCTCTCTCAATTTGTGTCCATCTTTCTCTCCTCAATTTCTGCCTCAGCCAATTCCTCTCTAACTGGGCATACGCACATAGACAACTCTCCTCTTTCTTTTATATAATAGATTCCTTGCGGCACGAGTCTGCATTTTCTTTCCAAATAAATGCCTAACATTAAGAAATGTGACCAAACACAACAACCATCAATTACTCTTAGGAAATTTTTACAGTGAAAAAGGGAGTATACATAAGACTTAAAATGTGCAGCCAAAATGCTATAATTAGCAATTATCATTTTCTACACTGCTGATTGCATAAGCATGAAACACTAGTGTTTGTAGGTATAAAAATGATTGTTAATATTCATTTAAAAAAATATAGTTATAAAGTTTCTTTAGGAAATTAAAGTTGAGCCCTGTTAAGCGAATTAACAAAAAAAAGCCGTCAACTTTAGCATGAATGCAACATTCTGACTTCAAGTCATCGAATAGTTTCATGACTGTTTACTACATATGCCCACTGATTTACTATTTATAAACACTTCATTTTCTTGTGTAAATTGCCAGTGGCCTGGAGAGAAGACGCTAGCCTACAAGTCAAGGGGGACTTTATAACTGGGTTTGAATCTCCCAACCAGCAGTAATTATCACTTCCTGCACTTCCATGATTGAGTAAGCATGAAACATTAATGTCGGTAGGTATAAAAATAATATTCAAAAGGTATATATATTTGTATATTTTGGCAGCAAGTCATTATTTAGACACGTTTGACTGAACACGACAGA
The DNA here is from genome assembly GCF_053919585.1 of Euprymna scolopes. Classification (NCBI taxonomy): domain Eukaryota; kingdom Metazoa; phylum Mollusca; class Cephalopoda; order Sepiida; family Sepiolidae; genus Euprymna; species Euprymna scolopes. The sequence continues at coordinate 69,556,578 of NC_136506.1, forward strand.
GTTATTCCTTTTTCCAATCTTGTTGGATATCTTTTCTATTTGCTGTGCGGTCTTTTTAATTTCGGCAAGCATATTATATAGAATGGCACCCAGAAGTTATTGGTCGGCCATATTTTTCTCACGCGCTTTCTATCTGGCATCCGATTGTCATCAGGAGCAATTGTTGTTTTCTTTTCCTTTGAGGCTTGGTGTATTTATAATTTTTTATTCAATTGGCTATAAATAATTAAACTTATAAATACACCAAGTCTCAAAGGAAAAGAAAAGGAAAAGAAAACAACAACAATTGCTCCTGACGATGATCGGATGCCAGATAGAAAGCGCTTGAGAAAAATATAGCTGATCAACAATTTCTGGGTGCCATTCTATATAATATCTAGAAGTGTAAGCCATGTTTAGTTTCAGAACAGTTTCCGATGCTCGTTGTTCTAAACAAGTCTTGAGAGGTGACTGGTTTGCAGTAGACAGTTCCACAGAGCAAAATATTCTTACCGTGTCGAAAAAAACATGCAAAATTGCTACAGAAAAGGTTTAATTTTTATGGAGCAATTCTGGTTTCTGATTGGTTGATAGCAGAACATGAATTAATTTGATTCGTCAGTTCCTAGCAGCATCGTTTATAAATAGAATCTCCCGACTGTGTGGGATCATACCCCATTATGAATCAAAAATATTGCAACATAATGTCTGTCGAAATTAAAAAGACTGCACAGCAAATAGAAAAGATATCCAACAACATCGGAAAAAGGAATAATTGTCATATTCAATGAAACATATATATATATAAGTAAATGTATCTTGTGACATTGTAACTACAACACAATCAACTAAACAATTTTCTTAATATTCATTATTCATTAAAAAATATGAATTCATATATAACAGGCTGTTCCTACCGGCACTACCCAATAATGTATTTACTCGCACTGTTTTGTTTTTCTTTTCTAAAATTATTTTCTTACTCCAATCAAAGGGAGATAATTGCATGAATGGATACAGAGTCGTTTGTTTGTTTGTTTGTTTGCTATTTTTCATTAAAGATGGGAACTATTTGAATATAATTGCAACCAGGACAAAATATTTTCTGGAAAGAATTAATAGAGTTATATTTTATTCTGTTTAACAACATGCTGCAATGCTTCACAAGAAAATGATGAAACAATAAATTTCGATTTTGTAGGAAGAAAGCTATTGATGACAAAGAAATGATATAGAGACTAATTTTACTTTATATATGATCAAGCAAACTGACCTGGAGAAGCCTGGGGTGACCCTGATGGGGAGTGTAGCCCTGAGCTTAGTGTTGATTGCTGGAGATGAGGAGGGACATATGACATTATTTCATTTTCACATAAACTGAAAAATAAATTGAAAGAGAACATAAGAAAACACTAAGATATAGAGCAAATTGATGAGGGTTGTTTAAATTAAAGAGGCAGAATTAACAACTAAAATATGTAAAAATTTTATTAAATACTGTAGGTATGTGAAGAAAGTTCCAGGTGAGAGTAGGCAAAACACAATGGAGATATCAAAAATAGAGAGAATGAGATATGTAAATTACAACATTATAGATTTGTTCAAATTTTTAAATGGTCTGAAGTACCATTATTATATAGGGGGCAGCTCTATCATTCATATTAAAAAAAGAAAAAAAGAAACGGAGATAATTCCATCATCTACATAATAAAAAGGGGAGATAGTTCCTTCATCTACATAATTGTTAGGTGGCACCCCTACAGATTCTGACACTGGACTATTCCTGATGTCACTCCTGATAACCAGTTTCTGTTATCGAACAAAATAGACAGCTCCAGTTGCAGTTTCAACAACAACTTTTCCTGCAGTTCCACAAGAAGGAAGAAATGCGATAAAACCAACTGTTGGAATAAGATAAACAGCAACAATAAATGTTGGAAGAGAAATTGTTACTTCAACAGAAGGGACAGGAGGAACTTTTCTTAAAAATGTTGAACAGAATGGAACACAGTGATAACAGCACAGATCTTTCCCAAAACACTATATGGAATTCAATTGAAACGTTTACCTATATATCGGAGTAGGATAAGATGTTTGATGCTTTTTATAGGCGATACGAAGACTTATTCATTGTTAATTGCCAAAAAAATCTGCTTATTTTTAAGGAAACTAGGGACCACAGAACACAGTAAGTTCGTTGATGAAGACAAGTGAACTGGAATTCTCTGAAGCAGTCAAACTCTTATCTGAACTTTTCGGCCCGCATGCGACTCTTTTTCCCAAAAGATGAAAATGTTTCAACCTAGCGAAATGCGACAGCAAAGATTATCTCATCTTTGCATCCATTGTTAACAAGCGCTGCGATGACTTTCGTCTGGCTGAACTGTCATTTCAAGTGTTTGATTTTTGCACAGAGTCTCGTCTCAACGAAAAACACAGATAAGACAATGAGTTCTCTCAAGACTCAAAAGCGAACAATGGCTCACACTCCAAAACTGGCAGAAGACTGTCAACATGTAGTAAGCATAAAGAATGACTCAAGAAACATTGAGTCAGGAATATCATAAATATGAAGAACTAGTTACAGACTAAAGGAATTCTCTCGGAAGGAAACAAGGAAACAAGACGCATTCAAAGAGTAGTTATCCAATCTCCAAACCAAAATTGCCCACAAGTCCGTGCAATCATTGTGGCAGACAACATTGCTCTATAGATTGTTTTTACAAAAAAACATGCAATGTGTGTGGTAGGAAAGGTCACAAATCGACAAATTGCAGAAAGAACAGAAGTAATAAGAGGGTAATAACGAGATTCGACATTGAATCGGAGAGGAAACAATGGAAACATGTAACTTAACATTCTCAACAAGAAAATAGATTTATAGCTGGGTTCCGGTTTAGACCTGTCAAACATCAACATACAAACATGGAAAAGGCTGAAGAAACCAACCATGAGGAGAACTAACAAATCAGCTTATGCAGTGATAGACGATAAGATAAATTTTGAGGGAGAGCTGATCCTCCCTATGACATTGAATGGTACCACCAAAAAAGTAAGAGTCTTTGTGCACAAGACATCCAAAAATTTCTTTGAAACAGATTGGATGGAGCAATTTAAATTCTGGGACTAACTGATAAAGAATTTCTGCCATAAGGTGGAAAACTTTACTGGGGTACAACAATTAAAAAATTATTTAAAGGGAAAATCTCCAGAAGTTTTTTCATAGGGACTAAGAAGATGTACCAAGACTATAGTGAGATTTGAGCTGAAGGGAAGTACTCTACCTGTTTTCAAGAAGAAGCGAAAAATCCTGTTTGCGACAGTCAAGAAAATTGATAAAGAACTGGATCAGTTACAAAAGGTCGGAATACTATCAAAAGTAAGCACCAGTGAATGGGCTGCCCCTACCGTATTTGTTACGAAAAAAAAAAAAACCACCCAAATTCATATCTACATAATAAAAAAACGGAGACAGCTCCATCATCTACATGATAAAAAAGGGAGATAACTCAATTTATAACAATGGATTTCATTTCTCAACAAGGCAGAGGAATATTGAAATTGTCAACTTACCTCAATAATATTGTTAGTTCAATATCATTTGAAAGGCGATCAAGAGCATCTGTGCCCTCAGAGCGGATTTTGTTTATTTTATCACGAAGAGAACTGTTGGATGAATAAGTACACTGTTTCTCCTTCAAGATGTCACTGATATTAGATTGACGGAGGAATGCAACAACCTTGTCGTTATAAGCTAAAAATAGAAATAGACAAATCAAAAGATATATGATCAAAGTAACAATTGAAGTCATTATTTTAAATAGGTTTTATCAAATTTATAAGGCTTAAGAAAAAAATTATACATTTGTTGGCTTAGAAATTTTAGAGTTACAGGAGCTATCTGAGTAAATTTAAGTTATCTCCCCTGAATCAATACTTGCCAATCAGAATGAACTCTTTCATTTTTGAAGTACAGAATAAGTGAAAGGAATTATTACATCTGATTGATATATTTTTATATGGTTTTTATTGATTTTATGGCATATCAACCATTTTTTAATTATTTAATGCTGAATTCAGTAATTTTGAAACAAGTTTTTATGCTTCAAGTTCTTTATATTTTCAAATATTTATTCGTGGTGTTTGGTTTGATTGTTTTGTAGAAGAAAAATGTTTTTGATTTTGAAGAACATGATTGAGTTTTGCAAAGAGAAGGGAAAAACAAAAACATCAAACTTGGTGCATTTTTGGTCATGCAATGAGTATCTGATAGAACCTGATGACTTAACAGGTATTACCACTCTGGGTCAAAGTGGACCTAGGAGCAATGCACCAAAGTGAACCTAGGACAATGGTAATTAAGAGGCGACTCCATATTTCTCCACAGTCGGCAAATGGAACTTCACCAAAGGATGTCTTGTCATACCCAAGACCCATGCTATTTCAATTTACTTCAATTCTATATTTTCTCTTTTTTGAAATATTTTCAAATTTTCACCATTACGAAATTTGCATTTCTTTCGTCAGAGTCTTTTTTTTTAAGAAGAATCACTTAAGGATTTCACTTTTATTTTGACACAACCATAATTAAAATGAGGATATCTGTTTTAGTCAAAATCGGAAATATTTTCAAATTTTCACCAACTATAGCTCCACTGCTTTGTGGAGGTCTTGGGAAAGGCAAAGGCTAATGGAGTAAAGCCTGTCACAAAATTCTGGTTTGGAGTCCCGATAATCGGATGGTGAAGCACTGCAACACCTTTCCGGCAACTCCTGCAGCTGCGCTGGCTCATATCGTTCTGGCTTGCCTTTCCATTGGGCTTGTCTGCAACACTGAGAGGAGGACCCTGGTAACTGGGCAAATCTGGGTCTCATCATCCACCCAGGCCTGCATCTGAAGAGACACTCTAGCTTCGACTGTATAGCCATAGCAGATACTGCAGTGCACGAGATGAAATGCAAAACGCTATTGTCTCACAAGACACAAATTGCCATCATTTTTTTCTCTGTATCTACATTGAGTTCTTTTAATAGAAAGCATATTCTGACAAGTACAATAATCCAACTCAGATTTACCATAAAACAAAAACCCATTGCGAGAGCCTGGGCGAAGAAACTTGTGTGTTGCCCAAGTGGCACAAGTGGAACTTGACCAGAGCCGGTAGAACCCAAGGAAAGACAAGGTCGATACGTTGGTACCAACTCTGGCTGCAAGAGATGGCTGTTGGCTCATGAGAAGCTCATCCGCCCTTTGATAGGTCTCGTTTTTGGTCCTACTAGGTGTCCCCACACCCTCCTCATCCAGGTTACCTCAGGCGGGGGAGCCGGTTTAGTCGCCGCCGACCCGACCATGAGGCAGCTAGCACTGGGTCAGCTGAGTCTTAGACTTCCACAGCTGAGTCTTAAACTTCCACTGGTACCATATTTACCATATGATACAAAAAAAAAAAGAAAAAAAAAAGGCCCACACCTACGTATTAAGCTTATGATTTACTTTGTTCTGAAGTAGGAGTAATTAAAGTACATTTTTAATGCGACTTGTCTATGATTCATACATAAACAAATGGCAAGCCTCAAAAATGATGATTCTAGTTTGGGGAATAAATAAATTATAGTAAAAATTGTTTAGTATGTTGCTTTGAATTTACTCTTGCTCGCCATTAACCTATTGCAAGACCGCTTACAAAGTCACCTTACCGTTCATGGATCCAATAAAAGACGTTTAAATTAATAATACAATATAAAGCAATAAATATTAATGAAAGGTTTTTAAATTAAAATAAACCACAGAAAAATATTTTTATCATACAAATATTTGGTTTATTCCAAAGTTGAATTTTTGACATACATAATTTAAATACAATTTCACATATATTGCGTAATCTAGAGGTCCAATTTTCACAAACTATACACATTAAATTAGGCTGTATTTCAGCAATACACATCGTTGTCTTCCAAGTGGTCTACTGTGTCTGGTTTATCAGAGTAGACATGCGGCTTTATATATCTCCAAAGAAAATTATCCAATGGGTTTAAACCGCATGAATAAAGTAGCCAGTTAGTTGAGGTCCCTTTTTGTGAAATTATTCATTCATCAAATGTTTCAAAATGATTTTCAAAATAAATTTACACAATTTGCAAATGCTGCTTGGGCGTTGCTCGGGTGTCAGTCTCTCCATGATGAATTGTCAAATCAAGCTGAACTCAACCGATATTTGCTAAATTTGCAATTAAAGTAAAACAAAGTTAAAGTTCACCACCTCTAAAATACACCCTATATATACATTATATTTTTCCTGTGTAGTTTTAATCAGAAGTTAATCCAGCAGTTCCTTACAGTGTTTATATGATAGTGTTTAGTATAGTTAAGCTATATATTTACTTAGTATGAATTTTTATTTATACAAATATTTTTCCACACTGTTACAGACATGTTTCAGCTCTAGCTGGAATTCAGCTGAGCTTCTCCAGGTCAATTTCTTAGGGTGCCAATTTTTAGACAAAGAATGAAAAAAAACAAAACAAAAAAAACAAGTGAAGCATGCATGGTTCCCCATGAGTGCATGAGGCATAAAAAAATGACTAAGTTCAGAATTTGCTCCCCCCTCCTTCCATTTAACCCCAAAAGCCCCAGTGGATGTTGATTCCTGGTGAAAATGAACAAACGGTGCAGTTTTAGGAATTAACATACGTAAATTTAAGTTCTGAACCATGAAAACTGCTAAATAGACATACACAGAAAATTTTAGACAAATATGGCAAAATAGTCCCAAAATTGGAGTATTTTTATTAGTCCTAAAAAGTACCTGAGGCACACCCAAGAGTTATCACAAAGTATTGACAAACAAAATTATATAGAAATTAGTTAGTTACAACTTTTCAGAAAGTTTTGTAAAAATCCAAGGCATCAATTTTTTTAATAAGCAACAAAAGTATCAATTTTAGCCATTTTAACCCGAAAGGAACCTCGGAGGGAGTGGGCAACCAGAGTTTTTCTGGAAAATCCCTTCTGTTACTAATTTACTCATATCATGTTTAATGTTTGTGTAAAATTTCCAAAAATTCCAAGGAGTAGTTAAGAAAAGTGCAGACAGACGAACAGACAAGGGTGAATTTACACATCCACCTTCCTTTTGTCAGGAGACCAAAAAGTTTAAATTGAGAAAATAAAAGCTCACCTGTTGGAACTCCGTCATTCCCTGTACCTCGTGGAGGAGGAGCTGGCTATAATGGGGGAAAAAACACATTAAATTAGGGAGGAAAATAAAAATAAAAGACCCAACAATGTTTTTTTTTTTATTTTAGTAATTTTTTTTGGGGGGGGTCGGATTTAAAAAAAATTAAAAGACAGTGTCTGCTCGTATAGATGGAAAGAGACAAAGTTATTCTTTGATGATGAAAAAAAAAAAGAAAAAAAAAGTCATCTACCCCATACATGAATCATTCGAAATCTTAGCCTTCACATCTAAATTAACATTTTCAGCTTTCAGAGATAACAGTCATAAGAGAGAAAAGAAAGGCAAGGCATAAAAAGAATGAGGGGGGGGGGTATAAAGTTTTTATTTATTTATTTATTTTTTATTACATTTTCACCCCAAACAAGGCACATTGCCACTTTGGTGTAGGGGGCTACTATTAGGGGCAGCAACTACTGGGGCACTATAAGGGATTTAGGCAACAAGATGTCGGTTCACGTTACACTTGAACTTCTGCATGTCAGTACAGTTGGTGAAGCAGGGACCTGGAATGGAATTCCAGAGTCTAGCGGTTCTGGGGAAGAAACTACTGGAGTAGAAAGATCTTTTACATCTAGGGATCTCTACTGTGTGGGGGTGGGATTTAGCTGCCTGTCGGGTTTGTCGAGGGTGTCTACGTCGTGGGGGCACAAGTGTCTGCAGTTCGTCAGAGCATTCACCATTAAAATACTTGTAGAACAGGCAGAGGGATGCAACGTTTTGTCGATGGGACAGAGGCTGAAGCTTAGATGCCAGTTCAGGGCCTATCAGATTGGCGACTCTCTTTTGAACCTTGTCTTGGAGCGAGAGACTAGCAGCAGATGCACCAGCCCAAATGTGACAGCAATACTCCATACATGGGCGAATGGTGACCTTATAGAGGTACAGGATACTTTCAGGTGTCAGTAGTTTTCTAGCACAGTAGAGAGAGCCTACCTTCTTCGCAGTGGCCCTGGCAATGTTTTCAATGTAATTGTTCCAACTCATGCTTCCTGTGAACGTTAGGCCAAGGAGTTTGAAATATGTACTCTCAGATAGGGAGTCACTTGCCATTGCTATTGGTGGCAGAGAAGGTTTCTTGTAATTATTGAAGGAAACCAGTTTAGTCTTGGCAGCATTGAATGTGACCATCCATTTTTGTCCCCATTCCATCCTCTAGTGTTTTTGCCATTTTTTTTAGTTATGTGTTCATTTGTTTTCCTGTCATGCCTGTTATAGAGTGTGATGTCATCAGCATATATACCCATCTCAGAGGCAGTTTTGTCAGGGAGGTCATTAATAAATATTAGGAACAATAGAGGTCCAAGGATAGACCCCTGAGGCACTCCCGCATTTATATCGTATTGTTTAGATGTACGACCGTCGAGGACAACCTGGATTTTTCTCTTATCACTGGTAGAATACTTAACATAAGTGAGAGGAAGACATAAAGGAAATCAATGTAAATAGTGATGAAAAAAAAAAGGAAGTAAAGTTATAGCTATTTAATAGAAATAAGATTTTTCTTAAAAATAAAAAAAAGGAAGTAAAGTTATAGCTATTTAATAGAAATAAGATTTTTCTTAAAAATAAAAAAAAAGGAAGTAAAGTTATAGCTATTTAATAGAAATAAGATTTTTCTTAAAAATAAAAAAAAAGTAAAGTTATAGCTATTTAATAGAAATAAGATTTTTCTTAAAAATAAAAAAAAAGGAAGTAAAGTTATAGCTATTTAATAGAAATAAGATTTTTCTTAAAAATAAAAAAAAAAGGAAGTAAAGTTATAGCTATTTAATAGAAATAAGATTTTTCTTAAAAATAAAAAAAAGGAAGTAAAGTTATAGCTATTTAATAGAAATAAGATTTTTCTTAAAAATAAAAAAAAGTTATAGCTATTTAATAGAAATAAGACTTTTCTTAAAAATAAAAAAAAGGAAGTAAAGTTATAGCTATTTAATAGAAATAAGATTTTTCTTAAAAATAAAAAAAAAGGAAGTAAAGTTATAGCTATTTAATAGAAATAAAATTTTTCTTAAAAATAAAAAAAAAGGAAGTAAAGTTATAGCTATTTAATAGAAATAAAATTTTTCTTAAAAATAAAAAAAAAGGAAGTAAAGTTATAGCTATTTAATAGAAATAAGATTTTTCTTAAAAATAAAAAAAAGGAAGTTATAGCTATTTAATAGAAATAAGACTTTTCTTAAAAATTAAAAAAAAAAGGATTTCGACCAAAACAGAACACCTATTCATAGGAAACTAACGATTTAAACAGAAATCTACTTTTCTGAATTAAAAAAAAAACATGAAGAAAATCCCACTAAAAAGAGGAGACACCTTACATTTCTGAATAGAGTATAATTACAGTCCGAGTCCAACAGAAACGGTACCTCCTATCCACGAGCCAGTCAGAAAAGGTACCCTCCCCACACGAGTCAGACAGAAAGATTACCCCGAGTCAGACAAGAAGGTCGTTGTTGTGGAAATAACACTTAAGATGAGAACAGCAGTCCAAAGAATCCACACATGAAAACTTTTCCAATTTTAAAAGAGAAGGAATTTTGTTCTTGTACAATCAATTTCGAAAAATGAAATGCAACAAATTCTTTTGTCTCTAAATTTATAAATATGTACAAGAGAGTAAAAAAAGGCCATATGTAAGTTTTTTGTCTTATTGCGGAGAGACTTGTCATTCAAAATTCTGTTAAATCAGCTGATATATGAAAGCAATGAAATAATAAAGATGACACAATACTTACAGCTCCTGAATGTGAAGCCGAATGCGACAGGGGGTGTGTACTTGAGTGTGTGCTTGATTGAGGGCCTCCCAAATGTGGACTTGAGTGAGAATGGGTTCCTCCAGAATGGGGGTTTGAAAGACAGCTACCATGAGTAGCTCCAGAATGAGAGACATTTGAGTGTGAAATCCCAGAATGAGAGCCTTCAGAACGCAAGAAGGACATGTGCAAAAAGTCTGGGTTCACCGGAGGAGTATCAGTTGGTAACCGCGGATCTATGAAGGTGGTTGTCCTATTCACATGATCAATGAAAAATGCCTGGTAAAAAAAAACAAAAATAATCAAAAGTTAAATAAAATGGATAAACTTTGTATATAAAAGTCTGATTCAGTAGGATTGCAAAACAAAATAAACCGCATTATTAGTTGATTTTTTAAGAAATCATAAGTGAATTACTTTCGTGTACTCACTCTGTGAAGGAAAAACCTTAACAGAGATAATATTTTTATCACCATGATAAAAGAGGATTATAAGTAATAATAAGAAACAGTATTTCTAAATTAAAAAAAAAACAAAACATTCGAATTAGGAAAATCAGTTTGATATTTTTATGTGCTAATAATAAAAAAAAAAACTGTTGAAAACAAATTGCTGATTAGTGGCATGTGAGCAGATCTTTTATAGTGTGAGAAACTAGTTGCTACTCTCTATTTGGAAAACAATTTTGGGAGAGTCATTAATCTTGGAATAAATGTAATAATTTTTGTAATAAGCAAAAATTCAGAAATATGTGAAACATACTGTAGGAAGTGTAGGTGATGATGTTGAGTAGAAAAGGTGTGCATAGGAAACGTTCGGCTGTTTAATTGTTGAATTTAAAAGGAGAAAACAAAACTGTGTGTGTGTGCTTTCACTACCAGAGAGAACAAACTGAAATTGTACTTACTTTCATTGACCTGTCAATCTTCATCTCCCAGCCGTGAGGTAGTTCTCTTCTAGTGTCAGCAAATATATTTAAAAATGAGACTAAATCTCTGTTGTGTTGGTACCTATTAAAAGAAAAAAAAATGTTTTAATTTATATATATATATATATATATATATATATATATATATATATATATATATAGACACACAGATATACACACTACGAACATTAAATAATTTTTCAAAATTATTTAATAAAGTTTTGGTGTTTCAATGTTTATGAAACGCGTTTCAAGCATATTTAGCTATCTTCGGACATTATTTAAAAAAAAAAAAAAAAAAAAAAAATTAGGTTTATTTTGAATCCACATTTTTTTTTCTCAGGAGGGATCATTCAAGGATACCTCATGTAAAAGTCTATCATGAAGGTAGGGTTGCACAATCTCCAATTGCATCTTAAAATGGGATTGCTGCAATGCAAAATGATTGGAAACAATGACTGAATAAGCAGAAAATGATTGGTGCTTTTTTTTTTTTTTCTTCAGTTTTCCTTTTTCTACCATGACCCATTAATCCAGTTTACCCTACCAACTAATTCCAATGTAGGGATTCGTAACTTTCCCCAGTGTATTAGTCAAAGTTATGCAGTAACCACAACAGAACTCAGTATGTCAAGCACACAATTTGCATTCGCAACCACTACACTTTAATAAATAAATAAATATATATGTATCTATAAAAGTGAACGTGTATATGTGTGTGTGTACATTTCCCTATGCAATAATTTGGTCTACAGACTCAAAATTTGATATACAGGGTACTGAGATTTGGGAAAATCTTTGTAATCCATTTTCGGCCAGAAATTTGGCTGTTAAGGGGTCAAAATTCAACGATTTGACCTTTGAGAACTCTACCAAACTCCTCTGCCAATTTTGGGTATAAACAATTGAAATTTTAGATATATGTTCTTTGGACATGGATCTAACTTAATAACTTGATTTGAGCCCAAAACAATAAATGCTAAGGGGTCATAATAGGGGTCAAAGTTAAAAAAAAATTGACCGCTTTTTTTTTTTTTTTGCTCAACATACATCTCCAAAACATCCAGGCAACGCCGGACTGAAATGCTAGTGTATATATATATATATATATATATATATATATATATATATACACACCATACATATTTATTCATACATTGCTGAATATATATATATATATATATATATATATAAAATTCAAATGACCTTGTAACGATGTATGTAACCCACTTTCCGGTTTACGACATCCGGTTGCGCATGCGCACGTGCACATAAACATTAACCCATAACAACGTAAACAAATAAACACAAATCGCTTCTTTTGCAGATTTTGACCTGCACACTGAAATATTAACGTTATTATTTCAAAATTATTATTTAACATGGGAAGAGTGGGATTTAAAATAGCTTAAACGTAATACAGAAATCAACAATGTAAAAAAAAAAAAAAAAAGCAGACAGTATTAACAATTGTTTATTTGGATAATTTAAACGTGAAAAAAAAAAAGAACAATTGGGACGCTGAAATATTAACGTTATTATTTCAAAATTATTATTTAACATGGGAAGAGGGGTGTTTTAAATAACTTAAATGTAATACAGAAATAAACGATGTAAAAAAAAAAAAACAAAGAAAAAAGCAGATATATCAAATTTGAATTTAATAAGTATTATGGTATCTGTTCAGTACACATTTACTTATAAGTATGGCCAACCACTTATAATTCAGTAACTGTAAATTTTTCTTTTCAAAAATAATTATAATAAACAGAACGACTCATAGAAATCTATCTATATTCTTTTTTCATTTTAATATACTTTCATAGAAATGTTTCTGTTATGTCAAAAAAAACTATTTTGTTTACGTCACAAGTGTCACGCTCATACATGAATTCCATAGCTAATATAACATACTGACCCAACGGGTCACGGGTAGTCTAGTACTCTATAAAATTATGACAACTTGATTTTAGATTTAAAACCTAATAGAATCAAACTTGACATCAATGTTCCATTCTGTTCAGCCTTCCATTCTTCCAGCATGTTTTTTGTTTTTGCAACAAAATGTTTTTTGTTTTAATTGGTTTGAGAAACATGAAAATAATAAGTTGCCCGAGATGATCGTATAAATAAAAATTTCAAGTAATAACATAAATAATACAGGAGAAACCATTCATATTGCAGAGATTATCTCTCTTTTTGTCTTTAATTCTTTTTAATATCAAGATTTTAGTAAAAACACAGACCAATGCTACTACTTATATATATATATATATATATATATATATATATAAGTATCTTAGCAAAACAACAGTTAAAAAATATAAAAGTAAAAAAACAAGCAAAAATGTTTTACTTACCGATCAAAAGTCTGAGGGTCTCTACGTATCCGAGTAACCATATGTTTTAAAGTGCTGTTTCGGTTGTACTCTTGCAAAACACCCTAAATAAAAAATATATAATATATATTAGTGATGGAAAAATTCCAATATTTTCCTTGATCCTGTTACAATTATCGATTCTGTTTTAGATTCCATATTCCAATTCAATTATTGATTCAGATTCTTTAAAATCTCTAAATATTTAATCATGAAGTTTTTTTTTTTTTTTTTTTTTTTTTTTCCACATTATAAAAACCCATTCAATATATGCACATATTTTCACAAACATATAAACTACACTTAGGAAGTGATGTATAAATTTTAATTTTATTGGTAGTTTGAAATAAATATTTATAATTATTTCAACAATGGAAAATTCAGTTAAAAAAAAAAAAAAAAAAAAAAAAAAAAATCGTTTTTGGTATCAGAAAATAGACACAAATTTTTCGTATTCTGATACTCCCAAAAGTTTTGATTTTTAGAATTCTTGATTATCATCCTAACACTAATATATAAGTATTCAATTTATTCATTTTATTTTATTATTCCTATCCTGAAGTTGCAAAGAAATTGAAATTAAAATAAATAAAAAATATCACACATTGCATCCCTATAAATGGTCAGTTCTACTTAATCGTAGACTGTTGTGGTGGTTTTAGATAACAAAAAAAATATCACTAAATTTAGAAAAAGTAGTTGTAAAATTATTTATAGAAACAAATTTTAATTCAATTGAAGGAAAAATATAAAACGTATGAATATATTTATATGTGGCACAATCACGTTGACAAACCGGTTCTTGCCAGATCACCGAGGTTAAGCAATGTTGAGTGGCCAGTACCAGATGGGTGGCCATTTGGGAAGGCTAGGCGCTGTATGTACCTTCTGGGAAGGTTGGACGCGGGGTCAGCACCCTCACCCCGAAAAAAGAACTCCTTGCTACAAAAGCATCTACAAAGTTGTAGTTGCCCCGTGCCCCTCATCGAGCTCAAGGCTATGGATGGATGGATGCATATATTTATTTGGTTGAACTAAAAAAGGAAAATAACATTCATGCCAAAATAAGCTAGTTTGCTGATAGTGATGATTTAAATTACGCACACACACACGCACACATATATATATATATATATATGAGGGTCATTTTAAAAGTAAAGCTTCATGTTTTTTTCAACCAAAATATTTGAAGAGCTACAAAGACAGGTATGGTACCAGTAAAACGAGCAATCATTTGTGCTGCTCTAGAATTCATTATTCCTGCATAGTCATTACCATTTGCAACGCACCTTTGTCAGGAATTCAATGACACATTTCTGCTTCTGATGCATGTCCATGGCAGAAGTTGCTTTCTTAGAGTCTCACATTGTCAATATCTGCAACTGAGAGATGAAACTATCAGGTCATGAATGCATGTTCAGTCATCATAACAATGCAATTTGCAATCCCTTCTGATCCATTCAGGCAAAATAAAAAAGACGCGGCCTTATTTTTGGAAAATTCTTCCTTTATCTTTATAAGTTTAATGATTTGTAACCAGACAATGGAACAAAATGGACAAATACATAGGCAGCCAACCCTTATTTTGTAAATGAAAGCATATGTATATTGACCATGCATTCAAAATACTGCAGAAATAAAATCAGCTCAATGTTAGAGGTAGTAAATCCACCAGAGCTATTGTAATATAAATATGAGATATATAATAAGCATTTACTTATGATCCAAGAATTACACAATTTTGTGTATAATTGTTTCTAAGATAATATTGGCTTCATTGATATCGAAACTATCGCATATAAAATTATTTCTTATGTTTAATTCTTGTGGCATACGTAGATGATTATCTCAAAGCTATTGACCTCAGATCTATATCTGAAGATACATACAAAACAATATACAGGTCAATGTCGCACACAAAATCAGTTAGTTCGCTACTACTGATAATTAAAGTCTACACGCATGCACACACACACACACATATATATATATATATATATATATATATATATATATATATATGTTTTTAAACACTGATTCTGCCTTTTAATTTTGTCTTTTCCTTTCTAACATGTTTTTTATAATACAAAATGCCTTTTAATTTATTTAAACGAAAATTTATTTTGATTAGGAAGATTGTTATAATGGCAAAAATTTTAAATCGGGTTCGGTTTAATGTCCATTTTACACGTTGGCAAGAGTTAAAAATAATGACGCAAATAATCTAAGGGGGATAAATCTTTGCAGACTAAAATATAATTATCTCCCTTGTATTATTTGAATTTTAATATATTATAAATATATATTTTTTTTCACTTCTTCAATCTGAAAATGTGTAATCAATCCTGCAATGTTGGATAGATACAGCTAGTGTGTGTGTGTGTGTGTGTGTATAATTGCTCAAAATTAAAAGATAACTTACCTCATGTCCCTGAAGAATTGGGAAGAAATCAGGCCTCGTCAAAAACTTGACAGCAGGCGTATTGAAGACTGATCGGCTTTCAGGAGTTGGACGTGAGGGATGCGCTGAGTGACCGGATGCTGAAGAGGCAACAGAATTGCTGCTGCTACTACCACTGGGAGTACTGGAGTCACCTAGAGAAACATCAAGAAAAAAATAGGAATTTCATTGAAATTAATCACATGAAGTAAATCATAAAAATTGTGTGTGTGTGTGTGTGTGTGTATAATGGTTCAAAAATAATACAATACAAACTTAACCCAATCTCATTATAAATTTATTTTAACCCCAAAATAGACTTTTCAAACTAGCTGGCCTAATCAGATTAGCCCAGCTCATTTGAAAAGGTCCATTAATGAGATTAGGTTAAGTTTGTGTCATATTTTTTTCTATTTACCATTATGCATGTTCTGCTTCACGTTGAGCTAACACACAAAGGATTTTCTACAGAAACTGCCATCCTTTTGAATCAACACTATTTATTTATAATAACAATGGGTTCCACATTTTGGCCAAGTTCCAGAAAAATCTAATGGATAGATCAAAAGTTATGGGGCAAAACATCTCACTTTTGGCCATTTTGGAGTATTTTTTACCTCTTTTGAGCCCCTGGGGACGCAACAGGAATTTTCGCAAAGAATTTTTTTACTGTGCACATCTATTTTATGAAATACAATTTGTGGCAAAATTTCAGGAAAAACTAATAGACTGTTATCTGGCAACTGTCCGGAATAACGGACACATGGACGCCACTGAAAATATAGGCCCCTCTCCGATAAATCGGGGGGATCAAAAACACTTAACGTAGCATTTATAGACCCCATAAAAATAGTTGAATTAAAACAACTTCATTGATTTTACAACCATTACCCTATCCCATTGCCTCATCATGCATCTAGCTTGATTTACGAATATTTACAAAATCCGATTTAGACAAATAACAGTAAAATAATACGTTCTGAAACTAATTTTTAAAAATAAAAAATCTTAGAGCTTTTATTTTTTTCAATATGCAAAAACCTAAAATCAATATTTCCTATTTTACCAAAGACAAATTCACCCTCATATTGCAGAATTTAAATAGTTAATATCTTCCCTGGTGTGTGAAAACGTTATCTTGGCATCTGACATCACTATATTTCTCTGCTTTAAAAAAAAAAAAAAAAAAAAAATTTTATTCACTTTTTGTTCACTTTTTTACTTGATTTAACGAAAAATCGAAAATGTTCATAATATTTTAAATTATTTCTTTTCATTTTAACAAAAAAGATTTGAAAAATTTTTTAAAT
This sequence comes from Euprymna scolopes, assembly GCF_053919585.1. Lineage (NCBI taxonomy): Eukaryota > Metazoa > Mollusca > Cephalopoda > Sepiida > Sepiolidae > Euprymna > Euprymna scolopes. Next base: position 69,573,601 of record NC_136506.1, read on the forward strand.
ACAAAATGTAGTTTAAATACAAAATAGTTGACCAAAAGAATTACTATTTTTTAACAAAACTTGCTTAAACGAAAAATCTGCTGCCTAAATACACACACACACACACACACACACATCATATAAAGTAAAATTATATAAACGCCACAAAAATTCCTACACAGATTAATTAATCTGTTTCAACAACATTAATCATCTCGTTAGGAGTTTAATAATCTTGTTGAACCTTTGACGAGACAATTCAGATAGTTCAAAACAAATTGATTCGTGTTGGGATTTTCCTGATGTTTGTAAAATTTTACTTATAAAAGCTATACATATGTATTGAGCACTTTTGAAAAGGTGTTTTTTTTATTTAGTTTGATACATTTGAACTTTATATATATTCTAGCAGCTCCATCCGGCTTTGCTCGGGCCCTATGTACTGTTCATAACTTTACGTGCCTATGTATATATTAAAAAGTGTGAATATGTACAGCAATGCCTTTCTATATAATAGTCTTCCTTAACTACCATAAAAAGTTGGTAGAGACCGCAGACGTCAATTTTTTAAACTTTGACCCCAATTTTGACCCCTTAGAATTTATTGTTTTGGGCTCAAATAGAATTTTAAAGTAAGATTCCTGTCCAAGTAATCTATATCTAAAATTTCAAGTGTTTAGACTCAAAATTGGCAGAGGAGTTTGGTAGAGTTGTCACAGGTCAAATCATTGAACTTTGACCCCTTAACAGCAAAATTTCTGACCGAAAACCGATTAAAAAGATTTTCCCAAATCTCAGTACCCTGTATATCAAATTTCGAGTTTGTAGACTTAAAATTGACAGAGTTATTGCGTAGGGAAATGTACACACACAGATACGTTCACTTGTGACCCAAAGAAAAATAAAAGCTAAATGGAGGCCATCTAGAATATATGCTGTAGAACGGAGAAAAAATGATGTAAGACCCTAGTGTGATGATGTGATGTTTTGAATATAATAAACTAGTTATGACCAAAGTTTTATTTCATTCGGACAAAACATTAAGAAATGGGGCCTAATTAGAGTTGGGCCCGTTTTTTTTGGTCACCCTGTGTGTGTGTGTGTGTGTGTGTGTGTGTGTGTGTGTGTGTGTGTGTGTGTGTGTGTATATATATATATATATATAATTATGAACCATAATTTTAGTAAAAGAAAAATGTCAATAACAGAGATTCTCGCAAATTAGTGTTTAGAATTTGTTAGAAATTTTACATAAATTTATTATTTGAAAAAAAAAAAAAAAAAAAGAAGATATCTACCGCTTGCTGACACGTCGGTAGCTTGCAGAGGGGGTGGGGGTGGAGGTGGTTCTTCTGGCCGGCTTTGAGTGATTGTTCTTCTAATACTCTGATACCTATAAAAGCAAAAATAATTATGAAGATAGAAAAGAAAACATCAAGCAATTAATAAAGACAGAATTTATTTTATACGCACACATTTTTGCATATATTTTTATTCAATGAACAAAAAAATTAACGGAATAGGGATTATGAAATTTTGAGAGGAAGATTTCTTCTTTTTTTTTTGATCAAATGGACATAACATTTGTTAAAACAAGTGTTCCTAATCCAATAATTTAATCAGTGAATGCTCACCTGCGGTCCAATTGTTGTCTTTGCTCGGAACTTATAGTGGGCCGCCGATGTACAGTACTCTGACCGATTTGTGGTTTTTGCCATGTTGTTGTCCTGTTCACATGGTCAATATAAAAGACCCGGCCATGAGTATCCACACCAGCTTCCCAATCTGAAATGAACAAAAGATAAAAAGATTTCAACCCAAGAAACAAATAATTTAGGGAAGAAACAAACAATTTTTTATGCTTGTGAATAATGTTTTGACCAATTTTGTACTTGATCATAAAAAATGTCTTTTAAAAAAAAAACAAAAGTGTTCATAAATATTACTTGCTTATGAATATGTTTAAAAGATGGTTTTGCTTATGAATGATATCCTATTTAAATTTTACACTTACTGGTGAAGATTTTTTTTTTTTTTTAATTTCTACTTGCTTGTGAATTGTACCTTTTACAAATTATTTTTATTAAATTTGATTTTATATATCTATTCAATCTGTGTTCACAGGTTCCCTATAGAAAGAAAGGTTCAAGAATCTACGTAAAATTCACAAGTATATTCTTAATTCAATGAAACAAATTTCATTGTGGAGGGGGCGAGTCTTTGGAAATAATGCATTTTCTTTCCACATTATTTAATGTTTCTTAAGTGTTTTCGGTACTTGTAGCACAAGTAGTTTTTTTTTTACAGCGAAAAAACAATGTTATGATACCAAGCAAAAGGTTGGATTTTTAGGAAGAAAAGCTAGTATTAAAGATGGGGAGGGAGTGCCGGCACTTTAAACTGAGTTATCTCCCCGTGGCGTGTTCAAAACCTTTGTCATAAAAACGTGTTTTTCCACTGTAAAAAAAAACAAATAAAAAAACTACTTGATCAAATAAATTGAAATTTTTTTCAGATATTCAGTCCAAAACAGATACGTACAATATAACCTTTTCTTTTTTTCAATATTTTAATTTTTTTATGTTTTGATTAAACTGTACAAGTACCGGCTTTTCACCTATTTAGTCATTTTCCATAATTTTCAGTATATAATATTTTTTGATACTTGTACAGTTTAGTCAAGACATTAAAAATTGAAAATACCGAAAAAGTTTAAATTGTATGTATCCATTATAGAACGAAGTTCACCGAAAAAAAATTTCATTTAATTTCATCAAGTAGTTTTTTTTACAGTGGAAAAACATGTTTTTATGAAAGCGCGTTGAAGGCGGCCATCTTGGATTTAAAAAAAAAAATTTGTTTGAATTTTAGAAATGCCAAAGGGAGATAACTCCAGTTAAAGCGCTGACACCCCTTCCCATCTTTAATACTAGCTTTTCTTGTTAAAAATCGAACATTTTGCTCGGTATCATAAATTGTTTTTTCGCTGTTAAAAAAAAAAAAAAAACCTACTTTATGAAATTAAGTGAAATTTTTTTCCCCCCGAGAACTTTGTTCCATAACGGATACATATAATTAAAACTTTTTTCGATATTTTCATTTTTTAATGTCTTGACTAAACTGTACAAGTACCTATTTTTTAAATACAAAGTTTTGCTGTCATTTTATTTTTAACTTCCCTATTTTTCAGGTGCCTTCTTATGCACAAGCGCCAACATTCTTTCATAAAGTCTTTATGCAATTAAAAAAATTACTTTGATGACAGTTGATGTGGTATCTAAACCAGATTTTTTTGTTTGTTTGTTTTAATCAGTGTTTGTTGAAATTTTTATTCATTATTTAAAAAAAAAAATTTTTCCATACAAAAAAAGGCATATTGCCGCTTGGACATTAGGGGCTAATATTTGGGATCATGTTAAGCAGGTGACCGTAAGGAGTTGACCAGCGAAATGTCTGTTCAGAGTACATTTAAATCTCTGCAAGTTAGTATAGTCAGAGAAGCAGGAAACAGGGAGGCAATTCCAAAGTCTAGCAGTCTGAGGGAAGAAACTATTAGAGTAAAAGGCTTTCTAGCATCTACGGACCTAAAAATAAAAGGGTTAGGGTTAGGGTTAGGGACCTAAAAATGAAAGGGTTAGGGTTAGGGTTAGGGTTAAGGACCTAAAAATGAAAGGGTGCTATAAATTCATCAGAGCACATTCTACTAATGCATTTGGAAAACAGGCACAGGAATGCAACATTGCGATGATAGGAGAAAGGTCTGAGCTGGGCTAATAGTGAAGGATCTATTAGATTTAAGACTCTTTTTTGGACCCTGTCTAAGAGTGAGAGACTAATGGTAGATGCACCAGTTCAGATGTAGCAACAATACTCACTACATGGCTTATAAAGATATAGGCCATCTTGGATTTAAAAAAAAAATTTGTTTGAATTTTAGAAATGCCAAAGGGAGATAACTCCAGTTAAAGCGCTGACACCCCTTCCCATCTTTAATACTAGCTTTTCTTGTTAAAACTCGAACATTTTGCTCGGTATAATAAATTGTTTTTTCACTGTAAAAAAAAACAAAAAAAAACTACTTTATGAAATTAAGTGAAATTTTCTTGTGCAAGTAATTTTTTAGCACGATAAAGGGAACCCATTTTCTTTGCAGCAGCAGTCTTGTCAATGTCCTCAATGTATTTGTTCCAATTCATGTTGCTTATGAATGTTAAGTTGACGAGTCTGAATGATGAGCTCTCAGGTTTGCTCTATATCTCAGGTGGAATGTTATTAGTCATCGCAATCGATAACTGAGAAAGTTTCGTGTAATTATTCGAAGAAGCTTTGTTTTAATAGCATTAAATGTTACCATCCACTTGTGGCCCCATCCCACTAAATTAAGATTTTGTAAATGGAAGGACAACTGCTGAGTGAACCCTTATAAAATGGCTACTCCAAAAGAATGCACAAAATTAAAACGATTTTGATGACTTTTTGGCCATTCTGTATAATTGGTACAATAATTTTAACCTTGTTCAGTATTATTTGTTTTGAAAAACTTATCCACTTCAAAGGTACTGATATCATCTGAGGATACCACTGCCTTATGTGCTGTTTCTACAATGGAAGGTGGCTTTTCCAAAGCAAACTAGGATGACACAAAGCCGGGGACACTTGGTTGTAAACAAATAGTCAGGAGAGTCAACCAATCTGTGTCACCGGTTATGCTGAGGAGTTGTTTGGTCAGCCAATCACAGACGGCATTCATATAAGCAGGCAAAATTTGTGTATTCACAACTACTACTACTGTGTATGCCACATTAATGTACTGGCAATTCAAGTGACCTTATTGTATTAAAATACAAGGACGACCACCGTTGAAGGTTAGACAAAAGAAAAGACGGATAGACAATGTTTGTGAACAGATGAACATGATAAACCAAGAAAACACCTTAATCCAAGATCGTAGAGCTTAGATGATACTCAGCCATGTTAGTGCATATTCTGCACTTAGCAGAGAAAACCTAATGCATCACATGCTAATTGAATCCTGGTCTCGCAACCTATTAGTAAATACCCCCCATCATTATGTCAAATAAGCCGAGCATGTGAGGTCCTCCTTAAGTGAAAAATTTACTTTTACCATGGGTAATGTTTGTGCAAAATTTCAAAACTTTATTGAGAAAGTGCAAACAAAGAGATGAACGATTTGGAGGCAATTTTATCCCTATAATGACCCATAAGGGGGAAACCAGAGTTTCTCGGAAAATCTGTTTTGGCAAAAATTTACTTTCACCATGACTAAGGTTAGTACAAAATTTTTAAAATATCTAAGACGAGGTTATTGAAAAAAGTGTGAACAAACGAGAGGGAATGAATTACTTAGTCCAATCTCTTCTTTGTCGGGGGACCAATAAGCTAATTTAAGCCTAATGATCAAGAAAGAATGGTCCAAAGTAACTCTTGATGTAATTTTTTTTTTTTGGGGGGGGGTCCTCCTTAAAAAAAACTATCGAATGAAATGCGAATGTGGTTATAGAGACACGCCTGCAAACACTTGATTGTTAAGAGGGCACAAAAAAATGGAAGTCAAACTTTTGTGTGCCCCAGCCGTATTTAACACAGATGATTACAATTTTCAAAAACCTGAAAATATTGGTTATTGTGCAGAACTCAAACTAATCAAAAAAAAAAATCTTTATCATGTATGTACTCGTTTCAGAACGAAAATGTCACATTCCAGAAATCATGTAATTTGAAAAAAATAGTTTTTTTTCTATATATGATTTTTATGGATTTTAAAAACAAGATTGATTTTGATCTCAATAATTGAAATTGAGTTGTCTCCCTTTATTTATTAAAAATAGCAGAACAAGGCATGCTTGCTTCTTCATTAAATTTGATTTTCTTAGTAAAAATTTTTAAAAAATACTTGGTAAATTTACACGATTTTTGGAATATAACATTTTCGTTCCTTGATGGGTATGTACTTCATAAAAATGTTTTGTTTTCTTCTTTTAATTAGGTTGAACTCTGGATCAGAACCAAAATATTTTGTACTGAATATTAAAGTGATGATAATGTGAGACGGTACTGAGGTTGAGGTGCACCACAAGTTTTCTGCTTTCTCTAGCTCCCATCTGAAACCCTAGAATTCCGGGATCATTAATAAATGACAAAAAAAAAAAAAATGTGTAATTTACCTGCAGGAAGGGGTTCTTCTCCTGGTTGAGGCTCAACTCTGTGATACCTGGGCCTCCGTGAAGGTAACCGAGGTAAGGAAGCGGGATTGGTGTCATCTAGTGAGGGAAGAAAGATTAAATAAGTTTTCAGATTATCAGCAAGAATGAATAGTCTTAGATCTTCTTCAATCCGCGTTTTACATCAAAAGTTACATGGTTACATTTCTGAATTTTGAGATGAGCATTGGTTATTCACATTATTTAAATTCTTCAGACTACTGTTGAAAATAACACTCAAGATGAGAACAGTAGTCCAAAGAATCCCAACAATACAAATGTTACAGGGTTATACTTACAAAATGCAACATACTCATTGAATCATTAATAAAATGAACAATTTTTTTCTGAAACACAGTACAAATTAATTTGATACAAATTAACATCAATTTATGTCTAACTTGTCTACCAAGTTTAAATCAAACATCCAACAGTCTTTGTTTTATTATTGCTCAGTGATAAACAGACATAAATAAAATATGTAAAATTGTTAATAACTGACACATTCCTCTATTGGTGCTGCCCGTCTTCAGTTCAGGAATAGTTTGGGGATCATTTTGAGATAAGCTCATAGATGAAAATCTGGAAGGGGTGTATGGTCCGGTTGTGTGAAACCCATTTAGGACATCCTACTGATGAGATGATCAGTTTATGGCATATTAACCATTTATGAGGTTTTAACATTGTCAAATGCAATTCTATAGGTAAGATACTTATTTGGTATTCTTAAAATATATTGTTCTTCAAAGAAAATCTTACACAGTGGGAACATTATTCATAAAAAATATCACTCTTAAAAAATTTTTTTTTTTTTACAGAAATGCTACTAGCATTACTCTCAGAAAACATTACTCCTTGTCAGTAATAATCTTAAATCTCAACATGAGTGACTCTCTGCCACTGCCTTCTAATATCTAGTGGACTTGGGAGCAATGTTAAGTAAATGGAAACTCCACATTCTCCACAGGCCCCAAATGTGGCCTCACCACTGGATGTCGTTTAAGGTTATATCCAGGACCTATGGAAATCAACCTACTCGGAATCGCCTTAAAATAAAGCCCAAAAAAGTGATGTAGTTTTATTGAGGCACCGTAATTTGTTTATAGAAAGATCATGGAAGCCTATCACAGTAGGAATATGTTATTTTAAAGATAAAAAAAATGTTTTTTTATAGTAAATTTTATTTAAGCCACAACTTCTATACGGCGATCTGATGTGTGTCACCGTGTTGTATGTGGAAGGGGACAGCTCCCGGTAATTAGAGAAACGAAGCAAACATGATTGAAAATAATATTTATTAAAGGAGAATGCTGGAATTGAACTCAGTAATCAAAAGTTAAAAAGAATACATATTGCTATTTAGATGCAATTCTAGGAATGTGGAGAATTGTTCATTATATTAGAAATAACTACACAACTAGTTAGGTCAGAACAGGAGAATAGGACAATGGAAATTAAGGAATGTCTTTGGGTTGCCAGAAACATGTTGGAGTCATATTTAATATGTAAAATCACATTCACATGTTTGAGCACGTTCTGACTTCATGAAGAGAGATTCAATATATTCAGTTAAGTTAGGGTTCAAAGTTCGTTACAGCCAGATCATTTCAGAACAGTCAGAGGAGGAGAGTTAACCTAAGCCCCTTTCGGAAGCAAGGCAGAGAGAGGAAAACAAAATGCAGAAACCCAATGCAGCATCAAATACCTGATCATTCTCATCAATTGGGGTCAACAAAAACGGTCCTCTCGTGACGACGACTGGTTCTATGCATGCGTCAGATGACGTCATGACCTGATTTACTTTAAATAGTTGAAGAACTGACTAAACTTCATGTACGCCGTGTTAGCTCAGTTGGTTAGTGCGTTGGTTCGTCATCTAAAAGTTTTGGGTTCGAATCGTGGTGTGAGATGTCTTCTTTTTTTTTTGATTTTTTAAATTTAAATATTGAACCAGTGTTATTTAAGCTATTTTTCACGTAACGTTCGTTTTTCTGTTTTTTTTTTTACTTCGCTTATCCACCCCCGACCACACACCCAAAAACACTCGGGTATCCACCGATTTTTTAAATTTTAATATCAAAACAGGCTTATTCAAGCCATTTTTCACGTTTTTTTTAACGTTTGTTTTTCTGTTTTCTTTTTTCGATTTTTACATTTAACATCGTTCGTTTGCCTTACGTTAGTTTTTTTTGTGTTTTATTTCGATGTTTTGATTACCCCCCCTTAAGTTTTACCGTTCGTTTTTATGTTTTCTTTTTTTACTTCGCTTATAACAAACAAACCTGGTCATTGACCTCATTTTCTAAATAGCTATTGCTTACGTCGTCGTCGTCACGCTCTACGACTTCCGTGCAGGCACCTGTCAATTTGGTTCTTACTTAAATAAATTCAAACATCTTTCAGTAACTCATTCTGGCTGGCCGAACGGTTCATATTTTTTTCACATTTTATTTTCAAACTTCGCCTCAGGGCTTCGGGTTCGATCCTACCTCCCCCCCTCCGGTTTCTTTTTATTTAAGAGCACACACACCTCCAAACACCCGGGCAATGCTGGGTACCCTCGCTAGTCTACTATCTATATATATAAAAGCGAAAATGTATGTATATATGTATGTATGTATGTGTGTATGTTTGTGTGTCTGCTAAAAACTTTCGACATACATGACGAAAATTCACAAACTCGGTATCATATCGAAGCCCCATCCTTCGCTCGAAAAATATCGAAAAATTGGCTAAAAATGTTAATTTTTTCACCCCGAAATCAACAATTTTCGACAGGGGGGGGGGGTCAACAAAAACGGTCTTCTCGTGACAACGAGCGATTCTACGCATGCGGCAGATGACGTCATGACCTTATTTACTTTAAATAGTTGAAAAACTGAACAAATTTCATGTACGTCACGTTAGCTCAGTCGATTAGCGTGTTAATTCGTTATCTAAACGTTTTCGGTTCGAATCGTGGTGTGAGATGTCTTTTTTTTCCGATTTTTTAAATTTAAATATTGAACCAGTGTTATTTAAGCCATTTTTCACGTAACGTTCGTTTTTCTGTTTTTTTTTTTTTTTTTTTACTTCGCTTATCCACCCCTGACCACACACCCAAAAACACCCGGGTACCCACCGATATTTTAAATTTTAATATCGAAACAGGCTTATTTAAGCCATTTTTCATGTGTTCGTTTTTCTGTTTTCATTGTTCGTATGCCTTACGTTAGTTGTTTAGTGTTTTTTTTCGATGTTTTGATTACCCCCCCCCACACACTTAATTAAAACGTTTTCTTTTTTTACTTTGCTTATAACAATGCTTACGTCATCGTCGTAACGTTCGACGACTCCTGGGTGCACACCTGTCAATTTGGTTCTTTCTTAAATAAATTCAAACATTTTTCACTAACTCATTCTGGCTGGCCGATTTTATTTTCAAACTTTGCCTCAGGGCTTCGGGTTCGAAAGTTACACTCTACTGAAGATTGAAGGTTTAATCCTCAGTGAAATTATAATCAAAATACAATTGTGAATTACTTAGGATTGTTGCTGACAGAACAAGAGTATGCTACCTTGTGGATTAAATAAAATTATGTGCAAATTCCCAAAGTTTCGACAAGATCCACCTCGAGAAGATCAGAGGCTACATCGACCAAAACGTTATGAAAATCACACTCAATATGAGAACAGTAGTCTAAAGAATCCAAATAATATGAGTAAGATCACTTTATCAAATTATGCATATAGAAAAGTCTATCACAATTCAAAAATAAACATCTGCTTATATTGAGAAGATTTACAAAATTTTTTTTGGTAAATCTTACTTGATTAAATGACAACTTCTACAATGATCTGATGTGTGTAGCCATATTCCTTAATATATTTTATGGTAAGACCTTATTGAATTGTGGGCATTTCAAAATCTGAAAACATGGAAACATGTCAAATAATTGTGTAGAAACAGACTAAATGAAAATTTACTATAAAAAAAAAAAATCAGTCTTTTTTTCTTCTACAACCAACTCTCACTATATGAGAACAAAATGATGAAACGCCACTATGAATTTTTTTTTTTCTCTTCTCATTTTCTTTCATCGTGTTGGATTTAGTTTACCCAATATTTTACCATGATTGTAGATATGTGACATCATTGTTACCAATTATAAAATGACCGGATGGATGTGTCTTGTAATCCCTATCGACTTTCCTCATGAGAACAAGGTTAGATACAAGGTCAGCTTTTAAAGTGTGCAAATTCTGCCTCCGTATAAAGAGTACTCTGAATTAGGATAAAAATTGCCTCAGTCTAGAAAAATTTCTCCTTTACTGACGGAAGACAGAAGATGAAGTGCAATCATCAGAACAGATACAACACTTTTCTCCTAGCTAAAATATTTTCATAACTAATATACCAACGTCGATTTATTTAACTTACTGAAATTCCATGGGTATGCTAGTATACCTGGGACAACTTTTAGAAATTGAATTTTTAAACTAACCTATCTCTGGTCAGGTCTTTATTCCCCTTCCTCTCAAATACATCCATATCACTTTCTGTTTTCCTTCATCTTCTCTATCAGCAGATTCTACTATCTCAATTCTTCTATCCCAAGAATTCTCACCCTTTCTTTCAATATGAACATACTAACAAAATTTCCTGTCTTGCACACATCCTCTATAGTCAAGATTTATTTTTCCTCTGAGGTCATCAGATCTCAGCCTGTCTTTAAGACTCAATGATTCCACCATATCATGCAACACATGTCCTGAACCATCACTGGCTAGATCACTTCCATACAGCATCACACTTTGTACACATGTTTGATAGACTGGTAAAAAGTGGTAACTCTGCTGGTTAGTAATGGCATTATTCTCTTGAACTTATTCCATCCACTCCTAATTCTTGCAACTGGGAAACATGATTTACCAAAATAGTATAAAGACAATAACAAATAAAAGTATCAAAGAAACTTACTACTGTTTTGTTGATTTGAAGAATGACTGCTTTGAGATCGCCGATGCCAAACCACGGAATTATCAGGGGCTGTTGTGGATGGACGAGGAGTAGCAGATGAGGAGGAGGAGGAACTGCCAGGTTGGGCATGACTAGACCATCGTGAAGAACTCTCGTGGCGAGCTGTATTCTTCGACTGATGCGAGGACTGGCTAGAAAGGGGAGGTGGTGGTGGAGGTGGGGTTTGCGAGGCATGTGCTCCTCCACTGCTCCCAGTTACTCCTCCACTTCCTGCACTGCCTCCAGCAGCGGCGGCCGAACCATCCGCCCTGTCACAACCATCAATTGCAGCTATGTTGGCAGACGAATTGGAGTCAGATGATGTTGAGCTGGAATCAGACCTCTGGTTTGGGGCCCCTAACCTCTTTTGGTGCCACAGTTGGAGGTGGTGGGCGATCTGTTGGCGATTCTGTTTTCGTTCCTCCTCGCTGAAGGTTCGCATGCGAGATAATGGCGGGGAGGGAGAAGCACCATTTTGGATGGGGGTGACAGATCGTGGGCTAGCACTGCTAATTGGTCCACTATTAGCAAAAACTTCGGGGAATCTTGGCGGGGAGCTAATGCGATGGTGTCTGCCGTTACTGTGCACAGAATCGGGTTTGTCTTGTGATGAATTCTTAGGCACGTGACTCCGATGTCGCTTTACGTGAGCGTGTGATTTAGATTTCTCTGATGATATGCCGGGTTCCATTAACGGAGCCATCTGTTCAGATGTGGAGATGTTTCTACTGTCACCGTTGGCACCAGATGCAGACAAAGTATGTTTCCCGTCTTCTCCATGATAGTTTTTCGACTTGCCTGGTGTGGAAGGCATACTCCAGGGGAAGATTACTTTATCACTGTCATCAAGCTGTCCACCAACTGCCCCCAATGATTGGTCAGGGGCAAGGTTTTCTCTCGAGCTGACGAAGGAATCTAAACTGACTAAGATGTATTGTTCATTTTCTTCAGCCATGTGTACAGGACTGTAAGTTCTGGGCGGAATGGGGGGTGGTGGCTGCAAAGAATGGGGAGTGGTGCTATTTTCTGGGGACTTTGGGCCTCCTGGTGGTGACAAGGTGCATTCGTTTGTATTTGCAGTTGGGGCATGGGGTGTGCTAATGGTTGGACTCACAAGTGGACTGACAGGTGAAGCAGGATGAGGTGGGGGTGGTGCCTTTTCAGGCAGTCTTGGAGGAAGTGGCGGAGCTTCAATTGGTCGCTGACGCGGAGGGAGTGGAGGAGCCTTGGATTTCGAGGGGTAAGTTCTTGGAGGGAGAACCGGGGGTTCTCCAGTACCAAGTGGTATAAGTTCTGATCCAGCAGAACCATTCCCAGGAGAAATTGTATCTTCAAACTCTATAATTGCAGCATTATTATTATTTTCAGAGGTGGTGGTTTTCATCGTCGTCGTAGTGGTGGTAGTTTGTGGCGGTTCTTTAGGCAGTTCTTTAGTTTTATCATCCCCATCTTCAATCTGCGAAGTTAAACATTCATTCATTTCTGTATCGCCATCATAGTCCTCATTAAGATTAAGCGATACCGCGGCAGGCTTATCTTCATTCTCAACAGTATCTTCTTCTTCATCGTTGTTGATCAAGACATACGCAGGGCCATCGATGGTATCTTCACTATTGTCATTTTCATTATCAGTATCAAGAGAATCAAGAGAAGGCGGCACTAGAGTGTTGCCATCATTGCTAGTTGGCGTGTCAGAATCCTCGTTGACAACATCGCTACCAGAATCATCATCAATAACAGCAACGTTATCATCTTCTTTGTGATCACCATCAGGTACTGCTTGGTTCGCCTCATCTTCACCAGAAATACTAAGATTACTTACAAGGCTGTCATTGCTCTCGGCACCCATAACCAGAATGTCGTCTTTACTCTTGTGCAACTTGTCCCCACCAGACGTTTCCTGTTCTTCATCTACTTCCTCCTCCTCCGAACCACATACAATATTGGGCACGGGAGTCAGGTCTGGAGAATCTCCAACAACAAGCGGCTTTTCTTGAGATATTCCAATGTTATTTGGTATGTGCATATTTGGTATGACTCCATTGGTAACTGCTGGAAGTTCGACACCCGATTCAGCCGACTCTGGTTTCTCTGGAGACAGTAATCCTTCCAAAGTTATCACAGGTTCTGTGTGCCGATGGTGGTGCCGGCTAATTGCCTTCGGACTGCTTAACAAACCATCAGGAAGGGAAGTTTTTCTAACTTGAGACTTTTTTCTGGGACTGGTTTGAGTCTTTCCAAAATCACCCATTGCATTGACTGAAAAATCACAAATTGCATTTACTGAAAAAGAGAGAGAGAAAAAAAAAACAAAGTTAATTTAAAAATAATAATAATAGTAAGATACAGTAATCAATATGGATATTTATTTCTTCATTTTTCCCCCCCTTCTCTTAAAGTAGAATATTGATTTTTTTTTTGTTTTCAGCTTTTATCTACATTATATTTACAGCATAATCATGATGACACACCAGTTCCAATTAGATAACCCAAGCTAAGCAATGTTGAGCCTGGTCAGTACTAAAATGGGTGACCACTTGGGAATACTAAGTGCTATATGTGCTCTCCGCTTATCTCTGCAGTGTTATCACTGTTTCCAGTCATCCTGGGCTTTTCCTTGCCACTAGAATCAGACAATACCAACTTAAGAGTGTGTGTGGATAGAGATTGCACAATCCTTGCTTCACAATTCAGTGTGGGTCATTCATCATCTCTCCAGGATGATCAGATCGTCCTCATCGTTCTGATGAACAAGCATCCATATTATATTTCTAAGGCTGTATGTCTGTCCATTCTACTTTTTTTTCGGAAACTACTGGGTCAAATCTGGCTGAAATTTTGTATGGAACTTTGTTATAAGGTGCAGTAAATACTATGGTATCCGATTGCGATACCCCAAAATGTTCCTATATTTTAAATCCCGATTGCGATTCCAATTAATCATCCAAACTCTAATCATAATATTTTATAAGACTCTCAAATTCTGGCATAACGTCACAAATCAAATGACAATATCATTTCATTACTAACTAAAATGATGTCATAGACAAATAAATATAACGAGCTACATGCAGCTAATAACGTTGAAAACTAATAATAATGAAATAATGTAGTGTTTAGAAATTAACAGATATTTACAGAATTGAATGGTTTGGTTTGGTTGTTTTACAGCTTTTTGGGTTATTTATCGCCACATTCAGTTATTTTGTAAATAGTATTCATATATACAGTATATATGGCACAATCACGTTGACACACTGGTTCTTGTCAGATCACCGAAGTTAAGCAACACTGAGCCTGGCCACTACCAGATGGGTGACCATTTGGAAAGGCGAGGCGCTGTATGTACCGCAAGGTAAAATACCAGGTTGAGAAACTAGCGCAGTCTATCCTTCTCTTGAGGGTAGATGGGACTCTTAAGCTGTGATAGGCACCCAGTGATGGCATCACAATAAAAAAAATACCCTTGATAGCAAAGCATCAAGCATTCAGCTACCAACAAGATTTGGATTACACTACAAACTCGTGTAGCAAGTTCAAGCTCGGTTCTGGCTGCGCTGAATGGATTCATGTTGCATCCAGTTATTTTGTAGAATGTTTTTATTCTTCAAGCTCTATGAATCTTCATCGCGAGTTTGTAGTGTTTGGTTTGGTTGTTTTATAGTGGATTTTATTGTTTTTGTTCCCTGTCCTGCAGAACATGAATGAGTTTTGCAATGGGAGAGGGAAAAGGTTTACAGTATTAATGTTTTAAGTTGGGAAACCAGCCAGGAAGTGGGGGGGGGGGGGGGTTAGAAAAAAAGGGGGAAATGGGAAGAAGGAAAAGGGGGGGAAGGTGGGTTGTTGTTTTTGTAGAACATAATCAAGTTTTGCAATGGCTGGTTACTTTTAATGCATCTAAAACCAAGCTTCTCTCTTTACATCATCAACATTCTGATCCACATCTGGCATCAATTGAAATTAATGGCTCTCGTCTTTAGGAGGCCTCAAGTTTTGACAAGCTTCATGGCTTGACCATTACTCCTGATCTTAAATGGAACACGTACATCAAATCTGTTGCCAAGGCCGCTGGAAAAATGGTGGGATCTTTCTATCGATCCTGTAGATATCTCACTGCTGATGCTATTCTCTATCTATATAAGAGCCAGGTACGTCCAAGGATGGAATACTGTTGCCACATCTGGGCAGGAGCTACTAGAAAGGACTTGGCCTGCCTTGATAGAGTTCAAAATAGACTTCGTAGCCTCGTAGGAGATGTCCTTTTCTCTTCCTTGCAACCTCTATCTCACAGAAGAGATGTTGCGAGTTTGTCTTTGATGTATCGTTATTTTCATGGAAAGTGTTCGACTGAGCTTCAATCTATGGTCCCCCCTCACCAAACTTTCACAAGAAACACTCGTCTAGCTGAAAACACTATCAAAAATTCCCCCCACTCTTTATCTGTGCCTAAACCTAAACGTAGATTCCATGAACAGAGCTTCTTTCTTAGAACTGCACGCCTGTGGAATTGTCTTCCGTTTTCCTGCTGACTACAATATGGTTGTCTTTAAGTCTAACGTAAATAAGTTCTTGATGAGCCGTTCCATATAAGTTATCAAATTTACCAAATTTTCATTACTAATGATTACTATATTGTCCAATTTCTAATGTACACTCTTTAACCCTTATCCTTGAGTGGCCTCTTGGCCTTGATAATGTGGTGATGTGGTGATGCCTATGTAAAAAAAAAAAAAAGCATCAATGTTAGGGGCATTTCATCTTAGGAAGCCAATGTCTTCAGACAGACTTATCTGGTAACACCAGTGAATAGGAATGAAAATAATAGCATAGGCTCAATATTAAAACAATAATAGTAATGAACAATAACTTAATTCACTCTATATAATTTTTCTCTTAGTCTGAATGTCTGTTCATTTCAAGTTTTATGAGAAACTACTGGCTGAAATTTTATATGAACTTTTGCTATGCTGAGGTATAAAATAGTATCCATTCAATGCACAGTTAGGGATTCATAGCAATTAGTATTTAATGCAAAAATGAGAACAAATTTAACTATTATCAACCACCAATTTGGCATAAACTACTCATTCTAAGTCAATGGGCTATAACTTTTGCCCGTTTTTAATGCACTAAATAGTCTAGTTTAATAATACATATTATTTTCCTATGCGTTTTATTTTTCTTTTATTTACTTATGTTCCAGCCAATGACAGATCAGGTCAGCTAATAGTAAAATAAATTTCATTGATAAAGATTAAAAAAAAAATTGAAAAATGGAATGGAGGGGGCGGATTGATGTTCAGTTTCTTAGATAAATTATTTTATTATTTAATATTTCTACCTCATTTCTGTTTATGTATTGAATGTTATTTGTAAAATCAACACTTACTGGCAGTTTGAATAAGGGTAGATTTTAGAGATCCTATTAGTCAGTAATTGTGAAATCTATATAATAAAGTAAAGTTGATTTTACTCTCTAATCATACATTATAGGTTTAGAACAAAACTTTTTTTTTGCTATATATATATATAGATAAAAATAAAATAAAATTACACTTTTTCAGCAGGCGTGTTAAATGCATATCTTATTTTTCTTTTATTAATATTATTGGAATTTTTTCCCCCTTTCCTTGTACATATTTGTGAATTATTCCACGGATTTCGGCCTTCTAGATTATTTTGACCATTTTCCAATTACGTGATTTCCTTGAATTTTACTTGTGCGAATGGAAATTTAATTAACTTTCTTGGATTTACATTTTTAGATTTTACCGTCATTGGATACTTTACCTTTCACCAGACTATCCATTCACGTGAAATGACCTTTTTCTTCACCATATTCCCTCTGCTTCACTTTTTGTTATCAAGTAAGATCTTTGACTTACGTGCAGTTTCATCAAATACTTTTCTATGCAAAATCCGATCCCGCATTTTGCTAAATCCTACCCTCTGATGAGAAGGAAAGTATTTCTTTGAAACTCCGTGGATTAAGGACTATCCACTAATTTAGTGTTTCCTTTTCAGATTAAATATGTTTTAACCTCTTTTTCAAAGTGTTTTTTAACATGTTTTATTAACTGTTTGCTCATATATATATATATATATATATATATATATATAGTAGAACCCCAGGATACGGTGGCGCTAGGATAGTTTTTTCAGGTTACGATGTGTAATGCAATCTTTTTCCAGCCCTTGGTTACAGTATTTGCCCTACCTTACGGTGTTATTTATAATATCATTTGATTATAGACATAATGTAGTGCATTTTGTTATTAATTTTTAATGCCTAGTGTGTGAGTATATATATATATATATATATCATTTTAAATTTGTACGGCTAGGTTTCCTTCCCCATATCATTGTTTATCTTGTAAGAAAAATATTTCAGCTTTGTTTTTTGTTTTTAATCCTATATAATTTTATATGCTAAAATATAACAGAATAGTCCTTAAAAGTAGAGTAATGTTTTAATAGTATTATTTATACTTATTTATATATTTTTAATAAATATTATTTATATTTAGTAATATATTTTTAATTAGTGAAATAGTAATTAAAATTATTATTTATCTATTATAAAATATTATTATTTATCTATTATATTATAAAATATTATTATTTATCTATTATATTATAAAATATTATTATTTATCTATTATGTTATAAAACTCAAATCATCTTGCTTGGGCGTCAAAACTGTGTTTCCGCTTCATGATGCGCATGCGTGGAGAAATGAAAACAAAGCAATCAGCAGAAATTTTTTTTCAAAAATAAACAATATAAAACAAAACTTTTAAAAAAAAAAATAAACACTTTTTATTTTTAATTTTAAACAATATAAATAGAGGTTTTTATAATTTATATGGTCTCTCCATTAAATATTACTTAATTATGATTTCTCCGATATTTTTAAGGCTGTTAACAGACACAAAAAAAAACTAGTGTAGTGTACAATGCATATTCACTCCTTGTATTTTTTTTCATTTTTTTTTCAATGGATTATACACCTCTTCTATAAAGGATATTTTATTTAATCTAAGGGCAATGATATTAAGACTTTTATTATCCAATGTATTCTGCATTGTTTTCACTGGTTGCCATGTTTGTTTTCGTGTGCGTGCATTCAATATTTTTGCACGTTTATACATTAATTCTGTATACTCGCTATTCTATAGCTAGCTCTAACATATACTGACCCAACGTCTAGTATCTATTATATATTACTGAAATAGTAACTGGATTGTATCTAGATTTAGTTATTGAAGAAATGATATTTTCACAAGTGCCACTGGAGTGCCATGAATTTAATAACTGTACTGTTTTTAAATCTCTGAAACAGCTATATGGTAAACAGCTGATTATCCTCATTTTCTATTTCACAATTTAAGTTTATACTACACTACTATATAATTGAATTCCCTTTTATAATTGTAAATTTTCCAATGGTAAGTTGGCTTATGTCAGTGCTAAGTCTGAGATATGTGGAAGTTAGTATCACTAGAAATTTAAGGTGTATTTTTTTTTTCATATAAATGACTTAAAACTTTTTTAGACACATTATATATATATATATATATATATATATATATATATATACTAGCTTGGGTGCCTGGCGTTGCCCAGGTGTTTGAAGGTGTGTGTTGAGCAAAAAAATAGAATAAAATAAAAGTGGTAGTAGGCAGGCAGGCTTGAACCCATACCATGAAGGAGGAAAAGAACGTGAGGAAAAAAAAAAAAAAACTGAGGCTTTGCTGTTGCGTCTATCGCCAAACCGGAAGTGACATAAGGTTTAAATTAAAGCTAGTCAATCAAAAAGAGGAGATGACTTTCTAAAATATCAGCGAAAAAAGCGACCCCTCCCTGTAGAAAAATGCCCAATTTAGGGTGAAAGAATTAATGTTTTTAGCAAATCTTGATATTTGTTGTCCGAAGGGTTGAGCTTCAAAACAATATTGATCTCATAAAAATCCGCTGCTTCTGTCGAAAGTTTTAGGCATACATACATACATTTAAACAGACAGGTGATATATATATATATATATTTTCAAAAACCAGAAGATTAATTTATTTCACACTCAAAGTATTTTATGAGTAAGTAATAAGTCTTATACAGGTTTCTTGAATAGCAGAACTCTATCAAGCAACTCATCAGCGACATATGTGTTCACAAAAATGAAAGATGTGTGTGTGTGTATATATATATATATATATATATATATATATATATATATATATATATATATATATGGAAGGGAGATAAGTTACTATATGGATTAGAAAACTGGAAGAGACATGGGAATAAGGAATTCAGAGCACTTTTGCTCTAAGTACGCTACACTTTTCTCTTATATTAAAACGTCTTTTCTGTCTCGATATTGTTTACAAGTATAAATGTGTATCATATGCATTATATCTAACAGAGTTTGACTATATTTTATAGAGAAACTTTACAAATTCCACTACTTGAAATCAATTTTTAAATAATAAATATTTCATTCATGTTTCTTGCAAACACAAGACAAAAATGTTCGCATTTATTTGTATAAATAAACGTTAACTTAAAAACAAAGAAAATCAATTTGTATGAGAAATTGTGTTATTAAGGAGAGAGAGACAGAGAGAAAGAGAGCCACTTGCTCTCTTTTTTAATTTTGCTTGTTGGTAAAAAACGTAGAAAGCGATGTTAGAGCAAATATTTTTAGTAAATCATTAATTTCTTTTTTTTTATTAAACAATTTTAATTAATAACTTAATTTCAACAAAATTATTTTTGCATATATACAAGATAGCAGAATAAAATTACAAATGTATAACAATTATTCTAAACTATTTAAAAAATAGTTATGCTAATAGATATTCAAATGATTGGATCATTAGTTGGTACTATATACACCGTATTTCAAATTAATGTTTCATTATAGATTTAAATAACGGGAACTTTTTTTGATAGAAATATACAAGTAAATAAAAAACAAAAAAACTTTTATATATAGATAATCAAATACTTACCAGGTAGAATATTGACTTGAACTCCAGTGGTCAGCATCAAAGTACCACTTACATGCTCCCTCGGGTTTCTGCGAACTAAATCTAAATTAAAGTTCACTGGACTGAAAATAAACAAAATATAGATACAATATTGGTAACATTAAAAAAGAAACAGTTTGAAATGTACTTGAACTAAGAATACTATCTTCTTGCAGTGTTGCATTTTTATAAAGAAAATCATTTTTTAGCAAATTAGGGTTTCCCAATGTTCTTCCCTATGTCAAGAATCGCTTTCTAAAAATTTGAATTATTTAGAACTAGCGAGGGGTACCCGGCGTTGCCCGGGTGTTTGGAGGTGTGTGTGGTTTTGGGTAAATCAAAACTCCGGTGGGGGGTGGGGGGTGTTTAAAATAAAATAAAATGTTTTGGTAGGTAAGTATGAGGATCGAACCGGAACCCTTTAGGTAAACTTGTAAATTAAGGTGTGAAAAAAAAACGTGCGACGTTAACCATTGCACCACCGCGACATACCAACGGAAACGTGTTTAAATTTATTTAATTACTTAGATTTGACAGGTGCACGTTTTAATGACTTAATGAAGTCAACTGTTGACTGCGGAGGAGCATTTAATTTACTGCGGAATGCGGGGGTAGGGGGAAATCGGGAAAATGCCGCCAGAATTAATTATAGGAAAAGGCTTAATCCACATGCGGCGATTGAAAACTGTTGAATATTTATCTTCTCGAAGTCGAGCAAATTAAATAGACAGGCGAGCTCCGTTGACAACTCTGAGATATTATGATTTACATGTAATATAAAAAGTTTTAAAAAGTTGTTAGGCGAGTGACCGCTTCTCTGAAAAAGCCTTTTGTAGACATACAGAAAAAGCGAACACACATACAAACATTTTCGCTTTTATATTTATAGATTATCTTCCTTGCTCATCCAAATTATTTTCCAGATGTCATGAGATCGTTGCTCGTCCTTTAGCCATAAAATTTGATTTTCTTATTTAAACATTAAACTACTTGATCAATTTACATTATTTTTAGAATATGATTATAATAAGTGAGTATAAAAAAGAAAATCTTACAACTTAGGCAAAATAATGATCCGAGCATTAATGGTGAAAAGAGAAAAATTAGGTTTTTGTAGTGTTAAAAGTAAAATAAATTACTTTTCCCAACTATTATTGCACAACGTGTTTGAGGTCTTATCCAGAAACATGCTCAAGGTCATGGATATTGTTGGAGACGCCCCTTCATGGGATTAATGGACCATATCATGACGTCTCTTCCTCTGGTGACATCTTTCTGGTAATGAGTACTGGTGCCGGCAGTCAGAGATTGGCATGCAGCCAAGGAGGTCGTGTGCAAACACCCTACAGTTGAGGAATGGTATTGCTCAACCTGCTTTTGCGTGTAATATATGTGAATACATGTTCGTTCCTAAAAATCCTGTGTTCCTTCGTTTTTATTACCATTTAAACCCATAACAGATATATTATCTTACCCAGCCAGCGGAGATATTGACTAACAAGTTTAAACCCTCAGATTTAATTAAAATTTTCAGTGGATTCTTACCCATGAGCAGCATTTGCTTTGTCAACAATCCGTTGAACTGAAACCTCAGCACGTCCCAAAAAGCGGATAATGGTTGGCCGACTTTTGGCAAATTTATCTTTAACTTCAAATTCAATTGTATCAGAAGCAATGACGTCCAAGCTAAAAACCTACAAAATAAAAAAAAAACATGAATTCAAATATAGATAATCGTTGAATAAAAATATAAAAAAAATCTTAATTTACTCCACACAAGCCATGCGTATCTGAGACAAAATCACCATTGAAGAAAAGCACACTTTATTTTTTGCTATTTTCCTTCATTTTAACACTATGCAGCAAAGAAGAAAGAGAAAAAAAATTATTCTGAAGAAGCGTATAAAAATTTTTTTTTAAATAAACAAATAAATATTTGTTTATTTTATTAATAATAAAATCTTTGCATTGTATTTCGTTTATAAATGTAAAATATACATATTTCACAAATATGAAACCACCGCCATAAAACAGCGACTAACTCAAAGAATATGAAAATATCTATGGAGCCAGTAACTTTTCTCTTTTCTTTTCCAAACAACAACCAACATGCCTGAGGACAGTTGAAGGCCAATCCGACCGAAATGTTGCACAAATAACACTCAAGATGAGAACAACGGTCTGATTAATACAAGTAACATACACTGTTAAACAAAAATTTAAGACCACTTAAAAAAAAAAAAGAAAAAAAAGAAAAAAGAAAAAAAAGAAAAAAAGAAAAAAAAAAAAGAAAAAAAAAAAACCCAACTTTTTTTTAAGAATAGATTTTAAACTCTTCCAACTTAAGGTTACCAATACTACAATCTAAAAGGTTATGGAAACAAAAAGCTACATTCCAAAGATTTATTTTTAAAATTCACATTTTTATTAAATTAGGCTTTTTACACATGATCAAAATTATAAGACCAGAGACAAAAATTCTATTAAATTGTACAAAAAGTGTATGAAAAGTGTATGAAAACATTCAACAATCAAACTTAATGAGTTCTACCTCTACTGCTTTTGATGACTTCAAAAATTCTTTGGGGCATGCTAGAAATAAGGGTTTCCATTAAGGTGTGGGGGTCCTGCTCCAGTTTCTGAAGATGGCTACACAAAGCTCATTTTTTGTTGAATATTGTTTGCCACTTCGATAAACCTCTCTTGTCATCCATCCATAAACAATTTCAATTGGGGTCAAGTTCAGTGAGCATGCAAGATGTCCCAAGAGATGGGCTCCATTTTCTTGTAGAAAGCTCAAGTTCCGTCTTGTAGTGAGGATTGCAGCATTATCCTGTTGGAATAACCATCTATCCCCATACAAACGATGACCCTTCATCATCAAAGATGCTTTTTGTAGCATGCTAACATAACCGGCTGTTGTCTGACGACCCTGCACCACCTGGAGCTCCATCGGCCCTCTGTAAGAAAAGGTACCCCATACCATTACGGACCCTCCACCACTATGGCGTGTAGAAAAAATTTCAAGAGGGCATGTTTTTGTCATTCCAATATTGCTGGAAGCCATCAGGACCATCTAAATTGAATTTTTTCTCATCAGAAAACGGGACTTTCTTCCACTTCTCAATGTCCCATGTTTGGTATTCATGACCAAATCTTAAGCGGTCCACTTTGTGACGTGGAAGCAATCGAAGAATTTGTTTATGCTTTTTATTTACCATGCCTTTTTGTTGTGTCGTCTGATGGTTATTGGACTGCAATCAGCATCTGTAACTGCCTTAATTTGACTAGAAGAAAGTCCTCTGTCATTCATAACAACCCCTCTGATTCTCCTACTCAATGCAGAAGAAATTTTTTTTTTTGGGGGGGGGGCTACCAAAGGATTTTGCTTTTTCATAATTCTCAGTGTTTTTTAGAAACTTGCAAATAACAGTTTTATTGCGATTTACCTTAGCTGCTATTGCTTGCTGTGACAAACCTTGCTTATGGAATTCTAGAATTCAAGAGCGCTCAACTTTGGTTAGTTTTCTTGCTTTAGGCATGATAACACCTTTACACAGTGATTGCTAATCTCTAACTGAACTAAAAACATTAGAATTACCATAAATCTAACAATTTATACCCTTGATCTTATAATTTTTATCATGTGTAAAAGGTAGGCATTTGCCTTGTTGTAAATAATTTGCCTGCTAATGGAGGAATTATTTACTGCTTGCGAATTGATTTTGCCAGCCATTTCACAACAACGCCACGAAGCTTACCTACCTATACAGGAATTTTGCAGGGTTGGATTTGTTTCTTTTCATTCAGTTTCATTCAAAATATTTCATTTATTTTCATTATTTTTGTACGAAATTAAAAGAATTTTCATATTGTTTATTTTTTGTTTTGCTTTGTACGTCTATAAATATTTAATTACAACCAGAATGTGGCATAGGGTACCAAGACTTAACAAAAACACCAAAATTGCATTTATTAATCAGATGGAGTAATTTGGCAAAGTAATTATATAAAAAAATTTCATAAATCAATCAAAATATTTAAATTTCACGTTATAAGAACATTGAATGAGCATTAATTGCAATTTTTAGGTTGCCTTAATTATAATAATAAAAAAAAAAATGAATGAAATGAAACTTTACTAAAATGAAACAGACAGAACGTAGTTTGTAAAATTTTTGCTACAAAAATTTGGACCCCCTCCCCCTCAACATCCCACCTGGTCCTTTCTGGTTCTGCCTTTGATTTTTGTTGACTTATTTATATAAAAAATTCTTCTTGAAATGCACAGAAACCTTACATGGAGAATTTTCAAACTCAGTTTAAATTTTATAAATCTAAATACATTAATTTGTATGAAGAATTACAGAGTGTCCAACTACGTTAGTAAAAGCTTAACATTTAGTTATGTTAATTATGTGATAATTATTTGAACTACTATTCTCATTCTGAGTGTTACTCGTGGATAACATTCAAGACAAGAACATAATCTGAATAATCCAAATTATGAATCCTTATCTAAAAAATTTCAGAAACATAAATTTGCTAATTGAGTAATTTCCATTGATGGAGTAGTTTGTAAATGTTTACTGCTCCAGAAACCACTGGTAAAAATGGCGAATTAGCACATAGTTGTATGATACTATTAACACATACATTGCAAAATACGCATAAATATCATAATTTGATTCATACAGATTTATTTATTATTATAGAGCAAATTTTCTATTGATTATTATCCAATATATAGAAATGATTTCAAAGTTTAAAAAAAAAAATGACTTTGGTACCATCCACTAGAATTGAAACCAGAATGTTTTGCACTCCAACCTTAGTCGTTCTTTATCTCTGTGACAGCTAGATATAAAAAGTTAAAAACTTAAGCAACTTTGAGCTAGGTTTAATTTGGCACATGTGCAAAAGTCACAGCATGTGATGTCTTATTCGATTTACCCTGTCAAGGTCAACTGTTTTGTTGACAATCTTGACCTCTTAGCAGTAATTTTTGCTGGCTAAAAACCAAATCACAAGTCCAAATAGTCTATATATTAAATTTCAACTCTGTAAACCAAATATTCAGAGAGGAGTTTGGCAGAAACGTTTTGCACACACCAACATGCTCATTTTTAATATATATTAAAAGACACCGCCTGTTAACCAGCGTTTCTTTTTCCATTTGTTTTTCCTCTTTCCTCATGATGCTGAGGATCTGTATAGGTTTTTAGTCAACCACAGAAGGTTGTGTCCATACAATGAACAGCTAGTTCGTCTTTACAATATGCATGTATAGTTTTTAAATAAATGTTTTATTTAGCGCTCACATTCGCGATCGAACACGTTATTTGATTTCTTTTCATCACATTATGACACCCTATATATACATATTTAAATATTTCCATTGACTGTAACTTTTGCATCTTAAATTCTATGCAATTATGCAGAATGTAGAAACTATGCATAAATCCAGCATAATAGTGAAATAAGAAACTATACAAAATGTAGAATAAACGTTCGTTTTTTCAAACGAGTATATGTAAATTAGTTAAGCTTCATGTAGTCATTTGCATATCCATGCAGAGTATATTAAGTTCATTTTGATAACTTTTAAATAGAAATAGCATTTATTATCAATGTTAGAGCAAGGAAAATACTTTATCAGTATATATACAAAGTTAAAGTATTTTAAAAGAGAAGCATTAAATTATTTACATCAGTGAAAATAAAATAATTATGCAAACGCTTACAGTGGACCATGGGAAAAGCTTAGTGGTTGGTTTTATCCAAGGTTGATAGATTCGGTTCAACTTAAATCAATTAATCCAGTTTTGTTCAGTGGAGAACTATAATTTCCTCTTGGTATGTGGAATGCGTAACACAAAACACTAAATATCACCTTTGACTCGGTCACTGCACTGAATGCTGTATCTCCAAGGTGATAACATGTTCGAGTTTAAAATTATTTTATAACAAAAAAGAAAAAGAAAAAAGAAAACACAAGTTCTAAATATTCAGTCTTAAAGTTTTTGCTTTGTAGAACTGCACATTATGGAAGCGAGCCCTTAACAGATGAACTTTTAAGTTTTAAAATCATTTTCTATCTTATTTATGCAATAGTTTCATATGACTGAAAACAGAGCTCTTAGAAATTATTAATTTTATTAACCTTAACCAACAATTACAGGGTCTTACTATTATAATTGCAAGTCTTTTATTTATAGTTTAAATCTTATTAAAAAAAAGAAAATGGAAGTATAAATCTTCCCCTTAAGAACTCCTTTAAAAGTCTAAGACTCCCTAAAAATACTGCAATTTAATAAAGATAAGGTGCTATAGGGAAAACTATATCGTTACTGGTGCACCTTATAAACTAGATTTTTATAAATGTCCACTAGGGCTCTACCAGAAACTGACACAAACTGCTGTAATATGCCGAGCACTGATCAAGTTGATCAGCCAATCAGAAAGTGACAACAAACACACTTAGCTAATAAAAAGCCAAGCAGACGACTTAATAAATTATAAGAAAAATAATTTAGTTTTTAATTAGTCAGAATAGAGCACATGACAAGAAATCTATGTTGGACAAATTATTACATACACTAGAGCAAGCCATAAATCCTCAAGATCAGTTGTGGACACGTGACATGGCCATTAAAAAAAATCTGAAGAGAGAATGTGGGGTGAACTCGGAACATATTGTAACTGATTGGAAGATCTAATCATTACCTACGCCCCCCCCCTCTATAAAAAAAAAAAAAAATGTTTCTACTTATTCACACAAAAAAAATAAAACAATATTTATTTATGAAAGAGACAGTATGGAATAAGAACCCCAGAAGCTAACAAACTCAAAGGGGACACTTTTCATTTGACACCAGCTGACTGCTAATGCATGCACCAGTTGTAAACAAACATAGACGACCTAAGTTGTTTGTTTTATTTGTTGATTTTAAATATTAAATATTTTAAGAAAAATGTAGGTGGGGATATATTTTTTTATGTCGAGTGCATTTTTTCAGAGGAGGGGGGTTTATAACAAAACTTTTAAACGAATGTTGAGATGCTGTCTATCAAGTAATTTTTCATTTTAAAATGAGTTTGCTTAAGATTATTCAATTTAGTTTTTTTTTTTTTCTTTTAGGTATTTAATAAAACATTAAATATTTATTTATTATTTTCTTTTCTTTTTTTTTTTTTATTCTTATGTACTTTTTGTATCCCTGTTTCTACTCTCGTTTTGTTCTTGCTCACACGCCCCTATCCTGAATTCATAGCAATAGGCTGCTATAAATGGACTTCTTTTTTTTTTTTTTTTTTTTTAAACCAAAATGGTCATTAACAATCTTTTTTTTTAATGTTTTAATAAATTTCAAACTGATATAAATTATTGTATAGTAAAAATAGTTAAATTAAAACAAAAACGTTTTTCTGATTTCAATTATTTAATCAAGTAAAAATTCCATCTTTTACTTGATTACTAAATTCAAAAAATAATCTAACAAATTTGAAAGTGCTCATGAACCCTTTGCATGGAATTTTTACTTGATTAAATAATTCGAAATAATAAAAAATGTGAACCATTTATATTATCATGCTATTTTTTCATAGTATTATTAATTTAAATTCAATTTCTATGATATTTTTCTTTATTAAATTGTTAGGTGAAAGTATAGAATAGTTAAACAATCTCATGTTCAGAATGGTTTCTTCAATAAGCATACACAACCGAGTTTTTTCTAATGATTTTTAATATAAAGGATAGATTTATTTAAGCAAAAATGGAGAGAATATATATATTTTTATGTTGGATGTGTTTTTTTTTCTTTTTTTGGGTGGGGTGGGGGTTCTTAAAAAAAAAAAAAAAAGAAAAGATTTTACTAAACGAACATAAAGATCAGGATTTTTAAATGAGAATTTTGTCTTTGGTGAGTGAGGATTGGTTGGTTGTTTTTGTTTTATGGCATATCAACACTTTTCAGGTTATTTAATGCCGAATCCAATGATCTTGAAGCAATTTTTTTTTTTTTTTTTTTTAGAATATTTGTTTTTTTTCAAGTCAGTTTCTATTTAACCCATAGTTGGGACCCTAACAGGTACTACCACTCCGGGTCAGAGTGGACCTGGGAGCAATGGCAATTAAAGGGTGGCTGCACACTCCCCAAAGCCCACAAACTGAGGCCTCACCATCGGATATAGTTTAAGGTCATACCCAGGACCGGTGAGTGAGGAAGAAATCCTGTAAAACCTGGGCAATTTTTATGCATCAAATATGAAATCTTTAGTTTAATTTACAAAACTTGATAAACAAATGAACCCTTGAAGAGATCAGTTTACAAACACTCTTTTTTTTCTGTAAGCAAAAGTATAAACAAACAAAATTTTAAATAATTAAATTAAAACAAAATTTTTTTGAAATATTTAAGCAAAATTCCATTTTTTACTTGAGTACTAAATTTATTAAAAAATATTCTAGCAAATTTAAAGGTACTCATTTATCTTTGCATAGAATTTTTATTTGATTAAATAACTCTAAGTGAAAAAAAATAATGTTAACATGCTGAAATAACATTTAGAAACCATTCTTAACATGGGGAGGTTGTTTTGTAACTATTCTGTACTGTCACTTAATTTCATAAGCAAAAGTAAATTTTTTTACTATATATTTTTCCTTTTTTTTCTTCTTGTAAACTAATCAAAACCGTTTAAATATTAAAAAATAATCACATTTACAAAACTTTAGTGAAGAATATTCATCAACATAATGAACAATTTGAAAATTGTACTCCTGATTTTTTTAAATTTTAAATAAACAATTTCGTCTTCATTTTTAAAATGAGTTAGCTGTTAGTTTAGTTTTTGTATTATTTACCAATTAATTAAAAATATGAAAAAAAAAAAAAAACTCAGGAAAAGGAATATTTTTTTAATATAAATATTTTCTTTTAATGGATTTAATCCTTAAAACAAAAATGTACAAATAAAACCAACATTGCTAATATGAAAATAGATATTTTTTTCCCTGTGTCGTGGGTAGTTTATATCCAATGACTTGCACAGCTATAAGGTGTTTTTTTTTTTTTAATCTTAGTTCCAATAAAACAATTGTATGAAAAAACTTAATTCATTAATTAAAAATTTTTTTTGAAAATTTATTAGTTTCTTTACAGATTTTAATTCCTTAAAAAATTTAAAGAATTAAGCATATTTAATGCTTAATTCTTAAAAATATATAATAAAATAAAAGGGTGGGTGGGGGGGTGATTGTTAGTAGGAAAATAAGGAGATTACTTGCTCCAAAGAATGAGGGTGTTTATATCACAGGATGTACACTATACAGATACAAGCATTTCTGTTTAGGTCCCATCAAACTAAGGAGTATCAAAATAACAGACTATTCTGCATAAAGAAGCAATCATTACATGCAGACAAGGCTAGGGCATGTATCAACTAAAACAATGAAGAATAAACACACAAAAAAAAGGTCACAAGGTTATTGATTTGTTGAAATAACAATACCATAAAGCCTCTAATAATAATTTAGTTAATTACAGATGCTATGATATAACAAATCTCCAATTTCAACAGTCACATGACATGGGTCAGTTATGCCCCTTGGCTGAAAAAACGGTCAGAGATAATTGGGAAGTAAATAGAATGGCATTTTATTGCCTAAGTTAAGCTAAACGGAAGCTGCAAAATGGTGGAAAGTAGTTCGTGGGTTCAGGGGTTAATACCATGCAAACAGTAAATTTGTCCCAAGTTTGACTATCAGATTCGTTGTCAGCGACCTCAATTACCTATAAAAAAATTAGAGTGGTCGGTGTTCTGTTGTAGCATATCTGGATATTTACCTTATTTTTTTTATTATTTATGGTGAATTATTTTTTCTTTTAATTGTATTAATTTTTAACACTTCATGGCAATATGCCTTGTTTGATGGGAAATAAAGTAGAAAAAAAAAATAGTTTTAGTTCCAAAACTAGTTTTCTTACACGTTCCTGGTGCATCAGAAAACACTTTGATCTGTTTATTTATAATGTATGATTATTCACAACTAATCTGCCTCCTACATAAACCATTTAAGTTCTTTTATATTTAAACCATGTTTAATTCGTTCTCATGAATTTTTATTTAAACCATGTTTTAGTTTTAAAAAAATAACAAATCTCATGAACATACACGTGAAAAGGTATGCCAGAAAAATGAAGTAGCCATCTTTATAAGCAAGTATATGCTAGCTATAAAAAAAACAAAAAAAACTATATGTTAACTTCATAAAGACGACTGTCTTTTCAGCAGTTTTCATTTCATTGTTTAACGTGTATGATGTAACTTACTATGACTTATTATTTCAGTACTTGTGTAGAAATAATTTTTACAAATCTAATGGGGAGGGTGTTTTATAACTATTCTGTGCTTTCACCTAACAATGTAATAAGCAAAATATACCACAACACTTGAATTTAACTTAAAAATACTATAAAAAAAATAACATTATGTACACATAAGCACCATTATTTCTTTAAAACATGGTTTTAGTAAATAAAAAGTTTAGGAGCAATATCTGAAACTCATTTCACTAAATAATTTACATGGCTGAAATAGGACGTTTATTTATTTGATGTAAATAAGCTTTATTGAAAAGAAAATGGAGATTATATCTTGGTTTTTCCATTTTGCTTGAGATCTTATTCCATGTTTTAAACCCCTTTGTGTGTGTGTGTGTGTGTATATATATATATATATATATATATATATATATATATATAACTGCTCAATACTCTAGAGCTTGGCAGTAATATAAAATATACACTTATCACAAGTTATTTTACATATACATATATATATATATATATATATATATATATATATATATATATTTCCATAGGAGTAACCATTTATCAAGACCCGGAGGCCACTGAAGGATAAGGGTTAATGAGTGTACAGCAATCAATGGGACAATATCGTAGTAATCGTTAGTAGTGGAAATTTGGTAAATTGGATTACTTAAGGGGAACGGCTCATCAAGAACTTGTTTACATTGGACTTTAAAACCACGATATTGTGGTCAGCTGGAAAGCAGGCAAACAGAAGAGAGTCCCACAGGCATGCGGTTTAAAGAAAGAAGCTTTGTTCATGGAATCTACATTTAGGTTTAGGCACAGATAAAGAGTGGGGGAAATTATTGATAGTGGTTTCAGATCGACAAGTGTTTTTTGTGAAAGTTTGACAAGAGGAGACCATAGATTGGAGCTCAGACGAGCACTTGCCATGAAAATAACAACAAAGCAGAGACAGGCTCGCAACGTCTCTTCTGTGGGAAAGAGGTTGCAGAGAAGAGAAAAGGGCATCCCCTACTAGGCTACAAAGTATTTTGAACTCTGTCAAGGCAGGATAAGGTGCTTCTAGCAGCTCCTGCCCAGATGTGGCATTGTGGCAACAGTCCTCCATTTCATTCCATCGAAGGAATTCGTCAGACTAGCAGTTAGCCTGGGGAGTTCTTTTAGTAGAAAGAAAACGTTTGTGTAGCTCACTTGCTATTAGTATGTATTTTGACACTATTTTATATATACACACAAATGCTTATATATTTGAGGAATATTATGATTTGTTTTTAAAATGAAAACAATTGTGTGAGAAAAAAAAAAAATTAACGTCCATTTTATTAGTCAAAAAAAAATATACTTTATCAGTTTATTTTAATATTAAGCTATGGTTTTCAGATTGAGGGAAATAAGAAATGAAATGTATTCTTTTAATTATATTTATAGAAATAATTTATAAAATTTGAGAAAAGATCGACTTTTATAAAAAAGAAAAACATAAGATAGCCATAAATGGAATCATGCTAGAAGTTAAAAGTCTGAAAATTTCGTAAAAATATTTTATTATCAACAGTCTGATTATTCCACAGATCTAGCTTGTTAGAACTTCAGACCATGATGTCATTTTTCAGTGCAAGGGCCTGAATCTATATTTACATTGGTTGTGGCAGAAGTTTTAAGTCACAACTGTATTAAGAGTATTACCCTCACTAAGGATTGAACCTTCAACCTCCAGAAGTGTGTAACTTACAACTAAATTCTACCAAGTACTTTATCTACTACACTAGTCTGGGTGTCCGGCATTGCCCGGGTGTTTGGAGGTGTGTGTGGAGCAAAAAAAAAAAAATGGTAGTAGGCAGGCCTTGAACCTGTGATGCAAAGAGGGAAAAAAAGTGAAAGAAAATCTGACGTCTTACCGCTACTCCATGACACGAATGGAAGTTTGGAACGTTAAAATTAGGCAAAGTCAATCCAACCGATATGATAACTTGCAAAAATGGCTCCCAAAAAATTGACCCCTCCTTGTAGAAAACTGCCCAGTTGAGGGTGAAGGAATTAATTTTTTTAGCCAATTTTTCCATATTTGTCGTTCAAGACGTTGCGCTTCAAAATGATATCAATCTCATGAAAATTTGTTGCCTTTGTCGAAAGTTTTAGGCAGACATACAAACATACATACATTTAAACAGATAGAGGAGATTTATATTATAGATGATGGTCTGCAAAACTCATCTTAAAAATTCAAAAACAAAATAAATAAAACAAAATATTAATTTTTGTTTGTTTTTAATTACCTGTCCCTCCCATCGTGGATTGGTAGTATTTGATTCAATTGGTGTTCGTACTGGCTTACTGTGATGAGGAAGCTGGACCAGAGAACGTCCTGGATGCACCACCATCTTAATGTAGGGATCCGGATTGAAAAATATTCCCTTCTTCAGATTGGTAGCTTCTACATCTATGGGAGAGAAACAAACCAAAAATATAAAAAATGTGGAATGATAGGAGATGAAGATATTTGGGTGGAGTTTGAGATGAATCACCTCAGTATCTATAAAATCTTTAAAATCTGCTAAATAGACAATTTTCAAAATAATTAAAAAGCAAATTCAGTTTTTAGTACCCCTCTCCCTCCAAGAAAAATTTTTCAATTAACATTCCTTTGATGAATATAAATTGAAAGATTTTATTTATTACAATAAAGTTGAGTTAATCAACTTTTGTTTCCCTTAAGGCTTTTTTTCTTTCCAATGTATTTTGATCATGCAAAATTCATTTTAAAATATTCCTTTTTTTATATACAAAGGAGTTACCACTTATCAAGGCCCAGAGGCCAGTTGATGATAAGGGTTAATAAACATACAGTGGTCAATGGGACAATGTCGTAGTAACTGTTAGTGGAAATTTGGTAAATTGGATTACATAAGGGGAACAGCTCATCAAGCACTTGTTTATGCTGGACTTGAAGACGACCATATTATAGTCAGCCGGAAAGCAGGCAAATGGAAGAGAGTTCCACAGATGTGCAGTTTTAAGAAACAAACTTTGTTCATAGAATCTATATTTTTTAAGATTGAGTTATGTTTAAAATAATTTTCCGTTTATGGCACAATGAAAATGAGCCGTTTTGGGGGGAAGCTACAACTTTCCACATTTAAAAGCCTTATACTCGACCTTCCTTGTACTCAAATGAAAACCAGTATAATATGAAATGCATTATTAAAAACCTGGTGACTTAAGAGCATGTTCTCAAATGTTTATTTGAAGGATGAAGATTGTCTGAAGACCATTGCACGCATCACCTTACAAAATAATATCTCACTCTTTGTCTTTTCATATGTATGCATGTCTCTCAATATATATATATCTTTTTCTATTGTGTTTTTTTGTAATCACAAGAGATTTGTTAATCAGGTGAAATCTGAACACTATTCAAGGTGGCCATAAAATGTTGGAACTGGGACTCCATTGGTCACAAAAAGTTTGAAGGTACAACACACCAAGGTCAGTCACATACCAACGCAACTCTCCGATTCTTATTATAATGCTTCTTTAAATGTTAAAATCAAAGAACATATTTTTATAAAAGCATGCGTCGTAAACTTATTTCATAAAGTATTCAATTCCAGCACCAAATGTCCCAGCCCGAATAATACTCAGGAGAGAATTAATGATGAAAAGCTCGCCACTAATGACATTGAGAACTCTGAGAGAAGATCCATTAAGCAAATGTAGCAGATGACATATCGACCCCCTGATTTAAAGCGGATGTGCCTATTGTTTATCGTAGTTCACACTTGGGGAGCTGGTGTGCCACGCCCAGGATGTAATAGTTTCTCAAGAGATATCTGCATGCACAGACAAACCAAGTTACTCTCCCGTAAACGACTGTCATAATTTGCAATTAACCTAATAAAAATATCATTTATTAACTTCTATCTATTAGTTTTACCATCTCATTGTATGTTGTTTGACCCACAACCTGCTATTAATCTATACAGTATCTATCACTCTTGCTTCTTTCACTGTTTATTAACAATGGAAGATAATAAAAGGAAAAAAATATAAAGATTGAAATAGTGCATTATAAATAAAAGGAGTTTGGTTTGTATTTTCAAATATTTATTCATAATGTTTGGTTACATTGTTTTGTTTTATGATGCATCAACCTTTTTGCGTTATTTAATTTTGGATCCAATGATTTTTGAAAAATATTTTATGCTTCAAGATCTCCATATCTTTAAATATTTATTCATTTGGTTTGTTTTGTAGAAGAAAATTGTTGTTACTGTTTGCAAAGCGAAATACAAAACAATATCATCAATGTTTTGTGCATTTAAGTCAGAAAGCCAATATCTTCAGGCAGACGAATCTGGTAGCACTAGAAAATGAAATATCAGCACAAATATTTATACTATTTAATGTGTAGAGTAAGGAGAAAGAGGCTAATTTTGAATCTGTATTTTTTTAAAGTTTGCTAATTTTTCTGGCTTTGCAAACTTTGTTTCAAACAACTATTTACTATGTTGTTTTGGTGCTTTAAAAAAAACTTCCCATCTGTCTGAAAGCACCTTAGAAAATGTGACAATCTAACATACAAAGTTATCTTGTTTCAAAATCAGACCCAAATAGCATTTAAGCTGACAAAACCTTAACATCTACATAACAAATTTTCATTTGTGGTTGTTGCACCATGTTTTTGACAACATAATTTGCTACAATTTAAAAATTACTTGGTCTTATTCAGATGGCTACTAATGAGATATTTTTAAAATATCACCTAAAAAATAAAAATCATAACTTGTATTTCAGATTGAAGAATAAAATAGGTGTTGTCCATCTCATGTACAAAGAAAAATTAAAAACAAAAAGAACTTCATTGCATTCCATTCAATGTAGTCTAAGTATAACTAATTTAATTATAAAACACTAGACTTTTTAAACCATTAAAAATGGGCAAAAGTTATAGCCTGTTGATAAAGAATGAGTGCTTTGTGCCAAATTGATGGTTGAATATGGTTAAATTTGTACTCATTTTTGCATTAAATACCAACTTCTATTGATCCCTAACTGTGCATTGAATGAATAGCATAATATTTTGTTTGGTGCAGATTATCATAACAAAGGTCCATACAAAATTTTAGCCAGATTAGCCCAGTAGTTTCAGAAAAAAAGTTAGAGTAAATGCAGCATTGTGGTGATTAATCTATTAATCTCTAACTGCTTCAAAGGATACCATATTACTTAGTTCACTGCACCTTATAACAAAAGCCCATACAAAATTTCTGCCAGATTGGCTCAGTAGTTTGAGAAAAAGTGGAATGGACAAACAGACTAAGATAAATATAATAGATAAGCATATGAAAAAGGTCTTAAAACATATTTTCAATTTAATATTAAGAACTTAATTTTATGGGACATGTGTGACAATTTGACAATTCATCAAGCACACGCTGGAACTATCCGACCCGGCAGATCCAAAAAGACTTGGTGTGACATCATAGATATTGCCTGTGGACTGAATAATTTTGACCCCAAGAACAGAGACAACTGGAAATATGGTGTGAGATTAGTCAGGTGTGTAGCAAGCTAGTCAACTAGAAGGAGAACCATCAATACAAAAGATTCAGATTCTTTGGGCTACTGTTCTCATCCTAAGTGTTATTAGCACTAGGTTTCATTCATTGTAACCGCCGATATTTTTCAGGCATATCTTGTCGAACTCAGAAATCTGCATGGAAATTTGAATGCAACGGGTTCGGGTAGTGGATAAAGTACCTGTGTAAGATAATGACATCGTTAAAAGTTAAATTATTTATTATCAATCTATCTGCCTATCTATTTATCTATCTACCCAGTGATATTGTTAAAATAGTTTATATTGGGAGTTATTTATTGTCTCTATATAAATAAAATGAACTCACTTTTTCCCCCGTCTGATTTTGACATTAATAGGATTAAAAATCAAGATATTTCATGCAAATATGCACAAACGGCAGAACAATATCTGAGGTGTGTTATAGGCTTATTATTTCTCAAATTCCTCGATAATCTTAGATTTCTATACTTTTTCTGCTGAGAAGTCACGGCCAAAATCGGTTAAGATCAATGGAAGTGGTAAAATATTTTCTCTCTAATAAATTCCTCCTCCCCCTGCCACCACTTAACACCGTTTGGGGATCGTTCACAAGGAACAGTTGAGAAGAGAACACTGGTTTGGCTTCGTAGTTCTTTCATGTGAAGTTATTTAAAATCACTAAACTAAGCTGCAGAACTCTGTGCCGTAGTGGTTAGCGTGTTGGACAATTCACATTATATTTTCACGTTCGCGCCGACCTACCGTAGTCGTTTTTTTTTTTTTTTTTTTTTTTTTTCCTAAACAACTGGAATGGACTTTTCTTGGTGGCCGAACTGTTAACGTTGCAGATGTTTTTTTTTTGCTTTTTTTTCACACTTTATTTTCCTACTTTTACTCATGACTCCGGGTTTGATCCTTCCTACTTACCTACCATAACATTTTTTAAACCCCCCCCCCCCCGTCCCAGAAACAAACACTCGGGCAACGCCGGGTACCCCCGCTAGTTTATAGAATAAAGTGTAGCAATGGCTTTTAGCTGAGGATGTTCACATAAATTAGCTAGGTTAAATATTAACAAAATAACCTTGGGTAGGCATACGTGGAAAGGTTGCATGTCGATACGTGTGCTTTTTGAATGATAATGTAACGGAACTAAGGTAAAGAGGTCGGGAAGTTTAGTCAGTCAAAGAGTTTGAGTTTGATCACGGAAGTGAACAGACGTGCTTCAAGCCAGGAAGCGGGGCTATGAAGAACAAACATGTAGACATGAAATGCAGACTCTTTGTGAAGACCATTTGAGACAGCTAAAATAAATTTATATTTTAAAAATATAAAGTGTTGTTCTGTGGTTTCACAAAAGAAGGAAGAACAGAGGTCTCAATTGGTTATGGTGTTGGTCATTTCATGTTTCGTCACAAAGCTCAGTAGTGAAGATAGAAGAATGCTTGAAGAAAGAAAGGTATGAAGCATATATTATTCTTCTTATAAAAAATGATACCTTCATGTAGATATGAACTGTAATCTATACTCGTGTGATAACTGATATAATATGCTCTTTTTAGTTGTCGATATATCCTCTGACTAAACAACATACATACAAATCATACGTTTATAACAGGTGTGGTTATAAGAACAATATCTCTCACCCACTATACGACACCTGGTCAATTCAATTGTAATACACTTTTCTTAAGATGTAAGGTTCAATTCTCAGTGTGGTCAACACTCAGAATGAGGACTTCTACCTAGTCATGGCTGATGGAATAAGAGCATGCTACCTCTGTAGATTAAATAAAGGGTTCCATTTGAAATCCCCAAAGTTCGCAGAAAAATTCCAAATTCCAACAAGACTCACCTGAAAAAGATTGAAAGTTACATCAACCGAAACGTTGAGAAAATAACTCAAGATGAGAACAGTAGTCCGAATCATCCAAACAATACAGATTATCAATTCTCATCTCAAAAATTCAGAAACATAATGCAAAGGATGTCTCAATCTCTGCATGATAATCAAAAAATAACCACTAGCCAGCCAACACTGGCAACTAAACGCTGGCTCAAGAACTTTCCACCTGGAACATGCTGCCACAAGATTACTTCCTTGAAGACTACAACATAGTCATCTTCAAATAATGTCAAATATTTGTTATAAGCTTTTGTCAACTTTTATCCATTCATTATTTTCAATCCTCTCATTATTTATCATCATTTGACTTCAATCTATCCATGTCATTAAACCTTATTCTCAATTAGTGTAATTTATGAGTGGTAACTTATTAGTAAAAAAAAAAAATTAAAAACATTTTTTTAAATAACAAAAACAAATGAAACAAAGATATGAACAAACCTGACACGATAATTTTCAGGCGCTGCTGCATCTCGTTTGATAAGTTGCCATTTTTATCGCTCTACAAAGAAAATAAATAAATAAATTTTATTTAATTCAAAAACTTTCATTGCTGAGAATTATAGAATACTAGCGAGGGGTACCCGGCGTTGCCCGGGTGTTTGGAGGTGTGTATGGAAGCTCCGTGGGTGGGTGGGGGTGGGGGTTAAAAAAAAAAAAAGTAATTCTGAGGATCGAACCCGAACCGTTGAGGCAAAGTTGTAAATTAAAGTATGAAAAAAAAAACCTGCGATGTTAACCATTGCCCCACCGCGAGATGCTAACGGAAACACGTTTGAATTTATTTAATTACTTGGATTTGGCAGGTGCCCGTTTTAATGAGTTAATGAGGTCAAGTTTTACTGCGGGATAGTATTTACTGCTAAACGCCCCCCCCCAAGATGTTATAGGAAAAAGACTAACCCACATGCGGCGAGCGACAAATGTTGAATATTTATCTTCCCGAAATCGAGCAAATTAAATAGACAGGCGAGCTTCGTTGTTAACTCTGAGATATTACGATTTATATGTGATATAAAAAGTTTTAAAAAGTTGTGAAGTGACCGACCGCTTCTCTGAAAAAAGCTTTTTGTAGACATACAGAAAAAGCGAATACACATACATACATACACACATACATATATACATTTTCGCTTTTATATTTATAGAAGAATTAGATTCCAAACAGAATCAAATGGCGAAATAACAGCAGAAACAGGTTTCAAAAAAGAGCAAAACTTCATTACATACTTATACTTAAAGTGTTAAGAAAGAGAAGTAACGATCGATTTGTTTTATGGCATATACAAATTTTCGGGTTATTTAATGCAGCTCAATTTTTATTTTTGGTAAAGTTTTAGTTCTTGTCAAGATTTCTCCTTATATTAAAAACAAAAATAAAGAAAAATCTGTATGATTTACATGTCTGTGACGAAATGAAAATATCATATTCCAAAAATCGTTTTTTTTTTTATAACGAAAATCATTTTTAAGTGATTAATAAGAATGTGTAGCCATTACAACAGAAATATTGCAAGTTTAAACCGAGTTATCCCCTTTCTTTTTTTTTAAAGATTATTTTCAAAATGACGGACAAGACAGCCACTCTTCTGTTACTCATAAAATTTTATTTTCTTATTTTGAAATAAAACTGCTGGATCAATTTAGGTGATTTTTGAAATATGATTTTTATCATCACAAGTATGTATATCATACAGATTGTTCTTTATAAAACAAGAACCCGGTTTCTGTATTTAAGGTTCTTAATATTTTCAAATATTTAACAGATTCTATTTTGTATACAAATCACTTGTAGATTAATTTCTTTTGCATATGAACATTCTGTAAATAAAAGGTACGGACAAAATGAATACCCGATGCTCAAAATGTATAAACATTTTGACCCCTTCCTTTACTTAAAAATTCACCAAAAATCAGGAAATTAACCAATTTTAATAAATTTCAGTATTTATCAAACAATGATCGCAGAATACAATGAACTAATTATTTTTATTTAAATCTTAGTGGAAATGTATTATTTTGTTTAAACAAAAAATACTTTTACTAAAGTTATGGTTTTCAGTAGTAAATAGAAAATGCAAGAATTTACTTTTGCTTTTTTTTTTTTATATATATAAATAAAGCATCATAATTTG
The DNA here is from genome assembly GCF_053919585.1 of Euprymna scolopes. NCBI lineage: Eukaryota > Metazoa > Mollusca > Cephalopoda > Sepiida > Sepiolidae > Euprymna > Euprymna scolopes. Next base: position 69,613,774 of record NC_136506.1, read on the forward strand.
TAACAAAAAAATAAAATAATTTTTACAGGAACATTACGAAAAAAAACCCTAAAGTCCGTATTAATGAATTCGATATAACTCAAAGAAAAATTAATTTCTCGAACTACCGATATAACCATTGAATTAAGCATTGTTTATTTAATATTTTCACAGAAAAAAAATTATAATTGCAAAAAATATTTCTACTTTTTATTTTTAAATTACAGGTTTCACATAATTTTTATATGCAAGCTTTTAATAATTTCCTTGCTTGCAAGAATGTGAAACTTTCGGTGTAACATTTTTTATATAATATTGAACAATAATTAAAAAAAAAAATGAATTTAAAAACAGGAACATACAAAAATAATTAAATTAAAAAATGGAAAAATTTATACAAACGTTTCATGTCGGTAACTACAGATGCCCATTCTTGAAAAGAAAAGGAAACTTGTACGTTTTGCTCCCTCCACCTCTGCCTCCTACCTTTTCCCTCCAACTACCCAATGTCATTTTCAGATACGTTTCAAATTGTGTAAAGTCGACTTTAAATTTCACGTAAACATTCCGATTAATTAAAAATTTTTTTTTTTTTTTTTTTTTACATAGGCATCACCACATTATCAAGGCCAAGAGGCCACTCAAGGATAAGGGTTAAAGAGTGTACAGTAGAAATTGGACAATATAGTAATCATTAGTAATGAAAATTTGGTAAATTTGATAACTTATATGGAACGGCTCATCAAGAACTTATTTACTTTAGACTTGAACACAACCATATTGTAGTCAGCCGGAAAGCAGGAAAACGGAAGACAATTCCACAGGCGTGCAGTTCTAAGAAAGAAGCTTTGTTCATGGAATCTACGTTTAGGTTTAGGCACAGATAAAGAGTGGGGGGAATTATTGATAGTGTTTACAGCTAGACGAGTGTTTCTTGTGAAAGTTTGGCGAGGGGGGACCATAGATTGAAGCTCAGTCGAACACTTTCCATGAAAATAACGATACATCAGAGACAAACTCGCAACATCTCTTCTGTGAGATAGAGGTTGCAAGGAGGAGAAAAGGACATCTCCTACGAGGCTACGAAGTCTATTTTGAACTCTATCAAGGCAGGACAAGTCCTTTCTAGCAGCTCCTGCCCAGATGTGGCAACAGTATTCCATCCTTGGACGTACCTGGCTCTTTGTATTTTTTTTTAAGTGTTAATTTTTTCAATAATTATAAATTGTTTCCTTTCCACTTTGAATTCTGTATAGATATTGATAAATAATAGAGTTAACTTTTTTTTTCAATGAATTGTCAGTATAATTAATGAATTCAATTAACATTTATGCCGTTTAAAGTTTATGAAAGTTTAAATTCTATTAATATTTGTTTGAACTTTTATAATGAATAAATTGTCATTGTAACTTAGTGAATTAAATTCACTGAATTTAATTGAGTCAATTAAATTGACCCTCCAATTCTCCATAAGCCGGAACATTGTTATATAATGAAATTATGTCAATGTACTTCAGTATTTCTTTGAATTTTTCGCCATGACTTTTTTTTGACACAAAACTAATTTTGTTGCTACCATGGACATATTTTTGGATAATTATTACATTTTTTAGTAAAAGTTAAGTACATTTATTGTATTAATTCATTATTTAAAGACTTTAACTTAATACTTAACTTGGAAATAATTCCAGAAAACTTATATTTTTCTTGCCAGAAAAATGTAAACACGATATTTGTCATAATGAATTTTTATGTGAAATATACGGTTTTTCAGATTTGAGATAAAATTATTCCATGTATTTTTTATTTCACATGCTATTTTTTCTTTGAGAAATTAACTTTAAGCTGTAATCTTTTAAACATAATCAAAAAGTAATCGAAAATTAAAAAAATATTATGATTAACCGGCATTCAAAACCAGGTCCCCTACCTAATCATCAGAATTGCCCGTACCTAGTAAATAAACTGTCTGCAAGCAATAAAACGGATTTAGTTTGGTTCATTGGGTTTATATATACGGTGTCCCAAAACGATGTATACACACTTTAAATAATTTAAAACCAGATGTTTGTTTTTTCTTTGCAGATTAAACTCAGTGATCTTGATTACAGCCAGGCTAACCTTTGAAGAAAAAAAATTAATTCTAAAATGCTACTGAAAGCATGAAAACGCTGTTGAAGTGTAAAGACAGTTTAGGAGTGTGTATACATCTTTTTGGGACACCATATATATAAGATTTTGTTATCGACATTTTTTTAGTAATATTAACTTTGAAAAGCTGTTTTTAGTTTTTTTTCACGCTACCTTAGCGGTTTTTTAAGACCTATAAGCTCTTATTGTTATTCATACATACATATATATATATATATATATATATATATATATATATATATATATATATATATAAAATAGATCGCCCTATTGGACATATTTATTTATATTATTAAATATTTAAAAAAATGTTTTTTTATGTATACTTTTACGCACATTAAAAAAAAATATATATATATATATATATATATATATATATATATATATATATATATATATATATATATTACTTTGGAGTATAAGCCAACCGTGTTAAAAAGGAGACTAAGTTCCATCCAAACATCAAACAATTCCTTCATGGTGCCAACATTGTCTCTTTGTTGCATGGGAGTAAAACTGACACATTCTATCAAAATTAATCACCCTACTTTAGATATGAAAAAGCAGGTAATGATTAGCATTATCAAACCTCTATCAAATACTTCTAACATCTCTATATGATCTCGATGTATATCCCCATTAGGGGAGATGACGTTAGGCTTCAGCAGTTCTTGCAAGGAGGTATTGCCATCCTCCAGCATACACAACCTGATATTCCCAAATAGTCACCCATCTGGTACTGACCATTCTCAATATTGCTTAACTTCAGTATGAGCAATCCATAATAACATTTATAGTGTCTGATATATTATCGCTTCTGAAATACATAAATTCTGTGCCGGAGAAATTATCAGTAAATGAAACAGCATCCAAGTGTACAGGTTTTATAGATAGGTCTATGAGTACGGAGTCAAAAATGGTTATGGAATGATAACACCTCTGTCAGAACTATAAATATGTTGTATTTCTATTTATTTGTATTGTGTAATTTGAAAACAAGATTAAGATATATAATTTATTTCTTAACCCTATGTCCAAGTTTATTCTATTAACTTTTGGTGGATAATATATTAAAAAGATATATAATTATAAAGACATTCAGTATGTTTTACACAGCGATTCTGGTATTTGATTGCTATCACTGCTGGCTATAAATATAAACGCCCAATTCTTTGTTTCTGGTGCTACCAGATCGGGCTGTATAAAGATATTTGCTTGTTGACTTAAATGCACCAAGCATTGAGGTTTTTTTTTCTTTAATTTGCAGAACTCCATCTTCTGCAAAGTCAAAAACAGTTTTTCTCTACAAAACAACCAAACTAAACACCATGAATAAATATTTAAAGATATAAACAACTTGAAGTATAAAATTTTTTTCCCCAAATTACTAGATTCAGCATTAAATAACCTGAAAAGCATTGATATGTCGGAAAACAAAATATAATTTATTTCCTAACCTTATGTCAGATTGTATTATATTTAACTGTTGGTGTATGGTACACTAAAAATAGATATTACTCTAAATAACCAACAGTCTTCTTTGAAAATAGTATATTACACCAAAAGTCTCAGAAAAAAAAAAACAAAAAAACTATCAAAACTAAAAATGATTTTCATTATCTCTATATAAATAAAATGAACTCATTTTTTCCCCGTCTGATTTTGACATTAATAGGATTAAAAATCAAGATATTTCATGCAAATATAATATGCACAAACGGCAGAACAATATCTGAGGTGTGTTATAGGCTTATTATTTCTCAAATTCCTCGATAATCTTAGATTTCTATACTTTTTCTGCTGAGAAGTCACGGCCAAAATCGGTTAAGATCAATGGAAGTGGTAAAATATTTTCTCTCTAATAAATTCCTCCTCCCCCTGCCACCACTTAACACCGTTTGGGGATCGTTCACAAGGAACAGTTGAGAAGAGAACACCGGTTTGGCTTCGTAGTTCTTTCATGTGAAGTTATTTAAAATCACTAAACTAAGCTGCAGTGCTCTGTGGCGTAGTGGTTAGCGTGCTGGACAATTCACATTATATTTTCACGTTCGCGACGACCTACCGTAGTCGTTTTTTTTTTTTTTTTTTTTTTTTTTTTTTTTTTTTTTTTTTCCTAAACAACTGGAATGGACTTTTCTTGGTGGCCGAACTGTTAACGTTGCAGATGTTTTTTTTTGTTTTTTTTTTTCACACTTTATTTTCCTACTTTTACTCATGACTCCGGGTTTGATCCTTCCTACTTACCTACCATAACATTTTTTAAAACTCCCCCCCCCCCCCGTCCTGGAAACAAACACTCGGGCAACGCCGGGTACCCCCGCTAGTTTAAAATATTTCATAATATTCTTTGGTTTTTTCAAAATAAACTTATCGAATATGTTCCAAGATATGACAACTATATAGAATAAGAAAAAAAGAAAGGGAATAATTACCCTAACTGATGCGCGGGGGTTCCGTACAATAGCAGAAGGTGTACAAGCAATTTCTTCTCCAGAACTGCCTTGAAAATATTTGAAACAAATTCTGGTGATGGCTGAAACAGAATAAAAGAATTGGTTAACATCAAACATCAATTGGGGAAACATGAGTTGGAACAATTACATTGAAAGCATCGCCAGGGCCGCTGCAAAGAAGGTAGGCTCTCTCTACTATACTAGAAAATTACTAACACCTGTACCTCTATAAGGTACACCATTCGCCCATGTATGGAGTATTGCTGTCATATTTGGGTTGGTGCATCTGCTACTAGTCTTTTGCTCCTAGACAAGGTTCCAAAGAGAGTCGACGATCTGATAGGCCCTGAACTGGCATCTAAGCTTCAGCCTCTGTCCCATCGACGAAATGTTGCATCCCTCTGCCTGTTCTACAAGTATTTTAATGGAGAATGCTCTGATGAACTTCAAGCACTTGTGCCCCTACGACGTAAACATCCTCGACAAACCTAACAGAACCTAAATCTCACCCCCACACAGTAGAGATCCCTAGATGTAAAAGATCTTTCTATTCCAGTAGTTTCTTCCCCAGAACCGCTAGACTTTGGAATTCCATTCCGTGTCCCTGCTTCCCCAACTGTACTGACGTGCAGAAGTTCAAGTGTAATGTGAACAGACACCTTGCTGCCCAAATCCCTATATAGTACCCCAGTAGATGTTACCCCTGATAGTAGCCCCCTACACTAAAGGGGCAATGTGCCTTGTTTGGGGTGAAAATGCAATAAAAAAAATAAAAAATTAAAAAGTGTTTTATTTTGGTGTCTTCAAATAATTGTCTTTCAAGAATAGAAAATCTGAGAGATAATTTCAGTCACCTAGAAAAAAAAATGGACTTGTATGATTTCAAGATTTAGTAATTTCGATACAAATTTATCTTAAATGTGATCATAAAGATGGGAAAAGATAAGTCAATTTGTGTTTGCACTTACAATTTAGAAATAGATCATAACTTTGATTGAGATTGTCGGACTGACTTCCTCATCTTGGTTCTTATTGTCACAACGTTTCGGCCGTTTTGCCCTCCGGCCTTCGTCAGGTGTTTTGTATCGAACTGGGGAACCGTTTGTTAGGAGTCTCGAACTCAACCCTTTATTATTATTATGGGGGTACCATATTCGGACTCCAGCTAGGCTTTGGGACATAGTTGCTGATTCTCTGTTTTGAATGTTACTTTTTCACTGCCTTGGTTCAAGATTGAACTCAGCACCTTTGGGTAACTAAACTTTGATACAACGTCTAGGACCACTCGGCCATATATCACTAGGACAACCAAGATGAGGAAGTCAGTCCGACAATCTCAATCAATGAAAACACATCTCAAAAATACAGACAATTAAGATCATAACTTATTGAAAATCAAATAGGTCTTGCTAAAGAAAAACAATTGAACACAAATGCTAAATTTCTTCAAAAAATAAATTACTAAACAGAACTATTTGTTTTATTAAAGTCCAAACAGTCATTGAATGAAAAAAAATATCAAATCATAATGAATTAATAAAATGTTCTTTTTCAAAATCAATATGCAAATTAGCTAGCCTTGTAACTGATATTGCATATACATAAGCATTATATGAAACAAAAATGTGTCTATTGTGTAAATTTTAATTAACTCGAAATAAGGCATATTGACTTAACTGTTAATGAAAAAAAAAATGACTCAGACTTTCACATTTATTCATTTAGTAAATATACATTTGACATATTAGAGTTCTTTTTAACAAAGGGAGTCACTGCTTACTAAGAACCTCTATCCAGTCATAGCTGATGCAACGAGAGCATCCAACCCCATGGATTAAGTAAAGGATTCAGTTTGAAATTCTGTGCAGATTCCCAGCGATCGACAGAAAGATTCCCCTGTAGAAGGTCAGGTGTTACACTGCTCAAAACGTTGCGAAAATAATACTCAAAATAAGAACAGTAGTCGAAAGAATCCAAATAATATGAATACGGTTGTTGTGCAGTATGATAATTCTCACCGATGTGGCCTTGTTTTACTAAATAATCAGGTTGTCAATCGTCACAGAAATTACAACTACCTGTAGAGGGATTTTTTTTTTTTTAAAGCACAGTTATTATTTAGATCAATGGTCCCTACCCAGGGAGGAATTTCAAAAGACGTATTGGCACCATTAATTCAGGACCACAAAAAACACTTCATCCATCGCTACTGAAATGCTGAATTTTATCTCTGCTAGCTGTGCTGATGAACTCCTAGCACTTGTGCCCCCTTGACACATTCTTCCAACTAACCTGACAAGCAGTAAAATCACAACCCTTTACTGTTGAGGTCCATAGATGCCAGAAAACCTTCTACTTTAGTTTCTTGCCTCAGAATGCTAGACGTTGGAATTCTCTCCCTATTTCCTGCTTCCTTAACTGTACTAACCTGCTGAAGTTTAAATGTACTGTGAACAGACATCTTGCTGCTCAACTCTTCACAGTTCCCTGTTTTACATGATCCTAAATAGTAACTCTAATCGTTCCAAGTGCCAATATGCCTTGTTTGAAATGAAGTGTTAAAAAAAAAAGAAAAAAAAAGTTATGTTATTATTATTAGTATAAATGCACATTTTGAATTCAATATTTTTTGAAAGGGGAAAACATTCTAATACACAACAAAAAAGGTTGAAAACCACTTTTTTTTAGATAACCATGATTCAATATCAACATTAATAAAGGTTTTATCAGTCAACGAGGAACCCCTCCCTGGATTTTAGCCATCTAACTCTGTTCCGAGCTATCCACTGCCATGTGGGACCCATGTATTGTATCTGGTTGTCCTTCCATCTCGTTCTTGGCCTTCCTTCTGGCCTCTTTTGTTCATGAGGTGTCCATTTCATTGTTCTAATGGACCATCTGTTGTCATGTCTGGCTACGTGCCCTGCCCATCTGTGTTTGAATGTTTTGATGGCAGTATTGATGTCAATAACTCGTTTGTTGGCGGATCCAGATGTTTATTAACATGATTATTAACATGGTTTGCTCCATGAAATGTGATTCTTCGCCATGCATTGATGGTCATTTTCTATAGAGTGGCTAACTACAGACTATAGGTGCACAAAAGCGACTTAAGATGCACCCCCCAATAATGGGTGCATGCGAAGCAGTCAAGAACATCACAAAATGCATTCTGGGAAAAGTACTACTCTTCTACACAAATCTTAAAGTCAACTGAATCTTAAATACTGCATTAATTATGGGAAGCTATGTGGATGTCTGCTGTATCAGTGGTTATGAATTATCTCCCTTGAACGATTCAGATTTTAATTTAAACTTTTTAAAATATTTTTCACCTTGTGTTTCACCTTTGGCACTGAAACAAGGGATTTCTGTAAATAAGGAACCCAATTTATCGGAGGTATCCTAGGCGAGGAGCTGTGAATTTAAATTTCTTCATGTTAATACAGTTAGGGAAACGGGGTGCAGGGAGGGAATTCCAAAGGCTAGTTATTCAAGAGAAGATGTTAGAGTAGAAAATCCACCAGCATTTGTGGACCTTCACAAAGAATAGATGGAATTTAGCTGATTGTCAGGTTGGTTTTTGTATATTTACGCAAAGGAGACACTAGAGCGGCAAGCTTAACAGAGCATATTCCAGTGCAGTACTTGTAAAACAAGCACAGGAATACAACATTGCAGTGATGGGACAGGGGCTGGAGCTTGGTGAACAGTGAGGGACCTATTAGATTACAGACTCTTTTTCCACCCTGTCTAAGTGAGATTAGCGGTTGGTGCACCACCTCAGACATGATAATTCACACATAGTGAATGATGACCATGTAGAGATATAGGATACTGACATGTGTGAAAAGTTTTCTAGCACAGTAGAGGGAGCCCATTTTCTTTGCAGCAGCCTTGGCAATGTCTTCTATGTATTTGTTCCAATTAATGTTATCTATGAATAATAAACCGAGGAGTTTGAATGTTGTACTCTTAAGTAGAGCACTATTTGTCATAGTGATCTGTGGTTGAAAAGTTTTCTTATAATTGTTCAAGGAAAGGGGCTTTTTCTTAGCAGCATTAATGAATATAAGCTAAAAACAATATTATCGATCAACTACATAGAATTTCAAAGTTTAAGCTTTATTTAATCCTTTAGAAATTGTTCTCATTCAATTAGCAACTTAACTTGTGTAATTTTTATTATATTCATCGATCCAAGTCATAATTGACAAAGTTTTAAGTGACAGTCTTCTGGAGGTTGAAGGTTCAATCCTCACTTCTAGCGATACTAAAAATATAATAATAATTTTGTAAGACTGGTCATAGCTGATAGAATAAGAACAATCAACCCCCATGATTAAATAAAAGATTGAGTTTGAAATTTTATATGGATTCCAGAGTTTGACAAGATGCACCACCGGAACAAGGTCGGAGATAACATCAGTTGAAACGTGAGAATAACATCCAAGATGAGAAAAGTAGTTGCTCTAATCCAAATAACAAGAAAAACAAGAGACACATCCACCAAGAACGTAAATGTTACGAGCCTAAAACTATACAAGTATGTTGCGTAAAACTCAGCTCTCTTTGCAGATCTAGCACAAGATAATCGATATATTCGTTTGCAGATGGATGTCTTTGATTGCAGAGTAAACACAGATTTATACGCATAACAAAAGAAACACAAAAGAAAGAAGTTCGGTAACAAATGCTCCAAAACAAAGAGATGGCAGAGGAACAACGTGTAGAAGGGGTGGGGTACACAGAGTAGTAGGTAGCCAGAGCAGAATTAAGTAGAAGTAAAGAAAGAAATGAAGAAGTAGATTAAACACGTGACAATAATTAAGAGCTGCTGCTGCTGCTTATTTTGTGAATGATAAGAAACATATTTTAACCATTAACTCTTTTACGTCGTCTGCGTAATAAACTTGTATCCATTCATTTTAAAACTGCACACATCTCCAAGGCAATGGCAGAAACCTGAGAAAACGACATCCAGTCCATATAATAGATGGTAACATATAATGCTACTAAGACTAAGCTTCTTTCCTTTAACAATTACAAAAAGCCTTCTCAACTACCGGTAGCCATGACTAATAACACTACCTGAAGAACTCGTCGTTCAAGCTCCTCAGCTTTAACATTCACAGGCAACACGAATTGGAAAAAATACAAAGAAGACATTGCCAAGGCTGCTTCAAAGAAAGTGGGCAGTCTCTACTGTGCTAGAAAACTTTTCACACATGTCCATAGCCTATATCTCTACACGGCCACAATTCTCCCATGCATGGAGTATTGTTGCCACATCTGGGCTGGTAAACCTACCCCTAGTCTCTTACTCTTAGACAGGGTACCAAAAAATAGTCTCTAATCTAAGATTCCACAATCAACCAAGCTCCAACCTCTGTCCCATCGCTGCAATGTTGCATCCTTTGTGATTGTTTTACAAGTACTTTAATGAAATTTACTCTAACCAATTTGTAGCACTTATTCCACCTCAACGTACATCATACCCTGACTAGCAGTGAAATCTCACCCCCTTCACTGTTGAGATCCCTAGATGCTGAAAAGCCTTCTACTCTAAAAGTTTCTTTTTAGAGACTTCTGGACTTTGGAATTCTCTCCCTGAACTAATATTCAGAAGTTTAAATATAATGTAAACATCTTGTTGCTCAACTCCCCACAAAGTCCCCTGTAGACATGATTGCAAATAGTAGCCTCTTACATCCAAATGGCAATATGCCTTTGTTGGGATGAAGAAAAGTTAAACATTTCAAAAAAAAAAAAGAAAGCAGATTGTCTTCTCAAGAAATAATTGGAAAAAAATGATCATCTGGTGTCATTGGTTGCCAACAATTTAGATTTTACATATTTAAAAATGAATTGTTTCCAAATCAAATAAGACATTATAAATAGAAATCTCTCGGATTCAAAGTGACATTTCTTTCATCTATATTATAATATATATGCCTAACCACTTCATGCCGTCATGTTATCTTTTACACATATAAAAAAAAAAAAATGAGATTGTGTTAATGTAAAAATTCCGACCTTTATGCATTTTAAAATGGATTGTTCCCAAATCAAATTATGTCAGCTCGTCAAGAAAAATAGTACAATTTTCAAAGATAAATTTTTAAAAGTGATCATTTTATGGATTCAAAGAATATTTAGAACATACTTATTTTTACAGTAAGAAGGCAGATATTTGTTTTCAAAAGAATTTCATTGCTGCAATTTTAAATAAAGAAATATTAATTTATCTAAAAAAATATTTAGCTGACAATGACAATTTTACAGCAGAGAAAACAGTTTTTTTCTTAGTAGAATTGATCCTGGCAGACAAATTCAAAAAGGAATATATATTTTTAACAGTAAATTATACAGATTGATAAAAAAAAAGGAATTTCCAAAGTCCTGGCAGTTTTAAATATTTAGCTGACAAGTATTTTACAGTAATAAGAAAAGACAGCAGATAAGACAGCTTGCAAGTTTTTACTGATAATATGAGACCTATGTCAGCTTGCATGTTTACTAACCACTTTTAAGATTTGAAAATTACAAGACACCTTCTCAACTACTGAAAGATATGACTCATAATACGCTACCTGAAGAACTCATCGTTCAAACTCTTCAGCTTAACATTCCATTCATAAGCAACATGAACTGGAAAAATACATAGACATTGCTAAGGCTGCTGCAAAGAGGTGGACTCTCTCTCTCTCTACTGTGCTATAAAATTACTCATGCCTAACAGTATCCTGTATCTCTACAAAGTCACAATTCGCCCATGCATGGAATATTGTTGTCACATCTGGGGTGGTGCATCTATCACTCGTTTCTAACTCTTAGACAAGACCCCCCCCCCAAAAAAAAACAAAAACAAAAAAAAAAACCGTCTCCAACCTAATAAGTTCTGCACTATCAAGCAATTTCAAGTCCCATCACCACAATATACAAATATTTTAATGGAATGTGTTCTGGCGAACTCTTAACACTTGTGCCTCCATTACATAAAGTTTCTTCTCTTGAACTTCTAGACTTTGGAATTCCCTTCCAATTTCCTGCTTCCAACTGTACGGACATGCAGAAGTTTAAATATAATTTAAACAGATATCTTGTTGTTCAACTGCTTACATAACCATGTCCCTCTAAGTATGGTCCCAAATAGTAGTCCGTAATCTTCAAGCGGCAATATGCCTGGTTTGGAGTGAAGAAGAGTAAACATTAAAACAAGTGAAGTATGCATGGTCCCCCATAAGTGCACAGTGAATGAGGCATAAAAAAACCTGACTAACTTCAGCATTTGCCGCTCCTCCTCCATTTAGCCCCAAAAGTCCCCAGGGGACTTCAAATCCTGGTGAAAATGAACAAACGGTGTAGTTAGGCCTTAACATATGTAAATTTGAGTTTTGCACCATGCAAAAAAAAAAAAAAAAAAAAAAAAAAATGACAAAGTTCCCTCCCATTTAGCCCTAAAAGTCCCCAAGGCCTTAACATATTTAAATTTGAGTTCAGCACCATGCAAAACTGTTAAATAAACATACACAGAAAATTTGGGACAAATATGGTAAAATAGTCCCAAAGATGGAGGGTTTTTATTAGTCCTAAAAGAGCTCCTGGGACACAACCAAGAGTTATCTCGAAGTCTAGACAAACAAAATTTCATAGAAATCAGTTAGTTACAACTTTCAAATCCCAGAAAAAAAAAAATCAGCACACACATACACATGGCTACAGAACAATACATACACACACACGGACAAAATAAAAAGAACACAAACATCCCAGGGGAAAAAAGAGCACACACACAAACATCCCAGAGAAATAAAAAAGAGCATATGCACAAACATCCCAGGGGGGAAAAAGAGCATGCACAAAATCATGCCAGGGAAAAAAGAGCACACACACACACACACAAATATCCCAGGATAAAAAAAAGACCACACACACAAGCCCCAGGATAAAAAAAGACCACACACACAAACCCCAGGATAAAAAAAGACCACACACACAAACCCCAGGATAAAAAAAGACCACACACACAAACCCCAGGATAAAAATGACCACACACACAAACCCCAGGATAAAAAAAGACCACACACACAAACCCCAGGATAAAAAAAGACCACACACACAAACCCCAGGATAAAAAAAGAGCACACACATAAATCCATGAAAAAAAAAAAAAAAAAAAAAAAAGAGCACACACAAATCCCATGTAAAAAAAACCAACAAAAAAACAAACACACACACATCCCAGGAAAAAAAAAAAGAATGCGCGCACGCGCACACACACACACAAATCACATAATTAAAAAGAACATACATACAAATCTCAAGGAAAATTGCACACACAGAAATTCTAGGAAAACCTACGCGTACACAAAAGGCAGAGAGTATGCATCCATCTGCTACATATTTCCTCGACAGTAGCAGATACAGATGCTGATCAGATCCCAGGCAGATGTGCCAATCCATACATGAATAATCCTAGGTCCCCCCCCTACACACACACACACACCGTTATCTGTACTATGCAAATAACTGAATATATTTAGAGTTTAGGTAACAAGAGCAGAGAAAGTAAGAGAGAACCCCCCCCTCCCCCCAAAAAAGTACCCTGAGTGAAAAGAAGCTGTTGTAAAGTGCCCTGATTTTTGCTGTTAGGATAAGCAACAAATAAGGAGCAAGTAATGGGGGGGGGGGCGATCGAACAACAATCAAATGAGAAAAGATCAGTTTTCAATCTTATTGATCTTTTTACAGGAAAAAATCACAACGTCTACAGATTTCACATGGATTGAAAAACATCAACAATAAAATTGAATTTTTTTTATCATCATCCTATACAAATTTTTATCCACACTAACTTTCATTTGTTCATTCTTTTTGTTCGCTTCTCAATTGGTATGCAACACGCATTTACTTAAGAAAAACAGAATTTTACAGTTGCAAGGAAGTACTTGCAGTGAAATGGCTAATGAGGCAGGCTGACGACCCAGGTGTGTCAAGTTTAAATCCAGTTGGTTCTGTAGCGCCACTTTCACCTATTGATGTTGGCAACCTTCATGTGGCTCCCTTCTGTAAGTTTTTTTTTTTTTTATAAGGTAGTCACCACTTATCAAGGTCTGGAGGCCACTCAGGAATAAGGGTTATTGTGTGTACAGTAATCAATGGGATAATATGGTAGCAATCGTTTGTAATGGAGATTTGATAAAGTGCCTTACTTAAGGAGGCGGCTTATCAGGAATTTGTTTATGTTGGACTTGAAGACATCCAAGTTGTAGTCAGGTGGTAAACAGGCAAATGGAAGAGAGTTCCACAGGCGTGCACTTCTAAGAAAGAAGCTTTGTTCATGGAATCTACATTTTGGTTTAGGCACAGATAAGGAGTGGGGAAAATTATTAGCTAGACGGGTGTTTTTTGTGAAAGATTAACGAGGGGGGGGGACCAGAGATTAGAGCTCTGACGAGCACTTACCATGGAAATAACGATAAAACAAAAACAGGCTTGCAATGTCGCTTCTGTGGAAGAGGGGTTGCAGGGAAGAGAAAAAGGCATCCCCCACTAAGCTACAAAATCTATTTTGTACTCTGTCAAGGCAGGATAGGCTGTTTTTAGCAGCTCTTGCCCAGATGTGGCAGCAATACTCCATCCTTGAACGTACTTGGCTACCTCCAGAATCTGGGAAAGCAATGCCAACAACAAAATTAAGCCAGTCTAAATAACCGTACTATGCCAATTAATACAAATGTACATTTTACAGTGAAGGATGACTCAAATCTAAATTTTTTTCCCCTCTCTCCAAAACACTGCCCTAGTTTAATAATAATCTCTAAAAATCGTTTTTATTATTATGGATGAAACAAATAATCTATAATCTTATAGATCTATGATCTGTGTTTATCACTGTCACTTATTTTTTCATAATTAGATGAGCCTAGTGTTCAGGAGATGGATTGATTTGGTTTATGGCATACCAATAATCTATGGGTTATTTGATGCTAAATAAAGTCATATGGAAGATGTAGGATCATTATTTTATATTGTCTCTGAAAAAGAAGAACATTTTATAATTACATATTTATTTATTTTTTTTTTGGAAGGAAAATCCAACTTTTTTTATGAAGTCAAATATTTTGATTGGATTTGTGTCTTTAATCTTTTACGTTTTTAGAGCTACAGTATTTCCTTTGGCATTGTTGTAGATCCTGACAGTATAATATTCCTTACATTGGATACTCTTCACCCTTTCAATAGATATCTATAAGTAATATATGCACGTTTTGTTTGGAGACTGTCACCACTAGAAATCCACATGTATTTATGCTGCAAACCAAATCTTGAGTGTTTGAAGCAGGTGGTCACTCGATAGTTTCACATATTTTTAATGCCATATTTTTTTTGCATTTTTGTTGTTTGAAAATTCACTAGTTGAGTAGCAATCCAGAATTGTATTGTCTTTTTCTTCACATCTACAGATGATTAATTCAGTTCTGTAGCCAAAACAACTTTTGATTGTGTCATTCATGTTCTCAAGCGATTAGGAGTTATACAGTATATTCCATGTATTTCCGGGAGAGAAGAGAGGGCCCCAGAAGGACAAATTTCCATATCAATAGGAGAAAAGACATTATCTAGTCCTCTGGTCCTCATTTGTAGTCTGGCCTCTTTCTGAGGTGTTAGGGACTCAACATAAGTGAGAAAGCTTCTATTTGGCTGTTGATTAATGTCCATGTAAGAGATGTATGATCTCTACTCGGCTGACAACTTTCCGTCTTGCATGCATATATAACAAAGATCTGATTCCATGATGAAAATTACCTTGTGATACTATTAATGTTCTCCCCTCAAGTGTGAGGAAGTTTTAAAAATATAAGGGGGGGGTATACCAAAATAAAGAGGAAATAAATTTATCAGCAGAACAATGAAGAGAAAGTTACACAATGAGAGCTGAATATGATTGTTAATACAGGGGTGGGGGACAAAATATTTAACATATTTAGAGATAGTTTACGGGCAATTTTAGGTGTGATAATGATTTTGCAACAGTTGGGGACAGTCTTGTATTTGCAACAGTTAAGGACAGTTGCAAGTTTGAGACTGTTGAAGGCAAGTTGTGGTTTGAATCATATTAAGATGAGCTGACATCAATTGATGGACACGGCCTACACAGAACGTAGATGTGGACCTTAGCGCATAGAGGATCGATGATGTCACACACACGCGCACGCATCCAGAGTGCAACTAATATTTGCAGAACGTGTTTGTTTTTTTTCCTTGTTTTATTTTTTTATATACTTGTGAACCCATGCCCCCCCCCCGGTAGTTACTAATGTGAGAGATGCCGACACTGCCGAAGCAGAAATCCATGGGTCAGCAATTGTCGAGCGAGAGAGCACACATGATCTTGCAACCTAATATGTGCAGTGTAATACCCGCTATAAACCGCCATCACAACATTAGAGGGATAAAATGTCCGATTTAAAAAATATGAATGTAGGAAATAAATTTGAGTGGAACAAATCTGATATCTTTAAAAAGACGTCAAGGGATGGGGAAAGGGCTCAACTATGTAACCCAGATATCATCAGGTTTATTTGGATATAAATTAACTGAATAGCTAGGATTGTCCTGAAAGTTGATACGATACTATAGATGTATATCTAACTCGGTATTAAATCCTAGCAAAGAAATCTTACCTGGATGAGTTTTACCCCATGGATATTTTCTCAGATGGAGAAGTTGGTGAAGTGCTAGTTGAAGAATCAGATAATTTGTTTATTGCAGATTTAGAATACTAGCTGGAGTACAAGTCTACGTGGGAGGGTGAGAGTTTATAATTATTTTCTTTCTTATATAAACATGTAAATGTGATATAGTTTTTTAGGCTCCCCCCCCCCGATTCAAATTTTATAGCTGAAATACAGGTGTACGTGAAGAAAGAATCTTTCTTATATGAATATTTTTTTATGTTTTTTTTTATTATTCAATCTTCACCCCAAACAAGGCAAGTGCCACTTTGAAGTAGGGGGCTACTATTGGGGAGAATTTGCGGGGGAATTATGAAGGGAGATGAGTAGAAAGATGTTTGTTCACATTATACTTGAACTGCTGCATATCAGTACAGTTGGGAAAGCAGTATCCCGGAAGGGAGTTCCAAAGACTTTCAGTTCTGGGTAAGAAACTATTGGAGTAAAAGGCTTTCTTATACCTAGAGATCTCTACTGCAAAGGGGTGGGACTTAGCTGTTTGTCGGGTCCGCCGGGGTAGTCACATAGAGGAGGTACAAGTGCTTGCAGTTCGTCAGAGCAGTCACCATTAAAGTATTTGTAGAACAGGCAGAGGAATGCAACATTTTGTCAATGGGACAGAGGCTGAAGCCTAGATAACAGTTCAGAATCTATCAGGTTGGCAACTCTTCTTTTGAACCCTGTCCAAGAGTGAGAGACAAGCAGCAGATGCACAAGCCCAAATGTGACAGCAATACTCCATACATGGGCGAATAGTGGCCTTATAGAGGTACAGGATACTTTCAGGCATAAATAATTTTCTGGCACGGTAGAGAGAGCCCATCTTCTTTGCAGCAGCTTTGGCAATACTCTCAATGTATATATTCCAGTTCCCTATTTCTATAAAGGTGATATTAACCCATTAGGTCTGACTGGGACCCAAATAATTTCTTTTGGAAATTTAAAGTATATAATACTGGGTTTGTACAATTTATTTCAATGTCCATTTTCAAAGTTTTTCAACGCCTTCTCCAGACAAAAGCTCAAGTATTGCAAACAAAATTCGGAAACTGTTTTACAATCTACAGCGATTCCCATCTGTGCAAGCAAGTTTTGTTTTTTTAAGAGGGTGGAGGTCATCTTTATTTATGGCGGCTGCAACTATCTCCCCCCTCAAAAATAAATAAAAATAAAAATAAAATTCTAAGTGAGAGCAAAAACAGAGGAAGATTTCGCCCTTTCCTAAAAAAAAAAAGCAAGAAATACCCCCCCCCCCAAAAAAAAAAATTTCCTTGCGCAGACGGACTGTCCAATGGCGAATTCCCAATATTTCAATATTCAAAAAATATTTTAATGGCATTTGTATTAATACTTAGAAAATAATTTATTAGTATTTATTTCGGTTGTATTTTTAATATTTCGACACAAAGTTTTACCAGACATCAAAAATGCAATTTTCAAGGATTTTTCAAGGTAAAAGTCAAAATTCAAGAACTTTTCAAGTCTGTGCAAACCTTGGTAATAGTACTGCTTACTGCATAATTATTCTAAAGAAAGGATAAAATTCATCTATATTCAACTTCTCTGAAAGTTGTTGGAACTCTGAAAAATTCTTGTGAAATTTGCTAAAATTCCACTTGTTCAATGATGTATGAACTTAAATGAGTCTTGCTACCAAAATTATTGCCAAAAGTGCAATGTAACTTTTTTGTGAACTGCTTTGCTTCTTACCAAAATGTGTAAATTTTATCTTGAATGTATTGTCTTTTGATTTCTAGAATATATCACTTGTACCTTTATTTATAGCACAGTTAATATTTCACTTTCTAAATAAATTAACGTTTTCTTTCAATTTGTGCATTCTAACATATTTTAAGTTATTGCATGAAGTTTCAAGTAAAAACATTTAAGATACCCTAATGAGTTAAAAGATACTTTTTAAAATATTTTTTCTTTTTTGATATTCAATGACAATCAATGGAAAGAAAATTGTTTATTCAAGGTATAAACCAAAGAAAGTTTTTGTTTCAGAATTTTTGAGATGGGGGTTGATAATTTGTATTATTTGGACTATTATTCTCATCTTTACTTTCACAACATTTTGGTCAATATAACCTAATCTTCTTCAAATGTATCTTTTCAAATTTGGTAATCTTTGTTTCAGAATTTGTTTTTTAAAATGAGGATTGGTAATTTGTATGTTTATTATTGGAATTCTCATCTTGGCTGTTATTTTTATGTTTCAGCTGATGTAACACCTGACCATATATGGGTGAAGTGTTTTGAACTTGGCAACCTATATGGAATTTCAAACTAAATCCTTTGTTTGATTCATGGGAGTATATTGTTCTCATCAGCCATGACCGAGTAGAAGCGTTAGGTTTTATATTATACCTAGTTATGCTCACCTAGTAAGTAAGGATTGCACCATCAACATGACCGGAAATCTTAAAACCGATTGTTACTCAATGTCTTTATTTGCTGTGCTACATTGTCAACGGTGCAACAGATAAGTACAAATTAAATCACAGGTCAAAACTATATTATACTGTGACTTAATGTCAATTTCAGAGCAAAAGAAATCTCACGTTTTTGGATAAAAATTCAGAGCATAATTGAACAAAATCCAATCCTATAAAAACAATGAATTGTAATTTTTTAAATAGTTTACAGGTTTAAATACCGAGCTTCACTTTACTCTAAAAATTACTTATCATAAGAATCGATCTGAACTATATACAAGACATTTATATTTTTTTAAGCACTCCCTCTCCTTGGGTAGAGAACTGTCATAAATGTATTTCATCTGCTGCTTAATGGGCATTAATGCAAGGCTCGCTATTTGTTTGTAAATAAACAAGCAACTCAAGCACTGTAAAAGTGGTGGACGAGTGTCTATTTCAAATGGACATTTGAGGAGGTCGTTTGCAAACACCAATCCCATGGGCAGGAGGTTAGAACTTCCGGCTATCAACTTCATGATTGTAGGTTCAATCCCTGGCTAGGGAAAGGTGCTGATCTAGCCACACTGATGAGCTGCAATACAGTGAAACAGTATTGTATGTAAATGACTATATATATATATATATATATATATATATATGATTGGAAAATTCCTTTGTTTATATAAGTAACAGATAGGCTACCACTTACTTCCTAGCATAGATTGACTAGCACTTCCTTTTACCGGCCTGTCTAGCTAAGGCGGTTTCCTTCTGCCTCAACACAGACTCAAGTTTTTTGGTGCTCATCCCTAGTCTAGTTTAGCTGCCCCAGCACGGCTGTTATGGCATAGTTTTTCTATCCCTTTAATATCTCTACATTCTTGGGCATCTCCAGTAAGAATTATCATCTTTCTAATTATAGAAAGAAATAATCCAAGCATTATTTTTTAGTATTATTTCTTATATAAACAAACTTGTTTACAATCTTATTATGTATGGAACCTCCATGTAATCTTTTGGAATTCAGCACATGTGTTGGTGGTAGGTTTACAGGTGCTTCTACAACTTCCTTCAAAGGATTATGGTGAAAAACTTTCTAACGGATTCTTTTTATAAATGAATTTGTAGCTTGAATCAAATCCATAATATAAGACTTATGATTTGGAATAGCGATGTTTTTTGGTGAGAATTTGATTTCCTCCCCTTCAAACATGTTCAAGGATTAAATATATCACACAGCTCAACGTATGGAGCAGATTATATATATTTATATACTCAGCATAATTTGTAATGTTTCTTTTCTATGAGTATCTTATGTTCAAATGTTTTCTATTCTGTAAGTTTACCAAGTCTACAACTGTGTTTAAGATCAGAGTAAATCCTCACCTTCATTCTGTATCTACATGTTTCTGAAGAAATGTCTTTTATTGCTTTCAGTTTTACCGTTCTCAATGGTCGATAAACCTGCATCTAAGACAAGCAATGTCTCAAAGTCTTGATTGTCAGAGTTTATACTGTCCAAGGGTTGTGTACATGCATCCCGGAAACAGTATTTGCTCTTCAAAAATTGGAGTAAGCTTATTGATACAATGCTAAAAAATCGCCCACTCAGAGTCGCATGTATGTGTATCTATTGAAAACAGAACTCGATAAACAAGATGACGCTTGAAGAGAAACCATATGCATACAAGTTTTTTTTTTTGTATACATATGGTTTAGTGAATACAGTACTTGGTAAAATTCGATTGTAAAGTTATACTTTTCTGGAGATTGAATATTCAAATCCTCAGTGTGGATGATAGTCAAAAATACAATTGAGAATTACTTAGGACTTCCATCCAGTCATGGCTGATGAAACCAGAGAATACTACCCCATATGTTAAATAAAGGGTTTTGGTCGAAATTCCACAGATTCATGTGTTCAACAAAATACACCTGAAGAAGGATGAAGGTTACATCGACTGAAAAATTGTACAAATAATATGAGCAATCAATCTTCATCTAAAAAATTCAGAAAAACAATTTTTCCTTTTTTTTTTTGTTAGCAGAAAGCTGCAACATAGGCTTTCTGGCAGTTAACTCATCCAGGTGTTTCGTTTGTCAGTGGTGGAAAATGCTTCTGCAAGAATCTTCGCATATGGCTTTGATGGAAAATTGTGTATCCCCTCCTCCCATCTTTAGTCTGATAATCAGATCAAACAATCTAGCGTTATTTTTAGATACGCTAAAATTCATTGGTATTTATGTAGAGTTGGTATTTTTATTTAAGAATTATTTTCATATTACTTGGATTCTCCATACTTGTGGCATAGTAGATAGAGTACTTGGGAAAAAATTCAGTTGTAACATTACACTTTTCTGGAGGTCGGAGGTTCAAGCCTTAGTGAAAGCGATGCTCAAAAATACAATTGTGAATTGCTTAGGATTTCTACCCAGTCATGGCTGATGGAATGAGAGCATGTTATCCTTGTAGATTTAAATAATGGATTCCTTTCAAAATTCTGTGATACATCTCAGGTTACATCAACTGAAACATTGTGGAAATAACATTCAAGATGAGAAGAGTAAAATCCAAATAATACGAATGAATTATTTCTGCTGGATATTTCTGTCAAATGACCTTGCTGGTTATGATAAAAGACCATTTGATGTAAATCACTTAAGCTCTGCATGTGTGTGCGTGTGTATGTGCATGTATGAGTTTGTGCATGTTTTTGTGTGTATGTGCATGCATGCGTTTGTGCATGTGTGTGTGCATGCATCTGTTTGTGGGTGGGTGTATGAGCATGTGCGTGCGTGCATGCATGCGTTTGTGCATGTGTGTGTGCATGCATCTGTTTGTGGGTGGGTGTATGAGCATGTGCGTGCTTGTGCATATGTGCGCGTTTGTGTTTGTGCGCATGTTTGTTCATATGTGAGAGTGTGTATTTGTTCATATGTGCATTTGTACATGTGTGTGTGTGTATTATACTGCCCCAGTGTAGAAAGAGGAATCCCAAACATTGTTCACCACTAGCTGTCTGGTTGTATCAGTCCCCAGTAATTTTCTCAGGCTGATCTCCTTTCACCCAACTTAGACTTCAATCTCTCTCGATGTGGGTGGGAAGTGAGCAGACCTCTGAGCCGCCAACTATCCCAAACTATCCCTAACTGTTGTAAACTGTCGCAAAACTCATTGCTACTGCTCAAACTTCCCGGAAGCTAAATATATTGATCTCCAATATTGTCCCAATCACTGGCACATATTGATTAACAATTCTACTTTAGTTTTTGTGTGCCTTGATGAATAATTTCCTATACTTTTGTTCTGTTGATAAACTTTTTTTTTTTTTTTGTTATATTTTTTCTTTTACTTAACAATTTGGAAATGTCAATAGGATCACAACTGCAATGAAAGTGACAAAGATACAATATTACCTCCAGGTGACTATAGCAAAATAATAATAATAATAATAACACTTGTGTGATGGAAGAATTACGTCTAGAGGTTACAAGCAAAACAAAGAGTTCACCTGCATAAAATTAAAAGAAATACACTAGTTTGCCAAATAATCAATATACAACTCATCATTGCGTGGCTTCAGCAAGTTGCCTAGGCAACATGCTCGAAAGTTACATATGCATCTTTAAATTGCCTAGGTGTCCAAAAACAACTCGTTTGATTTTGGATCTGATAGAATGACTAGTTAAAAAAAAAAGAATTTTTAATCCCTTCTGTTTGCATAAGGAGAACTGATATGAGAAGGATACAATGAATGCACAATTTTAGCTTTAAAGATAAATTTAGATTTGATGACCTCCAGAGAAATATTAAATCTGGACAGTAGAGGAAGTAACAGGACTTTGTTTACACTGAACGAATATTGGTTGTTTTGTTTTACGGTATATCAACCCTTTTCAGATTACTTAATGCCAAATCTAGTAGTTTGGGAAAAAAGGTTTTATTCATCAAGTTCTTTATATCTTCAAATATTTATTCATGGTGTTTGGTTTGATTGTTTTGTAAAAAAAGTTGTTAGTTTTGTTTTTGACTTTGCAGAACATAATTGAGTTTTGCAAAGGGAAAGGAAAACAATAACATCAATATTTGACGAATTTAAGTCAGGAAGCCAATATCTTTAGACAGCCTGATCTGGAAATACCAGATGTCTTTGCAGCTATTACTACTCTGAGCCAAAGTGGACCTGTGAACGATGGTAACTAAGGAGCAACTTCACATTTCCCACAGCCCCCCCCCCAAATGGGAGGCACGACACGGGCAGTTGTGATCGAAAATTTCCAATTGTCTATCTTGCACTCTTATTGACCAGGATTCACTACCATAAAGAAGGATCGTTCACATGCAAGATCAATTTGCGCTTCATTGTCAACTCCACCTTAATCCATGATAATCATGCCAAGATAATTGAAACTCAACAACTTCAACAACATCACCATTAAGAACGATGGCCGTTTTGTCTGTTGGGACAAAGCTGGCAGCAAGTATATTAGTCTTTGCGACTAATATTTTCATCCCAATTTGTGATATTACATGTTGGAGCTCATTAATAGCAGACCAGGTATCAGCAAATGTTTCAAGTAGTGCAATCTCATCTGCATAATCTAAGTTCTCCATGGTAAAGTTGCATCTAACAATGACACCAGGAAACTTAAGGCGTTCGAAATAATTCTGTCAATGGCGTAAGTGTTAGCGCAAGATAACCAGATCATTTTTTAAAGTTTTCCAAAACCTCACAGCACATGGACCATCTGCTTGCATAATTTTGCATAAGGTGTCGTGATTGACAAGAGTTGAATGCAGCAGTAAAATCAATGAAACAGATGACTGTCCTTTGCTGGAAGCACTAATGATGCGCAAGGATTCATGTTAGAGTGAAGATTTACACATGAAAACCACCTTGAAAACTTTGACCTTGTTTAGGAGTCCGGTTTTGATTAGAGTTTTACTTTTATTATTGTAAACCCGTGCACGTCTCCTTGGCAGCAACTAATGTGAGAAACGATGGCACAGCCAAAAATGAAGATGAAAAAGAAGACCATGGAAACAGCATGGGAATGGTTGAGCAAGGAGAAGCATGTAGTCCCACAAACTTGATGGTCTTGAGATGAAGATGTAGATTTGCCTGATACATGATTGAAACCAAATTCGCTACTGGTTTCTGAGCCCTGGAACACTCAACAATCAAAGATGACCATTAGCATACAAGAAAAAGTGGTTGATTTGGTTAGCTGTAATACCATCATTGTAGAACCAAGTAAGTCGATGTTGGTGAGGATATTGAAAATGTGTACTAGATATGATTATTTGCTTTTTACATCAAAGTTGACAAGTCTTTCATGAATCGTCCAAGAATAGGTCCGCTGTTGATATCACCTGCAAATATTAAGTCACTTGAGGGAACATGGTCAACAGTAGTAACTGCAAATTATTGTGTAGTCTTTATCTTGATCATCAGCATTAATCTAACATTATCATCTCTCCTAATAGGGATATGCATGTAACTGGGGACCGCTTGTGAATTTCATACTTCGACGAAACTTCTCTTTGGAGGAAGCTGGTTAAATCTGTCATAGGGTTAGTGCCATAGTTTCATTTCATCAGCATTACAAATAGGAGCATAGACAGCAATGACGCTGACATTAAGAAGCGAACCTTTCAAATGAATACGAACAGGGGAGGGGGGGGGTCAGCAAAGAGCGATGTAGTAGTACAATCACTAAGAAGGAAGGAAAAGATCCTCCTCTTGCAAAACATCCATAACACTCGTCTGACTACAACCACTGTCAACAATTTCTTCTGCTCTCTGTGCTGAAAATTAAATGCAAATTCCATGAACAAAGTTGCCCACCTGTGGAACTATACAGTGGGGCTGCTTTCCAGCTGACAACAGCATGGTCAGTTTCAAGTCCAAGTTGAGCCATCCTCTTAAATAATCAAATTCTAACCTATTTCCACAACTACCAATCATTACAGTATTATCTCATCAACAATCTGACACTTACTAATCTTTATCCTAGAGTGGCCTTCAGCTTTAGATAAGTGGTAACTCCTTTAAAAAAAAAAAAAATTTTTTTTTAAATAATCTATGAAAGCCAAAGTTGACAGTTGAACCCCTGTGGTAGAGATGATATGTAGAGTCATTCAAACAACACCTCGGAGAAAATAAAGGAAAAAAGAAAAGAAAAGAAAAAAAAGAAAAGAAAAAAAAGAAAAGGAAAAAAAGAAAAGGAAAAAAGAAAAGGAAAAAAGAAAAGGAAAAAAAGAAAAGGAAAAAAGAAAAGGAAAAAAAGAAAAGGAAAAAAGAAAAGGAAAAAAAGAAAAGGAAAAAAGAAAAGGAAAAAAAGGAAAAAAGAAAAAAAGAAAAAAAAGGAAAAAAGAAAAAAAGGAAAAAAGAAAAAAAGAAAAAAGGAAAAAAGAAAAAAAGAAAAAAGGAAAAAAGAAAAAAAAGAAAAAAGAAAAAAAAGAAAAAAGAAAAAAAAGAAAAAAAGGAAAAAAGAAAAAAAGGAAAAAAGAAAAAAAAGAAAAAAAGGAAAAAAGAAAAAAAGGAAAAAAAAGGAAAAAAGAAAAAAAGGAAAAAAGAAAAAAAGGAAAAAAGAAAAAAAGGAAAAAGGAAAAAAGAAAAAAGGAAAAAAAAAAGGAAGAAAAAAGGAAAAAAGAAAAAAGGAAAAAAGAAAAAAAAGAAAAAAAAAAGGAAAAAAGAAAAAAAAGAAAAAAAAAAGGAAAAAAGAAAAAAAAGAAAAAAAAAAGGAAAAAAGGAAAAAAGAAAAAAAAGGAAAAAAAAAGGAAAAAAGGAAAAAAGAAAAAAAAGGAAAAAAGAAAAAGGAAAAAAGAAAAAGGAAAAAAGAAAAAGGAAAAAGAAAAAAGGAAAAAAGAAAAAGGAAAAAAGAAAAAAAGAAAAAAGGAAAAAAGAAAAAAAGAAAAAAAGAAAAAAGGAAAAAAGAAAAAAGGAAAAAAGAAAAAAGGAAAAAAGAAAAAAGGAAAAAAGAAAAAAGGAAAAAAGGAAAAAAGAAAAAAGGAAAAAAGAAAAAAAAGGAAAAAAGAAAAAAAAGGAAAAAAGAAAAAAGGAAAAAAGAAAAAAAGGAAAATAGAAAAAAAGGAAAAAAGAAAAAAAGGAAAAAGGAAAAAAGAAAAAAGGAAAAAGAAAAAAAGGAAAAAAGAAAAAAGGAAAAAAGAAAAAAAAGAAAAAAAAAGGAAAAAAGGAAAAAAGAAAAAAAAGGAAAAAAAAAGGAAAAAAGGAAAAAAGAAAAAAAAGGAAAAAAGAAAAAAAAGGAAAAAAGAAAAAAAAGGAAAAAAGAAAAAAAAGGAAAAAAGAAAAAAAAGGAAAAAAGAAAAAGGAAAAAAGAACAAGGAAAAAGAAAAAAAGGAAAAAAGAAAAAGGAAAAAGAAAAAAAGGAAAAAAGAAAAAGGAAAAAGAAAAAAAGAAAAAAGAAAAAAGGAAAAAAGAAAAAAAGGAAAAAAGAAAAAAGGAAAAAAGAAAAAAGGAAAAAAGGAAAAAAGAAAAAAAAGGAAAAAAGAAAAAAAAGGAAAAAAGAAAAAAGGAAAAAAGAAAAAAAGGAAAATAGAAAAAAAGGAAAAAAGAAAAAGGAAAAAAGAAAAAGGAAAAAAGAAAAAGGAAAGGGAAAAACCGAAAGGGAAAAAAGGAAAGGGAAAAAAAGGAAAGGGAAAAAAGAAAAGGGAAAAAAGAAAAGGGAAAAAGAAAAGGGAAAAAAGAAAAGGGAAAAAAGAAAAGGGAAAAAAGAAAAGGGAAAAAAGAAAAGGGAAAAAAGAAAAGGGAAAAAAGAAAAAGGAAAAAAGAAAAAAGGGAAAAAAGAAAAAGGAAAGGGAAAAAAGAAAAAGGAAAGGGAAAAAAGAAAAAGGAAAGGGAAAAAAGAAAAAGGAAAGGGAAGGAAAGGGAAAAGAAAAAAGAAAAAGGAAAAAAAGAAAAAGGAAAAGAAAAGGAAAAAAGGGAAACGGAAAAAAGGGAAACGGAAAAAAGGGAAACGGAAAAAAGGGAAAGAAAAGGAAAAGCAAAAAAAAGAAAAGAAAAGGAAAAGAAAAAAGGAAAAGAAAAAAGGAAAAGAAAAAAGGAAAAGAAAAGGAAAAAAGGGGAACGGAAAAAAGGGGAACGGAAAAAATGAAAAATAAAAAAGGGAAAAGGAAAAAATGAAAAGGAAAAAAGGAAAAGGAAAAAATGAAAAGGAAAAAAGGAAAAGGAAAGAAGGAAAAGAAAAGAAAAAAGGGAAAAAGAAAAAAAGAGAAAAGGAAAAGAAAAAGAAAAGAAAAAGAAAAGGAAAAGAAAAGAAAAAGAAAAGGAAAAGAAAAGGAAAAGAAAAAAAGGAAAAGAAAAGGAAAAGAAAAAAGGAAAAGAAAAGGAAAAGAAAAAAGGAAAAGAAAAAAGGAAAAGAAAAAAGGAAAAGAAAAAAGGAAAAGAAAAAAGGAAAAGAAAAAAGGAAAAGCAAAAAGGAAAAGAAAAAAGGAAAAGCAAAAAGGAAAAGCAAAAAGGAAAAGCAAAAAAAGAAAGGAAAAGCAAAAAAAGAAAGGAAAAGCAAAAAAAGAAAGGAAAAGAAAAAAAAGAAAGGAAAAGCAAAAAAAAGAAAGGAAAAGCAAAAAAAGAAAGGAAAAGCAAAAAAGAAAGGAAAAGCAAAAAAGAAAGGAAAAGCAAAAAAGAAAGGAAAAGAAAAAAAGGAAAAGAAAAAAGGAAAAGAAAAGGAAAAGAAAAAAGGAAAAGAAAAGGAAAAGGAAAAGAAAAGGAAAAGGAAAAGAAAAGGAAAAGCAAAAAAAGAAAAGAAAAGGAAAAGAAAAAAGGAAAAGAAAAGGAAAAGGGGAAAAGGAAAAGAAAAGGAAAAGGGGAAAAGGAAAAGAAAAGGAAAAGGAAAAGAAAAAAGGAAAAGAAAAGGAAAAGAAAAAGGGAAAAGAAAAGGAAAAGCAAAAAAAGAAAAGAAAAGGAAAAGAAAAAAGGAAAAGAAAAGGAAAAAGGAAAAGAAACGGAAAAAAGGGGAACGGAAAAAAGGGGAACGGAAAAAATGAAAAATAAAAAAGGGAAAAGGAAAAAAGGGAAAAGGAAAAAATGAAAAGGAAAAAAGGAAAAGGAAAGGAAAAGGAAAGAAAAAAGGGAAAAAGAAAAAAAGAGAAAAGGAAAAGAAAAAGAAAAGAAAAAGAAAGGAAAAGGAAAAGAAAAGGAAAAGAAAAAAAGGAAAAGAAAAGGAAAAGGGGAAAAGGAAAAGAAAAGGAAAAGGGGAAAAGGAAAAGAAAAAAGGAAAAGAAAAAAGGAAAAGAAAAAAGGAAAAGAAAAAAGGAAAAGAAAAAAGGAAAAGAAAAAAGGAAAAGAAAAAAGGAAAAGAAAAAAGGAAAAGAAAAAAGGAAAAGAAAAAAAAGAAAGGAAAAGCAAAAAAAGAAAGGAAAAGCAAAAAAAGAAAGGAAAAGCAAAAAAAGAAAGGAAAAGCAAAAAAAGAAAGGAAAAGAAAAAAAAGAAAGGAAAAGCAAAAAAGAAAGGAAAAGAAAAAAGGAAAAGAAAAGGAAAAGAAAAAAGAAAAGGAAAAGAAAAAAAGGAAAAGAAAAGGAAAAGCAAAAAAAGAAAAGAAAAGGAAAAGAAAAAAGGAAAAGCAAAAAAAGAAAAGAAAAGGAAAAGAAAAAAGGAAAAGAAAAGGAAAAGAAAAAAGGAAAAGAAAAGGAAAAAGGAAAAGAAAAGGAAAAGAAAAAAGGAAAAGAAAATGAAAAGAAAAGGAAAAGAAAAGGAAAAGAAAAAAGGAAAAGGAAAAGAAAAAAAGGAAAAGAAAAGGAAAAGGGGAAAAGGAAAAGAAAAGGAAAAGGGGAAAAGGAAAAGAAAAAAGGAAAAGAAAAAAGGAAAAGAAAAAAGGAAAAGAAAAAAGGAAAAGAAAAGAAGAAAGGAAAAGCAAAAGAAGAAAGGAAAAGCAAAAAAAGAAAGGAAAAGCAAAAAAAGGAAAAGCAAAAAAAGAAAGGAAAAGCAAAAAAAGAAAGGAAAAGCAAAAAAGAAAGGAAAAGAAAAAAGGAAAAAAGGAAAAGAAAAAAGGAAAAGAAAAGGAAAAGAAAAAAGGAAAAGAAAAGGAAAAGCAAAAAAAGAAAAGAAAAGGAAAAGAAAAGGAAAAGAAAAGGAAAAAGGAAAAGAAAAGGAAAAGAAAAAAGGAAAAGAAAATGAAAAGAAAAAAAGGAAACGAAAAGGAAAGGAAACGAAAAGGAAACGAAAAGGAAAGGAAACGAAAAGGAAACGAAAAGGAAAGGAAACGAAAAGGAAAGGAAACGAAAAGGAAAGGAAACGAAAAGGAAACGAAAAGGAAACGAAACGAAAAGGAAAGGAAACGAAAAGGAAAAGGAAACGAAAAGGAAAAGGAAACGAAAAGAAAAAGTTAACGACACAAAGTGAAAATCTGAATGTATCAAGTTCGAAACCAGTTCATTCCACAGACAGTTTCTTCAAACCCACACCCGACCTTATACCCATCCACATAGAGAGAAAAAATAACTCTCAAACATATCCATAGTAACAAAAAACTCCATGGTTTATTAGTTGGACCACTGGATGTAGTCTTGTAGAGTGACTTTGATTTTACAATAGTCTTTATCAGGCCATGTTATACTTGAAGAGGGAGTACATCGTTAGCGCTTGGGTTTCTTCCTGCATTAAGGTTCAGATGTTCCAATAAGTAAAAAGATTACTCCTTACATTAAAAATGCTTATGTTTTGCTCTACACTTAATTAAGCTTTTTAAAACTAGAGTTAGTATGGGAGTAGAAGTAGATCGTGATGCACACAAGAAGTAGAAAAGAGAACAGAAAAAGATTTTTTAAAGACGGAAAAAGTGTTAAGTGGAAATACTTGAACACAAAAGATTAAGCTTCTGCCTTGAAACGGAAGGATAGAATTTTTTTCTGGCTTGAATTAAAGTTTAAGAGACAAAAAGTCAAGTATTATACAATATTTGTGCTACTAAATGAAAGAAGAAAAAAAATTTTTTTCTCGCAAGCCCCTGTCATATCAAAGTGTTTTTTCTCTTTATATCCAATTATTTGAACTTTGAAAACAATTGTATAATGAATATTGGTTGAGGAAAAAAAAAACATAGAAAAAAGGAACAAAAAGTGAAGAAGAAAGAGAATGAGATAGGAGAATAGAGAAAAACGTAAAAGACATGGAAAGACACGAAAGAAAAAAAAAAAAACGCAAAAGAAAATATAGACGTGAAAGAAAAAGAAAACCTCCTGGAAGGAAAACAAAAATGCTAAAAGTAATGTTTCTACAATTTTAAAATTTTATACTTATCAACATCCATGAATAAAATACATTTTATTTAAATAAATTACCTTTTTTTTTACTAATGAGTAACCACTTATCAAAGCTAAACACCACTTAAGGATAAAGGTTAATAAGATGGACAGATTGTTAGTTGAATGAAGAATATCATGAGAGGATTACAAATCATGAATGGAATGAACAAAATTTACTTATGAGTGCGGGTTATGACAAAAATTTGCTAAAATGAATTTTCTTACTCCTAAAACAATAAATTTCCTTTGACTGACTTTTACCTATGGATTAAGATTATGCACCCCATGATGTTGTGTCTAGTTTGGAAATCGCAAATATTTGAATTTTCAAATGGGAGGTTGTGACCGTATTAATTTTTACCCACTCTGTGACATATTCGGCATACAAAGAATGTTTTATACCAAATTTGTTGCAGTTCCTATCAATTGTTTTGGAGGCTGTTAGTTTTTAGTGCCCATGGATCACAATTGCATCAAGGAAACATTTTTTTAATGTCACCTTAAAAAAAAAGGTCTCTTCTGGTGGTAAAACAATGAGATAGTTATTTGAGAATACTTACTGTATATTCTTAAAAAAAGGACACCAAATTATGTTATTTTTATAAAAAGCTTAAATCTTCCAATTTGCCACCCTGCTAATGTTATATACATCTACTCGTATGCAACATAGCCCCCCCCCCCAAAAAAAAAAAAGAACTTACCAATTCATATTATTTGGACTACTATTCTCATCTTGAGTGTTATTTGTACAATATTTTGGTTGATGCAATCTCTGACCTTCAGATCTATCTTGTTGAACTCTGGAATCTTTCTGTTGAACTCGAAAATCAGCACAAAATTTTGAATAAAACTCTTTATTCAACCTACAGCCATTACTAGGTAGAAGTCCTAAGTTCAACAGAAAGATTCCAGAATTTGACAAGATACTCTTAAAGGTCGGAGGTTACAGTGATCGAAACATTGTGTGAATAGCACTCAAGGTGATGGTGGTAGTTTGAAGAATCCAAATATTATCAATAATCAATCCTCATCTCAAAAATTCAAAAATATAAGAACTTACCATCTGTAAAATAATGGCTGATGGCATCCAAGTCCCACATTATGTCTCCAGTATGGCCACCGGTGATGCCACGGATCTTGATATCCCAAAACTTAGATGAGTTGCTTTCATCTGAAAAGAAATTAAATTGAGAAAATAATGTACATGAATATGATGAAAATAAAAATGAACAGAAAACGATACAGTTAAAAAAAATGTACAAAAATCCATCACATGAATCTTACTTGAATACAATGAGTTTATTTTTGTGTAACGAGTCATCGCTTATCAAGGTGAAAAGCTACTACAACGTACAGTTCAATGACATTGATTAACTGTCAGGTAAATGAAAGTGAATATTATGAGAGGATTGAAAATTACAAATAGAATTAAGTTTGATTACTTATGAGGATGGTTTATGGCAATTATTTGTTACATATATGTTGTAGTCTGCAAGGAATCAGTCTTGTGGTAATCTACACCACAGCAGGGAAGTTCTTGGGGGGAGGGAAAACAAAAACTTTGTCTATAAAAATTCTGCCTGGTATTAGGCAGATAAAGAAAGGGTAGAAAAAAAATAAAACTTCTGTGAGAACAGATAAGATTGCAAAGTCAATTTTTTAGTTAATTATAGCACTCATCATGAACGTTTTCTGGTGGAGATAGTTCCATACAAACCAACAGAAATTATATGGCTTAACTTTGTATCAGAAGCTCTGTTTAGTGTCTTCTCTCAACAAAGCCAACATACATAAAAACGATATAATCAATGATTGCTGAATATCCATTGGCAGGTTGACATTTCTCATCACACTGGAAGTAAAGAGGATATTACCTTCAGGTGGTTATAGCAAGACAGATGACACTTGTTACATGAATAGTGGCAACATTCTATTCCAAGTTAAAATTTTTCTCCAAATAGATAAGCTTACTGATAACACCCTGTTCCAACCAACCACAAACATAATAAAAACAGAAAAAAAAATCTCTAAAATACTCAATTTTCATTGGTTTCCAGATCCATCTTCAACCAATCAGAAGCTACATAAGCAGGAACCCAAGAATACTAGAGAAGAACCACAGCTTGTGAAATGAACCCTTGTCAATTCATATTATTTGAATTATTCAGACTACTGTTTTCATCTTAAGTGTTTTTGTATGTTTCAATCAATGTAATCTATGACCTTCAGGTGTATCTCAAGATGAAGTATCAATGTTTGTAAATTTAGTGGTTGTTGTGTTTGTGGTGTATGGTGGACTCATTGGAGCAAGTTATGAGGGAGTTTAGAATTCATAAATAAACGGGGCCCCAAATCTGCAGTACAATTCGCACTTGCTGCAGGATTCAATTCCTCCCAAAATCCCTCCTTACTAAATGCCTTTGTTGGTTCAGCCACGCTCTTCGACGACGCCCAGGTGACTTAATCCATGAAGTCATTAATCCAGCTCCACCACCAGGCTGGAAGAAACATTGTGATGGTCAACTCAAAATCTGGCTTAGGACAATGAAGTAGGATGAGCTGATTCTGGGTTCTTACTTTTACAAAGTTTATCACTGGAACCGTGAATGGTTTGCACTCATAATAGGAGCAGCCTTGAATCGCTGTGCCTGGCCAGTCAGTATTTGGGACGTGGCAAACTTGTCGGAAAGAGCCAACCCAAGTGACTCAGGATGAATGCTGCAACCACGACCATAAATTATCAATCCTCATTACAACAATTAAGAAAAAAGACCGTTGTCATTCACACTATGACTACTACGACACCAGTGAACAAACCAAATTAATCTATGGCTTGGCAATGTAACTGTCTGTGAACCAACACACGTATGCAGTTTTAGTCACAAAGGAGACCAAAACAAAGAATAGGAAATAACTCCAACTTGCTTGTTCTTTGTATCAACAACATTTATTTCCTCATTGGTACAGCTGTGGCATCACCTATGTGATCCAGAACGTTCTCCATGTCTCTCACAAGATCTAATGTTATCGCGTCTCTCTCTTGATTGTTCTTTTTCTCTTTTTTTTTATAGTCCTTTTTTCCCCACCGGTAATGTTACTTTGTATGCATATGCGTCCACTCTAGGTTATACCAACAGAAAGAGGATCTGCTGTCATTGTTACCATGAATTACCAAGAAATATTCCATCACCACACTGCACATGAGAATAAACTATCATCAAATACCGAAAATGCTCACAATTATCAAAATAATGTATGGAGTGATTATTTCCTATCCACCAGGTCCTTAAGCTGCAGATTGAGTAAACAGCATTCAGATACAGGGGTCAGATGTGAATACCTTATAAGCAGTCCTGGACCAACCACCAGTGTATGAAAGGGTGTGTGAGAGATACGCTCTAGTCAGATATCTCCATGAAATGCACACAGATACTTTATGTACAGTTCAGACTTGATGGATGTTGGCTACCATAAAAGCCAACTGACTAACTTGATAGAGTGGAGGTTGTTGACTTTGGTTGGTGATGCACTTTGTATCGATCACAAAAAAACCATGGAGTAAGGAAGGGCATTCTCTGAACAACTTCTGCCCAAAAAATTTTCGGCTACTTGGACAGGGGCTTCTCACCAGTGTAAATGATGCCCCTTAAACCTGCATGTTATAATAAAAAGGATCCAATGAAGAGGGATAATTCACAAATACTATTATCACTGTGGCAAATGAATGAATGCCTTTGTCTTTGCTCTATCATTATTTTCATGGCAAGCGCTCATCTGAACTCCAATCTATGGTCCCTCCTTGCCAAACTTTCATGAAAAACACTCGTCTAGCTGAAACCATTATCAATAATTCCCCCCACTCTTTATCTGTAGTATGGCACGATTACATTGACACACCGGTTCTCACCAGATCACCAAAGTTAAGCAACATTGAGCCTGGCCAGTACCAGAAGGGTGACCATTTGGAAAGGCTAGGAGTTATAGGTATCTTCTGGGAAGGTTGGGCATGGGGCAGCACCCTCACCCCAAAAAAAGAACTCTTCACAACAAAAGCATCTACAAAGTTGTGGATGGCCTATGCCCCTCCGGGGGCTCAAAGCTATGGATGGACTATCTGTATCTAAACCTAAAGGTAGATTCCATGAACAAAGCTTCTTTCTTAGAATTGCACGCCTATGGAACTGTTCCATTTGCCTGCTTTCCAGCTAACTACAATATGTTTTCAAGTCCAATGTAAACAAGTTCTTGATAATCTGTCCCCCTTAAGTAACCCAATTTACCAAATTTTCACTGCTAACGATTACTATGATATTGTCCCATTAACCTTTATCTTCAAGTGGCCTCCGGACCTTGATAAGTGGTGACTCTTATAAAAAAAAAAATTAAAAAAAAAAAAACATAAAAAAAATATTCTGTTTCTGAATTTATGAGATAAGGATTGATTATTTGTATTCTTCAGACTACTGTAGAAATCCTGTGGCATAGTGGACAACATATACTTCCTCAGTGCGGGCGATACTCAAAATACATTTGTTAATTACTTAGGACTTCTACCAAGTTATGACTGATAGAACAAGAGCATGCCGTTCTCATGGATTAAATAAATTTGAAATTCTGTGCAGATTTCAGAGTTCAAGAAGATACACATGATGAAGGTCAGAGGTTACATCGACTGAAACGTTATGAAAATAATACTGAAGATGAGAACAGTATTGCGAAGAATACAAATACAAAAAATATTCCTTCACCGCTCAACTGATAAAAATCAAAATAAAACATACATCAAGTGCGCTTGAAAACCAAATCACAACGACACCAGTGAACAAACCAAATAATCTATGGCTTGGCAATGTAACTGTCTGTGAACCAACACACGTACACAGTTTTATGCAAATATTTTACTTGTTTGAAATTTATAACATGAATATATTTCGGAGCTATACTCCATCCTCAGTGTGTTGTTTTCTTTCTTTGTTTTTCCTTTTCTTCTTCCTTGCCATGTTGTAAAGTTCCAACATGTCAAAATACAACCACTCAGATACAATGCGCAACTCTTTACACACTTTTCTTTCTCCAACTTTACAACATGGCAAGGAAGGAGAAAAGGAAAAAAAAAAAAAAAAGAAAAAGAAAACAACATACTGAGGATGGAGTATAGCTCCAAAATATATTTATGTTATAAATTTCAAACAAGTAAAATATTTGCATAAAACTGCATACGTGTGTTGGTTCACAGACAGTTACATTGCCAAGCCATAGATTATTTGGTTTGTTCATTGGTGTCGTTGTGATTTGGTTTTCAAGCGCACTTGATGTAACAAACAAGTAAAATATTTGTTTATTTTCCTAATATTGCGTTGTGATTTTGCTTTTAAGTGCACTTGGTGCGTATTTTACTTTATTCAAATTAAATCAACGTTTCTATATGGAATTCATACCCTTGACGTTTGATAAAAATCAGTATTTTTTTAAAAATGTTAATTCATCAACAAGACACATTACCACTGAGATGTAAGAGACTACTGTAAATTATAATGGCCTACACATACGCACCCTAAATAGGAGGTTATGCAACAAGACATTTATTCAAATTACATTTAAAATGCTGCACATTGGTAGAGCCAAAGAAACAGAGCAGGAAAGGAATTCCAAAGGCTTACAGTTAATAATAAAAAAAACAAACTATTAGAGTAAAAGGCCTTTTCAAATCTAAAGACCTCTGGTGTGAAGGGGTGGGATTTGACTCCAAGGTATTTACGTTGTGAGGACAGCAGTGCAGAAAGTTCATTGGAGCACATTTCAGTGAAGCGCTTGTAGAAAAAAAACAAAAAACAGGGATGCAACAGGGGCTGGAGCTTTTTAGACCTTGTCTAAAAAGGAGATTAGTGGTTCATGACCGAATCCAGATGTGACAATGCTTCATGCATGGGCAGATAGTGGCACAGTAAGAGATATAGGATATTGACAGGGGTGAGAAATTTTCAGCATGGCAGAGGGATCCCACTTTCTTTGCAGACTTGGCAGTTCTAGGTATTTGTTTCAATTTATGTTACCTGCAAATATTAGATTGAGGAGTTTTGATATAGGACTCTTAGCCATAGTAATTGATGATTGAGAAGATTTCTTGCAATTGTTAAAGGGAAAGAGCTTTGTCTTAGTAGCATTTATGTCCTCGTTCCACTACAGACTAGAGGTCATTTTCCAACGATTCAGCAATTACTTTGGATATGTGTGCATTCATTTTGCCAAGATGTTGAGAATAGCATGGTATCATCAATAAATATAGCCATTTCAGACAATTATATCAGGGGCGTCAACTCAGCAAATAATGACTAGGTAACAATTATTATCAAAACCATCATTAGTCGACATTCACGAGTAAATCATGTTAAAAAAAAAAATGTGAAAAATTTATTAAAAAAGGAAAAAGTTTAACTTTTTGCAAACTAGTCACTCAGAGCCGTTCAACTGTAGGGGCTTAGTCGACATTCACCTGGTATCACAGTCATGATGTGAGCATAGGTAAATGTTTCCCAACCCGAACAAAAAATAAAAAGGTTGTCAGAAACAACATTAAGGTGGAGGCGATTTCGAAAGTTCAATAAATGACTTATTTAACAATAGAAATAAACAATTATCAAAAATTTACTTTTTTATAAAGAAATAAAAAGGTAAATTAAGACATTAAATAAGTAAGAATAAACATTAAAGGACGATAAGTATATAATTATATAATAAAAATAAATATAGAAATAAACCAATTTATTTAGATTTAAAAAATAACATTATTATTTTTAAAAAATATTTTTTAAAAAGTTAACTAAATAAATAGGAATAATTTGAGATGATTGAATATAAAAGGCTAAAAATTTAATCAAAGATTTAATTATTTTTAAAATAAGAATATTCTAAAGTGAAATAAAAATCAGTTAGCGATTGAAGCTGCAAAAGAAATGTTAAATTTTAAAGAGTTATCGAAGATAAAAAAAAATGAATATCAAAAGATAAACAAAACATGTTGTTCCCCTTGAAATTTGATGTAATTGTATTTTTGTTGAATTAATCATAACTTACTTTTCTTTATATTTTTTGATATATAAAATAACTCCTGAAATTGATTGTTATTAATTTCATGGTGCATGTTTAATTCATGATCGAAATATTTGCCTTGACTTTTATCTTCATTGAAAGAAATTTTACGAAAAAAATTAAATCGTCTTCGAAATTCCCTTTTGTATTTGCACTTTTTCGCTATACCAAATTTTTTCGCAACACAAAAATTTTCGATTATATAATGGTATATTTCAAAGCAACAATCCGAATCGTACTTGGTATCGGAATCATTAATCAACATTTTCCTGGAATCAGAATCGTAAAAAATTTAGGCATCGTCCCAACACTAGTGATAAGGTTTCTTTTTTTTTTTTTTAAATAATTTTATAATAGGATTCAGATACAAAGATAATTAAAAAAAATGTTAAAAAGTTAGATATGTGATTAAAAAAAATGCTACAAAATAGTCATCTGTACTAGTCACAAATAAAACATTGAATATTTAGTCACTAACTACAAGCCGCATTTGGATGTGGTAATGTAATATTTTAAATATGGATATTTCATATCAAATTTATAAATAGTGGCACACGTGCTGGGAATATTTTATTCTTGCACACATTTGGTCACTTTTAAAGAATGGATGAGAGTTTTGGGTTTGTAGATGTAGAACAGTTGAGGTAGCAGAGTCGGTTAACAAAAGAAGGCCAGGAAAACATGAGAGAAAAAGATAAGATTTGAGATAGGTCAGTTTAGAGGTCAATATCTAAAAGCTGTTAGCATGTAAAACATACATTATATCAAATGTGATTAAAAGAGGTCTAACATATACAAGCACCTTGAAAACAGTTCTAAAATCAAACACATGCAATGGTAAATGACCTAAACTCTGTAGTATAATGGAGCCAAAAATACTAACACAAAGCTCCTTTCCTTTAACAATTATAATAAACCTTCTCAACCACCACTGCCATGGCTGTATAGCACTATTTCCAAGATTTCAATGTCCAGACTAACATTTACAGGTGACACAAAGAGAAATAGATACTGCCAAGTCTACTGCAAAGGAGGTGGGCCCTTTCTACAGAATTGGCCCTGTAAAAATAGAAAATCTGCATGAATCAAAATATTAAAGTGTATTTTATGATACCCACCCCCCTCACTAGTAAATAAATTCCTACCTAATGTTCACTCATAATTCAGAATTCTCGAGTGATTTCTAGGTTTTGATAAGCGATAACTCCCTTTATATATATATAAGAACAAAGAATTAATAAAACATGTTAAAAACACTTTAAGAAGAGTTAAAAACATATTTAATTTTAAAAAAGGAAACAAATTAAGTGGATTGTCCTTAATCCACGGACTTTCGAAAGAAATACTTTCCTTCTCATCAGAGGGTAGGAATTAGCAAAATGCAGAATCGGATTTTGCTTGCAAAATATTTAATGAAACTACAAGTAAGCCATAAAGCTACTTTACTGGAAAATATTTCGATGTCATCCAATATATATGTGGGTAGCAAAAATATTTCGTACATGAAAGATCATTTGAAATTTGTTTATAAATATCAATGTGAATCAGATGACTTCTGGAACAAAGTTGTTTGGTCAGATGAAACAAAAACTGAGCTTTTTAGAAGAAACATGCACACCTGTGTATGAATGAAAAAGGGCAGATAATTTAAACCATAAAATACCATTTTGATTGTAAAATTTGGAGGTGGAAGTGTGATGATTTGGGGCTGCTTTTCTGCAAATGGAGTTGGAGGAATGGAAATCATAGAAGGGAAAATGAATGTAGCAAAATACACGAAGATTTTGTCAACGCATTTGTCCAAGAGTGCTGCAGATTTAGGATTGGGTCGTGACTATCTTCCAGCAAGACAATGATCCCAAGCACAAGGTTAAAATAACTATGAAATGGTTTAAGGATAATGGGATTAGTGTTCTATAGTGGCCTAGCCAGTCACCCGACCTAAATTCTCTTGAAAATCTGTGGAAAACTCTGAAGTTAATGGTGCATGCAAGAGATCCCAAGAATATCAAGGAATTGAAGAAAATTTGCGAAGAAGAATGGATGAAACTACCAGCAAGTGCTTTTAAGAAACTAATAGGTAGTTATGGACAGTGTTTGGAGGTTGTAAGGCAGAACAGAAGTAATGCAGCTAAATATTAGTAAATGCGTTAAAGACTTTAGCAATTTGATTTTTCCTTAAATATTTATCAAGTATATCTTCATTTCCGTTTTATTTTTAGATAGATAATGTTTGTTCAAAGATTGAGCGTTAATTTCATTCAAATCAACTTGATATTTCTTGAGAAATTTGAAAAACAAACAAAAAAAGAAACAATGTACCAAATAAATTGGCTATCTACTCTGTGTGTGTGTGTGTGTGTGTGTGTGTGTGTGTTATCACAAACTAGGATAGTAGAGTCAGAGCCAGGAGAAAACACACCGATTCCAGTGTCAGAATCTAACATTTTAAAATTTCAGAGTCGAAATCAGTCTGGTGGTATTTTTATGCTGCATGTTAACCCTTTTTAGGCTTATTTAATAATGAATCTAATGATTTGGGAGAAAATAGAAATACATAGAAGATTTGCCAAGTCTGCTGCAAAGGAGGTGGGCTCCTCCTACATGGCTAGAA
This sequence comes from Euprymna scolopes, assembly GCF_053919585.1. Lineage (NCBI taxonomy): Eukaryota > Metazoa > Mollusca > Cephalopoda > Sepiida > Sepiolidae > Euprymna > Euprymna scolopes. Next base: position 69,653,490 of record NC_136506.1, read on the forward strand.
AATTTCTCACACCTGCTAGTATCCTATATTTCTACAAAGTCACGATTTGTCTGTGTATGGAGCAGTGTTGCTACATATGATGTCTCTCCTACTTAAATAGAGTGGGGGGGGGAAGGTCCTACATTGTCTAACAACCCCTAGTTCCTGTCCCATCATCACAAACCATAACCCCATAAAGTCTAAAAAGGTCTAGTTCCTGTCCCATGGCTACAATATTGCATTCCTGTGCTTGTTTTACAAGTACTTCAATGGAATATGCACTGACAAACCGACTGTACTTGTACCCATCCTCCTCAATGTAAATGCTCTTGACCAACTAGCAGCAAAACCCCACCTCTTCACTATAGAGGTCTACAGATGTTGGAAAACTTCCTGTAATAGCTTATTTCTTCTGACCGCTTGCCTTTGGAATCTCTTCTCTGCTCCTCTGAATGTACCAACATGCAGAAATTTAAATGTAATGTGAACAATCATCTTTATGCACAACTACCACTGATCATTACCCTTTGGTAATATGCCTTGTTTGGGGGGTGAGAAGAAAAAAAATGAATTGACTCTAGAAAGATTCTGTCCACAAATACTAACACATAAATAGTAATATTAGAAAGTAAATTTTAGTTACAAATGCAGTTTGGTTGTTTTATTTTCCGACATAAATCTTTTTGAGGTTATTTAATGCAGAATCCACTAATTTTGGAAAAGTTTTCAAGTTTCAAGTTCTTTACATCCAAATACTTATGGTGTTTGGTCTAGTTTGGTTGTTTTGTACAATAAAATTATCTGTATTATTTGGATTCATCGGACTACTACTCTCATCTTGAGTGTTATTTTTCAAACATTTCAGTCGATGTAACCTCCGACCTTCTTCAGGTATATCTTATTGAACTCAGGAATGTTTCTGTCAAACTCAGGAATTTGAACAGAATATCGAATAGAACCCTTTATTTACTTCACAAAGGTAGCATGCTCTTGTTCCTTCAGCCATGACTGGATAGAGCTCCTAAGTAATTCACAATTGAAGAAACATTGTGAAAATCACACTTAAGATGAGAATAGTAGTCGATAAATCCAAATAACACGAATAACCAATCCTCATTTCAAAAATTCAGCAACAGTAAAATTATGTTTTTGTTTTTGACTTTTCAGAACATGGTTGAGTTTTGTAAAGAGAAATGAAAAAACAGGACGGTAATATAACATAAGGATCATGAATGAACGCATTAGTCCAAATAATTGAAAGGAATTAGAAAAAAAAAAAAAAAAAGACAAAAATAATAGTTATAATTAGTTTCAGTTGGTCACAGTAATAATAGAATTGTGGTTTCTTTTTTTATTGTGGAAAGTGAGAACATTCAATTGACAATGACCACAAAAACCACCAGTTGATACGTGCGACGGTAACCGGTGATTATAGATTGACAGCAAGTGGACAGAGTTGATTACGGAAATATTTCAGTTAAAAGAACGATTGGGGATATTCTCACAAGATTTTAATTAGGATGATACAAGTGCTCGACTGAGCTTCAATCTATGCCCCCCTCCTATTAAAACATACGCGGCAAACACTTGCCTAGCTCCAATCACTGTAAACAATTTCACTTATTCAGTACCTAAACTTCCATGACAAAAGCTTCTTTTCTAGAGCTGTCCATCTAGAACACAATATGATGGGTTGCTTCCCAGCTGACGACAACATGGTCGTCTACAAATCTAATGTAAACAAATTCTTGATGAACCGTCCTTATCTATATAAATAAAACAGTAGATGCAGGTGTGTGTGAAAATATTTAACTAATAAACTCATAAACCACTGGTCACATAACACTGAAATTAACAGGAAATAGTAACACCAAGCGTGGTTTATAACGAGTAAAATCTTTGTTTGGATGAATAACATGTACAGAAATATGTCGGCAAGTTGAAATGCAAAAATGTTCATTTCAACTTGCTGATATTTTTTTAATTACTTTTGTGCATACACAAATTCATTTATAGTTTGGAATGGTTTAATTTTAAATCTTACTCATCTATCTGTTGATAGCTCAAATGGTAAAGAACATGACTGGAGCGTTAAATGTTTTGGTTTCAGTTTTAGTTGATGGCACCCAAGTCATTTAAAAAAAATTTTTTTTTTAACTTTTGAAATCGGTACTTTATATTAGGTACAATATAATATTTAATAGAGAATTGGCTCTGTAAAAATATGAAATCTGCATGAATTAAAATATATTTAAGTGTATTTTACGACCGGGCAATGCCAAGCATCCCCACCCCACAATAAATAATAAATTCCTACCCAATTTCCATCGTGCTCACTAATCCTCGAATGACCTCTAGGTCTTGATAAGCGGTGACTCCCTTGTACGTATACAAAGGAGTCAAGACCTAGAGGTCATTATACATATGTACGAAGTGCTTTCAATAAGTTTCCAGACTTTTTTTTCGTATGGGCACTTTTATTCATAGTACAGACATGAAATTCTAGTTCCCGTCAAAGTAATCTCCTCTGGCTGCAATTCACTTGTTGTATCGTTCCAACAACTTCTAGAAGGTTCCATGGAAGTCCTCTTGTGTGAACGTGTCAATGACCCTCATCACAGCCTTTTTCATCTCACTTATCTCATAATGACATCCTAAGGTTTTCCTTGAGCTTAGGGAATAATCAAGTCACAGGATTGGTTGGTTGGTTGTTTTACGGCATATCAACCCTTTTCAGGTTATTTAATGCCGAATCCAAAGATTTTGAAGAAAAAATTTTTAATAGAATATATTTGTTGTTTTCAAATCAGTTTCTATTTAACCCATAGTTGGGACCCTAACAGGTACTACCAGTCCGGGTCAGAGTGGACCTGGGAGCAATGGTAATTAAAGGGTGGCTCCACACTCCCCAAAGCCCGCAAACTGGGGCCTCACCACTGGATATAGTTTAAGGTCATATACAGGACCAAAGTCATAGGAAGTAAGGTATGGACTATAGGGAGAGTGAACACCTGTCTTGATGCCCATCTTGGTCATGACATCTTTCTGATCTTCTCTGAACACCCTTGGGACAAACTTTGTACAAATCTTCCACATCTTCAATCTTCGCAAATAATTGTGTATTACAGTTCCCACACTGACATCAAACTGTGCACGACGGTGCTTATCTATGAAATTCTTTATTTGTCCAATCAACTCTGGTGTTCTGACTTCCTTACTCCTTCCACACTTCATCTCTCACAGACACCCTGTCTTCCTTGAATCTCTTATGCCAATCAAAAACTGATGCTCGATTCACGCAAGATAGCCCAAAAGTAATCTGAAGCATTCCATGTTTCTGTGGCATTTCCTCCAAGTTTAAAGCAGAATTTTATTGCATAGCATTCTTCTAAAGTGTCATCACGTCTAGATTGCATTTTTGAAATTTGCCAACTGTGGCAATCAGGCTTTAGTAGGGTGTATTCCAATTCCTGCTCTAGCTGTTCATTTGAACCTCAAATCATAAAAATTGGTCAGTTGTCTCATAAGATGTATAGCACTAACATACTAAATTTTTAAGAGTCTCCGACAAATGTAGATATCTGGAAACTTATTCAAGACACCTTGTGTGTGTGTATATATATATATATATATACACACACACACACACACGCACATTAAAATTTTATCACAAACTGAAGTCAGATTCAGGAGAAAACTCACTGATTCCATTGTCAACGTCTGACATTTCAAAATTTCAGGAGAATAAATCAGTCAGGTGGTTTTGTTATGTAGTATATATTATTTTCAGGCTTATTTAATGATGAATCCAATAATTTGGGGAAGCTTTTATGCTTTGAGTCTTTAATACCGTCACTGCACCCCGTTTTTAGCATGTATCACTTTTTGAAAACAAATTCTTTAGAGAAAGCATGACTATTTTCAGCTAATTTATGTAGTTTGCTCATACACGTGCCATAAACATGGAAATTAGATAGCAAAATAATAGAATATTTTTACTTTATTATCATTCATAAGAATAATATAAAAGTAAAGAGACTTATTTTTTTAGTTATGCAATTTTTTTGTTTTGACTGGACATAGAACATCTTACCAGATGCCAGACATTGACCATCAATCTCATACATTCTAACCAAGAGATTCTAATCATCCCTTTAAGTGCAAATGTTTGCATCTTTCTTGTACTTGGTTCACCAGGTATATTCGCTAGGTAGTTCACCGAGTATACGAGGAGCACCTTGGGCAATTAGCAATAAACTAACCTCTTCTCAAAAGGAAGACGGAAAAGCCTGGGAAGGTAGACCTCTTAGAACTGCGCAGGACCAGCAACATAAGGTAAAGCCAATTAAAAAATGGCTTAGATTCTGTTGGCTTGGGCACAGAGGGAAAAATCCCTGTTAGAGATGGAAATGAAATTTTTAAAATATACAATTAGTTTAAAAAAACCCAAAAAACAATCGATTCAAACCATCCAATTTGTGACCTAGAAAGAGTTTGAAGAAAACACTTTAGTTTTGATGAATTTAGGTAAAAATAGCAACGGTAAAAATGGCAGGGTAAAAATAGCAAAATGTGCATAAATAGGAAAAAATGACACTTGGATAACGGAAAATTAAGATGGTTGGAGAAAGGTACAGAGCTCCCTTTCCTATATTTTTAAATAGAGCCAATTTCCCCCTCTTCAATATTTTAAAATATATATACTGACACTGGAGGGGAGTACAAGCTTTCTTCGATAAAAAATAAACTATGTAAAAAAGTATTTTCAATAAAATCATTCTTATTATAAAGAAGTTTTTACTTAATTATTTGTAAAAAAATAAAAAATAAAAATAAAATAAACATTTCCAATTAAAAGATGGAGAGGGAGTAATCATCTAGCTCCTCTTTAAAACTATGAGTGGGAACCTAACCCCTCTTCTAAAAAAAACTTTGAAAAATCGACATCGAAAATGAAAAATGTATTTTAAAATACTGAGAATGGAAAGTTAATTTCTATCTAAAACGAAACGAGAAGGGGTCTAACCCCACCCCCACATAAATCTTAATAATTATAAAACTGTGGACTGTCCGGCTATCCTTGCTTGCTTAGATCTTGTAATAACTAATTTTATCAAGAATTTTACATAAGTTGTAGTTTCGGTTTCGATTCAAACTGATGGCACTGGAGTCTTTTTTTTTTTTTTTTTTTTAACTTTTGAAATCACTACTATATATTGGGTATAATATAAAATATATAATAATCGATAGAGAATAAACTATAATAATATATATATGAAGTATGCATAAATTCAAATAATATATTCAAGCATATTTTACCACAGGGCAAGGTAGGGTGCCCTTGCTATTATTAGGTACGTGCAAAATGAATGCCGATGCTCAAAATGTATGAACATTTTGACCCTTCCTTTTACTTAAATTCACAAAATATCAAGAAATTAACCAATTTTAATGAAATGTTCAGTATTTATCAAATAATGATCACGGAATATAATGAACTAATTATTTGTGCTTAAATCTTAGTGGAAATGTATTATTTTCACTAAGCAAAAATACTTTTATTAAAGTTATGGTTTTCAGAAGTAAAAAAAAAAAAAAAAAATGCATGAATTTATTTTTGCTTTTTTATGAAAATAAAGCATTGTAAATTGTAACAATTAAAAAAAAATTAATTTTTACATGAAAAAGCCCCTAAAAGTCCGTATTAATGAATTAGATATAACTGAAAAAAAAAAAAAAAAAAAAAAAAAAAAAAAAATTAATTTTTTATTTAATTTTTTGGACTATTATCCTCATATTCTAGATATTTTTTTTCACGTTTCGGCCAATTATTCCTCTGGCCTTCGTCAGGTTAAGCGCAATGGGATAGAGATGCGGAATATCTACGATTCCAGGTGAGCCTTGTCTAGAGGTAGCGGTTTCGATCCCATCCAAAGCCGGTCAGAGAATTAGTTAACCAAACCGTGGTGAGATGACAACAGCTATTGAAGGCAGCAATTGCTGTGGATGTAGTTGGAGGATTCGACATTCCTATCCCGTCGCGGTTAACCTAACAAAGACCAGAGGAATACTTGGCCGAAACGTTGTGAAAAACAACAACGAGAAGATGAGGATAATAGTCGAAATAATTAAATAAAAAATTCTACAAATTACTCATCTCCAAAATCATTCCAAACTAATTCAATAATAAAAATTAATTTCTCGAACTACCAATATTATTATTGAATTGAGCATTGTTTATTTAATATTTTCACACAAAAAAATAATTACAAAAAAAAAATTTTTTTTTTTTTTTAATTACAGGTTTCGCATAATTTTTTATATGTAAGATTCTAATATTTTCCTTGCATGAATGTGAAACTTTCAATGTAACAATTTTTATATAATCTTGAAAAATAAAACTTTTTTTTAAATTTAAAAGCAGGACCATAGAAAAATAAATTAAAAAATAGTAAAAATTAGACAAACGTTCACAATGGGAATGTACGGATGCACATCTGGGAGAAAAAAGAATAACCACACCCCCTATCTCCCTTTAACTACCTGAAGTAATTTTCAGACAGCCTTTCGACGTGGCTGGTTACCTTTAATGCATCCAAAACCAAACTCCTATCCTTACATCATCAACGCCCATCTGGCATCGATTGGGATGGATGGCTCTTGTCTGGGTGAGGCCCCGTGTTTTGACAAGCTTCTGGGTTTGACTTTTACTCCTGATCTGAAATGGAACACGTACATCAAGTCTGTTGCCAAGGTCGCTGGAAAAATGGTGGGATCCTTCTACCGCTCCAGAAGATATCTCACTACTGATGCAATTCTCTATCTATATAAAAGCCAAGTACGTCCAAGGATGGAATACTGTTGCCATATCTGGGCAGGAGCTGCTAAAAATAGCCCATCCTGCCTTGACAGAGTACAAAATAGACTTCGTGGCTTAGTGGGGGATGCCCTTTTCTTTTCCCTGCAACCTCTCTCCCACAGAAGAGACGTTGCAAGCCTATCCTTGTTTTATCGTTATTTCTATGGCAGGTGCTCGCCTGAACTCCAATCTCTGGTCCCCCCTCGCCAATCTTTCATAAAAAACACCCGTCTAGCTGAATCCACTGTGAAAAATTTTCCCCACTCTATATCTGTGCCTAAATCAAAACGTGGATTCCATGAACAAAGCTTCTTTCTTAGAACTGCACGCCTGTGGAACACTGTTCCATCTGCCTGCTTCCCAACTGACTACAACTTGGATGTCTTCAAGTCCAACGTCAACAAATTCCTAATGAACCGCCCCCTTAAGTAAACACTTCATCAAATCTCCACACTAACGTAATGTACTTGCAATAACCCTTATCCCTGAGTGGTTTCCGGGCCTTGATAAGTGGTGATCACTGTAAAAAAAAAAAAAAAAAAAATAAAATAATAATAATTTTGGGCTTCTGTATAATCCGTGTGACGAGAACTTTGTTTTTTTTTTCAGTTGAACGAAGCGGAATTTCACGCTTTTGGGAGCTAATTAAGCTATTTTTTTTTGTACAAACAAAGTGTGTGTGCTTTTAAAAAAAATTTTTTTTTATTTAATTCAATATTTTAGGACTTTACTAATTATCTTACATAATAGGCACAGAAAACTAATACGAGGGGCGTGCAATAAGTAATGCCCCTGATCCACTTCCAGTAGTCTGATCTAGCTGAAATTTTGCATGTGCAATGATTTATATCTCTACGGGTTATGTGGCAAATTACAGCTCTGAACTAATTGTGGTTTTTGTTTTACAGGTGTTTAAACTGAGTCAAGTGTGAAATGGAGCCTGTTGAATGTCGAGCAGTGACCCGGTTTTTGTATTTGAAAGGACGCACACCACAGGAGATTTTTGATGAAATGAAAGAAACTTATGGTAATAATGCTCCATCATATGACCTTGTAAAATGCTGGCATCGTGAATTCAAACATGGCCGGAAGTCTGTGGAAACAGCTCCTAGACCTGGTCGCCCCCCCTTCTGCCATTGACGAGGCATCTGTCTGTCAAGTTGAGGCTGCCATTTTGGAAGATCAGCGCATTACTATTCGCCAAATAGCCCAAGATGTTAAGATTAGTACAGGGTCTGTGAAAATTATCATCCATGACCATTTGCATATGCATAAGGTGTCTACTAGATGGATTCCCAGGTTGCTCACACCATTCCAGAAGCGAGAACGTGTCGAGTGCTCGAGGATAAATTTGGAGATGTGCCAAGATGAGTCAAAGTTTTTCAAAAGACTGATTACACAGGGATGAAACCTGGGTCCATCACTATGATTCAGAGACCAAAGCCCAGTCAATGCAGTGGAAGCACTTGGACTCACCACCCCCAAAGAAGGCAAGGGTGCAGCCTTCAGCTGGCAAGGTCATGCTCACAGTCTTCTGGGACCAGGACGGAGTAGTGATGACAGATTTCCTGGCAAAGGGTACCACAATTACAGGAGCCTATTATGCTTCACTTTTGAGGAAATTAAGGGAAGCTATCAAAATCAAGAGGCGGGGCAAGATCAGCGAAGGTACCCTCCTCCTTCAGGACAACGCTCCGGTCCACAACTCACATGTCGCCAGATCAGAAGCACGGGCGTGTGGTTATGAAATCCACCTGCATCCTCCCTACTCTCCTGACCTTGCACCCTCTGACTTCCACCTCTTCCCAGTCATGAAGTTGTTTTTGAAAGGAAAGCATTTCCCAGATGATGCAGCCTTGATTTCTGAAGTCACGTCGTGGTTGGAGGACCAACTTGGGGTGTTCTACAAAAACGGTCTCCAGAGCTGCATCAAACGATAGGAGAAATGCATAACTCTGGGTGGTTCCTTTGTAGAGAAAGACTAATAACTGTGCCAAGTTTCGTTGCTCTACTGCTATGGGAAGTGGGTCAGGGGCATTACTTATTGCACGCCCCTCGTATTTATCTTTCAAAAACTTTTTACAATGAATTTATTTAACTTCAAAATTTAGCTAAATTAGCACGTGAAAACATTTTTCATCGTTTTTTTTTTATTTATTTTTTTTTTTTAAGTGTACAAATATTTTTTTTTTTCCTTTTGAAAATGAACTTTTCTTTAATCTTTGAAATACAATCAAAAAGTAGTCGGAAACCTACAAAAAAAATTGATAAATCGCCTTTCAAAACTATGTTCCCTATCTTTATTCCACCATTTTTGTCTATAACCTAGCTAGTATTCGTTTTAAAATATTGAGGGGGTGGACTTACTTAGCCCTATTTAAAAGTAAGGGGAAAGAAGCTAGCCCCCCCCCCCCCTGAACAGTCCTAATTTTCCGTTATCCAAGTACCATTTTTCCCCCTATTTATACACTTACATTTGCATTTTTACCTATGCCGTTTTTAAAGCGCATCAGTTCCAATAGATCTGCTCCCTGATCTGCGCGTGCGCGCGCGCGCACGCACACACACACACACACACACACACACACACACCTTGGAACTTTATCAGAGAGCTATAAGTTACCATACTGGCACTAGCACACAGCTGATACCCCTTGGGTGAAGGGCTTTCTTTTGATTTAACACAACAGCTACATAACCACTAACTTGTAACTGACACCCCCACAATACACCGACACATTTAGGCCACCAGAATCGAGAGCAGACTTTTAGCCCGGGCTTAAAGCGCTTAAGTTTGGTAAACTACATGGAATAAAAACACGGAAATGATATATCTTCTCTCTTGTTAGAAGGAAGGTAAAACATATGGAAGGAAAAAAAAAAACGGACCAAAGAGTTATGAGGTGGGTGGGGGAAGCAAAAAAAAAAAAGAAAAAGAAAAAAAAAGATAATCTCGCATGAAGTGTCTCCGATGTAATAGAATAAATAAAATTATTCTTTTCACATCTGTTTTACAGATTTGTCAGGGTAACATTTGGTCAGCCTCGGAATTCAACTAATATATTCTGGTTCTCGTAAACCACTTACGAAAAAGAGATGGGGATGCGAGTCAGCATTATTACTTTTTTTTTTTTTTTTAAGATTCCAAAGTCAAAAGAGTGACATGGGCTTTTTTTTTTTTTTTATAAAAAAGTCAAACAATCGTTTACTTTTCTTAAAAGCATACGTTTCTTTAAAAAAATAATAAATAAATAAGATAGTCATTTTTGGTGCTTGTGCACTTGTGCCACCGCACTATTTTTAAACAGTTTTTGTTTTCATGTTAAATTCAAGCTTCACGATATTATTATTATTATTATTATTATTATTATTATTATTATTATTATTAATAATAATAATAATAAATTGTTAAATGGAAGCTCAGAATAGTTACAGAACACCCTCCCCCTTCCGATGTTAAGAATGGCTTTCAAAATAACATTATTTCAGTACGGTGGCAAAAGTGCACAAGTACCTCATTTTCTTATTTTTTAAACCAAATCAGATACGAGTTCTTTTATTTTTAAAAACAGAGTCAAACTTTTTCTTAAAACACATGCAGGTTCGTTCTTTAGACGTTTTTGTTTATTTATTTATTTTTTAGAGTCAGACATGAATTCCTTAAAAAAAAAAAAAAAAAAAAAAAAAGATGTAGGGTCGGAATGCCCGCCCGCCTTTTCTTTTTTAATGTAGTCGGATATTATTTCGAGATACAAATATTTTAAAATGGACTCCAATACCAGATTTTTTTTTTTTTATCCACTCCACTGCAAAAGTGATGAATAATAACTTTAAGGGTGATAATTTTGTCTGAAATCCTGAGTCAGTGAGTCGTTTTTGTTTTTCTCAAACTCAAGAATCAAATTCATATTCAACTGTTTTCTTTTCTTTTTTTTTTTTTTTTTTAATGAAAATCGCTCCAGACAAGACATGAAGCCATTTGATGTAAGGTATTGCTCCAACATTAATTCTCAAAAGGCTTGATATGCCATAAAACAAACAATTGGAACCAATCAAATTATTTCATTTTTCGTTATTTTGTTCTTAACAGAGATGGGACATTCAACCAGAGGCCAGACATCCACTCACTACATCAGACGTCCAACCGAGAGATCGTTTTAAGATTCTAACTGTCCCTTTAAGTGGAATTGTTTGTATCTAGTGCACTTGGTTCACCGGGTATATTTGCCAGGTAGTTTTTGATATTCTTTTTCATGAGTCCGGTTACTCTTATAATTAATGGAACAATGTAAATCTTCCTAAGATTCCAGTTTCTTTTCATGTCGTACATAAGACGTTGATATTTCGTTATCTTTTCCCTCTCAGCTGTTTAACCACGACTATCGTAATAGACTTCAGTTTCACTACAAATCAAATCGTGTTCCTTCCTTTTCTTTTTAAATGTAATTTATAAGTAAATAAAGAACGCAATCTAATCTTTAAAATCCATAATACAACGAAATGTTCAGTTACTTTTAACGCATAAAAAAAAAAAACTTTTCGCCCTTTCAAGTCTTTTTTTATTATTAATATTGGATGACTTTCAGTATAATTCATCGTGTTCTTTATCTTTTTTTATCTTTTTTTTTTTTTTAAATCCAATTTTGACGTTTTCTAACGCTTTTTGTAAAAAAGTCTGCCCCTTATCGACAGTCTAAGTATTCCACATGTCTAGCTTGCTAGGACCTCAGCGATGACGTCATTTTTCAGCTGATAGGCCATCTCTTACGACGGCCGTGGTTTAATCCAGTATTATTGGCGACACTGAGTTCTAAGGTTGCTTCTTTCTCCTTGTCTTATATCACTGAAGTTTAATAGCTCCGTTTTCTAGGTATGTAGCTGTAAGAATCGCATTGTTTGATGGCTAATGTTCTGGATGAGAAGAATTTTTGCATTGAATAGTTAATGGTTTTATTTTTGAACACGTCATGGCTTTCTTTTTTGTGATGCTCATCATAGTTCCAATTTACAATGTCTCCCCACGGGACAGAGTTAGACACCGGGGTCGTTTTTTAATATGGAGAAAAGGAACAAAAATAAAAATTATCTCAGTCGTGAAGGATTTCTCCTCCCACTGACAGAACAGGAAATGAAGTGCAGCATCTTAAGAACAGATACTACACTTTGATCTTGACCCGAAGATGCTCATCATAGTTGCTTGTCTACAAAGAACTTTATAAATCTTTATTTTGAATGTTTTCAGATGAGGATTCATAATTCTTAATACTTGGATTATTCAGACTATTACTCTCAACATATATTACTATACTATAGCTTCCTCTATCAACCAAGATAAGAATAGTAGTCCGAAGGAGGAGGTAATTCCTGGGAGTATAGTATCATAACAAACTACCAACTAATCCACTATACTATCAGCTGTGTAATTTCTTCAAGTTGAATACATTTTCCATAAACTAACAATAATTTTCCTTTTAAAATATCTAATTTACCTTCGCAATAGATTAAGGGTTCCAAGATGTACAAGCTACTGTATAATGTACCAACGTTGAGCCAATGGGTTACGGCTCGTCTATTAATTATTTAAAACTGGATATCTGCAATGAATTTCAGCATGGAAAGAAATTCTCAAGACGCATTCAATCTGAACTTCAAACTTCAACATGACAAGCAGGACAAATCCTCTTAAAAAGATCTGGAGATGGGTCTTGTCTTGAAAAAAAACAAAAAAACAAAAAAAAACAAAAACAAACCTGCCATTCAAGCCTATTTGAAAAACATTCTAATTTTAACATCTGTTTAATTAGCCAGAGAACCAAAAGAGTCAAAATCTGAAGTCGGTAATTTTTGCAGGAGTCCAGTGTCAAGTTGGTGTCAAATTTGTTTATTTTAAAACCAGCTCGAGAGTCCGGTGTCAGATTTTTTTTCTACAGTAGACTCCCCACTTCGTGAAGTCGAGAATAAGCATTTTTTGTGAGAGCCAGATTTTTTTTCCCCAACTAACTCCATATCTCTGCAAAGAGCATTTCAATTGGTTAACGGACAATAATTAAAGCTCCAGTTTAACTAATCTGTTAGGAATTTTACGTTGTCAAATTTTTTTTTTTTTCATAGTTTACAAATTAGAAGCTCAAAAAATTATGGAAAAAACAAAAAACAAAATCAGATTTGATATATGAAAGTTGTCGCAAAAGTAAAGCTTACTATTTAACTCAAAAAGTTGAACTACGAAGATGAGAGTGGCACCATTCAAACGAGTTATCACCATTTTGTCAGGAATTTAATGAATCATCTCTGCTTCTGACACACGTCCATGACAGGAGTTGCTTCCTTAGAGTCTAATACCATCAATACCTGCAAGAGATGAAACTTTCAGATGCAGAGTTTCGCCATCATAACAATGCAATTTGCAATACTCTCTGATCTATTTAGACAGAATCAAAAATAGGAGGCATTATTTTGGAATGCCCTGTGTGTGTGTGTGTGTATTCAAGCAGTAAGCTTTTATTTAGGAAAATGTTATTAAACAACCAATTGCTTTTGTTTGTTTTCTACGGGTTTTTTTTCTTTATTTTTCTATAGCTCATTTAGTATTTCAGTCAAATTGGTATATATTATTTAATAACATCAACCTGAACATATATCAAAAGCTCCACATCCATGGAAATATTTAAATCATTAGCTTTAATAAACTACAATCTTATTAGACTAATAAAACATGTCTATTTTTATTATCACACTATTTGTACCTACTCAGTGTTGTTGCTCCATAGTCATTACTTTCACATTTTTTTTTATGTTTTGCAAGTTACAATTCATTATTATACTATAGTTTGGCCATTAAGCTATTACTTGAACTAAGCAATTCTAAAACTAATTTTGAGGTGTTGTTGTTTTAGGGTCAATTGAGTTTTTCATGTAAAAAATCGTTTTTTTGTAAAATAAGTATTAAACTTTCAAATCAATTCAATTAACAGTTTATAAACCTGGGTTGTGTGCCAGATTTTTTTGTCTTGGAACGCTGAAAGCATACACAACCCAAATATTGTTTTTTAATTTCCGAGATGTGGATTGATTATTTGGATTATTTGAACTACTGTTCATATTGTGATCACCTACTAAGCAGACTTAGTATAGAATTTGAACACAACATGAAGCCATCAATTACAAATTAATATGTAGTAATCCTCAAAACCTCTAGCCTTCATGGCAAGGAGACAAAGGCTTGCTGTGGTTTCAAATGATCACAAGAAGAAACTTGATTCCAAACATTTCTCATGTTATAGCTCCCCTCTTTTGGAAATAGAGTAGAATTATGAATATCTCCAGTACCAAATAATCTTTATACACCGTGAAATTTACTTTATGCATGAAAACCAAAGAGGGGAGATATAACATGAGAAATATTTGGAATCAAGTCACCCGTTGCTGTTATTTCAGATTATTCGAAACCATAGCATCAAGGCTGGAGGCTTTGGGGAAATATATACACACACATCTATCCACACACACACACACACACACACCTATCCATATATGAATATAGTAATAATAAATAGTGACGTAAAGTGATAAGTAGTAAGAAGGTGCATCTAAAAACAAAAGTAGGTTTAAGGCTCTTAAAATTCATCATAGAATTGTCTGCATATAAAGTAATTGATAAAATGCAGTAGTAAGTTACACTCTTCCAGAGGTTGTAGACTACTCTGAATACAATAGAGAATTACTTAAGAGTTCTACCCAGTCGTGGCTGACGGAATGAGAGCATGTTATCTCTATGGATTAAATAAAATGTTCCATTCGAAATTCCATTTTTACTTTCCATTATTATTATTCTAATGGACCATTTTTCATACTTTTATTAATTCATACTGATTTATGCATTCCCTTAATTGCTTTTTTAATTCAAACAGTACCTGCATGTTATCACCCCAAACCAGCACTAATCACCAGTGAAAGCCAGATTATTTCATTTCAGCCATGGCTGTCATTGTCTGCAATTGTTCAGGGATGGCAGTAGCCACCAATAACAACTGTAGTTTATTTTTTTTTTTTTGAGAGGGGGTGGGGCAGACTTCCACTGGGCAACGCTGGTTAACAGGTCCTGTTAGTTGCTTAAATAATTTGACTTTTTTTTTTTTTTTTAATAAAACAAGCAAAGACGGTTGAAAAGACATTTTTCACTCAACAATGAGCTTTGAGAGATTGTCTCCGAAAAAAAAAAAAAAATCTGCCAAAAGATAAGCCTTTTATTATTTATTGTCGTCACTTGAAAAAAAAAAAAAAAAAAAAAAAAAAAAAAAAAAAATCACTCACAAATGTGACTGTTTCACTCAAAACAAAGCTCCGACTTACTTATGACATACTTGCCATTAATAGGAAATGAGCATTCTAAGTTGTAAATATCGGTTCTGAGCAAAATAGATATTTTCATTTTCTTCCCAGACAACAAAGTTCATATGATGTAAACAAATGGCTAAACAGAATGGATATTTGCAACTTATAGTAAGGATGAGAGATTTTTAACTTTCGTTTATGCATCATTGTCTGAAAATAAAATCGGTTGTCATGATTCAGTGAAATAAAAATGATCCAGAAGTTGATGTAATCTCACAAAAGTAATGCCATCATCTAGTAAATCACCTTATTGAACGCGCATTTGTAGTTGGAGTAGGTATATCGTTAAGCATGAGATTTATTGCAATCTCTCTCCAAATTGGGTCCCTGAAGAGGCATAGGACATCCACCACTTTGTAGATGCTTTTATAGCGAAGAGTTCTTTTTAGGGGGGGGGGATGCTGGCCCCACACCCAACCTTCCCAGAAGGTATATATAGTATCTAGCCCATCTGGTACTGGCCAGGCTCAGCATTGCTTAAATTTGGTGATCTGGCGACAACCGGTGTGTCAACGTGATTGCGCCTTTCTAGCTACAGTATATGCATAAAAAAATTGGTCTGCCAGTCAATATTTATGACTTAACCAGCCAATCATACTTTTGTGAGGAGACACACAAATTTATACATGTTCATTACATCATTAACTTTCTGCCAAAACTAGTATATATCGTATCAGAACAGATACTACACTTTGTCCCTAGCCAAAACAACTATTCTTTATAATAAACTGTACCAGGATAATCGTTATGCACTGAAGTAGTAATTTTAATTTTTAATATTTGTTTATTTGGGCAGTTTTAAACTAAAGGTGGACAGCTATCAAAATTTTCGATTTAACATGAGTTATTCCCCTTGCTGATTTTTAATTTCAGGTGATTAATTGTAAATGTTTCATATTGGAAATCGTCCGTGCTGGATTAAGTTTTTTTTTTTTTTTTTTTTACATATACTGTAGCTAACAAAAACAGAAATCAAAACCAAATATTTGCATAATGGTTTTGAAATTGACAAATTAAAAGTATTGGCTTTATGGAAAATGAAAAATGCTGGTGGGAATTGAATTGACCACGTGTGACCTAGCTAAATCTCTCTTAAGGTGAGAGTTCATCTTGACCCTGAGAAAAAAAAAAAGATAGGATTTGGAAAATATAATAGTAAAATGATATAACACTATATATTAATACAATAGCGTGTGTGTTATTTTCTATGTAACACTTACATGCGAGTCGTTTAATTGTTCTGTACTTCCATTTCTGGTCATAAATAATTTTACCAAGAATTCTTCATAAGTTTTGGTTTCGATTATAGCTGATGCCACTCCAGTAATCTCTTTTTTCTTTATAAATAATTTTATCAAGAATTTTTCATAAGTCTTGTATTTTTTATAATATACAAAAATCGATAGAACATTAACTCTATAATAATATATACGAAATCCGCAAGAATTAAAATACATTTAAGTGTACTTTATGACTGGGCTTTGCTGGGCGTTCATGTTAGCTTAGATAAATACTTTTGCAGTTTTAACAAAAAAGCTACAATAATATCAGAGCATCTCCATTTACATGTAACATCTACAGAATACCAACATCAATATATTACATATGAATGAGTCTCCTGTGGAATTTCCACAGCTTCTGCAAGTAATAATAAATATGTGTGCATGCACATACCTTGTTGACGTCTTCTGACGACCAAAAGCTTTTAAGAAGATAAGTGGACTAAACAATGAAAACAAATACAGATTCAGCAACACAGAAGTGAAGAGTGCGAGCCACCTGTTATCCAGTTGTAAGGTTCTGTTCAAGGATGGCTACTATACAATACAACACTGAAGTGTTTGAATATCTCCACTGGACACTCTGCTAAAAACTGAACATCCAGTTTAGCTGCAAGTCTCAAACATATACCATAAAGAACTGTCTGAAATAAACAATACACCATGACCATGCAATCTTAACAGCTATATACCTAAAAAATTTTAATCGGATATACTTGAAAAAAAAAAAAAAAAGTTAACCTATTAATAAAAGTAAACAGTGATTTGGGGTTATGGAAGAGGAGTGAATAGCATTAGGGTGAAAGCCTTTGCTACTCTCTCAGTGGGATTATGCATTTGAGAGAGTACATCCACTAGAATGAAAAATAAAAATTATTAAACAAGGACAAAATGTATGTATAGTGGGCTAGGAACACGCTTTAGTAGTAACTAAGTGGTGCACATAAATGTTGTATATAGGAAGTGTTTACTTATTCTATAATGTTATAAGTTACAGGAGAAAATCGTTTCCATTTTACTACTATAAAGATGAGTTAGGAATATGATTTGCTTGAAATTTTTGTCAAAGTATAATCAGCTTCATTCATTAAAAGTATTAATGTGTAAAAATGAAAATATTTATGAATTATAAAGGAAAGGTAGTTTGCTTAAAGCATTGTGCATGATATATATTAATGGAAGTATTAGGTTATTTTAATGAAAGAAATGTAGAGGACAAAAACAATAATAATAAAATAATACAAATAATTAGGATATTTCTTTTCCTACTAATGAATCTCGAATCTGTGTTGAAAAATTTGTTCCCAGTGTTAGGGGTGTTGAAAAATTTGTTCCCAGTGTTAGGGGTGTTGAAAAATTTGTTCCCAGTGTTAGGGGTGTTGAAAAATTTGTTCCCAGTGTTATGGGTGTTGAAAAATTTGTTCCCAGTGTTATGGGTGTTGAAAAATTTGTTCCCAGTGTTATGGGTGTTGAAAAATTTGTTCCCAGTGTTATGGGTACTGAAAAATTTGGTCCCAGTTTTAGGGGTGTTGAAAAATTTGTTCCCAGTGTTAGGGGTGTTGAAAAATTTGTTCCCAGTGTTATGGGTGTTGAAAAATTTGTTCCCAGTGTTATGGGTGTTGAAAAATTTGTTCCCAGTGTTATGGGTGTTGAAAAATTTGTTCCCAGTGTTATGGGTGCTGAAAAATTTGTTCCCAGTATTATGGGTGCTGAAAAATTTGTTCCCAGTGTTATGGGTGTTGAAAAATTTGTTCCCAGTGTTATGGATGTTGAAAAATTTGTTCCCAGTGTTATGGGCGATGGTGAGAGGACTTCTGAATGAGGTTAAATGTTCTCACTCCTTCCTCTATTTATAGCTAATAATAAAAAAAAAAATAAATCATCATATGAAAATCAATAAAACCACTTGAAAATCAGTGTGTTTTTAAGAACATGGGCCAATAATTGGCATAAATGATTGCTTAAGCAGTTTAATGAACATACACTTCGGTGAAAGATTATACATAGCTATATTTTTCAAATAAATATTATTTTTATACCCATAGATAACATTTCATCCTTCTACAATCATCAGTGCAGGAAGTGATAATTACTACTGGTTGGAAAATTCAAAACCAGTCACAATGTTACTGTTGACTTTGTAAGCTAGCATCTTTACTTCAAGGCCACCGGCAATTAACACAAGGATTGAAAGAAATTAAGTGCTATGTTGGTGAGCATTGTAAACAGTCGGAATGTTGTTTTTATGCTAAATATAAGGATTATAAAACCAGTTTAGTTTGGAAAAAGTGGTAAATATAGTGAAATTCCCTTAGATTTCAACTTGTGATAACTCATTTATTTTGGGGGATATTTTGATAAAATTTGGACATAAACAACATTTAATCTTTTCTCTATATAAATGTAAAATTCTTTCTCTTGTGCCATTAATAGTTTTTCTTTTTAAGGCTACTTCAATTTAGGTTATTGTCAGTGATTTTAATGTTGCCGTCTTTCAACTTGATATCATCTAGGTCTATAGGTATATAAAAACAGTGACATTTTAAAGATCAGAAAATTAGACTGAAATAAATTTTTATCCTATTATCAAATTGTGTGTCTATTTTTACATTGTTCCAATTTTTTTTTTTTTTTTTTTTTTTTACTCATTTTAACCCCAATAATACAATGGCTACTATTTGAGATCGTGTCTAACGGAATTGTGGGAAGTTGAGCAGCAAGATGTCTGTTCCCATTACATATAAACTTCTATGTGTTAGTAAAGTCAGGGAGGAAATTGGGAGGGAATTACAGTCTAGTAGTCTAGAGGAAGAAAGTATTAGAGTAGAAGGCTTTCTGGAATCTATGGATCTCAACAGTGAAAGGGTGGATTTTGTTGTTTGTCAGGTCAGTCTGGAGTATGTACTTCGTGGAGATACAAGTGCTACAAGTTCATCAGCACATTCCATAAAAGTACTTTTAAAACAGACACAAAATTTCAGTGATGGGGCAGAGGTTGGAGCTTGTCTGATAGTGTGGGATTTATTAGACCTAGGACTCCTCTTTTGGACTGTCTAAAAGAGATTAGTGGTAGATTCACCAGCCCATATGTGGCAACAATACTCTATGCATTGAGCGAACCGTGACTTCGTAAAGATATAGAATACTTCCTACTGCAAGTAATTTTCTAGCATGGTGAAGGGAGTTTACAGTAAAGCTGCCGAAAAAAGCAGCTGGAAAAAAAAACAGACGTGATTAGCTAACCAGCAGACAATATTTCCATGAACGAGTGGAAAAAAAAAAAAAATCACTAATCTGATACTATTCTTGAAAAATCAAAAATTAATTTCAATCATAAAAAAGAAAAAAGTTTTTGTTGTTACAAAAAAATTTTATTGGGTCTCCATGAAAAAAAAAAAAAAAAAAAAAAAAAAGCCCTAATTTTTATTCATAATTGTTTCCATGTTTTCTTCTTTAAAAAAAAAAAAAAAAAAAAAAAGTATTTCTTTGAATAGTATTTATTTAAAAAATTTTTTTTAATATACTTTTGTTGGAAAAAAAAAATTCTTTCATTTAATTAAACGTAATTAAAATCTCATCTTACTGCGTTAAAGTTTTGTTTTCAGCATTTTGAATTTATCATTTGATAATGTTTGCATCAGCTTTTTTCATCATCTTAACGTCAATTCCCAGAAAATGCCAACGTAGCCTCAGGTCAGGTTCTGGATCAGTACCTATATATGTTAACTATAGCTAAATTTCAAAAGGTTGCAAAGAAATGCATCCTAGCAGATTTAATTTTGTAATTAAATTATATGCACATTAAGTCAATGATGATGAGCATAATGAAGAGGAGTTATAAACATTTTATGCTTTGTAATTTTTAAAACTTTGATTAGAAAAAAAAAAAGTGAAACTATAAAAAATTATGATGCGAAAAGTACACACAAGAAACGGATACACAATTTTATTAATATATAGATATATGTACATAAACATGTGTAAGAGAGCATCTATGAAAATAGCAGCAGCAGCTGAAGAATGTGTGTGTGTGTGCATTAGCACTAACCCTATTCAAGTTTAACCGGCTTCCTCTGAAGGAGGAAGTTTCATGGGAGTATGAAATTCACAAACGGTCTCCAGTCGCATGTATATCCCTATCAGGTTTTTGCAACTCTTCAACGAGGTGTCGGCATCCTCCTACATGCAGTGTCTGGAATTCCCAAATTGGCCACCCATTTTAGTAATGACCAGGTTTAACGTTGCTTAACTTCGGTGATCTGACGGGAACCGGTGTGTCAACATGATTATGCTGAAGGACGGATGGCAAGCAATTGTATTAGCAGCAGGAGCAGTGTGTATGCAAATTGATAAGTGTGCTTGGGCTTGCATTGGAAGAAAAAATTTAAAAAAAGGACACTACGTGGTCGGAGGGAAACAAAGTCGATGCTGAAGGAGATGGACGTGTAAATTGAAGGCAAGAACAGGCTGGCTGTGACCAGCATGTAATCGGAAGAAAGAAACGGGAGCCAGATTAGATGGCAACAAGAAAATTTAAGTGATGTCGAGACGGGAGAGTAATGGTAATACATGTGTTTGTAGAAAAGAAAAAAGGAAAATCCGGATCCGCATTTATGTTTGTTTTTTCCTGCTACATTACATATGCACATATATAAAATAAAGATATTTGAATATGTTTAATTATGGTGGCTAAGTTTGAATCAAGTTTGCAACACAGAAGCACTTTCATCAAGTCACACCTGATCTTGTGGTAAATAATATCAATATCACAAAACAATATAAATGACATTAATATGCAATATACCTCCTCCACTGATAGCAATTTTTGTGGCTCAGTGGAAGGGTGCCGGGTTTCAGTCATTGTGGTCTTGGTTTCAAATCTCGCTAGATATAGGCTCACTGATAAAATGTAAATGGTGAAACATGAGTCTGGATAATTATCTATATATTAATACAATAGTGTGTGTGTTCTTTTGTGTGTCAGGCTTACATCCAGGTCGTTTAATTATGTTCTTCCATTTCTTCACAAATAATTTTACCAAGAATTCTTCATTAGTTTTGGTTTTGATTATTGCTGAAGGAACTCGAGTTATATATGTATATACATATATTTTTCTCATAAGTTTTTATTTCAGTTTCGATTCAAGCTAATGGACCCAAGTCGTATGGAGATATATATATATATATATATATTAAAAACAGAACTTTAAAACACATAATAATCGATAGAACATTAACTCTATAATAACATATATGAAATCTGCAAGAATTAAAGTAATATTTAAGCATACTTTACGACCAAGCTTTGCCGGGCATCCGTGCTAGCTTAGATAAATACTTTTGCAGTTTTAATAAAAAAAGCTACGATAATATCAGAGCGTCTCCATTTACACTGAATATCTACAGAATGCCAACATCAATATATTACATATGAATGGGTCCCCTGTGGAATTTCCACAGGTCTCGCTAGTATTTTATAAATATGTGTTCATATAAAGGCATCACACATTTCATTACCTTATTTATCTTTATTTTCTTCATATAATTTATTTTTATAACTTTTCCTGCCTTGTAAGGACCGTTCCACTGAACAAGTTCGTTTTTTTTTTTTTTTGCCTGTGTGCATGGCCTCAGAAGCACATTTAAGAATAGTAACCTCTAGTGGAACTTGAACCAAGGATGTTATTCCTACAATCCAGAGTGATAATCATGTTGCAATTTGCACCTGCTGATTCTTATCAAAAGCTTCACTAAAGTGATTAGAAAAAAAAAACAAACTTTGCTTATTAAAAAACACACACAAACACACATGCAGATCTACAGATGTATACCTTTTCACTCTCCACGAGGGGCCAACCCCTTAGATAAAAACTACCAGCAAAATGAAGAGAAAAAAAGAAATGTCTTTTTTGAAAAAAGTTGTTTTTTAAACATCGAAAGTTTAAAGAAAAAACAAGCCACTCATGTGTGGTCCCCCTCTGGTGCTGCATGTGAGATGACGCCACAAAATAGTGAAGAAATGATGTATGTGAGAAGTATGAAGGTTTAGTTTGTCTTAAGACCAAATATTACTTGCGTCATAGTTACAAATTGAGTAATTTGATTTGAACTTATTACATTTTTTTGCACTTTTTGGCTCAATCATGGTGCCTGGGCGTCCTAAGAAATTATGCTGATTTCGGGATACTTCCGACCACTTCTCACGATTGCAATTCAATCGTCCCAAGCAACACGCTTTCCCCTGTCGGACTCATCAACATTGGAACACCTGTTTCTTCAATTCATTCTGCGATGCAAAACTTTTCTTGTGACCCCTCGAGCTCCTGGGAATGCCAAACCCCAGTGAAAATGGACAAACAGTGCAGTTTCACAACTTAAAATATGTATATTTGAATTCAGCACCATAGAAAACCACTATATAGACATACATATCAAGTTTTTGAGTAATATGAAACAAAAATTCCAAAAAGCATGTTTTGTTAGCCCTAAAATTCCAGAGAGATGCGAACCAGAATTTTGCCAGAGTCACTCATACTGAATTTATATTAAGAACAATGACTTCCACATTTTGGCAAGTTTCCGAAAAATCTAATGGATGGATCAAAAGTTAAGGGGCAAAACGTGTCATTTTTGGCCATTTTGGGGCATTTTTGATCTCTTAAGACTAAATATTACTTACTGCTGTGGCTCAGTGGAAGGGTGCCGGGCTTCATTGAGGACGCAACGAGAATTTTCGAAAAGAAAAAAAAAAAAAAAAATTATTTTACTGTGCACATCTATTTAATGAAATACAATTTGTGGCAAAATTCAGGGAAAACTGATGGACAGTTATCTGGCAATCGTCCGGACTAACGGACGCCACTGAAAACATAGGCCCCTCTCCGATAAATTGGGGGACCAAAAAATGATTTTAATCCAGAAAGAAGCCCCTTGATTTCTGAGAAATTACAGAAGTAAAATGAAAACAAAATTGATACATACACACATTAGAATATCCATTCTAGGATGGAAAAAATTAATTTTCCAAACAGAACAGTTTTGTATAACATTAAAATTTAGATATAACTAGCAGGACCTGTTTCTCGGCGTTGCCCAAGAAGATATAAAAGGATGCTAACTATTTGAATTGCTAAGTTTTTTTATGCTTACACGTATGTGTGTACTCCTCCCCAATGAGAAATTCACCTGGAACTTTATTTTGTGCTTGCATGTACATGTGAACTAGAAACATTTAATATAATTTAGGTTATTATTTAAGAGCAGTAGCAAAGAAAATGTATTTTCTATGTTAGTTTCATGAAATGTTCGGAAAATGATCTATGTTAGTTTCATAAATTAATGAAATTGTAATTCTTTTGTTTTATGAAGCAGGAGGTACATTAAGAATGTAAAAGAAAATGAAAAAAAAGGTAAAAATTAAATGAGCTGATGACATACATAAAAATGAGAATTCCCATACCACCATAACCACAAAAGAATGATGAAATGTTTCAGAATTATTGGAAAATGTTACAACTGGAGTCTTTCCATGAAGGAAAAATCCTAGACAGGTAATTAAAAAAAAAAAAAAAAAAAAAGGTATGCACTAGGAACAATTGTTGTGTTTACATGTGCATGCGAACTGTAGGCATTTAATCTAAAAATTTAAAAAAGTAAGTATTTTTCAATTATTTAAACTCTTCAGCTTTATAAAATGTTGGAATTTTGCAAAAACTAAAAATACATTTGTATTTTGTTTAGTTTTCGTAACATGAAAACTGAGGGAGTATGAATACCTAAAAAAAAAGATATTTTCAGTCATATATTTAATGAAAACTGCTTTTAAAATATAAATAAATTTTAAAATGAATAAGTATTGAACATTTCATGAAACTCAGACTGTAGTTGATTTTTGCCAGATTTAGTAAATACATGTTTCGAAATGATCACTATGTAGGAATGTTGCTCTAAGCCATCGATAATTTAAACACTAATGTAGCCTTGCATTTGCATTATTTTCGTACACTTAAAACATGGTACAAAAATTATGATGAGAATAGCAAATTATAACACAGTTACATTGTGTTATATAAAAGGGGTAAATCTGTGGTGCACGTTGACGGTACACATACGTTAAGTAGTAGGTGGTGAAGTCAAAAGCAGAGTTAAAACTGGCTAGCGGCCAGTGATAAAAGCAACTTCATGTTAAAGACAGAGTAAATCAAGGCAATGTGGAAAGTGATGTATTCAGTGGAAATGAACTGATTTGTAATGTATCTGTTGAAGAAACTATGTGTATTGTTCACGGTAAGCAGTCTGTATTGCTATGTGTGGTAAGTGGAGGTTTCTATGGTTTTGTGGAAGCGAGTTAGAAAGGAAGTCGGAATGAATTCAAGTAAAATGATTCTAAAAGTGTTCAAAAATGCAATCTCGTAATAACCTACAGCTTATCCTACCTTGACAGAGTTCAAAATAAACTTCGTAGCTTAGTGGGGGATGCAACCTCTTTCCCACAAAAGAGACGTTGTAAGCCTGTTTCTGCTTTATCGTTATTTTCATGGCATGGGCTCGTCTGAGCTTCAATCTATGGTCCCCTCTCGTCAAACTTTCACAAAAAACACTAGTCTAGCTAAAACCACTATCAATAATTTCTCACACTCTCTATGCCTAAACCTAAATGTAGATTTCATGAACAAAGCTTCTTTCTTATAACTGCTTGCCTATGGAACTCTCTTCTGTTTGCCTGCTTTCCAGCTGACTACAATTTGATTGTCTTCAAGTTCAATGTAAACAAGTTCTTGATGAACCGTCTCCTTAATATAATCCAATTTACAAAATTTCCACTACTTATGATTATTACGCTATAATCCCATTGACTAATGTATACCCATTGACCTTTATCCTCGAGTGGCCTCTGGGCCTTGATAAGTGGTGACTCCTTTGGTAAAAAAAAAAAAAAAACCCTTGAAATGAATCAAAGTGCTGGAAGTCAAAAAACCAAAACGAAAAGGGGAGCATTCATTATCTACATACTGAATAAGTATAAGGTGACAAAATGATATAATCACGGACACGATTAATAATTGAACCCTATGAAATATTTGGTAATGGTATAAACTAGAATAGAAGGAGGAGGAGGAGGAGGAGGACATAACTGAGGAATTATCTTGCTACCACCTGTAAAGTGTGGTTTGTTTGGCAGAGGGTTTCTCCTCAGAATTATTGTAGGAATTTAGTATGTTGAATTAAATCGATTGTTAACTGGAAAACATGTATCAGCCATTCAATGTGATGTTTGTGTTTTTAATGTTATAATGCTTTTTTCTACAGGGGGAAAATTGACTTCTTTTTATTAAGTATAAAAATGATAGAAACCCTTGCGTAAAACTTATTCCAATTCTGATCAAAATTCATTGCATGATTTTAATAGAAAATGTCTCAAATTTAAGTTTAAGCTAAACTATTCTATTATTCTGAAAAACAGCCAAGTTCTTTTGTTAATTTTTAAAATTGATAAACATTCATAAGAGACTTATCCGGGGCATTCATCGTGAAGCAGAACAGCCAATTAACAAAAACAAAACAGCAGCTTATGATTTTTTTTAAATTGTCACATGACAAAAGTAAATATTTGAAACAGGAAACCAAGAGAGAATTGATATGTGCACATCACTAGAACCCCCCCCCCCCAAAAAAAAAAAACTTGAAATCAATTTTACTACATAGAAGCATCGATATGAGAAATTAGAAAATTCGTTAAGAAACCAGACAATACGATGCAATATCTTATTTTCTCCAAATAGATTAATTATTTTTTTAAAACCTAATTTCCAGCTTTATGAGCCTTCCCTCAGGATGATAAAATTATTTCTTTTTGTCATCGTCAGGATCTTACAGCGTTGCCAAAGATTGGCGATTTCTTCCACTTCTGTTGAATTTTTTTTTTATTGTTTGTCATAACTGCTTTTGTTTTTTGTTTTTTTTTTAATAATAATGAGAACAAAACTTCCGAAGCACACACACAACCCTATCACAGATCAACCTCATGAGACATTTAAATAAACACAAATCCAGTTCAACAAACAGGATGCCGAATTCTTTATACGGCCATGAAACTAGACACCATTCTCGTGTTGGATGTTTGTGGAATATTAAAATAGATGACATAACATGTCTCAAGATAAATTTCTAAAACCTTCAGGAAACTTAACAGACAATACAAATGTCCAACACATGGCGACAGATAGCATAGACATTTTTTAAACATTATCTTGCATACAGATTCCAAAGACATGTCATCAAACCTGCCTCTCAAAACAAAATAAAAAAAAAATGCCTTTTGTCTATTTCTCCATATCTTTAATATATATATATATATATATATATATATATATATAGTCTGTTTATTATACAAACATTATTGGTTACATATGTGCATACATGTTTTAGTAAAGGGAAATAACTGATTTTTTAATCAAGGAATTAATTCCCTTATATTGACTCATTCCTTGATGAGTCTAAAAGTGTGTGTGTGTCTCTCTTTCCGTCTAGATAGAGGAACAGGCAAGGTGGAGTAGAAAAAAAGAGGGGAAGAGAGAAGGATTAGGGTGAATGGATTGTAAGATAGAAATTCCAATAAAAATGTTACACTTTTGTGCTAGGCAACACCAGGTAGTCCTGCTAGTATATTATAAAAAGGTGACCAAGAGGTCACTGGAGGATTTAAAATAATTTTTTTTTTTTTTTATAACTTGAATAGATTCTATATTTTTAATGGTGACTTAATGGAATTTTAATATTATATGATGAAGCAATGGAGATTTGTTTGCAAAAAAAAAAAAAAAAAAAAAAAAAATTTTAATGGTTTCCGTCTTCAGTCTGTTAGCAACTTTTTCTTATGGGGTTATCTCAAAGAAAATGTTTACATTAACAAACCTGAAACTCTACAGGAATTGAAGGAGAACATCAGGAATGATTTTGGGGAATCCAATAATTGAATGATCCTGTAATTGATTATCAATAATGTTTTGGAAAGGGCATTTGTGAAGCTGACAGTGGAATTAAAATATTTTTATAAATTACTTTTCAGTTCTTTTCTTTTTTGCAAACAAATCTCCATTGTCTTGATCATATGTTCAAATTCCATCAAGTCACCATCAAAAATGAAGTTTCAATTTAGCTAAAAATCCCTCAAGCATCCTTTCGTGATTACCTGGCCATTCTGTATGTATGCATGTATGTATGTATGTATATATATATATATATATATATATATATATATATATATCTTACGGTTGTTTATATTGTATGTTAAGTTCTAAATTGATTTAACAATCGTTGTGAATTTAGGAACACAGCTACTAAATATAATGGTAAGTAATGCGTGATATATTTGAGTTTTTTATGCAAAGGGGCTAAAAAGGAAACGGAATCTCTTCCTGAAAATTCAGATACCTCAGATTTTGGGGGAGATTTTAACAATAGGCATAAGATATCAATTTGAAAATGAAAATTGATCAGATTTGCATTGAATTTCATCCAGACACCAATAAAAAAGATTTCAGGAATTTAAATTTCTTCTTAAGACTCCTTAAGGTTAGGTATTAACTTTATACATTTTCTAGAAAAAAAAAAACCCAACAGTTAATGAATTTTGATCAGAATTAAAATAATGACTCCAGACATAAGGTTTGGTATCATATCTGGGTTTTTAAACTTTGTCAGGCAACATAAAAGTGGTGGAAACATCATATTCTGTTTCGGAGGAGGGGATGGACAGAATGGATTAATTTTATCTATCCTAGGATGAATATTCTTTCAGTATACATATATATATATATATATATATATATATATATATATATATATATATATATATATAAATAAATTTTTTTTCTTTTTCTTTCTTCTATTTTCCAATTTGGGTCCACTTTAACAGGAAGTAATGTCTCTTGAGAATATTTAATGGTAAAAACAAACCAATTACCCTGGCTGTAAGTAATATTAGTGTCAGTACTGGAACTGGTTGACCTCATTCTACAGTATCCTCTTTCTTTCTAATGAGCTATGTACAGCCCAACAATGATAAAGCTTAGTACACATTGGACACATTACCTAGTTGGGTTGACTTTCTATGACAGACCATCCTTCAACAAGTCAACACCACCAAAAAAAAAAAAAAAAATAAATAAATAAATAAATTAAAAAAAAATACAAAGAATATCTAAATAGGAAAGTGGAATCCACTTATTGTAATCAACGATGATGTCATCAATATCGCGGTCGTAACGTCAGATAAAATTTAGGAGTTTGGAGCTTTCTAAATCACACGAGGTGGAATCTGATATTTGACTACTAACTCCACAGCATGAGTATCATTAAATTTCATTCATTAAAAAATTTGGTGCTATTTCAGAGCTCGACCAAATTAAAGATAAAATAAAATACAAAAAAAATCTTTGATGTACATACTCGTCATGAAATGAAAATGTTATTTTCCCAAAATCACATATCCATTAGTTTTTTTTTGTTTTTTTTAGAAAAAAAAAAACAAAAATAATTCTTTTTTTTTTTTTAATTTTTTTTTTTAGATCTTTTAGTAATTTTAATAGTAAACCGTAGCCATTAAAATGCTGATTTTTATCTCAGTAGTCCAAACTGCCTTATCGCCCTTTATTAAATATGGCGGATCAGGACAACATATAAAAAGAATGAGTTTTATATATATATATATATATATATATATATAAAACCTACCTAATCAATTTACATTATTTCTGGAATATAACATTTTCTTTCCGTGACGAGTATGTACACCATAAAGATTTTTCCTTATTTTTGTTTTTTTTAATTTGGTTGAATCTGGACGTGCACCAAAAATTTTGGAAGACATGAGAATGTGCGTTACATGAAGAGAAATGATATAATAATAATACAATGGATGTATAAAGTTTAAAACTGGAGAACCTCGGAAAATGTGCTCAGAACAGGAGACTGTTTTTTTTTTGTTCACATTGTGTGTGTGTGTGTATATATATATATATATTTTAAATAGAGAGATACCACCTTTTTTCGCCATTTATCTTCCATATCTCAGCAACCATTAATCAGAATTTAACATATGAAAGCTCGTTGGAAAGCTAATGACCTGAATTACATAGTAGGCCATGTGACATTTGCCCTTAAGGTTGCACATTAAGGGAATCATTCATCATCCAGAGCCTATTTTTGGCAGCCATAAAATGTTTCATAGTTATTTGTTTTCCTAGTTTTGCATATGAATTACAAAATATCTGATATTTCCTCAAATCTCTGGCCTTGATGGAGAGGGAGACTAAAACTGCTGCTATGGTTTCAAATGATTTGAAATAGCAGCAAGGAGAAACTTAATTCCAATTATTTCTCATATGTTATATCTCCCCTCTTTGGAAATAAGGTACAATTATGAATATCCCCAGCATCAAATAATCCTTATACACTGAAATTTACTTTATGTATGAAAACCAAGGACAGGTGGTATAACATATGAGAAATATTTGGAATCAAGTCTCCTCTTGCTGTTATTTCAGATCATTTGAAATCATAGCAGCAGTTTTAGTCTCCCCGCCAAGGCCAGAGGTTTTGGGGAAATACATATTTGTGATATTCTTTTGAGGGTCAACATTTGGAGCAATCCCCCTCCCCCCGATTGATGTGAAATTTGCCCTGACATTTGAAAATGTAATATTGTTAAGGTATATAAATGAGATCTTTTATATCATTAATAGGGGGGTAGGGGATTAGGAGGGAAGTTTTAAAAAGAAAGATGTTGCACATATTTGTTAACTCATCTACTTTAAAATTGCAAATGTCATGAAGGCTTAACTCAACTTCCTTAAATAGAGAGAGAGAGATCTTATCTTTCATTTTAGAAAGATTTTCTTTCACAAAAATCTACAATAATGCAGAAAAAAGATTTATAAAAATCCAGAAGGTCTCATAACTTTCCAGAGCCTTCAAGAAAGATCAAGGGGCTTCTAGAATATTCTAATATTGGGTGGCACTCTGCAGTTGTTGCTTTGTCGATGCGTAAGCAACATTGAGTCTGGTCAGTTCTAAATGAGTCACCATTTGAGAATATCAAGTGCTGTATGTGCTCTCTGCTTACCTCGGCATTGTTTCTAGTCATCCAAGATTTCTCCTTGCTACTGGAACCAAGCAGTGTTTTTTTTTTCAGGAGAAGTGTTGCTGGAGATTCAGCAACTCTTGTTTCACAATTACATGTGCAGCTACCCTTACAGAGGCTATCCATTGTCTCTCAAACCAGAATGGAGACGATAAGTTTAACCTCAGCATCGGCATGATTGCAAGTTTATAAATCCAGCCGAAAATATTCTTTTAAAAACCTCCAGGTAACTTCTTTTGAAATATTTCTCAGACCAAAGATATCAAATTTAAAATTTTGAGATCCTCTT
Source organism: Euprymna scolopes (assembly GCF_053919585.1). Taxonomy (NCBI): domain Eukaryota; kingdom Metazoa; phylum Mollusca; class Cephalopoda; order Sepiida; family Sepiolidae; genus Euprymna; species Euprymna scolopes. The sequence continues at coordinate 69,684,434 of NC_136506.1, forward strand.
TGTGTGAGTAATTAAACTGCTTCTCAACATACTCTAACCTCCTTCCCTACTAGGTTTACCTTCATCGTCGGCTTAAGTCAAAATATATTTTCTTGTTCTCATTTAAATTCTTATTTTGTTATACCTAAGCACCGAACACAAACAAAATGCAACTTTAGTCAGAATGTAAAAGAACGAATATCACAAATTAATTTTGATTAGTTTAATTACTTTCCAAACAATTAAATTCAAATCTACATATCTATAAAAGTGAAATTGTCTGTGTGTGTGTCTGTGTACATTTCCCTATCAAACTACTGTCAATTTTCAGTCTACAGACTCAAGATTTGGGAAAATCTTTTTAATCAGTTTCCGGACAGAAATTTGGCTGTCAAGGGGAAAAAGTTTAAGGATTTGACCTTTGAAAACTCTACCAAATTCCTCCGCCAATTTTTGGTCTAAACACTTGAAATTTTAGATGTATGTTACTTGGATATGGATCAAACTTTTTAATTTGATTTGAGCCCAAAAAAAATGTTATGGGGTCAAACTTGGGGTCAAAGTTAAAAAAAAATTTGACGTCTGCGGTCTCTACCAAATTACTCTTTTGGTCTAAATATTTGAAATTTTACATAAAGAGTATTCAGACATGCATCAAGCTTTTTAGTCCATCTGTGAGCGAAAACTTGGCTACCAAAAGGTCAAAGTTGAAAGAACTGACCATTGCAGACACTACCAAACTCCTCCGCCAATTTTGGGTCTAAACACTTGAAATTTTAGATGTAGGTTACCGGAGTCATATTTTTTAATATATATATATATAAAAAGTTATGAACAGTACATAGGGCCCGAGCAAAGCCGGGCTGAACTGCAAGTAGTTTAGAAAATGAAAGAATCTCAAAATGTATCAAATTTATCGCAAATACTGTGTGTGTGTGTGTGTATGTGATTAATGTGTGTAACTGTAAACTAAAAAATAATTGTCTAAAGTGAAGAAATGTTTAAGAATGTTTCTGAATTATTATGATTAGATTAATCATTCATATTATTTGATTTGTTTGAACTAATGTTCTCATCTTGAATGTTATTCGATCAATTTAACCTCCAACCTTCTTAAGGTGTATCATGTCAAATTATTATCATTACTGTTCTCATCTTGAGTATTATTCGCACAACGTTTTAGTCGATGTAACCTCCGACCTTCTTCAGGTGTATCTTGTTGATCATTCCACAAGATACAGCTGATAAGATGAGAACAGTAATCCAAATATTATTCTACGTTAACAGTTAATTTTATATACAAAACAGGAAAAAAAAATTTTTTTTTAATTAAAAAAATATATTAACAATGAAACCCAAAACGTTAGTGAAATGCTTTTTAGTTTGGTGAGCAATCACCTAGATATGGCGTCTCGGTAAAAATGCAGGTCTCCATTTCACTACTTTAATGCCAATAAAAGTCTTGCTTCAGTCAGGGAAATGACTTTCAAAGTTAGGTTCGTTGTGAAGTTAATTTCTCAACCAATAAACAAAAACACGGCAGCATTTACCTGAGCAGGTTGGACTGGTTTCCCACAAAGGAGGAGGTGTCATGAGGGTATGAAATTCACAAGCCATCCCCAGTCATATGTACATCTGCCAGGAAAGATAACGACACTAAGTTTTTACAATTATTACAGGGAGGTGTCAACATCCTCCTACATACAGCACTTGGTATTCCCAAATGGGTCACATATCTGGTACGGACCAGGCTCAATGTCGCTTAACTTTGGTGATCTGATAAGAACTGGTGTGTCAATGTAATTATCAGCATGAAAAACACATTCAATGGAATTTGATGAAAAACACATTCAATGGAATTTGATGAAAAACAAAATTAAATGTTAAATCACCGGAAAACGTGGCCATCCATTTTAAAATTAAAATGATACATGCACCTATTGTTAATAAAAAAACTTTTTTTTAGAAATTTCTTAAATTTTAAGAATACAATATTAGTGAGTAACCCAAGATGATTTGAACTGAGCATATACAATTTTAGAGAGAAAGAAATATACAACAGATGTGTAACGTTCATCTAAAAGAAGGTTTAGATCGTGTGATCTCAGAAGTTTAAAACTGAAGAATCTAGGAAATCTGCAAAATCATTGCATCAATTATACCCATCACTCTGACAAATCCAATTCTGCTCTTTCACAATAGAAAATATCTGCACGTTTGTGCAGAGTAGTTTCTATGGGTTGTTTGTACACGGTTGTTGGAAGTTTTCATCTGCTTTAGTCTTGGTCAGAGATTGCGTCTAAATAAAAATACTGGTCTCTATCATCTCTCATACTTGGCATCAGGAAAGGAGTCAGGACAATTAAAATCTGGCCTTCACTAAGGAAATGACTTCCCCCCAAAAATTTGTTGCCTTACAGGTTATGTAATCTATAGATTTAAGAGGAGTAAATAAAGATCTGTCGAGAGATAGAGTAGTTAGGAAGTTAATTTTTAAAAGTTGCATAACACCTGCCAGCTTTTAAAACGGATGTTAAAATGAATATGAGGAGGAGACGATATATCTTGAAAGTAGACATGATTAAACAAAATTTAATAATAAGTGTTTTATGCTTGTGTTATGTTGATTAATCGGACTATTATTCTCATCTTGGGGGTTATTAGTACAACGCTTCAGTCACTGCGACCTCCTTTGAGTGTTGAAAACATGCTTCTTTTTCTCTACTAGTACAGATATCACTAAAAATTGAGTGATAGGAAAGCCTTAAAAAAATTTCTTAGTGACCCCTGAAGATTGAACTTTCATGATCTACAAACCCACCCTCAAACTTGAATTCTTGTAATGCAGAGCCAACCCTCTTTTGCTTAGTAGAGAAAAAGAAGCACGTTTTTAACACCCGAAGAAAGTTGCAGGTTGCAGCGACCAAAACGTTGTGCTAATAACGCCCAATATGAGAATAATAGTCAGATTAATCACCATAACACAAGCATTCACATCTCATCTAAAAAATTCAGAATTGCATTAAGTGTTGTATGTTACTGCAGTGATTCAAAAAAAAATAAAATAAAATAAAAAAAATAAAAATAAAAAATAAGTAGAACTACCATGTTATGGAATTTTGAGATAATGATTGATAATTTGTATTGTTGCATTATTCAGACTACTGTTCTCATTTTGCATATTATTCTTACGTTTCGGCTGATATAAACTCCGACCTTCTTCAGCTGCATCATGAACCTGTAGCGCAATGGATGAAAGTGGTAAGTAATAATCAGTTCTAAATAATAGTCCTCTAAGGGTTGCAGGTGCACTTCAGTACATGTAATACTATGAATATAATAGAAAGTAATTAAGACTTCTACCCATTCTAGGAGTCAATATTAATGAGTAATTGAACAGAAGACGTGAAAGGATCTGAACTGGGCGTGTACGATTCCATCATCTGCAATGATATTCAGTAGGTCAATCATACATCCCTCTCTTCTGCCGGCCAATCCAGTCCGGCTCTCCAACAATATAAAAGATACAAAATGTTTGCATGTTTGCACACACCAGCTATAATGGGTTGCTGGCACAAGATTGTTACAAGTTTTTATTTACTTTTGTGGCGAAAAAGATGACATGTGAGTAAGATTGCTACCTACTGTATAGGCAGTCGGGTTTTAAATCTCAGTTTAAAAAACTGTACCTAGTTACACTGAGGGCTCTAGAATACAAGATGAATTTAAGATATCTAACTTTTCAGATTTTTTTTTCTTCCTACAACAATGCCTAACAAATAAAGCATGTATTGATGTACTTACTTGTACTTTGGAAAATAATGACAACCACCAGAATTTAATCGAATATGAAAATAACCAGTTAACTTAAGATATAACCATGTACAACTGCAAATGGTTAGAGTTTGTAGCTAGCCCGGCATAACAGGAACATTTTAGTTGCACGTTTCGCTAACAATGACAATTGGGTGTTGACCTCACACTGAGGTTAGCTCTGTAGATCAAAAGAGAAATTGTCCTGAAAAGGACATCGATTGTCCCAAAAATAGCAAAGATATTTGCAAATGTCACTTTGTTATCTTGTGAAATACTAGATAATCTCAAAAGACTGAGTCAACAGCTGGAAAAATCGCAGTAGTTATTACTGATCCACTTATTTTGTTGATGATTATAGTTAGTCAAATTGCTTCTGCGTCCTATTGCTAGACAGAAATAAGTAGGGTCAGTAATTTAATAAGTCTCAATCAATGGAAACAGATACTACATTTTGATCTCAAAGATCAAGTGCCAAGTAGCTGCCTGGAGACATTATCTCTTTCCCACGACAAGAAATGTGACAAGGGCTGGAAAGTAGGATTAAAGAATTCCGTGTCTCAGATGGCTTGGCCATGTATACTGTGCAAATTTTTGCATCAACTCCAGATCACACCTATCTTGAACACTAGCAAGATTGGAAGACCTAGTTTGATTGTATAAGTGACTAGCGAGGGGTACCCGGCGTTGCCCGGGTGTTTGGAAACTCCGGGGGGGAATGCTTTGGTAGGTAAGTATGAGGATCGAACCCGAATCCTTGAGGCAAAATTGTAAATTAAAGTGTGAAAAAAAAAAAAAAAAAAAAGTGCGACGTTAACTATTGCCCCCACCGCGAGATGCTAACGGAAACACGTTTGAATTTATTTAATTACTTAAATTAGCAGGTGCACGTTTTAATGAGTTAATGAGGTCAACTTTTGACTGCGGGGTAGCATTTCATTTAGTGCGGGAATGCTTTTCCCCCAAGACGTTGGGGGTAGGGGGAAATATTATAGGAAAAGGCCTAACCTACATGCGGCGAGCGAAAACTGTTGAATATTTATCTTCCCGAAGTCGAGCAAATTAAATAGACAGGCGAGCTCCGTTGTTAACTGTGAGATATTACGATTTACATGTGATATAAAAAGTTTTAAAAAGTTGTGAACCGACTGACCGCTTCTCTGAAAAAAGCCTTTCTTGGACATACACAAAAAGCGAACATACATTTTCGCTTTTATATATATATATAGATTTGACTGCATGCGATGTGACTGATATCAACCATTTTGATTAGACTGCATGGAAAGCAGGCATTTTATTTATCCCCCCCCCATTCAACGGTGGGAAAATTTAACAAGGATTGAAAAGTGGATTGAAGAATCAGTGTTCTCAAGGAGTAGTACTTATACCCGAAAAGCGTGCCTAGGTAGCCCAATTGGAATTCCTTGGTAAATAAACTAACCATTTCTCAAAAGGAGAAGGCGATACCTGAAAGATACAAACTCCTAGAACTGCATAGAACCAGCAATACATCACAATCAACAAGGAACAGGCCATTTCAGAAATGACACAAGACTGACTTTGGTGCCAAAGGAAAAAATCCCAAGGCTGGGTAAAGCGGTGTGGAGGCAATTTTTTACTTATTTACTGTAGCAGTTTATCCTGTAAGCTAGTTAGTCAAATTGGAAGAAATATTCTGTTGCTCGACAGAAATAAATACGGTCAATAATTTAATCAGTCTCAGTCAACGGGAACAGATACTACATTTTAAGTTATATATTTTTTATTCTGCCAAATAAAATTAACAAAACAAAAAATTAGGCACAAGGCTAATAAACATTTTTAGGGGGGGGGGTCTATGGTCACCCTCGTCACTGTAGCTTTGGTTGGTCTATTCTAATCCTAGCGACAGTTCTCATTCATCATAATATCACAAACACTCCAGGGATCGTCCTACTCGAGATTCACAAGTCAAATCGTTTTTTTTTTGTTTTTGTTAAAAAGAAAACACACACACACATATATATATATATATGACTTGAGGCAGTTGCCTGTCTAGCCGCACTGATGAGCTGTGAAACAGCGAACAATACTGTATGTGGATGACTATATATGTGTGTGTGCGTGTAAAAAAAAAAAAAAATAAATAAATAAAAATAAAAAATTAGAATTTTAATCTTGAAAATCCAGTGCAAAGTAGTTGCCTGGAGACAATTTTTGGTTTATTTACTATTATTCAAGTTTAACCAGCTGATTATAGCGATAGACGAGATATTAATTTAACATCCGTTTTTGTTCTACCTGAAATGGAACATGGTGCAAATTAACAGTGTTTAGTTTGTTGTCAAGGGAATGGTGGTTGTAAACCACCCACAAGTTTTTTTTTTTTTTTTTTAAATTTTTTAAGAGGGTTGGAGCTATATAGAGTTGTTTTTTGTGTTTTTGTTTCTCCTTAGTTTGTTCAATTTGACTCAACAGCAGGCATTGTAACCGGCATAACTATCCACTTAACATCTTGTTTAGCAGCAGGGTCAATCATAAAGTATTGTTTACTTCCGACCAGCTTAACAAAACCTACATAATTTGATTTAAAGTTGATAAAAATGTGAGGCAAACACAAAATTCTGTATTTTTAGAAAGCTCATCTGGGATGCAGTATAAATCTGTTGGAATTATTTGGATTTGAAATAAAAAGGAATTGGAAACGAAAAACATACGATTAAAAAAAAAAAAAAAAAAAAAAATGTTCTTTCCTTAATTTTTTTTCTTATTAGAAAAAAAAAAAAAAACGATTTACAAATTAAAATAAACACTTTTTAAAAGCCCTGGTGAACATATACGATAAACGCTGGTCAGCGTGCAAAATACACCCCCCCCTCCAATGGATAGTATTCCTAAAAAATAAATCAAAATTTTCCATTTTATATATATACTAGCAGTATCACCTGAACTTGGTCAGGGGGTTGATTTAATGCCATTTTTATGCTTATGAAGTGTAAGATAAAATAAATATGTAAAAATATAAATTTTCAAAAAAAAATCTCAATCGGAATTTATGAAAAGATTAAATGAGAAAAGAGAGAATTTTAAATAAGTGTTCATAAATGCATAAGTAATGTATAAGCAATGTGGTTTTATTGTTATGGAGGAGTGTTTTGTTTTGATTAGTCAAAGAAAAAAAATTTTGGTAAGCTAATGAATTTGCATTTGTATAAATAAATGTTATTTAAAGTGTTAATTAAAGTCAAGGTAATGAAAAAAATGGAACTATTTTAAAATATAAAAAAATGTTAAGTTGTATTTATGCTCTAATTGTGGTATTACCGTCTGTGAATGTTTGATTTAAGAAAGTAAATTGTATCAATAATCGCCTTTCCAATTAACGGAAAACGACCTTAATGTTCTTATTTGCTTTGCCTCGTGGGGAGGCAAAGTAAACAAGAACATTAAGTTACATCGTCAAACAAAAAAGAGAAAACACGCTGTAATGGTTGTGTGGGTGGGTGCGTGCGTGCGCGCGGGCGGAAGTGTGTAGTAGTAGTATGAACAATTCCATAACAAACAGTATCAGCATCAGTCTGGCTCATCGCTAAGCAACGACCTAGAAAAATGGCGGGTCATTTTCATACATACAATAATACATGGCGATTATCTGTTGCTGATACTTCTTGGAAACATTTCGATGCAAAACCTAGCTAAAAACACTGCTAGGCACATCAAGTACCTTTGTGTAAAATTTCATAAAAATTGGTCCAGCTGTTTTTGAGTCTATAACGAACGAACTCACACACACAGACAAAACTGCATTTATAAAATTGTGTGTGTATATATATATATATATATATATATATATATATATATATATATAGTGATGGTACGATTCCAATATTTTTACAAATTCTGCTTTTTTTTTTACAAATCTAAATATTTAACTATATATTACCGATTACCGTAAAAACATGCATGTTAAATGTGCAGATATTTTCCTAAACGTAAAAATATACTTGTGGAGGGACAATCTATCGATTTTAGCCTCACTGAATATGAATAAATATTTATTATTTTATCATTATTACCATCAATGGAAGATTTTGCTTTAAACAAAATCAAATAAAGATAAAAGAGTCATTTTGGCATTGGAAAGTCGGTACAAATTTTTCAGATTCCGATACCCTCAAATATTCTGATTTTTCCAATTCCTGATTCTGATTAATCACCCCAACACTAATATATATATATATATATATATATATATATATATATATATATATATATATATATATATAATAATGTAAAAATTTGATTTATTTACTTGTTCAATTTTTAGCTGGGTATTCATACAACAGATGGATCCATCTACCAATGAGGTTATAGAAATTTTTCTCTCATATGAAAAGTATCAGATGTGGAGAATGCATATATGGATGGCGAAGCTATTGAGGTTGTAGAGAAGTTTTGTTACCTTGGTGATAACATTAGGGTGGAGCAGGTTCTAGTGTGATTGCAAAAGTTAGCACAGAATGAAGTAAGTTCAGGAAACTTCTGCCATTACTAATCAGCAGAATGCTACCACAATGCGATAATGTATGGAAATGTAACCTGGCCATTGAGGCGTGAAGATAAGCGTGACATGAAGAGAAATCAGTAATGCAAGGCTCAGTTTTGATGACCTCAGAGTAATATCAAATCTGAACAATATCAGATTTGCACAAAACAGGAGACTTTCATAGTATGGCCACTCTGAAAGAATGGATAAGAGTTCTTGACTTAGATGCAGAAGAGATGTAGGAGATTCGGTTAACAGAAGGCAAAAACTAGAAAATAAAAATAAAAAATAAATCACGAAACGCAGTGATAAAGATGAACTTTAAAGAATAAAGACTTGGTCAGAGACGGGTTGGTTTGGAAGTCAATTACTTAAAGCTGCTAAACACATGCCAGCATGTAAAACAGATTTTTAACAAAAGATAGTTTTTCCTCCATAATCAATATCTGACACAATGTACACACATTATTATTATTGTTTTGATTTACAGCATATCAACCTATTTTTGAATTATTTAATGCTGAATCCAGTTATTTTAGAAAAAAAAAAAAAGTTCCTCTGCTTCAAGTTCTTTACATTTTCAAATATTTATTCGTGATGTTTGGTTTGATTGTTTTGTAGAAGAAAATTGTTTTTGTTTTTTACTTTGCAGAACATGATTGAGTTTTGGAAAGGGAAACAAAACAATAACAATGTTTAGTGCATTTTTGGCCAGGAAACCAGTATATTTAGACAGCCTGATCTGGTTGCATCACACTTTGATAATAGAGGGAAATGTTAGAAGTCTAAATGAATTTCATTGTATATTTTTTTGCTAATTTTATTTTTTATAACTTTGAAGAGAAGCAAGCAGATGGATGATAAAATTATCTCTATGAAACTCAGGGCTTGTGTGTGTGTGTGTGTGTGTGTGTGTGTGTGTGTGTGTCTACATTATATGGTATGAAATTATCTACATAATTATAAAAGGAAGAGAAAGTCGTGCCCAAATAAGGAAATAGTTAACCTATTTTTAAAGATACAGTTTGAAATACATCTGCTTGTGTTTCTAAATTCTTTTAATTATTATGTTTTTACAAACATCGTGTGTGAAAGATGAGAGAGAGGAGTTTGATCATATCTTTGAAAACATTATCTCGGAAAGTTAATGTAAACATTTTAGAAAAGCAAATAATACTATCAAAATATTTTATCACATGATTAAAATAATTTTTATTTTTCCGAGACTTTCAGTTTAATAGTTTTTTTTTCACAAAATACTTTTGTTGCTTATTTTTTCCTCTTCATTTTTCTGTTGTATTAACCTGGAGAGGTCAACCTCTCGTGGAACTTGCATGTATGAAAAGGAGCAAAGATGAGTACGTGTTCCCTGGTGCATACGAGTTCTGGTCCTGTCAGCCCTCAGCCTTTCGAGTAAGTTTAACCTTTAGAAATTTTCCAAAATGCCCACTCCATACTTTCAATTTTTGACCTCTGTTCCTCCCAAATTGCATTTATTTTTTCAGAACACCATCCATTCTCCAAACTTACTCTCCTATTTTCTTTTCTCTTCCACTAAAATCTCATTCCCATTCAGAGATTGGCCTGCTTGTTTTCGGCTCTGAGCAAACCGGAAAACATTGAGCAATCTCTTTTAGGTTTTACTAACTGAATTTTTTGTCCTCCCCCACTTCCTATGTTAATCTAATCAATTTTTGTATATAATTTTTAAAACCAAATTTCCAACAAATTTAGTTATATCTTAAATAGGACAGAGTAAATGCGGTATTGTGGTGAATGAGATGATTCTAGTTAAGAGTAGGATAGACATTTTTATCAAATCAAACAAAAGATGACTAACGACCCCCCTCCTGTTTCCTACTATTTTTAATGACCTTGTGCTTAACATATTTTAAATGTAAACTTCATATTTTCTGCAAATAAATATTTCAAAGTTTAGTATTTGTACTGATACTAGACACCATTTATTCAATTGTCGGTCAGTGAGAAGTCCTAGACGGAGACAATTTTAATTTACCTTTCAATTTAGTGCACATTTTTATGAAGCTGGATTTTTCCCCCCTCACAAGAAATACCAACCTTTCGTCCAACTCTGCCCTATTGGGGAGCTAATTAAATAGGAACTCGCTATGCAAAGTCTTAGAAAGACAGTGTCTGCTCCAAATTTCCTGTCTGTTCTTATGGCAAACTAATCAATGCATGTCGGTTCCTTAAAAAACTAAAAGATTATTTTTACCTTTAACAAATGTTACTCTCATGTAAGAAATTTAAGTTTATAGAAGACAGAACAATGACGGATATATCACGTAACAAAACATGTCTGATATTAATCATGCATCTGAAGCTCCATCTACAATAAAACCTACCATGCACATTTGAAGATCGAACACAGACCTGATGAAGGGAGGACATCCTTGAATATAGAATCATGAGTACAACACCTGACCACCGAATGCAAGTAAGAACATCCTACATGTAAAATACTATATATATATATATATATATATATATATATATATATATATATGTTTATTGTTATATAAACATGCTCACATCCCGCTGCTACAAATAGCCACTTGTTTCAATCAAACAACAGATATCATCAGGCAGCGACTTGACTATTCAAAAGTTCAATGAATACCCTATTGGTTATTCATTGAACTTTTGAATAGTCAAGTCGCTGCCTGATGATATCTGTTGTTTGATTGAAACAAGTGGCTATTTGTAGCAGCGGGATGTGAGCATGTTTATATAACAATAAACAAGTATTATCAGCTCTTTTTATTGAGCACTATCTAACAACCTCGTTGAATTCATTAGTCCATTACTTTTGAATATAAAAAAACCCGAGTATATATATATATATATATATATATATCAAAAGAAAACGTGCATGTGTATTATTTTTATTTATTCATTTTTTAAAAATTTTCTTATCACTTTGTTTTTGCTGGAGATGGAGCATTCTACCAGATGCCAAACATTCTCCTATAGTTTAGTTATTCCAACCGAGAGATCTTTTTAAGATTCTAACCCTCCCTTTAAGTGCAATTGTTCATATTTCTCTTGCACTTGGTTCACCTGATATATTTGCCAAGTATTTTTTTTAACTTTTTTAATTCTTTTTCATTAGCCCAGTTGCTCCTATTATGACTGAAATAATGGAGAGCTTAAGATTCCAGTTTCTTTTCATGTAATACATAAGTTCTTGGTATTTTATTTTTCCCCCTCTCAGCTCTTAAGGCCAGCATCATTAGGAACGCTTACTTCAACTTTCTCCCTCTTGTCATATATCACTATGTCAGGCTTAATAGCCCCGTTTTCTAAGTATGTAGCTTTAGGAATTTCATAGTCATAGTGGATGGTGTATGACTTATTTCCAACTGTTCTTTCTGGTATGTGTGTGTGTGTGTGTGTGTATGTATGGTTATACATATACACATGAATTGGATCAATAAAATTCAAAACTGCATAGCTAGTTCGACTATTATATCTTATGTTGTATCAATTTGAGTATCTTTCACACTGTTGCATTGTTCTACCTTCAATAAATTTAAATTTCTTTTTATAAACACATTAAACAACTACTTCAACCAACTATTATTTAAGCTACTATCATGTTAAAAGCCACAACAACCTACTATCATGTTAAAAGCCACAACCACCTACTATCATGTTAAAAGCCACAACCACCTACTATCATGTTAAAAGCCACAACCACCTACTATCATGTTAAAAGCCACAACCACCTACTATCATGTTAAAAGCCACAACCACCTACTATCATGTTAAAAGCCACAACACCTACTATCATGTTAAAAGCCACAACCACCTACTATCATGTTAAAAGCCACAACAACCTACTATCATGTTAAAAGCCACAACAACCTACTATCATGTTAAAAGCCACAACAACCTACTATCATGTTAAAAGCCACAACAACCTACTATCATGTTAAAAGCCACAACAACCTACTATCATGTTAAAAGCCACAACAACCTACTATCATGTTAAAAGCCACAACCTACTATCATGTTAAAAGCCACAACAACCTACTATCATGTTAAAAGCCACAACAACCTACTATCATGTTAAAAGCTACAACAACCTACTATCATGTTAAAAGCTACAACAGAGAAAAGCCACTCATTTTCTTAAAACTTCCTAGGCATTATTTTTTTTTGCTACAGTATTCAACCAAATGTTTGACAAGCTTGTGTTTTGGTTTGAACATTCTACATTTTTACATAAAACTTTCATACATAAAACAAACACATTTCTGCTGGTGTTATATTTATCCCAAGATAAATGCAACAAAAGTACCTTGACAAGAAGAACTTGTCATTTCATTTGGTTGATTTGAAGAGAGTTGTTATGATGAACTTATCTGGATTAGGTTGGTGATTTTGTTTTAAGGCATATCGACCTTTTTTGGATTATTTCATGTTGAATCCCATAATTTTCGAAAAAAAAAAAAAAAAAAGTTTCAAGTTCTTTATATCTTCAAATATTTATCCATGATGTTTGTTTTGTAGAAAAAATTGTTTATGACTTTGCAGAACATGATTGAGTTTTGCAAAGGAGAAATGACAAAAACAATATCAATGCTTAATGACTTTTTGCTCAGGATTGGTTGGTTGTTTTTGTTTTACGGCATATCAACCTTTTTCAGGTTATTTAATGCCGAATCTAGTTATTTTGAGGAACGATTTTTAATGGAGTATATATTTTTTTTTACGTCAGATTCTATTTAACCCATAGTTGGGACCCTAACAGGTACTACCACTCTGGGTCAGAGTGGACCTGGGAGCAATGGCAATTAAAGGGTGGCTCCACACTCCCCAAAGCCATCAAAGTGGGGCCTCACCACCGGATATAGTTTTAGGTCATATCCAGGACCTTTTGTTCAGGAAGCCAGTATATTTAGACAGCCCTAACTTGGGAGCAATGATAACATAGGCAACTTCATATTTTCCAGTCTCCAAATGGAGTCTTACCACGAGATGTCTTTTAAGGTCATACCGAAGACACCTGAATTAGATGCAACAGATTGGCTGGTGAAGGTTGTTCAAGCAATGAACAGAAATGCTCAAATTTGTGCAAGAAATGACAGCACCTAAACATTAAAGTAGAAGTACATCATAAACTTTTTTTGTATTTGTTAAACTGTTCTTTTCACTTGCCTGGAAGTAGATTTTTTTTTATTTTAAAAAATGACAAGAATTTATTTATAAATTGATTCCCCATGCAGACCATATATTCTGGATATTTTCATAATTTTTTTGGACCTTCGATTTATTTTGAGTTAACTTTTTGAATATTATTATATCCCAATTACTCATTGAAATACGTTGGTGATACATATTGGAATTTATGGATTACAATTTCATTGCATTTAGACTTTTTTGATTTCACGAGAATACTTTCACACCTGGGATTGCGTTTTCTTCATTGTGGAGTTTACTGAATACAACTTGATTTTTCAAATTTTAACTAAGTTTTTTTTTTTTTTTTTTTTTTTGCATTTATATTATCCAGTCACAATTGAATTCCATATTTTTCCTAGGAAGTTTGGTCTGGTTGCTGTACGCTGATGGCCTACTATTTGTCTGTGAAACAAGAGAAGTTCTACTTAAGTTGAAAACTTGAAGGAATGCTATAAAAAGTAAAAGTTTAAAACAAGAGGAAATAAGTTTTTCAGCAGAACAAAGGTATAGGAAGTTGTTCACAAAGGAATACAAAAGGAATTAAAATGAGATTGCTAATCAAGGTGCGGCAGTGGTTAAGACAAAAGGACTGGAGAATAAAGGTCACTATATTTAGAGCTAGACAGCTTTATAGTGGCAATAAGTTTTATGACAGTTAAGGACAATTCATAGACAGTTGCCAGTTGAACATAGTTGAAGGCAATTCATGACTTGGAACAGATTGAGATGACGTCAACTTATGACAAAGAGGCCTCAACAAACTACTTCAGTGCTCAAAGGGTCATTTACTGCAATGGATGGTGTTGCAAATGCACACAGAGCTCAATTGACATATATAGAATATGTTGGAGTCTTGTTTCTTTTGAGTTTGTGTTTCGAGTTGTTTTATTTTTCTTATCTTCTTTTTCGTGTCCCTCCAATGTGAAAAACGGCGACACAGCCAGAAGAGAAGATGAAAGAGAAGACGACCATGAAAATAGGGTTGGTGTTGAGCGAAAGAGCGCGCATTTGATCCCACAGTAGTGTTGAAGAATCAGCAGAAAGGACAAATTTCCCCTATTTGTAACATTACAAGTCGGTTGAAAGAAGATGACCGGTTTGTGGGCAAGAAGTATAAAATAATGGAGATGGACAACAATTCAGATGTGGAGCATCTGGATGGTGAAGCTATTGAGGTTGTCCAGATGTTTTGCTCCTATATAATTGTCTTTAAATTTTTGGTTTTTTTTTTTTAGTGAAGAGTGTTAATTTACTATACATTTGTATTTTTTTATACTGAAGGTATCGGCTAAGATTTTGGCTTTTAAATTCATTAAAGTTTTCTTTTCGTATAAAAAGAATGTCCAAAGTTTATTTTGAAGAAACAAACAAGAAAAACATAGCCGTTAGCAAAATTTAAAAAAAAAAAAAGTTGGTAGTGGGGAGAGGCCCTAAGTTATTTTTTGATGAATCGAGTCTTCTACCCCCACTTCCCACTACCAAAAAATAAATCAAGCTGAGACGGTAAGAAAAAGGAAATGAGAAAAAATAGAAAAGAGAAAGATAGATAAAAACGCAGCAGAAATCAGTATTTGCTTAAACGTTTTTTTTTTTTTTTTTTTTTTTTTTTGTAAATTAAAAAAGTCTCATTCCAGGTTTATTCATATAAATAGACATTAACATCTTGTAATTTTGATACAAATTTATTTATCCTTAAAATAAGACGATAATGAAAAAAAAAAAAAAAAAAAAAAGTAATCAATTTATCTGGGTGGTGGTATGTGGCGTCTCTTTAAACTTACAATTTAGAACGGATGGTAACTTGTTGAAAATAAAGTCAGTTCCTAATAAAGGTCAGAAAGAAACATGTAAACAAAAATGCAAAACGTTTTGCCTACAGTATCAAAACAATCACTAAAAAAACCCAAAAAGAAACCTTAAAAATATCTTGGTAATGGAATGAGAGGAGGAGGAGAGATAAAGAGCAAGAAAGTCAGCCAGCCACGCCCTTCTCACTTAAGCCACATGGTAAATCTTTTTTATTGAGGTGAAACCTTACTAATGCTTTACTTTTTCTTATTAAATCACTTTGATGTTAATATCTACGAATCTATTGCATCTTTATAGAGAAAAAGTAAGACAAAAAATTACAAATGAAGAATAACTTGATTTAAGAACTGTGTCAAATTAATTAGATATTCAAATGGCTGTCTCTTGATCTTTCATCTGTACTATATATATATATATATATATATATATATATATATATATATATAGAGAGAGAGAGAGATAGTCGGCAGAAGTTTTTTAAACTTTGAAAACTACGTAAACAGCTTTTATAAATTTTTATTTTAGTTCAAACGAAGGACAAAAAAAAAAAAGTTTACTCTAGCAATCGTTAAATCAATAGTCCTCAGCTTTTAGGGATCTTCAGCTATTTTCCATGAAACACTGTTTCAGGGAGATTATATATATATATATATATATATATATATATATATATATATATAAACTATGCGTACATACATATATATGTATGATAGTTTATGTATATGCATGTTTATTTTATTTGTTTATTTTCTATTGTTTTTGTTAGGTTTAGAGTTATTTTTTATCTCTATCCTAGCGTAAATTTTATCCTGTGAACACAGTTGTTCGCTATTTCTCTCCTACAGTTTAATAGATGTTGGGGTTCTTTAAAGTATAGGATAGCAAATTTTTCATGAAGGCATAATCTACATGGATCGTCTAGGTTTCTACATGTGTTTGCTTGTCTTACTATTTTCCATTCGACTACCGGCGAATGGCCGCTTTCCTTGAGTTCCCAGTATTTATTTGCTAGCTTTGTTTTCATACAGTGTTTTTTATTGTTGAATGTACTTTTGTGGTCATAATATCGAGTTTGGAAATCTAAGGAAGTCATACCTACGTAATATTTCTTATTACGTAGATATCCAGGCTAAATAGAACACACACAAAGAATCAGGTCAACCAGAGGTCAAATGGGCCTTTGTCCTATAAGTGCATGTTCATTGGCTGATAGGAAGGGTGCGGTGGATACTAGAAAACTGATTGGCTAACTAAAATCTCAATAGAAGGTGCGTATATAAAAACGACAGACAACCACAAAATTCGCGCATAAGCCTGAAGAATTCTAGAGTGGATGAAACGCGGAATATTCAGTGTAGCTTAATCGCCATATATATTTTATAAATTACTATATATATATATATATATATATATATATATATATATATATATATATATATGTGTGTGTGTGTTTGTGTGATAGGCTAAGCCAAAGTGGATCAACATTCACATATCCAAGGCAAAAATTTTTGTTCTTGACTTTGAAATTAAATATTAAAATATTTAGCAAATTAGAGATGGTTTGTAGAAAGAAAAAAAAAAAACTAAAGTAAAAATAAATTACATATAATTAGATTTGAGATTTTTTCAGTTCGAGATTAATAGAGATTAGTATTTAATGAAAAAACGAGCACAAATTGAACCATATTTAACTATTAATGTGGCATAAAGCACCGATTCTAAGTCAACAGGCGATAACTTTTGCCTGTTTTTAATGGGCTAAAAAGTCTAGTTAATTAATCATGTTTTAACAGGCGGTAACATTAGTCAAACGGTTAACTACATTGACTTCTGACTTTAGTGTCTCCAAGTTCGAATCCAGTTCATTCCACAAAAATCACTTTCATTTAGGATGTTGGTAACCTTGACATGGTCCCTTTGATAAGTACTCAATGTCTTTTTAGAAAGAATTCCGGCTAGAACAATATCGGGGAAACCAATGCCAACAATAGAATCTTCGAATGCATACGATATGTTTTAATATTAAATATTAAAACCATTTTAATGTTTATTAGATGTTGCAGATTGAAATTGAATGTTGCTTAAGTATGAACACTTCCATTGAAGAATTAAGAGAATATTTGGTACTTCTGGCAGTCTTACAAGTCTTTTACAAGTACCGAATGTGAAAGAAGTACCAAGTGTTTTAAGAGCAGCAGCTGTTGGCACCATGTGTAAATTGGGTAGAAAAATTCAATAGTCAGAACAAACAGCTGTAACCAGGCTACAGAGTATTTTTTTGAGAGACAGGAAGTTTACGCAGATTTTTAAATTTGTTTACCATTTAGAGTTGCGAAAAAGCATGGGGGTGGACGGTGGCTGATTACAAAAAACGAACGGGCTAAGACGGAGGAGAAAGGCGATGCAAAAATGGTTATCCCAAAACCAAAATTAATTTTTAAGCAAATCATTCTTGACCTAAATTTTGATTGCATTTGTGTAACAAGTCACTATGATTGCAGTTAATACGTAAAATAAACACCTTCAAATATATTTTTGGTTTTTATAATACAGTTCTTAATTCACCGAATTTATTCTTTTTTATTCACACTACATCACTTGACTCATCAGTATGGCTAAACTCCTCGGCCTAACGTTCACAGGGAACATGAGAGGATAAGGAGTTAAAATATTTCTAATGTATTCTTTGTCTTACATAGAATAACAAAAATCTTTTGATCTGAAACTCAAACATTTCACGTCATAAATTTTTAAATTCATTGAATGACTAAAATTTATTTATTTGTATATCAAGCAATTCTTATAATCACAGGTTTCCATACCAGCTGATTGTTGGATAATTTTATTCTGAAGTGTGTGTATATATATATATATATATATATATATTAAAAACATGTATGCGTGTGTGTAAATATTTAACAGGTAAACTCTGAAGCTACTGGTTACATAACACTGAAATTAACAGGAAATAGTAATTATACACCAAGAATGATTTATAACAAGTAAAATCTTTGGGTTGATCAATAAAGCATACAGATATATCGGAATGTTGAAATGCGAAATGCTCTTTTCAACTAGCCGACATGTTTATACTTCTTTCTGCGCATGATTACATAAGATTCATTGTTTCAAGTGTGTTAATAATTAAACCTTATTATCTTTGTCTCGATACCAACATCGGTAGAACAGGCAGCTGGGACGCAAAATTTTTGTTTCAATTCTAGCTGATGGCACGAAGCCATTTTTTTTTTTTTTTTTAATTTTTGCCATCATATTTTTGTCTTAAAAAATGCGAATATCAGAATGATTTTAAATATAATTAAACGCATTTTACGGCAAACGGAATCAAAAGCGCTATCGTATTAATATATAAATTCTTGTATCATATTTTGAAAGAAGAACAACTAAAAGATTAAACTAAAACTGGCGTGACCTCTATAAAATAAAACGCACCTACTGCTCCTACCTCATTGGGGATATGGAAAAAGAAGGCATTATGAATTAATGTTTCATTCAATCAATATGATAATTATGTATGAGGACGAAATAGTCACATACATCAAATAAAACCTGGCAACGCCAGGTACTTCAGCTAGTATATATATATATATATATATATATATATATATATATATATATATATATATAGCCAAGTTTGATTAAAAATGACAAAAAAAAAATATTTTCTTGAATTTTCAAGCAATTTTGGGGGTGTCGAGAGGCGATATAAGTTGTTTCACAATCCATTTTTGAGCATACTGTAACTTTGGATTCTTACTAGAACGGTTAGCTCTCCTTTCCCCACCACTCATACACGGAAGATACCTTGAAAGATTAGAGATAAAAAATATTTTTTAATCAAACTTGCCTAGATAACAATCCTACAACCAAATTATATTCCCAAATACATATACAGATATATACAATGATTGTATCACTGTAGTTTCCTAGATGTAAAACCACTGAATCTTCAGTGTTTATCAACAAGTGCTCAATGATTATTGAAAAGAAAAAATATGGCATGCATATATATATATATATATATATATATATATATATACCCGACGTTGCCTAGTCAAACCTTATTGCCGGATGACAGGATTAATCACATACTATTTAAGATACATTGAATATTATAACTTCTTACGAAATGTTGGATTAAGGAAAACATAAAACACATTCATCTTAATCTATGAAAATCAAACGTTAAGTAATTTTCATAGCTTAAAAAGGGAAATAAGTCTCAGCCTTAATAAGCTTACCAGTCGTGTTTAAAACTGGAAGTATCAGCTATTAATAATTGAAAATAAATTAAATTCAAAATAAATGAAATAAACCAACTTTAAATAATATTTCTGAATAGAACAATTAAAACGATTCTATTCCAACAACTAATAACATTGAGCTAATTATTAAAATAGATTTTCTTCAATGTAATGTGCAAATGAGGGTACTCATTCAATGTAGATTTCTTTTGAATACATAGTGCATTATATATATATATATATAAAATTGTAGTAGTGGTATTATCCACTGGAGAGCCATGTATTTAACAGCTGTCCTGTTTTTAAATCTCCGAAACAGCTACATGGTAAGCAGCTGAGTATCCCCATTTTCTATTTACAAAATTTGAGTTAAGGTTTTCTCTTTTCATCCTTATATAGTTAAATTCTCTTTTATAATTGAAGACTTTTGAGAAATCGGCTTAAGCAAGTGCTAAGTCTATTTAACAATTTTACTTAGGGCTTTTTTTTTCTCTCATCCTTTATAAATGAATTCTCTTTTGTAATTATAAAATTCTTAGAAGTCGGATTATATAGGTGCTAAGTCTGCGATAGGTTAAATTTAGTTTTTTTGTTTTTTTTCGGGAAATTAAACTTCCTTTTTACATTTTTTTTTTCAAAGCTCCTTTAGACTATATATATATGTGTGTGTGTGTGTGTGTAATCAAAAAAAAATCTACGATGACTGAGTACCCTCATTTGCATATTACATTAAAGAATATATATTTACATATTACATTAAAGAATATATATATATATATTTGCTAGTGGTGGGATGATTAACTGGAATCGTTAATCGTAAGAATTGTGTATTTTGGGGGGAATCGGAATCACATCGATAAAAAATACCTTAGATTTACGATTCTTTCATTACGATTCTCTTATATTTTTAAGTTGAACTGTTTGAAGTGAAATTAATGCTGTCAAAAAATTACGATAAAAACGTTATAGAACTTTTCATAACATATTTAAGATGATATAGAAGAATTTTATTAACTATTTTAAAGGTAGTCTTTATTTATCTTAATGATTTTTCTTATTCCCTCACCTACATAGACGCTGTCTGTCTGTTTTGAAACTTCAAGACCCATGATTAGTTATTTGTTTGCACTGTTGCGAAACTTTAGGGGCCGCAAGGTAACATTGTTTTCATTTGTGAGCGAAGTTTATTTACGTATAAAACAACCTAACTATGTAAAGTCCATAAAAATGTTGATGAATACTTTAACCCTTAGAGAAAAAAGATTTTACAGTGCTCTCATTGCGAGGAAATGTTAAAAATCGGTGGTTTTTCCAACTGGTAACTAAAAAATGAAGGGGCGCTTATCTTTTGGCAAGTTTTTTTCTTTTTTTTTTTTTTAAATAACACTCTTCAATTATTAAATGACGAAAAATCTCATTAGTCAATGAAAAAGGTCTTGTCAACCTTTATATTTATTAAAAATAAAACAAGCAAAGTCAAATTATTTAAACAATACAAGGTTTAATAGAACAATGCGGTAAGTCAATTTAATTTTTCTTTTAGAAATTTACATTTCATTAAAATATTCTGCAAATGAAGCAATTAAACATTTCTTTTGAAGCTTCTTTGCACAAGAAAAACAAACAAAAAATGTGAAAAATTTATTAAAAAAGGAAAAGTTTAACTTTTTTTAATCCTTTGAACCCTAACTTTGCAAACTAACTAGTCACTCAGAGCCGTTCAACTAAAGGACTGTAGAGGCTTGGTCGACATTCACTGATGCCTGGTATCACAGTCGTGATGTGAACATATATAATGTTTCTCAACCCCTAACAAAAAATAAAAATAAAAGGTTGTCAGAAACAGCATTATGGTAGAGGCGATTTCAAAAGTTCAATAAATGACTTATTTAACAATAGAAACAAACAATTATCAAAATTTTAATTTTCTATATAGAAATAAAGAGGTAAATTAAAACATTAAATAAGAATAAACATTAAAGGACGATAAGTAGATAATTATATAATACAAATAAATATAGAAATAAACCAATGGTAAATGTTACCTTACGCCACAACAGAACACCGACCACTCAAATCTGTTTTTTTTAGGGGTATTCGAGGTCGCTGACAACGAATCTGATGATCAACCCGCCACAAATTTACCGTTTGCATCGTATGAACCCCTAGACCTTGGGATTATTTTGTGCCATTTCACCGCCTTTGGCAGTGTTTTTCTTACATGATACATTCGCGTGCGAATGGGCATAGTGGGATATCAGGCACAGAGGAGAATGTGCCTGCCCTGAAGCAGTGGCTGTTAGACTATTACGCCTCTACAGCCTTTAATACATGTGAGCACCAGCCACTGCCAATGATGAAATGTGTTCCGCTAGAGCTTCACGTTAACCCTAACACCAAGCCAGTCGCCATCCACAAGCCAGCTTTGGTGCCTCTACACTGGCAGGAGAAGGTGTTCCAGGATCTGGAGCGCGACGTCAGCATTAGTGTTTTGGAGAGAGTCAGCCCTAACACGCCAGTTACCTGGTGCTCCCGCATGGTGGTAACAGCCAAAGCTGATGGCTCCCCCAGGAGGACAGTGGACTTGCAGCCACAGAACCACCACTCCGTCAGACAAACCCAGCCCTTTTCACCTCGCTGACCGGGTCCCACAGTACAAGAAGAAAACTGTCACGGATGCCTGGAACGGGTACCACTCTGTCCCGATCAGAGAGGGAGACCGCCACATCACCACCTTCATAACACCATAGGGTCGATATCGCTACAGAGTGGCACCGCAGGGATTCCTGGCCAGCGGGAACGCCTACAATCACCGCTTTGACTATCATCGCAAATGTGAAGAACAAGGTTAAGTGTGTGGATGACACCTGCATGTGGTCCGACTCAATTGAGGAAGCATTCCTCCAGGCCTGTGAGTGGCTAGACCTGTGCGCCAGAAATGGAATCACACTAAACCCCAAAAAGTTCCAGTTTGCGCAAGATACGGTTACTTTTGCTGGCCTCGACATTACTCCCACCAATGTCACACCGTCAGAAAAGTTCCTAGATTCCATCCGGCACTTTCCCAAACCTATGGACATCACCGGTGCCAGGGCCTGGTTTGGATTGGTCAACCAAGCAGCGTATGCATTCTCTATGGCCAAGCGGATGCAACCCTTCCGTCATCTGCTGAAGCCATCAAATAAGTTCCAGTGGACAACAGAACTCGATATCTTCGAAGAATCCAAAACCAAGATTGTTGAAGAGATCAAGGAAGGAGTCCGCCTCTTTCAACCATCCCGCCCTACCTGTCTTATCACTGATTGGTCTGTCACTGGCATCGGGTACTTGATGATGCAAAAGTATTGCAGCTGCACTGGTAGAACTCCACTATGCTGTAAGGAAGGGTGGAAGCTCTGCTTGGTAGGAAGCAGATTCATACATGCTGCAGAATCACGTTATGCACCCATTGAAGGAGAGGCCCTTGCAGTTGTCCATGCCCTGCATCAAACTCGTTATTACACGCAGGGATATCAGGATCTGACGGTAGCTACCGACCACAAGCCACTGGTTGGGTTTCTTAATGACCGTTCCCTCACTGAGATTAACAATCGCTGCCTGCTCAACCTAAAAGAGAAGACTCTTGCCTATAGGTTCAAGATCATCCACATTTCTGGAAAACGTAACCTTGGTGCTGACGCGGCATCACGCTACCCACCCCGTAGCACCCCAATCACTAACTATAAACCAGAAGAGCCAGTGGATATCGGAGAAGATGCCTCCACTTTAGCATTAACTTTCCAACAAGGAACCCTGAATCGGCATCAGGTGAGGAAGATAAGTGCCTTGGCGCGCCCGTAAGCCCTGGCCCATCACCTGAGAGAGCCGTAGACACAGCCACACCGACAGCTGGAGACCCTGCACATACAGCAGCGTCAGCACATATTGGTCTTCCCATGCAGAATGTAGACGCCACGCATACGGCCTCTCCACAGCTTTATATACCTGCCATACATACAACCCCCAAGAAGCCTCCCATGGCTTTACGCCAACTGGCATCGCACAATGCCCCCGGTATCGCTCAGACTCAACCAGGCAACAGGTCGCGCCGCCGGCGCTCCCAGCACTAGTAAAATTCACTGATACTTGTACAGTGTAAATAGTTGAAACAGATTTTCTTCAGAAGTTTTTGTCATGCCCGCAAAAAACTCGCTGTGGGTGAGGGAGATAGATAGTATTGTACTTGTACCCCTCATATTAATTACTCACACCCCTTTCTATTGTTTCAGAGTGTAACCAGCAGCACATTCTTTTCCACGTCATTTTCCCAAATTTCATATGAACTTGGGGGGAGCGGGATATCTGTTGGACCAAATGAAGCTGTGGTCATCTTGTAAATAATATTCTACATAATAATACATATATTGAAATGGGACATACCATTTTGTTAAAGCTTAAGTGGAATCTAGTCATCAGTTAACATCAGAAATTTGGTCGTCGCTACTCATGCTGTGGAAAAGAAAGCAGCGCATTCTTAGGAGCCAGAAGGAATTGGTAACCTGAAGATCGTCGAGTCCCTCCTTTCAAGACTATTAGACCTACTGTCAGTAGAGGCCTGCACCTTCAGTCGCCTACTAGTTCCTTTTCCCTGTCTGCTCATAGGAAGGTGTGTCTACTCATCTACACACAGACGTGGACCTTCAGTTCTGATAGAAGCATTATCAAGCAATGAAATGTACTTCAATGATGTTTGTTGGCCTTTCACTACTTGCAACTTTAGGGTCTCAGCTGACGAGAAAGCACTCCAGATCATTAAAGACCCTCCTCCACTATGCTGAGTTGAAAAAATCTCTTTGGGCA
Organism: Euprymna scolopes; assembly: GCF_053919585.1. Lineage (NCBI taxonomy): Eukaryota > Metazoa > Mollusca > Cephalopoda > Sepiida > Sepiolidae > Euprymna > Euprymna scolopes. Next base: position 69,708,872 of record NC_136506.1, read on the forward strand.
AATTTTTATCATGCTAATAGTGTTGAAATCTATCTGTACCATCTAGATTAAACTTTTTCTCATCAGAGAAAATTACATTTTCCCACTTCTCTTCATCCCAAGTCTGGTATTTGGCGGCATATTCAAGTCCGTTAGTTTTGTGCTGTTCAAGAAGACATGGTTTCTGTAGTCGCTTTAAATGATTGAAACCCTTTATTTTTGGATGCCTTCTGATGGTTTTAGGACTACATTCTGCTGCTGTTTGGCTTTTCAATCGACTTGAACTCATACTGGAGGTTTTTTTTTTTTAACCTTCTGATACGGCGATCCAGTGATGGGGTTATTTTTTTTGGTCGACCTGGACTCTTTTTGTGCCCATATTGATCTGAATTTCTTAAAAAATTTGTGATGACTGTCTTGCTATGATTCACTTCGTTTGCAATGGATCTATGGGAGAGTCCACCCCTATTAAACTCAAATATCCTTCCTCTCTCAAAATTTGATAATGGTTTCCCTTTTGCCATTTATAATTTAGTAAGATATTTTTTACCCACTAACAAGTTGTTTTTAGTAACATAGAAAGCTTTTCGTATTCATTTTTTCAAAAACTAGCCGATTTTATTAAAGTGGTCTTATCATTTTGACCAGGTGAAAATGTTTGTTTTTTAAAAAATAATTATTAGATCAGGGTAAGGTTTCGGATGAAGAAGATTTCATTTTTTTTCCATCATATTTTCCCTTTTGGCAATGGTTTCAACCATTTGTTTGATTAAAAATTCAATATTATGCATAAACGCTTACTTTCTAAAGTGGTCTTATGATTTTGACCAGGACTGTAAATATATATATTGTGACCAAGAGCAGAGGACCGCTTGAAATATAAAAAATAAAATTAAATACAAAAAAAATAACATTGTTTTCATGCTTCAAAAAACCTGCATAACCTTGAAATCGCAATTCTAGATGCATACGTGAACTTTTATTTTAAGTACCCGTCGTTGACTGGGTTCAAAAACAGTCTACAGAAAATGGACTGATTTATGAAAGTATGATAGGTTATGAAAAGGAAGAGTTGCAGAGATATAGCTTCGAATTTGGGGTATTAAAACCAAAGCAAAATATGATGAAAGTAAAAATAAAATAGATAAACCCCATAATTTATTATTCCATACCTCTTCACACTGAAACACTTATCACAATATTCTGTGGATCTATATTAAAAAAACCTTGTTAAACTTTGTGACATATTTACATTCTATGGAGGTCAGGCGCAAACGAACACCTCATGATTTTATTATAACCATATTTCTTCAAACTGAAACAATTATCAAAGTATATTTATGCAGATAGATATGAAAAGTCTTTAAAGTTTGTGACTATTTCCATTCTATGGAGGTCAGGCGTGAACGCAGACCCCACAATTTTATTATACCATCCCTATTTAAGTTAAAACATACTTATCAAAGTATTATTATGTACATCTATAACAAAAACACTTGTAAACGTTTTTTTTTTAATTTTTTTATTTCCATACTTTGTGGACCAGGCGCGAACGCAGACCCCACAGTTTTAATGAGCCACCGTTCTGCCAGATCAAACCTACCCATTCCTGTGTCTAGATACATCATCTATCATTATATGTAATAAGTTTTTTTTTTTTTTTTTATATAGGAGCCTATTCGTGACCAGATACACACAGCTTTATATATATATATATATATATATATATATGATATCTCAAAAACATACTCATGTACTCGTACGTTAACTGGTGATAAAACCAGTATGAACATAGGGTGGAATAGAACAGCTTTGAATGCAGAAGACAAATGTAATTGAAGAATCATGTTTGCAAATGTTCAAATTGTTGACTATTATTGTCCAAACTGTTAAAGTGAGTACACTTTATGAGACACCCTAGGTTTAACTTTTATGATGTATTTGCATATAAAGTTGCCTCATAAGAATAAATGCCTTTATTTTTAGATGAATAGATGGGTGAGGAATCCATTATGCAACCTTTTCAATTGGGGGGGGGGGATGTCAGTGCGAATAAGATATAAGTCAACATCAATTCCATATTTGGATTAAGAAAATTCATCAAAAAAAGATGTGTAAAAAGGAAGAAGTTTCAAGAAGGTTAGCCACAACATGGCAACAGGAAGTTGGACAGGTTCTTAGTAGTTTCTTTTTCTGAGAAGAGACACGATGGCACCAGTACATACGCCCGCCTCCCCTTCAACATCAGCAGCCAGGTTTTAAAAAGACAAAAGTGTGACATCAGAAGTAGTAAGAGGTAAAAGTAAAGAGAAGGCAAATTAGAATGACCACTTGACCAAAACTTTCCCTAGTGAACTAGCCAGTGGCTTTAAATGAGCAAGGTAAATTTTGTTTCATCCATCTACATATAGTAGTTTAGTTTTTATGCCATATCAAACCTCTGAAAGTTATTTAATGCCGAAACAATTCATTGTATATGGTTAATTGAACATGGTTTTGGCGGCGGTGGTGGAGGTATCGTGTCAAGTAGTAACACATAAATGATCACTAGGGCTGTGACAACAAAATATTCTTTTTGTTGCTTTGACTCTCGAGTATATATCCGACAGTTAATCAACCGTATAAAAGCATATAAGATATCAACAGATACACACTCAAGAGTCAAAACAATGAAAAGAATATGCTGTTGTCCTAGCCCTAATGATAATAGAATTGCCACGATTTGAATACCAAACAGCCGACTACTCAGTTCATAAACATAACATACCATTTAAGTCCCGGCGTGGCATATATTAGTGCTACTAATAGAAATAAAAAACTATTATACACACATTATATAACTTTTATATGCCTACAGACACTAGTGTTTCATGCTTATGCAATCATCAGTGCAGGAGATGACTATCAATGCTGGTCGAATGATTTGAACTCAGCAATGAAGCCAACTTTGGCTCCATTAGCAAGGAACATACACCAGGACCACTATTCACGAAAGTGAGGGAAATTTTAACAATAATGAAGCTTAACGTTTAATACAGATGATCTTAGGGTGATCAATTAAAAGGAATACACACACACTTGTGTGTGTGTGTGTGTGTATATATATATATATATGTGTGTGTGTGTGTGTGTGTATATATATATATATATATATATGCGTGTGTGTGTGTGTGTGTATATATATATATATATATTTTAGGTTATCTATAAGCTGTTTTTTTCTCTAATAAATCACATGTCATCAACTATATTAATAGGTTCTAGTCAACTGTTAAAATGTTAAAAGGTATTTTAGAATATTATTGCTGTTATCGAAATTTATGTCATTAATATTTAGTTTCTTTGATTTAATTATTAGTGCTTATAGTATATCAAGTTTTTACTTCATAATGATATGTTGTTTTCAAAATTGTGTGGGGGGCAAGAATGTTAATTAGTAAGGTGTTTAACAATGACGCTGTTAAAGATGCATGGTTAATATATAATTACTGACTTATAAACGATAAATTATATTTACTCTTACACCATAGATGTACTATAGATGTGATCTTAGCAGATACTAGCACTTCAAGTAAGAATGAATCTGGAAATAATAACTAAGAGAGGACTGCACACTTCCCTAGTTAGAGCCTCAGCATAGTTTAGAGTGATATGGAGAACTGGGTTTAGATAGAGGGTGATAAGTTGATAAAGCTGAGAAGTAGATTGAAAGAAAAAAAAAGGTAAAAAGTCTGGTAAATACGGATTTTGGAATGGTAGGATGCATAAGAAAACCTTGCTCAAGAGTATCCAAGGCAGTTCACTGTTGTGCCCGGGACCACAATCTGCATAAGAAAAAGCTTTTAAGCTTACAGTGCCATAGGATCCCTATGTCTAGGGGCTTCTTACATTTCCCCAAAAAGATTAATATGGTAAGTTCTCCACTTGGGAAGGCTGAGAGATGAAGATAAAATTACAGCAACCAGCTTGGATCGAGTTGGCGCCCAACTTACATGAACTCAAGTTTTTTCTTTCTACTATGGAAAGGTAAAACTGCAAAATGTATGTAAGATATAAGACTAGATCAGTTTACCAAGGGCCCTTGCCAATGCTTGGCACGGTAAAACCTTGAAATAATAAAACTGGCATCACATCCAGCTTTTGAAAGGAGGTGAAATCTCCCAGGCAGAACTTATGCAGCAAATTGGGATTTATGTCTGCAGCACATACATTTTTTTTGGAAAAAGTTGGGAACTGTTTTTTTTTTTTTTTTTTTTTTTGCAAGAGTCAAGAGGCAACAATTTTTTTTTCTACAAAAATAGAAACTGACAATTTTTAGAATTTCTTTCACACAACTATGCCAGCCAGGCAACTCCTTTTTCGCAAGAGTGAGCCACCTGGGCAACTTTTTTTGAAAGAGTGAGCCACCTTGGCAATTTCTATTTTGCAAGAGCATACAACCTGGCAATTTCTATTTTGCAAGAGCATACAACCTGGCAATTTCTATTTTGCAAGAGCATACAACCTGGCAATTTCTATTTTGCAAGAGCATACAACCTGGCAATTTCTATTTTGCAAGAGCATACAACCTGGCAATTTCTATTTTGCAAGAGCATACAACCTGGCAATTTCTATTTTGCAAGAGCATACAACCTGGCAATTTCTATTTTGCAAGAGCATACAACCTGGCAATTTCTATTTTGCAAGAGCATACAACCTGGCAATTTCTATTTTGCAAGAGCATACAACCTGGCAATTTCTATTTTGCAAGAGCATACAACCTGGCAATTTCTATTTTGCAAGAGCATACAACCTGGCAATTTCTATTTTGCAAGAGCATACAACCTGGCAATTTCTATTTTGCAAGAGCATACAACCTGGCAATTTCTATTTTGCAAGAGCATACAACCTGGCAATTTCTATTTTGCAAGAGCATACAACCTGGCAATTTCTATTTTGCAAGAGCATACAACCTGGCAATTTCTATTTTGCAAGAGCATACAACCTGGCAATTTCTATTTTGCAAGAGCATATAACCTGGCAATTTCTATTTTGCAAGAGCATACAACCTGGCAATTTCTATTTTGCAAGAGTATACAACCTGACAATTTCTATTTTGCAAGAGCATACAACCTGGCAATTTCTATTTTGCAAGAGCATACAACCTGGCAATTTCTATTTTGCAAGAGCATATAACCTGGCAATTTCTATTTTGCAAGAGCATACAACCTGGCAATTTCTATTTTGCAAGAGCATACAACTTGGCAATTTCTATTTTGCAAGAGCATACAACCTGGCAATTTCTATTTTGCAAGGGCATACAACCTGGCAATTTCTATTTTGCAAGAGCATACAACTTGGCAATTTCTATTTTGCAAGAGCATACAACCTGGCAATTTCTATTTTGCAAGAGCATACAACCTGGCAATTTCTATTTTGCAAGAGCATACAACCTGGCAATTTCTATTTTGCAAGAGCATACAACCTGGCAATTTCTATTTTGCAAGAGTATAACAGCTAGCAGTTTATTTTTTTGCAAGATTATTGAAGCCATAAATCAGTAACTTTTGTTGCAACTTTTGGTAGTTGAAATTTGTTTTGCAAGAGTCACAAATTTAAAGACCATATTCTAAAATTGGTCATCCCAGAAAAATGGGCCAAATTTGTTTAAAATATAACCATTATGTAAAAAGTAGTCAAAACTAGTTGAATGCAATATTGGGAGGGAGTGGGGCAAAGGTTAAATCAGTTTTTTGACCTGAAATTCTAACAGCATTCCACTACAAATCAATTTAATACCATTTTTTAAAAAAGTTTTTGCATAAAGAAAGGAAAGATGGTGGTTAAACTTATCTTGATTTAACAATTCAATCGACTTGTATGAAATAAAAATTGGAAATAGGATAATATTTTCAAAATTTTGTATTATTTGTTTAAGAGCATTGCCCCCATCTTGATGGTTACGTTTAAATCAATTCAGCTGCGACAATATTCTTCAGGTGTTGCCTCTCATAGGTGATAGCACAATATATACACTAATCATTAATTCTTATGAGATTTCTGAAGTTAAGCAATATTAAGCTTAGTCGGTATTAGATGGGTGACTATTTGGGAATCTGAAGTGCTGTATGTTTTTTATTTTCTTGCATTGGTTTTTGGGGTGTTGTTACTTTAAGTGTGTTTTGTAATGGGCAAAGTATTGTTGGGATGACCCCAATTCAGAGAAATATTTTCAGTAAAAAAGGTGTTTGTTTATAATTAAATGTGACAATACAAGAGACGTTATATGGTAAATGAAATAAAATAATGAGTTAAGGCAGAGATATTTTATATATGTTTAAAATGAAAGTTCACAGAAATAGGTAAAGCATAAAATGTTTGTGAATATTTTTAGAGTTCTTGTAAAAACAAGGAGATTCCTTAGCTGAGACATTAAAGTCATCTGAATTGATTAATTAAGCGGTACATTGCAAGGATAAGAAAAATTATAATTAAAATTTCTCTACTTATGTATATAAATTATAATTCATTGAAAGTTATGTATAAGAATCAATGTTGATTTGATTTCGTATTAGGAAAGAAGTCCAGTGAAAAAAAAAACCGGAAAAATTTCAATGAATAAAGTTTATACAGACTGGCAGATGATAACTTAGTGATTTGTGTGTGTGTGTGTGTGGAGAAATGTTGCAGAGATAAGCACCCAACAGAAGGGCAACACCAATCTATAGACTTGGTTCCACTGATTTATTGAAGAAAAATCTGGCTTTTTAAAGGATTTATGTGGCTCCCAGAAAGACAATTTCAAATAAATTCAGAAAGTTTTCTGATTGGTTCAAAATATAATTATTTGTTTTTATTCAGGATAGACATGCATACAAACAAGTTTATGCATTTTGATTTTGGACGCCAATGTGTAAACATCAGTCACTACATGTTAGAGGACATCAATGCGTCTTGGGAGGAGGGGGGATCCCTTGACAGGTTGGTTGGTTGTTTTATGGCATATCAACCTTTTTCAGGTTATTTAATGCCGAATCTAGTGATTTTGAGGAACGATTTTTTAATGGAGTATATTTGTTTTTTTTAAGTCCGATTCTATTTAACCCATAGTTGGGACCCTAACAAGTACTACCACTCCAGGTCAGAGTGGACCTGGGAGCAATGGCAATTAAAGGGTGGCTCCACACTCCCCAAGGCCCGCAAGCTAGGGCCTCACCATCGAATATAGTTTTAGGTCATATCCAGGATTGTTGTATAAAGGGTCCTTTTTAAATTTTTTTTATAAAGGCCAATTTTTTTAAGATACGAGAGTATGGTGTGGGGATTGTTTTTATCAAATAACTCTTTAATATTGTTTTTTTTGTAGAATCGATTTCTTACGGTTACAAAATCAGTACATTCAATTAATATGTATTTGATTGTGAGTGGTGTTTGACAAGGTATACAGATGGGTTGGCTTTCTTTTTTTAGGAGATATGATTGGGTTAAGTGGGTATGGCCTATTTTTATTCTTGTTAGTTTGACTTCTTTTTTTCTGTTTAATTGTTCTTGTTTTTTGATTTTTGGCATGATTTCATGAAGTTTGTTGTTAGGGTGTTCATTCCAGTAGGTTTGCCATTTCTCTGTTGTATATGCGTTGATACGTCTTTTTAGATCTATGTATGGAATTTTAAAATTTGCATCGATTGGGAGATTTAAGGCGTTTTTTGCTGCTGAATCTGCTAATTCATTACCTTTAATACCAGAATGGCTCGGTATCCAGCAGAAAATGATTTTTTCTTACTGTTTGATTCAGTTAATTTTTGGAGTAATTTTGCGATTAGGGGGTTGTCTATCTTTTTATTTTTAATCGCTTTTAGAGTAGATTAGGAGTCTGAAAGGATTATAAATTTGTTTTTTTTTGTTATTGGAGGCGAGTTTGAGAGCTAGGATTAGAGCATGTATTTCAGCACTGAAGATTGAGGTTTCTTTTGGGAGGTTTGATTGCTTTTTGATTGATTTATTGAGTATTGCTGCACTGGCTGTTGCGTTATTTTGTTTAGACGCATCTGTATAGATGTGTGTGTCATCTGGATACTTTTCTTTGATTTTATCGAGATCATCATAAGTTATTGGATGAGTATGTTTCTTTCCATATTTACTTAAACTTAGGTCGATGTTAGGGGATACGATTTTCCAGGGAGGGGTTTTGAGTAGGACAGTTCCGTGAATTTTGGTTATGGGTAGATTTGCTTCTTTGGAAATTGATTTTATTCTAAGTCCAAAGGTTTGGATTGCATTTTCTTTTTGGTCGAAAAGGTGTTTACGGCAGTGATAAATCATCAACAAAAGTGCTATTGTGTGCTGGGTTTGTGGGGTTGGCTGTAAGTTTTGTGTAGTATTTTAGACCAAGGTTTTGATTTCTAAGCATTGGAGGAGTTTCATGTGCTTCTGCATACAGGCTTTCTATAGGAGAGGTTGGAAATGCTCCTAGTGCTAGTCTTAGTCCGGAGTGGCATATTGTGTTGAGGGGTTTTAGATAGGACTTTCTGGTGGATTGATATATGAAGCTACCATAATCTATTTTTGATCTAATTAATGCTCTATATAGTTTGAGTAGTGTGTTCATGTCAGCTCCCCAATCTGTATGGGCGATGACTCGTAGGAGTTGTAATGCTTTATTACATTTGGTTTTGATGTGATTGATGTGTGGAATGAAATTTAGTTTTTGTCAAAAATGATTCCCAGGTGCTTGTGTTCGTTTACGAATGGAATTTTTTCGCTTTCAATCTGTAAGGTTAGGTCAGGGTGGAGTTTGCGTTAGTTACAGAAATGGATGCATTTTGTTTTAGTTTTGGAGAATTTGAAACCATTTTTCGTTGCCCATTTATTAATTTTATTTATGTTATGTTGTAGTTTTCTTTCAATAGTGTGAGTGTATTTAGATCTGTAGCTGATTGAGCAGTCATCTACATATAAGGAGCTAGGTATATCAGAAGAGAGTTCTTTTATAATGTTATTGATTTTTATGTTAAAGATAGTTGTTGATAATATGCTGCCTTGGGGCACTCCTTGATTTTGTGGGTCTGATAAAGTTGAGTCTATGCGAACTTGAAAAGATCTGTCTGTTAGGAAGTTTTTTATGAATTCAGGTAGTCTGCCTCTTAGTCCAATGTTGTGGAGATCTTTTATGATACCGTGTTTCGAGGTAGTTTCATATGCTTTCTCAAGATCGAGGAAAACAAATGTTACGTGTTCCTTATTGATAAAAGCTTCTCTGATGTAATTTTCGAGGTTAGTGATGTCTATACATCCTCAATTTTTTGGTATCCACACTGGATTTTAGAAATTATTTTGTTGTCATCTAGATACCATATAAGACGGTGGTTAATCATTCTTTCGGACGTTTTGCATAGGCATCTTGTGAGAGCTATTGGTCTGTAGTTTTCTGGGTTTGGTGTATCTTTTCCCAATTTGGGTATCGGTATTATTGTTGCATTTTTCCAGGAAGTTGGGAAATCTTGTTTCCCATATTTTATTATAAATTTTGAGAAGGAGTTCGAGATATGAATGAACTACAGCCAATAATCTCAGAGAATGTTACTTTGATGTCCGATATTAGAATAATACAATGTGTAATGTGAATCTTAAAAATGGATTTAGATCTGCTGACCTCAAAGATGACATTTGGATAGCATACATAGTTGTGCACTGAAGACGAGACTTTGATGGTATGGCCACATTGGGTTAGCAGACATAGAACAGTGAAGGTAGCAGACCCAATTCACAAAGGAAGACCAAGAAAAACGTGGAAGAAAGTGATAAAAATGGATTTAAAGAGAAAAAGGGATAAATAAAAACTTGGACAGAGATAGGTTATTTTAAAATAAGTTTTTTAAAGCAGTCAAATTAGAAGAGAAAAAAAAATTTAAGAAAAAATTGAGAAATAATTTACGAGAAAAAAAAAATTTGAAAAGAGAAAAAAATTTGAAAAGAGAAAAAAATTTGAAAAGAGAAAAAAATTTGAAAAGAGAAAAAAATTTGAAAAGAGAAAAAAATTTGAAAAGAGAGAAAAAAATTTGAAAAGAGAGAAAAAAATTTGAAAAGAGAGAAAAAAATTTGAAAAGAGAGAAAAAAATTTGAAAAGAGAGAAAAAAATTTGAAAAGAGAAAAAAATTTGAAAAGAGAGAAAAAAATTTGAAAAGAGAGAAAAAAATTTGAAAAGAGAGAAAAAAATTTGAAAAGAGAGAAAAAAATTTGAAAAGAGAAAAAAAAATTTGAGAAGAGAGAAAAAAAAATTTGAGAAGAGAGAAAAAAAAATTTGAGAAGAGAGAAAAAAAAATTTGAGAAGAGAGAAAAAAAAATTTGAGAAGAGAGAAAAAAAAAATTTGAGAAGAGCCATAGTTGTTATTTCAAAATGGAGATAATGACACAAACAAAAAATGTATCAATGTGAAAATCAAGAAAAAGATGATCACTTACCAGCTGGAAATAATCCAATCCAGTCGTTTGCCGTGACATCTTCCTTAATGTCCCACTCAACAATCACCTGACAGTCACTACCTAAGGTAAATTCATCCTTATCCAGGGTAAGACTTGAACGTGTCTCTGGACTCCAAAGAGCAAGATTCGAATCACTGTTCGATCTTTCATGGAGAGTCAATTTGCCAACACTTGGAATCCCACCAGTTCGGCTGGTCGGCAGTGATAAATCATCAACAAAATTGAACTCGGAACTTGCATGAAACGGAACCGCATCAGCCATTGTTTAGGAAACAATGTGAGGCTAAGAACGAAAACCATATATCGAATGGCTCCTTGCAGATGGGGTCACAAGCACAGGTCCCATCATTGTCAGTACAAAGATTGAAATCATGACTTCTTTTTTTTTATATATATAGCAGATGAGAACATGTAGCCATTGTAGATGGGTTCACCAATAAATATACCGTTTGGAGGCAATCAAGCATGATTATATTTTTCTGAATTTTCTTTTCTTTTAGTATTAAATTATTTAAGATGTTGAAGAGTCACTTGTAATCCATATTTTAAAGAATCAAGTGTGGGTCTATTTTTGCAGCATATTGAAAAACCTGAAAAAATACGAAAAAGAGGGAGTTAATATATGAATAACTTGTAGAAATATCAGAAGGGTGGATAAATTGGAACACAATATCTTACAATCTATCGAGAAAACTGAAAAAAAAAAAGAAGAAAAAAATGAAAGAAAAGATTAATAATATCTGAAAGACGTAACAATATAGAAATATCAGAGGGAGGGGTAAATTAATACAGTACAATATCTTAATGCAGCATATTCATAAACCCGAAAAGATAAGAAAATATCATGAAAATATTAGGATGGGTGAAGGGTAATTTAAATAATACAATAATATCTTAATACAAGATTACATGTTTCATTAAAAATTTTCAAAGTTATGCTTTGTCAGTGTTAACATTCATATTCATCTAAACGAAAAAATGGGCACATTTCTCAATCGAATGGCAATGTCAAAATACTTTATTTCAACTGAGTTGATTCTTGTACTACCCCCCCCATTACAAAAACAAATAAAAAAATTTGTATGATGTATGTACCCGTGATGGAACTTTGATATCTTACATAAATTGATCAAGTAGTTTTATTCTCATAAAGAAAATAATTTTTCAGTGATGATTGAGAATTTGTAGCCATTACAACATAAATCTTGCAAGAATGAATTATTCTTATGTCTCTTTTTTGTTTAGATTGTTTTCAAAATGGTAGACAAGACGTGCTCTTCTGTTACAAAATAAGATTTTATTCGTAAAAATAAAACTACCTCATTTATATGATTTTTAGAATATGATTTTTTTTTAGTTACATGCACATACATTATACAGATTTTTCTTTATTTTTGCTTTTTAATATAGAGGGAATCCTGGCCAAGAATCACAGAATCAATAAACGTTCCATGCTTTTTGCTTTTTTAAATGTGATACAAGTTATAAGGCATATTAGTTTTCAAAAAGATTTTATTAAATATTTGTTATTGCATTTTTTTTTAACAATTTTGTTTCAGGTTTTATTTTCTGGCTAATATTAAGCATCTGTGTTCATGTGTTCCTGTCTTTCGAGTGACGCACTTGATTTTCAACAAGTTTGTGTAAAGGTAATTTGATTTCTTTCTTTGGTGTCTACAAAAAGTGAAATCGGTTTTGAAATAAAAAAAAAAATGGGAATATTTTGTGTTTATTCACATTTTCGATTCTTCAGTATCATTATCTTGAGTATCATTTTCACAACGTTTCGGTTGATGTAACCATCGACCTTCTTCTGGTGTATCTTGTCATGGCGCAGTGGTTAGAGTACTTGACAAAATCAATTGTAAAAGTAATATTCTCCTGAAGGTTGAAAGTCCAATTCTTAGTGTTGGCGACGGAAAAACACAATTGCGAATTACTTAGGACCTCTATCCAGTCATGGCTAACAGAACGAGAGCATGCTGTCCCTTTGAAGTAAATAAAGGGTTCAGTTCGAAATTCTATCCAAATTCCAGAATTCAACAAGATACACCTGAAGAAGGTCAGAGGTTACATCGACCAAAACGTTGTGAAAATAACACTAAAGATGAGAACGGTATTCTGAAGAATCCAAATAATATGAATAACCAGTCCTCATCTCAGAAATTCAGAAATTTAATATTTTGTGTCTACACTAAACTTTTGAATGAAATGTGTATTATTTTAAACTAATAAGATTAACCAACATCGCTTGGGGATTAGTAAGTAATTTATTTTTATAACTAAGAATTAATATCCTACTGTTGAGGAAGATCTTACTGGAAAAATTTAAAACAACCGAGTTTAAAGTACCCCCCTCCCACATAAAAAAAAAAAAATACTCTACTCCTCTAGTTGAATCTTACTTAAATACAGAAATTTTACACACACACACAAAAAAAAACTAATCGTTTTCTCTCTGAACCTAGAAAGAAAACATCTGCATACCTTTTTTTTTTTTTTTTTTTTGGTGTCTACAAAAAGTGAAATTCTTATATATTTTTTTAAACCAGTTATAAACATAAGCCTCCTCATCTTTGCTCATGAGATTGAATTTGTAATACATGATTATTTTATCTCATTATAATCAGTTATTACTAAGATAAAACCACTCTTATTTTTGGATAAAAAGATGTCAACTTGCATATATGATTATTGAAACAAACTGGACACACAGACGCTAATTTTTCTTATTTTTTTAATTAATATTTCAAGTAATAAAATTTAACAATAACATCTCAACCGCTGAAGCTGAAAAAAAACCCCACCTCATTATAGAAACAGTCAAGGATTTCCTTTCCTAATTCATTTTAGATGGCAAGGAGATTGTCAGACTTGCTATTTGCCGCAACACTTGAAATGGTTTCATTCAAATTGTTTCACTCGCTAATTTTTGTGTGACAGAATGGATATATACTTATGTATGTACAAGCGAATACACATTGGTCTTTTATTATCAATTAGAGGATGTCAGAGATGCAGCTTGGTGAGGTTTATAACCAAAGCACAAAACTTCAATTCCTGAAATTTAAATGACCAGACTCATGATTCCTAATACAAGAAATCAGGAACTATTGCTAAAGTGGAAATGGAGGTTTGATAGTGTTTAAAAATTGGAAGAAGCCAGAGACAAAGATCAAGGTTTCTGAATCTTTTTTAGATGAGGATTGATTTGGACTATTGTTCTCATTTTGAGTGAGATTTTCACAACGTTTCAGGTGTATGCTGTCAAACTTGAAACTTTCTGTTGAACTTTAGAATCTGCTCAGAATTTTGTATGGAAACCTTTATTTAATCCACGAGAATAAGCAGGCTCCCATGCTGTCAGCTCTACAAGGACGTGTGGCATAGTGAAGAAGGTACTTGGTAAAATTTGGTTCTAAGTTACACTTTTCTGGGAATTGAAAATTCAATCCTCAGGGTGGACGACGCTCAAATTACATTTATGAATTATTTAGGACTTCTAACCAGTGGAATGATGGAATGAGAGAATACGCTATACCTGAGGATTAAAGAGTACGGTTCAAAATTTTGTGCAGATTCCCCGAGTTCAACAAGATATATCTGAACAAGATTGGAAGTTATATTGACTGAAATGTGAAAATAACTTAAGATACGAACAATAGTTCAAATAATCCAAATATGAAATATCAAGGTAGTAAGTAAAATGTTCATTTTTACTTGTCGTAAAACTTTGAATTTTATTTAATAACTAGCCTGGGTGCTCAGCGTTGCCCAGGTGTTTGGAGGTGCGTGTTGAGCAAAAAAAAAAAGAAAGACAAAAGTGGTAGTAGGCAGCTAGGTTCGAACCTGTATTGCAAAGGAGGGAAAGAACGTAAAAAAAAAAGAAAAAAAAAGTGATGTCTTCACCTTTGCGGCCATCACCAAATCGGAAGTGGAGAAGGTCTAAATTAAGGCTAGTCAATCGAAAAGAGGGGATGACTTTTGAAATATCGGTGAAAAAAGCGACCCCCTCCTTGTAGAAAAGTGCCCAGTTGAGTGTGAAGGAATTAATGTTTTTAGCCATTCCATTTCTGTCTGATGAAAACCGGCTTCTTTTTTATTGCAGACCATCTACTAGTTGGGCAGTCGTGTACAAATCCCAAGAGTGATAGGAGCATTCTGACATGTCTGAAAGTGACACAATGTTAAACGAGCAAGATCAGAGATGCGCCGCTGCTTTCTACTAATCCAAGTTATGCCAACAGAACCATTGCCAGCATCCTCAAAATGAAAACCCAGATGGTTCAATACTTGAGGGAACAACTTAACGAAGTTTCTGGCCACGGTTATGGTCTTTTTTTTGTCATTTCAAGTGAGGGCCACATCATGCCACCTCACATCTTCAAAGTCAGCTTGAAAGTAAACACCAAAGTGTACGTGGATATGCTAAACAGTGTGGTGACCTCCTGATGCAATCAGGTGGATGCTGACAGACTGAGTGTGGCAGTAGGACTCAGCACCGGCTCAAGTCCAGAGACCTAGGCTTGGCTTCAGAAGGAGTGCTATGAGTTTATACCCTTCTCTCACAGTCCCCTTTCCTCTCTCAACCCGCTGGACTACTTCGTTTGGTCATACATCGAGAACATCACCAACATGACCTATCACATCACCAAAGCCAGCCTCATCGCCTCCATCCACTGAGTATTCACGAGCTCCCACCAGCATTTGTGGAAAAGGCATGTTCCAAGTTTGAGGCGGTGATTGAGGCTGAAGGCGGCTACATTGAATAGATGTCTGCTCTACTACATAATCAAGTTACCTGAAATGATTTTTTGAATAAAAGTTTTAAAATAAAGCTGTAGTGTTGTTTTCTTTAGGACAACAATTTTATTGTTCCACCCTGTACAACCAACTTGCTTTTTAAAAAGCTCAATTATTTTCACATTATTCAAGTCCTATTAAAAAATTTCAATAAGTGTCTAATGTCTACGAAATACATTGAATATGTAGCATGTTAATGAGTTTAGAAACAGCAGTAGAATTAAAACTTTTAGATCAGCTAGATTGTAGCAGTTTATAGGCCATAAAATGTTGGGAACAAGTAAGAAAAAAAAAATCACATTACTAGTTATTTTAATGGTAAATTTGATTGAAGTCGTTGTAGTTTAAGAAAATCGATTGCAATCAGCAATTTGAAACCATTTATCTGATGTATGTGGTAAGATCGACAAGGCTAAATAAGCACTAGAACAAAAAACAAGAAAAAAAAAAAAAGAAAAAAGAAACACACACACACACACACACACAAAAAAAAAGAAGATCTGTTAATGTCCCCATTGACCTCTGGTTGAATTAAAAAAGAGCGAGTTTGTAAAGCCAATCAGAAAATATAACAACAACCAAAATTAGCACTTTTTGCTCACTACATAAATTTCTTTTTCTTTACTGTAGTGATATTTTGCTTTTGTTTCCAAAAGATGATTTTAATCTTTGCCCTTTATTACCTTTCAGGAGTTTTTGGAGAGTACAAAATGTACTTATCGCAATTATTTTTTAATACTCATGAATTAATGTAAAAATAAAAAAAAAAGTCAGCCGACCCGGTTTCACTCTCAAGACCTTTTCTTCCTAAAGGGGGGGGGCAGGGTGTAACTATACTAGAAATATACATAGTCTCCCTCTTTAAAAAAAATTCCTCATTACAGCTCTTGATGAGTGAGGGCGAAACGGGTCGGCTGACTTTATTTCTACTTTTAATGTTAAAATGTTTCCCCTTCATAATTGCATAATTTATTACTTTTGTTAATAAACAGCGAGAGATATAAGCCAGTGATAGATATAATATAAGTATGTGATAAACAATGACAGAAAAGAGTGATAGACATTTAAAGATGCATCACTGGGTGAGATAATCGTAACTTATGGCTATTGGTTTAATGCCGGTTTTACATGCTAGCATATGCTGGGAACATATTTTAGAAAAAAACTTATCTCAGCTCAAGTTTCTTTGAAAGTTATTTCCTGAATTGAGACAGAACTTTTATAGACTTGATACTCTTCTTGACGGCAACCCAGTGTAGTGATGGGGACCAGCTTTTTTATTGAGACACTAAAGAGCAATTGAAATTTTTGTTCAAACACAAGTTAATCACAAAATTAAGGAATATTTTAGCATGTATTTTGTTCAATTAAAATGTATAGGAAAATTCGTAAGGGAAACAAACTTTGATTAACTCAACTCTAGAATATATATAACATAATCACACTGACACATCAGTTCTTGTTAGATCACTGAAGTTAAGCAATGCCAAATCTGATCAGTACCAGATGGGTAATCATTTGGAAATACCAGGAAACTGTAGAAGGATGTGGACACCTCCTTGCAAGAACTGCAAAACACATAACATCATCTCCTTTGATCAGGAGATATATATATATATATATATATATATATATACACACACACACACACGACTGGGAACTGCTTGTAAATTTGATATTCACTAGACTTCCTCCTTTGGAGGAAGCAGGTTCAGCTTTTAGTTGAATAACGAAATTTTTTTTTTTACATAGAAAAACATGAATGACTTGTTATATTTTAGCATCATCTAATGCTAAACTCTTTTGGAGTTTCTATTTTTGCTTGTAGCATAAAGGCAAAATATTTACTAATGGGCCTGGAAACCAGAGTTCAATCTTTAGTAGAATTATGCTAAAGACTTTATAAATAATAAAAAAAAAAATTGCTGTTTTGATTCCATTTTCTAAACACTCAGAATTATAAAATGAGAATCAAGGAGTGATCCTGAGAGTGGCGTCCTCCCAACCATCTCAGTCAAGTAGTTAATGAAAAAAGTGTTTTCGGATCGCCCACTTTGCATCCAATTCAATAAAATTGAATAATTTAACAATGATAATTATTTAATAAACTATGTAAAAAAATATTTTCGTTTTATGTATACACGTTACCATGACAATAGCCATGTGAATAAAACTATGACCTACTTTCTATGTTTAGGCCGGCGTTTTTATAAAAGAAACAGATCAAATCATAACCTTCTGGCAATACTTATCTAATATTGTTTAAAAAAAACCAAAAAAAAAAAACATTAACCTACTTTTAATGCTAACAGGATCATATTTAAAGCACATTGTGTGTGAGAGTTCATTCCGCAACTTTTGGCTGTTTTTTTTTTTTTTTAATTTTCACACAAATATACTTTATGCGTTTGGGAATGTTTAAGGAACCATCCGATTTTGACCAAAGTTAACACCCGTATACAGCCTTACATGAGTGCATTTGAGAAGTTTTATTACCACACAAACAGAAGAGCCTGGCATATAAAACCAACAGTAGTTTCTTTTTTTTTTTTTGATAAAACAGACGTGTTCAAATGAATGCTTCTTTTTGGAATACTACTGAATTATGATACTTGACTTTGGCATTTTAAACTTTAATTCAAGACATTTTATAAAATCAACAGTAGGTTCTCTACAGTGCAATGAAGACGAAAATATATTGTGAACTAAGTCACTGTGAGGAAGCATATGAAGCTTTTTCTCAATGCATTGCGGTGGGTCCCAAACTAGAGCAGGCAATTAATCAATTTGTTTGAAAAATTAGCAATTTTACCGATTTTGATGACAAAAGTATTGGAAATATGGACCATTCGTTGATCCTTATTACATTCCTGGCAACGTCGGGTTTCCTTGCTAATATATAGTTTCAACGTGTGTGTATATAAAGCTGATTTGGAACAATTTGGGTGATATTATAAGGGACATATCATTTTAAAATATTTTTTATATAAACTCAGAAATGTGTCTATAAAATGAACACTGCTCTTTAAAATGCTCAATACTAAACAGAGCTTTATAAATATTATATAAACATTTAATTTGACGCATGCAACTGCAGTCACATTTCAGCAATGGACCCTTAAAAATAATTCTCATACAATTTTACATTAAAAACACAAAACAAAACTTTTTTGCATTTGTTTCTAATTTTTATTTATTTTTTTATTTTCTTTATTTTCTTACCTGCCCATTGTCCAAATTTTTTCATTATTATCTTTTAAGTTCCAGTGGAGCATCAATCTATGAAACAACTGTAGCTGCACAAGTCAAATTTAATGTTTTTATATATTATAAAACTGGACTGTCCGTCATCCTTTCTTGTTTGCTTGAATCAGGTCTTCAACGCTCGAGCAATTCCATCTTTTAAAAAACGGGACGACAGGTGAATTATACATTTTTATTTATATAGACAAATATTACAGTCGCTACACTGAACATGTTAATGTTTCGGACAATTGGTTGGCAAAAACCACAAGTCCTTGTCAGGTGACGTAATAAAGCTTCTTGCTAACCAATTGTCAGAGACATTAGCAGGTTCAGTGTAGCGACTATGTAATATTTCGTTTCTGAATTTTTGAGATGAGGATTGGCTATATGTATTATTATTCATTGGACTACTGTTCTCATCTTGAGTGTGATTTTCACAACGTTTCGATCGATAGAATCTCAGAGTTCGACAGAAACATTCCCGAGTTCGACAAGATACACCTGAAGAAGGTCAGAGGTTATATCGACCGAAACGGTGTGAAAATCACTCAAGATGAGAACAGTAGCTCGATGAATAATAATACATATGTAATCTTTGTCTATATAAATAAAAATATTATATTTTGCTCTTTTTTATTGAGCACTCTTAATAACCTCATTTTACTTCATGAGTTTTTGTCTCTTGAATACCGTTAACTTGGTATATATACATAATTATTACTCTATTTTTTTAATACCTACAGACACTAGTGTTCCATCCTTTCAGGAATCATCACAATTACCAGTCAGGAGATTCAAACCTGGCCACAAAGCCATCTCTAACTCCATAAACAAGGAATAAACCACTTTGCCAATGTTAATCGCAGCGAGAATATAATTGAAATTAACATTTATATAAAGTGCAAATGTTATTTAAGATGGCTGAGAGTGATCATGTGATTTTAACATCACAGTCTGCACACGTGGGCTTAAGTGACAAACTTATTTCAATGTATAAATATATGTATATGGACGTGGCTCAGAGCCTAAGGAATGAGGGTGGAGAGTTGTAGGTTTTGGTTTCCATTCTAGCAGATGGCACCAAAGTCATATATATAATTTTTAATTTTGATATCATGACCATATATTAGGTTCAATATAATGATTGATAGAAAATTGTCTCTATAATAATAAATGCGTAATCTGCATGAAGTAAAATATCACATTTAAGCGTATCTTATGACCGGGCAACACCAGGCAGCCTGCTAGTACATATATATATATATTCTGTTGCCAGGATCGAATCTATGGACCTGCGTTAATCATGACACCCTGCACTGATGATTCCCGAAAGGATGAAACACTAGTGTCTGTAGGTATTTAATTATTATCATAGCTGGTGTGGTGATGATAACTCCCATCCATCCGGTCCCCCCAGTTGTGAATAGGGAAAGTAGCCTCTAGATATAGAGGTTAGCTGCGAACACATTAAATAAGCAGTCCCAGACAAAAATCACGAGTTGCCTTTTGGCAAGGCGCAGCACTTGGAAGCCACCCCAGTCAGAGTTACGATTTAGACTCGTCTGGCAGGTAGGCGACAAGGTGGTACTCCATAGATGTAATGGTGTACCGGCAACCTGCTGCATGATGCCTTTCTGAACCGGCATGTGAAGCACATGTTTGCCGCAGCGAATGATGACACCTGAAGTATGTGCAACACGAAGTTGAGCCTCGTGGATCACTTAAAACACTTTTTAGCTGGGGCTGGCTCAAACCTAATAGTGAATAATTATATGTATTTCTTTGTCCCTTCCACCTTTTTTTCAGAAACAACTGAGCTGACCTGACTAAATTTTTTAATGAACAAGTTGCAGTGAACTAAGTATTATGGTATCTGTTAGATACACAGTTAGGAATTAATAGCTCAATGTATGTAACAAATGAAAAAGCGAGCACAAATTTAACCATATTCAACTATCAATTTGGCACAAAGCACTCATTCTAAGTCAATAGGCTATAACTTTTGCCTGTAAAAAAAACTGGCAAGAAGTCTATATATATATAGGCATACAGTGACTGATTATTTGTTCCATTTTGATTTCATTTAAAAATTTATAAACTGTGACATCTGTTAAGAAATTTTTCTTGCATAACTAAATAAATGTACTTCATCGTATTAGAAAATTATAGAGACTTATTATTTAGCCATTTAATTTACACGAATGTGCTGTACATTATATGTATGCAAATTACATTACAACACTGAAGACTCTTTCGCTAAATGCTTAGAGTGGTTGAATCAGCACAGAAGGGGAGGAGGCAAGAGAAATACATTAATGGCTAAATGAGAGACAGGGTGACGCGTTCAGTTAATTACAGATTTTATTTTTTATATGGAAGTCACCACCTATCAAGCCCTGAAGGCCATTTGAGGATGAAGGTTAATGTCAAATTGTCAGTGAGACAACACACTGTAATGATTGATAGTGGCAAAAAATGAGTAGAATTTGATTATTTAAGGGGACGGCTCAACACGAACTTTACATTGGACTTAAAAACTTACCATGTTATAGTCAGCCAGAAAACAGCTCTGTGGTGTGATGTTCCACAGACAAGCAGTTCTGGGAAAGAAACTTTTGTTCATGGAATTTGTATTTAGGGCGCTTCTACACTATTAGGACAAAATTTTTAAAAATCGTAAAACTGAATTTCACATGAAAACATATTCCGCATATTTTTAAGATGACTATATCCAAAAATTACGAAAATCGATAAGGTAGAAAATTATTTATTAAAAATAAAAAATAGAATTTGATGAAAACTATCATAAGATACAGGAGAGTTCAAAAGGGCAGTAATTTTCAGTTTCGATTTAAACAAGATGGCAGCAATTTTTCACCTGCTACCACAATTAAAGTTGTTATGTTTTAATAATTCAGTAATATGCAGGTAATTCTGACTGCATAATTTGGAAGCTATAATCGTAACTTATTAAAATTGCCAAAAATATCAGTTGAAACCATTGTTTTTTTTTAAATCTGAAAACTCCTTTTATTGACTACAAAATCTCGTCCCAATAGTGTAGAAGCGCCGTGTTTAGTTTTAAGCATAAATAAAGACTAGCAAAAGTTAGGGTTAGGCACAGATAAAAGTCTGACAGAGGGAAGGATCATAGATTGAAGCTGAGACGAGCACTTGCAATGAAAGTAGTGACAGAGCTTCTTTTAATAACAGAAGCTTCAACATTAAGATTCTGTTCAATAAATGTGAATATTAGCCGACTTAATGTTTTTTTAATGCAATTCTGTTTTATATTCACTTCCTAATTTTAGCAGAACCTTTTATTGAATTCGAGTTTGCATGCTCTCATTTCGTCAGCCATAACCAGGTAGAAGTCCTAGGTAATTCACAATTATATTCAGAGTATCATTCACACTAAGAATTGAACCTTCAAGCTCCAAAAAAGTGTCACAACTGAATTTTACCAAGTACTTTATTCATGTGGACAATTCTAGTATTTGAGAGCCTTGAACATATTCTTGATTTTAGATGTACAATTTTTCTATTTAGATTTTAATTATGACTTTATTATTTATAATTAGTGATGGGACGATTCCAATATTTTTCTCAATTCTGATACAATTACAGATTCCTTACGAAATTCTTGATTCCGATTCTTTATAAACCTCTAAATATTTAACCATATAGTTGTTACTGCTCGTCCCTGATTACCATAAAAACATGTTAAATGTGCATATATTTCCATAAATGGAGGTGATCTACAGTTTTAGTTTAACTTGTAGCTTAGAATCAATAAATATATATTTTATTGTTACTCCCTGCAGTGGTAGATTGTTTGATTTTGTTAAAAAAAAAATAAATAAAAAATGATTAAAGGAATCGTTTTCAGCATTAGAAAATAGACATGTTTTTTCCAATTCTGATACCCAAAAATTTTCCATTTTTCTGATTCCAATTAATCATCCCAACACTATTGATTATTAATGGTTTCCATGTTTTATTAAATTCTATACCAGGTCCACTTAGTAGATTTTAGTCACTCAGCATACCTAGAATATGGTCCCACTTCATCAAACTTTCACAAAAACACTTGTCTAGCTGAAACCACTATCAACAATTTCCCCCACTCTTTATCTGTGCCTAACCCTAAACGTACATTCCATGAACAAAGCTTCTTAAAACTGCACATCTGTGGAACTCTTCCGTTTGCCTGCTTTCCAGCTGAATATAATTTAGTCGTTTTCAAGTCCAACATAAACAAATTCTTGATGAACCGTCCCCTTAAGTAATCCAATTTACCAAATTTCCACTACTAACGATTATTATATTGTCCCATTGACTACCGTACACTCATTAACCCTTATCTTTGAGTGGCTTCTGGGCCTTGATAAGTGGTGACTCCTATGTAAATAAATAAAAAATAAAAGTTAATAAAATATGGGCGAAAAATGAGAATAACCCTCAAGATGAGAATAATTTGAATCCAAATAATGCAAATTGCCAATCCTCATCTGAAAAATTGAGAAAGGTATATTTATTTGAATATTGAAGTGATGAAAAATAAAGTCGAGTTGAAAATGAATAAAGAGGGGAAAAAAATGTTCAAAATGTTTAAGTGATAGTATTTAATCTAAGAGAGACAACTGCGTTTTTAGTTTCTCTCTATTAATCTGTGTAATCATTTTTCGGGTGTTTCACCTTTGCATGACTTTTGCATTATTTGCTATTAATAGATCATTCATGGAAATCAAAAACGCAATACATCAAAAATAAATTTTAAACTCTTGATTAGAAATGGAACCAGCCAGAATGCATGCAATCTAAAAAAAAAAAAAGATAAAATAAAAAACTACAACAAAGCAAGTGAAGCATGCATGGTCCCCTGTGAATGCACAGTGAACGAGGCATAAAAAAAAAGTTCAGCATTGTTCGCCCCTCCTCTCATTTAGCTATAAAAGTCCTCAGGGGACGACAAATCCTGGTGAAAATGAACAAATGGTACAGCCTTAACATATGTAAATTTGAGTTCTGCACCATGCAAAACGAAAAATGTTCATTTGCATCCAATTTAGCCCGAAAAGTCTATAAGGCCTTTAACATAAATTTGAGTTCAGTACGATGCAAAACTTCTAAATAGACATACACAGAAATTTTTGGACAAATATGGTAAAATAGTCCCAAAAATGGAGTGTTTTTATTAGCCCTAAAAGAGCTCCTGGGGCACACAAAGTCTAGACAAACAAAATTATACAGAAATCAGTTTGTTACAACTTTTCACAAAGTTTTATAAAAATCCAAGCATCAATTTTTTTTTTAAAAAAAGCACAAAAGTGTCAATTTTAGCCATTTAAACCCGAAAGGCACCCCTAAGGGGGCAACCGGAGTTTTCCCAGAAAATCCATTCTGTTACTTTTTTTACTCCTCATTTAATGTTTGTGCAAAATTTTTAAAACTTCCAAGGTGTAGTTATTGAGAAAAGTACGGACAGACAAACGGATGGATGGACAAACAACCAATATAACCAAATAAAAAATAAAATTACTTTGTGATCCTTTGAAATACGAGAGGAATTTGGAAGCATTTTAACTGTTATGTAGGTCACTATTGGCATAAGAATTCTTAGCAAATCCTCATGTATTAAAGAATTGAAAGTTTCAATAACTTAATAGAGATTAAAACAACTTGACTAGAAAATGACTTAGTTTTATATAAAAAAAATTCAATTAGCAACTTAATAACCATACACTATAATCAAATTTAACTTTAAAAGCCTTTTTCATGTGTAAAATTTTAAAAAAATGGGGGGGGGGCAAACAAAGATGCAATTAAGAAGGCTCTTTTTTAATATAAAATTGCTCCAGACAAGGCGTGAAGCCACTTTACAAAGAGTTCACAAGAACAAAACATTATAAAAAAAATAGAATATTTCTATTGACCTTAGTTTTGAAAAGATCACGGTTGTAGTTAGGAGGAAAACAATGAGCAGGAAGAGAGTTCCACAAGCTTGCAGTTCTAAGAAAGCTACTGGAATAAGAAGCTGCATTATGATTAGGTATTACAACAGCAAGTCAACTGAGCTGGAACAAAGGAAGCAGGAAATAGATTGAACAATTCTAAAGAACACGTTATAATAGTATTTATAAAACAGACCAAGACTAGCAACATTACATCTGTGAGAGAGAGAGTAGCAGGAAGAAAGGGAGGGCCTAATCAAATTCATAGTTAAGAAGATAGAGCTTGTCATATCTAAAGCATTTTTCACAATTAATACCAACAAATACTTATTAAGGATTAACATTTGCAGTCGAGCATATTGCATGATTATTAGAGCCAGACCATGAGAATAGTTCAGCATGTATCTTGCGTGATTAAAATAACATACAGGGAAAAGCCTTACGGAATCAAAGATTTATTAACTCAACTTTAATATAATAGACATTTCGATGGACACTACCTATTTATGATCATCCATCCATACTTTTGGTTTCACAGAAGCTCAACTCACAAGGTCGATGATACTAAATAAGACCTGTTCATCGGCTGATGACTGGAACACATTTGGTATCTTTAAGACTGCAGGGTGAGTTTCTAGTATTTCTGTGAAACTAAAATAATAATCATTAATATGCATAGTATCCATTATATACACACACGCACATATATATGTGTGTGTGTGTGTATATAATGGATACTATGCATATTAATGATTATTATGCATTATACATATATGTGTGTGTGTGTGTGTGTTCTTGCACAAGTATTTGAGCATTTTTGTTATTTCTACAACATTATATATATATATATATACACACACACACACACACACACAGGGTGTCCCAATAAAACGTATGCACTCTTTAAATGAACATAAGTTGAACAATTATAAATAATTTTTTTATGTTTGAATAATGGCTAAAGCAAGATTAAACTATGAAAAAAAAAAATGATTCTAAATTGCTATTCGAAAACCAAGAACATAAGTGAAGTGCGAAGTCGTTTTAGATGAACCAACAAAACTCACAATTATTTGTTTGTGAGATAAGTTTGAGTAAGAAGGAACAGTTTAATGAACAGTTAAAAGTTGTCCATAAGAACCAATCTGGAAGACCTCGATCATCAATCAGTCTCACAAAAGCCAGAGGAGTCATGGAGAGGTTTCACCAATCGGCTAAAAATCTGTTCAGCAAGCAGCTCGCAAGACAGAAGTTCCAAAATTTTGGATTCAATTAGCGTTGTGTTGTAAGCTGTTTATGGACCAAAATGGCAACCAAATTGAACACTTTCGGTAATTGACTGGTTTTTATGTTTGTTCACTGTATTTTGATGCATAAAATTTTCATTATTATAATGAATTTTGAATTTATGATTATTTAAAAAGTGTATATATTTTATAAGGAACTCTGCATATATATGATAATTGTCACTTCTTGACAGAAGAAGACCATCTTTCCCTTGCTTTATTGATGATTATTCATTCATTTTCATGTACTTTTGAAATATTGTTATATATATATATATATATATATATATATATATCACTTACACACACATACATACATACATGTGGAGATGTGATCAAGATGCATCAATTTCTATCTACTGTGGGAACGAAGGTGGCTCTTCACACCATCCCTGCTCTTACAGTCTGTTGCAAAGGTCACACTTAAGCTGAGATTGAGGGATGCCAACTGGTGCTGCTCTACTGTGGACGTTCATATGATGCTTCAGGCCTCCACTCGATTTACAGATCACAGAGAAAGCAGAACATCTGTGCCCCGCAGTGTTTTCCCCATCAAAGAAAGATTGATCTCCATGTGATCGCTTGTGGCTAGCTAGGCCAGCTCTGGATAAAGTCATTTTACCGCATAAATCACAGATGTGGTTCTGCACGAAAGCCTCCGACAGACCTGATAGATCTGACAGATTTTTTCTTCTAGATATCACGCTTCATTTTTGCATGCTCATATTTTTTCTTCTCAAAGTTATCACAGCCATGATAGACCAAGGAGTGCCACCTTTTACGATTATTGGAAGCACTTTCCCAACTGAACACATAATTCCAAGAGCTTTAAGATTATCTTTGATGTTATCCCTAAAGCGTTTCCTAGGTTTATGTTGTGGACGCTTTCCTTGTGTAATTTCACCATAGAACATATATATACATGCACACATACACACATGTTGCATTTCTAATATGTTACCTCACACTTTCGTCTGATGAGAAGCATTAGGCTTCGAAATACCTAGGTATAAAGAGCATATTTATCTTACACCCCTAATTGATCTAATCTCCCTATTGAATCAATGATTAAATTCATATGCATTAGTATATATTTTTATATTGTCCTTTTATTCTCTCTCTCTCTCTCTCTCTATATATATATATATATATATAAACAAACCTTAAACATGAATTGGAAATTTTTTTTCAAATATAAGTGTTATGGGAATTATGAATTTATAAGTTAAGCGAATATAAACGCAGAATTTTTTTTTTAAGTAAACATTTATTTATTAAAAGATTAAAACCAATTTAGTTTCAATGATATAAGTCTTCATCAGGTACGGAATCAGTTTGTCATTTTTTTTTTCTTTTGTTGTGACATGGTGTCCCTAGAAAACCAAATTCCATGTCTGATGAAAATTCTGCATTGTATTGGCTTCTTAATATACAAATTCTAATATTGCGAAACATTAGACGTTCTTTTTGGTTATAACCCGCTTTATTTTTCAAATGATAATTTTAACAAATTAAATCATATTTAGAAAATTACTCGTCTGCCCCAAAATTTAAATGTGATATTCCTTTTCAGCATACCAGAAAAATTGACAACTTTTACAGGTTTAACAGTGAATGCTGAGTTGCCGTTAAGTAAAAAAAAATACTGTTCAGTTTAAGAAACATTAAACAACCCTTGGCCTAAGATCACAGTGTACTTTTTTAAATGTTTTAATTTTATATTGGAATTTTTTTAATTGTAATTTTTTCTTTAAACGAAATAAATTAAATATAAAGATCACAGTGTAGTATATGTTCTGATGCTATACTTCACCTTTTCTGCGAAATCCTTCTAGACTGAAGCAATTTTTATTTGTGTACCTATCCAAAGTGCCCTTTTTTTGGGGGGGGGGGAGCTAAATTTTCCCCACATTAAAAACCGACCTTGTGTCTAACTCTGCCCCCATAGGGAGGCAAGTAAATAGGAATACCGCAAGCAGGAGAGAATAATTTTTACTTTCAGATTAACCAACACTAATGCAAATCCCAAACATAATTACTGCACAAATACTTGAACTAACAAAAGCCTGTATGACTAAAACTAGCAAAAAAACTTAATCGGTCTAAAAGATTAAAAATGTTTAATCTACCGCAAATTGTATAGCAATGAATTTAAGTCTAATTTTTCCAGGCTTCATTAACCGATTCATTTGTTAAGCAGATCAAAGAACTGCACCTACATACAACAAAAACTATCCTTTTTATCAAAAATTAAAAAAAAAAAAATCACTGATTTATAATAAACAAAATGTGCTTGCCTTAAATACAAGATCACTTAATTTATTCATTTTAAGGGTCATAAGGCATTTGTCAGAAAATTATTGAACAAAAAAAGGTGAGACATAACGTACTCCACACATTCTATTGCTATTTTTTGTTTGTAACTAAAGGCAAGTTAAATCTTTCTAAAATGTATTTATATAAATTTCAGAGAGAGGAAGGGAGGGGGGGGTCCAATTTTAGTGTATTACCCGCCCCCTTTTTTAAATTAGATATTTTATTTGATTAAAAAAAAAAAAAAAAAAAAAAAATGATACTAATTTCATTCAAGTCACAAAATGCATTTCTAGAGGAGGAGGGGTTGAGTGCTAAACGAAAAATGCACAATTTCAAACATTTTTGTTACACCATCTTTTGAAATGAAGATTTCAAGAAAATAATTTCCAAATAAATTTTAATTTAGTTTATTTGGACTACAGTTCTTATCTTGAGTCTTATTTTCAAAATGTTTCGGTCAATATAACTTCTGACCCTCTGCAGGTCTATCTTGTCAAACTCCGGAATCTGCACAAAATTTCTAAAAGAATCCTTTATTTAATCTACAGGGATAGTATGTTCTCATTCCGTCAGCCATACTGACGTCGCAATTGTATTTTGAATGTCAACGGCACTAAGGATTGAACCTTCAACCTCCAAAAGAGTGTAACTTTACAATTTCTCCAAGTACTTATCTGTTACACAAGAAATAAAGACCCGTGACATAGTGGATAAAGTACTGTGTAAAGTTCGATTATAAGTTACATGCTTCTGGAGGTTGAGGTTCAATCCTTAATGTGGTTAAATAAAGGGTTCCGTCCAGAATTTTGTGCAGATTTCAGAGCTCAAAATGATACAGCTAAAGAAATTTGGAGGTTACATTGATTGAAACGTTGTGAAAATAACACTCAAGATGAGAACTGTATAAATAATCAAGCTCCATCTAAAAAAAATTCTGAAACCATACTGGATATTTTTTTTTTTTTTCAACTGATATTTTAAACGAGTTTCTATTTGACTTATGGATGAGACGGGGGGGGGGGTGCTAAAAGAATGGACATGGAACTAGCAATATCCTAAGAGTAACTCTTCAAAGCTCCCTAAATTGAGGCCTCATCATCGTATGCACTTTAAAGTTTTGGTATGTCATAAAAAAAAAAAAAAAAAAAAAAAAAATAGAAATTCTCTAATGTTAGGTAACATTTGGCAATTATAGTCCCCCACCCTCTATTCAGTTTAATTTAAGCACTTGAACCACTTCTTGAAGCTAAGTGCGTATTTGCTTGTGTAACAGGTACGTGCAGTCACGCAGAATTTCAATGAGTATATAACCTACATAAATCTATTGGTTATAAAGACAAGTAGTACTCCTATTAGTTGGAGAAATGGCAGAAGCCATTGAAACAAACACCTACACAATCAAGAAAAGTCTAACAGCTGTTTATGAAAACAGTTTCCTTTTATTTGGAAGTTCAATTACTCATTATCTCAAAGAATGAAGCATAAATAATGACGCATTACCAATATCTGGCGAGATTTTCATGGGCACCAGTCAGTAATTTGTAAATTAACAGAAGTTTTGATTATACAAGCTAACACAAACCAGACCAATTTAACGTAAAAACAGATAGTTATAGTGGAATTCCCTCAAATTTCAACTTGCAATATCTCACATTATTTGAATTGTTCAACCTACTGTTCTCATCTTGAGTGTTTTTCGCACAACATGTCAGTCGATGTAACCTACAACCTTTCTTTAAGTGTATCTGGTCGAACTCTGGAATCTTTCTGTCAAACTCAATAATCTGCATGGATCTTTGAACAGAACCCTTTATTTAATCCATGGGGGTAGCATGCCTTCATTCCACCAGCCCTTTCCCCCATGGATTAAATAAAGGGCTCTGTTCAAAGATCCATGCAGATTTCTCGAGTTCAACAAGAAGTTGATTGAGATTGTCGGACTGACTTCCTCATCTTGGTTGTTATAGTCACAACGTTTCGGCCGTTTTGTCCTCCGGCCTTCATCAGGTGTTTTGTATCGAACTGGGGAACCGTTTGTTAGGAGTCTCAAACCCAACCCTTTATTATTATTACGTGACATATCCTAGTGACATATGGCCGAGTGGTCCTAAACGTTGTATCAAAGTTTACAGTTACCCAAAGGTGCTGAGTTCAATCCTGAACAAAGGCAGTGAAAAGTAACATTCAAAACAGAAAATCAGCAACTATGTCCCAGAGCCTAGCTGGAGTCCGAACACGGTACCCCCGTAATAATAATAAAGGGTTGGGTTGGGTTCGAGATTCCTAACAAACAGTTCCCCAGTTCGATACAAAACACCTCATTTCAAAAATACAGACAATTACTTCAACAAGAAGGTCAAAGGTTACATCGACCGAAATGTGAAAATATTCAAGATGAGAACAGTAGTTCAAATAATACTCAATATTCAATTCTCATCTCAAAAATCCAGAAATGTAAAAGACATGGCCTAACAAGTATTACCACTCTGGAACAGAGTGGACCTGGGAGCAAAACTAAGAGGCAACTCAACATTCCACACAACCTCCGAATGGGGCCTCACTACTGGATGTCTTTGAAGGTCATACTTTGAATCTTAACCATGTCAGTGCACAGTTTTAAGTAGATGGCTGAAGTGGCAAAATTTATTTTGTCTAATGCAAATCATCGCAGATAATAATGCTGAGGTCAGATTCACAAGAAGACGATATTAGTGTTGTGAAGAAAGTGCATGGTATATCCATCTGTTATCATTATAAAGCTCTATCTGAAAGAATATCCAGCACTTTGGTTGTGCAAAATTTGCTGCCTCGATACAAATGCTTGATTTGAGAAATGTTTTTCTGCATTGAAACATTTAAAGATTTGACAAATGAGAACAGAAACATAAAATTATATTAATATAAGACTAACAGGGATGTCTGGCATAGCCCGGTCGTAAAGTACGCTTAAATATGATATTTTAATTTTTGCCGATTTTGTATATATTATTATAGAGTTAATGTTCTATTGATTTTTACATATTTCAAAATTAAAAAAAAAAAAAATATCCATATGACTTGGGTGCATCAGCTTGAATCGAAATCGAAACTTATGAAATTATATATATATGAAACTTGAGTTCCTTCAGCTATAATTGAAACCGAAATCAAAACTTATGAAGAAAAAAATAAATGACTTGAGTGCCATCAGTTATAATTGAAACCAAAACTTAAGAATTCTTGGATAAATTATTTATTACAAGAAACGAAAGTCCATAACAATTAAACGTCAGTCTCTTGAATGTAAGCGTGACACACAAAATAAATAACACCCGCTATCCTATTAATATATAGGATATTTGAAAATTGGAATCGGTAACTATCAAAATTGGGGAAAATATTGGAATCGTCCTTTCTATTATATAAAAGTCAACCGTCTGTTTATGCAAGTCGTTATTAAAAGTAAAAAAAACAAAAAAACTACAAAACAAAGACCCACAAAGTTGGTATAGTATTGATCAATGTTGTCCTGGATGATCATCAGAGGGATATCGATTTTTCAGCGTTATTTACTAATTCAGAAAATTCTAACTCATTCCTCAAGGAATCTATTACATAAACATGCGTTGTCTGTATGCATTTGTGTATGTTCATGTTAGTTGGACTGTTGTTTTTCGTCGATTCGTGCGTTGAGTTGTTTGGAAAATTGTGTGCGAATTTGTCAACATGATCATCATCATTATCATGTACTGCATATGTGTGAGTCTAAAACAAACTTTTTATTTAAAAAAAAAAAAAAAAAAAAAAAAGGAAGGAGGAAAAAGATCAGGAAGGAATTTGTGTGCCTCTACATGATTATGGTTGCATGTGTGCACATGCATGTTGGTGTACATCTATATGTATGCATGTGTTTATTGTCATGTGTATGTAGGGTGGAGAGGGCTCCCGTAAGCCGTGGTGAAGGCAACCCCTCTAGAAGAAGCAAATCTTAGATTAAAAAAAAAAAGAAACAAAGCGGGAGACCAGTACCTGCATTAAGCTGGTCTGCAGTTTATGCAGTTTGACTTGTTGCTGGCTATCTTGCTCTTGCTTGTTGCTGGATGTCAACATTTTGAACCGAGAGAGTGAGAGAGAGAGAGATTTAGCTGTCGTATAAAGCTAAAACTCTGTAACATCTGTGTATAGATATTCCCTCAGCCATGGAAAAGTTGTGACGCGTGTAGGCCTGAAATGCTGGAAGCATGTAATAATTGATCTGCCATTATTATATGTATATATAGGTGTATGTATATTCATGTACAGGTGTATGTACATGTGTGTATATCTATGTGTATATATGTATATATATACGTACATATATTGTTTGTATATGTGCATAAATGCATGTGTGTATGTGCATAAATGCATGTGTGTATGTGCATATATGCATGTGTGTATGTATGTGCATGAGTGCATATTTAGGTAAGTGTATGTATATATATGTGCATATGTATGTATATGTGTGTGTGTATTTGTATGTATGTATATGTATTATGCATTGTGTATGTATATGTATATATGTGTATTATGCATTGTATATGTATATATGTATGTTTACAGATGTGTATGTGTATATATGTATATTTGCATTTATATATATATATATATATATATATATGCCATTGACCGTCTTGTGTATGTTTATGTATGTATATCTAGGTGTATTATGTATTGTGTATGTGTGTATGTATGTGTATGTGTGTGTATATTATGTATGCGTGAATGTATATATATGTATGTATACTAATGACCGTCTTCAGTGTCATGTCTGAGCGTGTGAATTTTGCCGGCAGGACTAAAGTCATTTTCGGCTCATAGACTTTCAGTACCTGAGGGAGTGGCACTCGTCTGACAAGACGTTACAATCATCATCATCATGCATGTCTAGCTAGAAAGATAGGGTTGGGGAGAACAAAATAGATGGATAATAGTCATTTTTGACGACACGGGTGAACTAGTAAGCAAAATAAGGTGCAACTACACTATAATAGCGAAATTCAAAATTTTTTATATTGAATTTCAAGGCAAACCAATAGTCTCTACTTAGATTCATTGCCGTAACATAACTATCTAAAAATTACGAAAAACGATGAAGTAGAAATAAAATTAATAAAGGAATCATTTTTGGACGAAAATAAGCAAAAAATGTTTGGCTAAACCGACGAGTTCTCAAGGAAGGTAAATAGCGTGTAATTGTAAAAATAGTTTTTTTTTTTGTTTTTTTTTTTGCTTTTTAGCATAACTGAATTACTTCTCTCGTTATGTCAGGTCTTCTCAAAGAAATATAGTGATGCTTTTTATGATAAAGATCGAAAACTTTTTCTTTTAAATAATGCGATAATATTTAAGTATATCATTGCTTTTAACTGAAACTGGCACAAAAAGTCAGATAACATTGTTTTGTTTTAAATCGATTTTTCATTTTCAGAATTTCGTTCTTATAGTGTAATTGCACCCAAAATAAACAAAATCTGTTCTCAGTTTCATATGAATCTCTTTGGAACCAATTTGAGTTACAATAATTGAGCAGAACATCCAACTCTCGTCCGAGATGCAAGTCGTAACATAATTCCTGTTGGATGAATGAAAAGATGCTGAGCGTGGATAGAACAAAACTAGAGGCAAAGAAAAAGAATCAAAGGATTTCTACTCTCTTCTAAAATATTTGGTCAATGCAGAGAGAGAGAGAGAGAGAGAGAGAGAGAGAGAGAGAGAGAGAGAGAGAGAGAGAGAGAGAGAGAGAGAGGGTGGGGGTGGGGAGAAAGGAGAGAAAAAAAAATCAATACATTCTTTGTGTGTTGCTCACAAGCGATCCGCCTACGCACGTGTGCAGGGCTGAATGATCATTTATCAACTCTCTAATTGGAAAAAGGGGAAATTAGCTGATTAGAAATGATAGCTGGCTCACTCTCACACTTCTGGGCTATCAACATCAGAAAATAATGCATTTTGAAACTCTTAAATAGGTGGAGACGAGAGAAAGGATGAAAATGAGAAAAAATAGAAATAAGAAAAAGGAGACAAGAAAGAAAGAGTGAAAAGGAAAAAGGGTTAACGGGGACCGAAGGGGGGGGGAATAGACAGAAAAGAGGGGCCGGTTGGGAGGGGGGGAATAGACAGAAAAAGGAGCGGGGGGGGGAGACAGACAAAAAAGGGAGCGGGGGGGGGAGAGAGAGACAGACAAAAAAGGGAGCGGGGGGAGAGAGAGACAGACAAAAAAGGGAGCGGGGGGGGGAGAGAGAGAGAGAGAGAGAGACAGACAAAAAGGGAGCGGGGGGAGAGAGAGACAGACAAAAAAGGGAGCGGGGGGGGAGAGAGAGAGAGACAGACAAAAAAGGGAGCGGGGGGGGAGAGAGAGAGAGACAGACAAAAAAGGGAGCGGGGGGGAGAGAGAGAGAGAGAGAGAGAGAGAGAGAGAGAGAGACAAAAAAGGGAGCGGGGGGGGGAGAGAGAGAGAGACAGACAAAAAAGGGAGCGGGGGGGAGAGAGAGAGAGAGAGACAGAAAAGGGAGCTGGGGGAGAGAGAGACAGAAAAGGGAGCTGGGGGAGAGAGAGACAGACAGAAAAGGGAGCTGGGGGAGAGAGAGACAGAAAAGGGCGCAGGATAGAGACAGAAAAGGGCGCAGGATAGAGACAGAAAAGGGCGCAGGATAGAGACAGAAAAGGGCGCAGGATAGAGACAGAAAAGGGCGCAGGATAGAGACAGAAAAGGGCGCAGGATAGAGAGACAGAAAAGGGTGCAGGATAGAGAGACAGAAAAGGGTGCAGGATAGAGAGACAGAAAAGGGTGCAGGATAGAGAGACAGAAAAGGGTGCAGGATAGAGAGACAGAAAAGGGTGCAGGATAGAGAGACAGAAAAGGGAGCACATTAACATTAATGTTGCTCAATAGCTTGGTTCAATGATTAATTAAATAACCAAACAATAACATAATAGGATTTCCAAGGCAAATGGTTCGTCCCCACTTGGAATATGGCCGCCTAGTGTTTGCCAGAGTTGGCAAGATGTTCTGATTTTCTTAAGCATCTACAATGTAGTGCCATCAGATATATACTATATATTCCCTGCCACGACCCTGGAGTATATGATCTGTTTGAATTAGATCTGTCTACTTGCCGGAATGTTACAGTTACTTCTGTTGCCTACAGATTATTTCATAGTTCTTGCCCTATCACAATGCTCAACAACTGCCCTGTTTTGCAACTGAACAAACCAAATCTGTGACGATATACATTCACATCAGATCCTCTGCATAATAATATCGGTGCTTGCTCAGATGTGCCGGCGATCTCCTTTCCCATTGTGTTCTTTGGTTCCGAATATGTTGCCTCAGAATTATGTGAATAAACATGTATCCCTGTCACATTTTTGAAGTTCTGTATTGGCTAACTATCGTGATATTCTTAAGTTTTATGCATTCCCTAATTAGTAGCCTCTGTCTGTTGCTAACGGTTTTATGACCATGGTTTAAATAAAGAAAAAAAATTAAATTTACCAATTTTTTAACTTAATTTCTTGTGAAGTTAATTTCGCACCTCTCCTATTTCATGAATTGTTTGAAGTCTTACACTTCACAGTAAAATCAATATTTTCAGAGAGAACTATCATGAGAGGGAAAAGGAAGGCAAGACAAAGAAAAGATGAGTGAGCAAGATAATTTCATCACATTGATCATTTTTCTTTTTTATTATTAAAATTTTTTTGCCACTGAAGTATAAAAAAGTTGCTATGACAGGAACCAAATTCATGGGGGCAATCGGAGTGGGGAGTTAATCAGCAAGATGTTTGCCCACATGAAATTGAAATTCCTGCATATTGGTACTGGCCAGGAAACAGAGCAGGACGGATATTTCAAACACAAATGATCTGAAATTTTTTTTTGCTTTTTTTCATGTGTGGGGTGGGGATGGGGTCATCAGATATTAACTATTATTTGGTAGCCATTACTGTCCAAATGGCCTGCTGAATACAGAAGGCTGTAACTTTTTATTGGTATCAAGGAAAGAATTCTTGCTTAAACTCCAGACTATCTTTTATCCTCTTATCTTTTATTTTATTCATAATTGGAGGGAAGTGTGGATTCATGCTTTTCCCAAGGGTATTAGTGCTGATCCTCTCCTACCCATGGTAGAAATTGATAGCCACTTATCTTCTAATATCTCTTATTTCCAAATAGCATAATTATTTGCTACAGAATTCAGTGTCTGGTTACAAACTAGGAATGTTGGGGGGGGGGGGGTAAAAAAAAGGAGGCAGAGTTGATAAAAAATTCACATAAACAAATACAATAATAATGAAAGAAAATATTTTCCTCATTTCCAATATTATTACAAAAAAAAAAATGTATCTGTGGCTGGAGTTTTAGAACCACTTTTGTCAGGTTATATCATGAGTAAACCTCATATGTTTTATGTAGGATTCGTGTACAGATCAATTGTTTTGCAGACAGGTTCTCTTTGTCGCTCTAATGTTGCTTAATTGTTGTGTGGTGATTATGAATCAACTTAAACGTAAATCTGAAATATTTAAATCTTCAAATAGATTGTGCTATCCTAAAATACTTTAGCATACTCAATAAATATTCTCAATTTGAGTGTTTTTAATTGATGTTTAATACTTATAATAAAAATTTAAAAAAAGCATCGGAAATATCTTAATTTAAGCAATGTTATTATCCACCCTTAAGCTTAGCAGCTGCATTCCAAAAATCATGATTTACTAGCTTAGGGGTGAATCCTATACATATACCAATATAAACATATTTAACTATATAAAGATAAAGATTAAGGTAATAAGATTTATATTAAACTAGCATGTGTGCCCGGCATTGCCCGGGTGTTTGGAGGTGTGTGTTGAGAAAAAAAAAAAAGAAAAAAAAGAAAAAAAAAAGTAATAGTAGGCAGGCACACTCGAACCTGTACCGCAAAGGAGGAAAAGAATGTGAAAAAAAACAAAAAAAACATGACGTCATTGCCGTTGCATCCATCGCCAAACCAGAAATGGCTAGTCAATTGAAAAGAGGGGACGACTTTCGAAAATATTGGCAAAAAAAGCGACCCCTCCTTGTAGAAAAGTGCTCAGTTGAGGGTGAAGGAATTAATATTTTTAGCCAATTTTTCGATATTTGCCGTCCGAAGGGTCGAGCTTCAAAATGATACCATGAAAATCCGTCGTCTCTGTCGAAAGTTTTAGGCAGACATACAAACATACATATATATAAACAGACAGGTGAGATTTATATAACAGATGTTTTTATTTAAAGAACCAAAACAAGAAATTTACAGCCTTTATTTCATTTTTCGACCTTTTGGAGTCAAATCTAAAAGTATATTGTGGAGTTTGTAAGCGAAATGAATTTCTCACTGCCTTTAGTTATGACAGCCATCCTCTTTGAGAAATATACCACCACCTTGAATGCCAAGTCTGGAGTGGAATTTGGATAGTGGCTTTCTCAAAAGAAGCAAGACCGACACAAAAATGGAAATGCTTAATTGTAAGCTATTCTCTATTTCTACAAGTCTTATCAGACCACTATAGAGTACTGTCGTCATATTTGGGTTAGTGAATCTCCATCCATTTTGAGGGTGCTTGATAAGGTGCAGAAACAGATCTTATTTGATTGCCCCCCCCCCCACTCTTCTCTGCAATTTCTCTCACAGACGTAATGTTGCTAGTTACAGTCTTTTATATATTTTTTCTATTATGGCATGTGTTCTTCAGAATTGTCTGATCTATTTCCTGCTTCTTTTGTTCCAGTTCGTTTGTCTACTTGGTCTAATAGTCTTCATCAATTTGCTGTTCTGATACCTCCTTGTTATACAGCTTCCTATTCCAGTAGCTTCTTTCCAAGAACTGCAAGTTTGTGGAACTCTTTTTCTGCTCATTATTTTCTCACCTACCTATAACCCTAGTCTTTTCAAGACCAAGGTTAATAGTCATCTCCTGTTTGTGATAATTAGCTTTCGTTCTTGTTAGCTCCTTACATTAAGTGGCTACACACCTTGTTTGGAGCGATTTGCATGATAAAAAAAATAAATCGGTTGGAAAAACAATGAGAGAGATAACATTCCGAAAATGCATATAAGAAAAATTTATATTGAATTTTCGAGTACCATTTTCAGTCATTTTTTTTAGGAATAAGTGTCCAAGAAAATCAGTATTTACGTTATTAATTCAGAGTTTCACAGAACACTTAGACTGACAAACATAAACAAACTTCACTGAA
Organism: Euprymna scolopes; assembly: GCF_053919585.1. Lineage (NCBI taxonomy): Eukaryota > Metazoa > Mollusca > Cephalopoda > Sepiida > Sepiolidae > Euprymna > Euprymna scolopes. The sequence goes on from NC_136506.1 coordinate 69,747,160, forward strand.
CAAGCCACACAATACATGGCAAACATTTTTTTTTTTACATTTTTACATTTTTACCCTAAAATGTTTCAGTTTTGATTTGCAAAGTCAAATTAGTTCGGTTCATATTTTGTAGAAGCCTTGCAACTTTAGTATACTTTCTCTTATCTGATCACAACTGCAAATTTCTGGATACCTATTGTTAAAAAGTACCTCATTTTCTACCAAGGACTACATTAACGAAAAAGTTTGTTTTATTTTCAATTCCACGTTTAGGGTGTTATCTCTTTGTAAGTAAAAAAAAAACAAAAAACAAAACAAAACAAAAAAAAAACCCCAAAAAAACAGGGGGGGGGAGTTTCAACTATGGGCATAAGATTCATTTCATCCTTGAAACAAAAGGAAAAAAGTAATTTAAAGTAAGCTCTGAATGGAATAATTTATTCATCTTATATAAATAAGTTCTGTCCTACTGTAAGTCAGTCACAAAATAAATACATTGTGGATTTTTTTTAATTTCAAAATATCCGGGTCATAACTATTTTTTAGAAATGAAGAATATTGCTTAAAAACAGTGAATAATAAATTCATGACAAATAAAAATCCATAAAAATGACCAGGAATCGAAACGAAAACATCAATTTGAGGCAGTATCAACTGATATTTGATCTCTTATGAAATGGAGCTTAAAAAATTAACTTCAAATTATAGCTTTAGCGTGACGTTATATTTAATTTATTAGAATAATGAATCGTATGAGCCGTTAATTCGAGTTTAAATAAATAAAATAGACAATTTAATTAAAATTGGAAATTTTGATTTCGGGGAGGGAGTTTATGCATGGGTAAAATTTAATTTTTGGTTAAAAAACAAATTACTTTTACTTTCATTGCCAGTACCTATATTTAATCCATAGATAGACTCCTGACAGATACTTCAGTCTCAGTAAACTTACTTCCTAATTAGCGCTCTTCAAAACACAGACAAGGCAAACCAGTTCCTTCACTTTTATTGTCCTTCAATATTTTTATTGTGAAGTGATTTATTGAAATGAAATATAAAAGGACATTACTGAAAAGTATACAATAAAAATTAACAAAAACGTATACAGATAAAAATAACACAATTAGTCTTTCTTTGCACTTAATAAAATTAAAATAAATTTCTATTTTATTTAAAATTTTATAAGAAATATGCTTATGAAATAAAAAATTTGGATTTTTCTTTTAATTTTTAAAATAAGTTTTTATTTGAATTTATATATAAATGTTTATAAAAAAAATATAATATATATATTTATATGTATAAAAATAAAATATATATTTATATGTATAAAAATAAAATATATATTTATATGTATAAAAATAAAATTATTACAATCAAAATAACAAATAATTTATAGGCGTGAGAGAAAAAAAAAAGCAAAGGAATCGATTGGCTCTGTCACCATTTCCGGTAGTGTTATGCCGAAAATTAAAAAGTACATTAGCTGACTATAACTGATACTACCACCCTGGGTCAGAATAGATATAAGAGTAATGGCAACTACATTGTCTAAAGCTTCCAAATTTGGGGCACACCACCGATATAGTTTATGATCATACCAAAGATTTGTACATATGAAAAAAAAAAAAAAAGAAAAAAAAAAAGAAAAAAAAAGAAAAAAAAAGAAAAAAAAAAAAAAAAAAATAGATGTGGAAGCCTAAATACCCTATTTACTAACCTCCCAGACTTAGACACAAGGTTATGCTTTTTGTTGATATGCGGAAAGTAACTCATCAAAAAGGACACTATAGATCCCCCAAGTCTAGAAAAAAAACTTCCTACTTCTCTGACCAAGGACAGAAAAGATGAAATGTATCAGAATAGTTACTACATTTGGCTTCTGAACTTAACATTTATTGAAAAGGTTATTGTAAAATTTTGCCAGATCAAAATACAACATAAAAATGATAATGCCTGGATAAGGAGAATTTTTACATTCAAAATATCACTTTTCAAAAAACCATGGATTTTTGTATCCATTTTGCCAGAACGGCACAAGTCCCAGGAGACCATGATGAATGTGACCGCTAGTTGACACAACCTCACGGCACCATCTGCTGCGATGTATTGACAGATAAGTGATGAGTGGCAGTCTCAATTACAACTGGAACAAATGAAACCTAAAACGTGGAAGTGAGTGCAAGTACTACTGTAACATGCTTTCTCTGATCTTTGCCGCAAGCTGACCCCTCCTCCTCCTCCTCTCAGTCTCCTCAAAACCAGTATTTTTACATTCTTTTAGATATATTTCATCTAACATATGCATATCATACGCACTATACACATGCATATCACACACACACTCTACACACATATACGGCATAACCATGTTGCTACACCGGTTCTCATTACAAAGTTAAGCAATGTTGAGATTCATCAGTACTAAATTGCTAACCATTTGGGAAGGACAGGTTCCGTATGTAGGAGGATGCCGACACATCTCTACATGTAGGGCCAAAACCTAACGTTGTTTGCCCTGATAGGGATATACATGCGATTAGGGTTTACTTGTGAATTTAATATTCCCTTTGGAGGAAGCTGATTAGGGTAAGTATCATTGAAGTACCACACACGACACCAGCAACAAGATGCGATTAGCATTTTCCCTCTTTTCTGTAAACTTGAAATGCTACCTTTGAAAAATGTCTTGCTGCAGTTTTTGACTAACAACCATGCCAGATCTGGAATTATTGAAAATCTGTTGCTCAAGACTTACTTCAAAAATAAAGATTTTCTCATCTTGATGACAAAATTTTTTTTTTTTTTACTCGTGTGAAGACCTCATCTTTGTTAAAAATTAAGCCTTATAAAATGAAGCAACTTCTACATGTGTCATTGTGTTCACGATAATATCAGCTGGTAAGGTGGGTAGCATGTCTTTAAAAAAATTCTGTCAAAGATTTAAAAAAAAAAAAAAAAAAAAAAAAAGAAATTATTTGTAAATAATATAATTTATATATATGTCTGATACATTGTGTAATCAACAATTTAGTATAGAACCATAACCTTATCGAAGGTCGCACAGCAGCTTATGGTAAGCAGCAGAAAAAGTTATTGCAAAGAGCTGATGCGAATACTGTCAGATGATAAATTAAAAATTCTGACAACAAAACCTTAATACAAGAAAATAAGACTTACTATAAGTTCAATTACACAAAATTTGTTTCAAGAAAAATATTTTTTGCAACAAATGTTTCACAAAAATATTTTTCTTTTTTAAATGAAAACATGAACACAACTATGATAAAAAAATTTTTTTGAAACAATTATGATTTAATCAAAAACATTTTTTTTGTTTTTTTTAAGAAAAATGGTTTTAGGGTTAGGATGGATGTCCATGTTCTCGATTTTATGTTTGTCTACTACCTCATTACACATTTGTCCATAATCGTTTCAGTCATCTTACAGAGACTTTTGTACTTTTTGCATTTCTGCCTATTAACATTATTTCCTGACAAAAATAGATTACTTCTCCGAGAAACTTAATAATTTCACACACACACATATATATATATATATATATATATATATATATATATATATATATATATATATATATATATATATGAGAATATTGGAAATAGTATTCCTACAAGATAGAGATAAAAGAACAAACCAAGTTATGTGTTCATCAACGTTTCGTCTTTAATGCAAGACTTCCTCTGGATGAATAAAATAAATAAAAAAAAAATTAATTTCATTCATCCAGAGGAAGTCTAGCAATAAAGACGAAACGTTGATAAACACATAACTTGGTCGTTTATTTTTTATATCTCTCTCTTTCGATCGATCGATCGATCGATCGATCGAGAGAGAGAGAGAGAGAGAGAGAGAGAGAGAGAAAGAGAGAGAAATAAAAATAAAAGATAGAAACATACTTGAAGTGAGAAAAAATATATTTCAATTGACATTATACATTTTGATCTTCCATTGACTATCGAGCAATATTGTGTCAACTGAAATGAAATATACTCTTGCACAAAAATTAAGCATTCAGGTTATTTGTCATATAACACTTATAACACACACAAACAAATATATGCCCCCCCCCGCGTTACACATTTTTGCTAATCTGTGAACAAACATGCTACACTGACTCCCAAACGAGGAGGTAATGACCAAGAGAATGGTTGTATGATAAATGAACACTACCCCCCCCCCCCAAAAAAAAGTTAATACCTGTAAGTATATGATAACAGATACTACACTATCCCAATAAAAAAGAAGATAATACTGGGGAGGGGAGGTTAGGAGAAGCATACTATACTACCATGCTCGCACAACAGAGAAGGTAATACCTGAAAGTAATATTTAATGACAAATAAAAATATGCTACACTAATTCTTGAAAGGAAGAAGGTCTGAGAGGATCTCTACCCCACAAAAAAAAGAAAAAAAAAAAAAGAAACGAAAACGGGGAAAAACGGAAAAAGGAAAAAAAAAACGGAAAAAAGAAAGGAAAAAAAGGAAAAAGAAAAAAAAGAAAAAAAAGAGAAAAGAAAAAAAAGAAAAAAAGAGAAAAGAAAAAAAGAAAAAAGAAAAAAGAAAAAAAAGAAAAGAAAAAAAAAAGAAAAAAGAGAAAAGAAAAAAAAGAAAAAAGAGAAAAGAAAGAAAAAAGAAAAAAGAGAAAAGAAAGAAAAAAGAAAAAAAAAGAAAATTTTAATTGGAAAGTAGACAACTCATTCTGTATATAAAAAAGTCACTCTGCTTGCTGATTTTTATATTTTAGTGATTACTGAAAAGGATTTCATTATCAGTGAGTCTGGATTCAACTAAGTAATTTTTGCAAAATAAACTATTGCAAAGTATATTATTTTATAGCCGATAGCACAGTAGAATAGCAAATCAAAATTTGCTAGTCATGCACAAATTTTCATTTGTTAACTTGAATTGGAATCCGACTTTTTGAACATCTGATAAAATAAGTTAATAGATTACAAAATTAGGTTAGCCAAAAATGCAGTACCACAAAATATTTGGGCATTTTTTTCTTTTTATTTACTTTTAAATCTGACATTCACAACATGCAACAGATATTGGATTTAAAGTGGAACAAAGTACCTCACACGGAGATGTGCTAAAGGGAGAAACATCAAACAACACTGAAGCGGCACCAAGTGAAATAGATTGGTCACTTGTATCACATGCCAGAGCAAAGACTTCCCCTTGAACCCCTAGAACCACAACTATTTTGCTCCAAACTTAATTTTATGTATCCGTAAGTATGATATTCACATCCTGCAAGACATGCTGTGTTTAAAATCGTGGCAAAAATACCTCACACAGAGACATACCAAAGGGCAAACATCAAACAATTTGAGCATATAATTGCCGAGCACCAGGTGAGATGGATTAGTCATGTGTATCACATAACAGCGCAAATAACGTCTTCTGCCAAATGCACTACAAAGAATTACCCCCCCCCCGCGCGCGAATCAAAACCAGCAAGAGCAGGACGCAAAAGACATCAACTCTATCTTGTAACATCTCATCACAAAGGTTGAAAGAACTAGCACACAATTGTGTTGGTGAGCAAGCGGCATGCGAAACAAATTTGAAGTACTACTTAAAGCAATATTTCAGAAGCGAGGACACAACTACTAACCCATGCCAGGATGGTACACGTTTTGACCATCCTTATCAGCATCGATGAAGCTGCTCCAAGATACTTTTCTCTGGTGGGGAGTGGCATTACTGTCAATTTGCGGCATACTGCACATTCTATATCAATAATATTACTCGAGTTTTGATTAATGAGAAGAGCTGTACTTTTTTTTTTTTTTTTTTTTTTTTTTTAGAAACCTTATGTCTAAAATCCTTATTCTAATTTTGATTAAAATTCATTACATAGTTTTGATGCTAGAAGATATAAAAAATTTCAGGCTTATAAATTGGAAGTTCTTAAATCTTGATAATTGTTATGCTCTAATTATTTGATGTTTGCCCTGTGGCATGTCTATGCGAGGTATTTTTTGCCACCATTTTAAACTCAGCACATGTTGCAGGATAAGAATGTCATACTTACAAATAAATAAAAATTAGTGCCAAAAATTATTCACAAAAATATTCTTTATTTTTATACAGCCATAATTCACCCACACTGAGTACTGTTGCCACATCTGGTTTCCCTGTGCCTGTTTTAAAAGTACTAAAGTTTTAAAAGCGGAATGCACTCTGATGAACTTGTAGCACTTGTGCCCCCTCGATGTACATACTCCCAACTAAGCAAACGAGCATCAAAATTCCACTCTTTCACTGTTAAGGTCCCTAGATGCTGGAAAATCTTTAATAGTTTCTTCTCTTTGACCACTAAACTTTGGACCCCCCCCCCCATTTCCTGCTCCACTGACTGTACTAATGGCTAAAGTCTAAATATAATGGGAACAGACATTTTGCTGCTCAACTTACTACAGTTCTCTATTAGACATGACCCCAAATAGGAGCTCCTTATGTCCAAGTAGCAATATGCCTTGTTTGGAGTAAAAAAAAAGAAAAAAAATTCAAATCAAATTTAACACAAATCTAATATATATGAATTTTCAAATAAAAGGGTGTGTCACTATTATAACCCCTAAGATCCTTTCAAATATGTCAAATAAACTGAATTCAGGGACTATTGACTGATATCTAACACCTATTCAAGTTAGTCAAGAAAAATCAGAGGTTTGAATCTTCATGAAAGGCTGCCACAACCTTTTCACACTCTTTACATAAAACGAAGTCAGACAAAATATAGCACACATTTGGATTCCTTCCGCCTAGCACTTGTGTTCTAAAATTCCTAATGACCTGTTAATTAGTTTAGGAATGAATCCTGTACAAATATATAAACATACCCAACTTTATATAGCTCGAGACTAGCAGGATCTGTGCATGACCATTGTCTGGATAGAAGTAAAGGTATTGTCGACTTGTTCCACGCACACCTCCTCCCCTAAAAAGAAGATTCTATATAATTTTTAAAGGCAATTTTGAAATTAGGACTTTTTATTTTTTCTTACTGCTGCTGAAAGTATATGGCAAAACAAGTTATAAATTAAATAATTACAGAATTTTTCTGCAAAAAATTACTTAATTGTCCCATACATCCATCTCATGCCCATTGTTTTAAACTTTTTTTTTTTTAAGATCATTAAAAGGTCTTAAATTCCTAAGTGAGTGATCATTACTGTCTAATGACCACAAAGAGGTGATTACAGGACTAGGACAACAGAATATTCTTATTGTTTTGACTCAAGTATATATCCGACATAGTTAATCAACCGAGAACCACATCACATATAAGATATTAATGGGTATATACTGGAGAGTAAAACCAATGAAAAGCATATTCTGTTGTTCTAGCCCTAGTGATTACTTAAAGAAAAATTGAGATACCGAATTCCACAAACATAAAATACATTATATGACATGCCTTCGGGCTAAGATCCAATTGTAGTATCTGTTCTGATGTTACACTCAAGTTAATTTGTCCTGAGTCAATGTAGGGGAGACCTTTCTATACTAAGGCAATTTTTATTTTTGCAACTGTCAGAGTGCTCCATACTTGGGAGCTGGTTCCCTCCTCCCCACATTAAAAATGATTTTGTATTAGAGAACCAAATAAATACCAATTTTACTGTGAAGTTTCAGACTGTTTTATATATATATATATATATATATATATATATATATATATATATATAAGATTATACTGCATAGATATTAGCAAAATATAAACAATGATAACCTTTCAGTGTATGAACTAAAAATGCAGACTTTGAAGAAGTGATGAATCTTTCTCTTTATTTTGTTCTAGCTGAGGATGGAGCATTCTACTGGAAGCCAGACATTCAACCGAGATCCATCTAATATTGTAACTGCAATTGTTTGTAGCTCTCTTGCACTTAGTTCACCAGGTATATTGGGCAGGTAAATATTGAAATTCTTTTTCATTAGTCCAGTTGCTCCTATAATTACTGAAATTATGGAGATCTTCCTAAGATTCCAATTTTTTTCACGTCATACATAAGACCTTGGTATTTCGTTATCTTTTCCTTTTCAGCTCTGTTTGATCCAGCATCATTGGAAACAATAACTTCTACTAAGGTTGCTTCTTTCTCCTTGTCCCATATCACTATGTCAAGTTTAATAGCTCTGTTTCTCTAGGTACGTAGCTGTAGGAATTGCATAGTCATAGTGGATGATGCATGACTTATTTCCAACTGTTCTTTCTGGTACATGTGTTCCTCGAATTTGCTGCTAAATTCGATATTCAATTTTTTATAGATGATCCAGTGGATATATTTACACAATCCATGTCACATCATATAGTAGCCATCAAATGTATTATAATTCTTTGTGATGAATAAATAATTACACTGGTTTACAAAGAAATTGAGGCAAAAACAAAAATACCCATTTTTACCTAATTTGGGAGTGCTAAATTCAAATTTGAAATCCGTTTCTCATCACCTCTAGTTTTTTTAGATATGCATTTTATGCATATACGGTACATAACGGCATATATGAATTCAGGGCTAATTCTAATATTGTGAGACTTATGGTGATTTTTTTAGTTATTATGCACTAAATGTAAGTGATAGCATTATACATACATACATATATATATATATATATATATATATATTTATAATTTTAAATAAATAAGAATGTAAATATACTAAATACTAATCATAGTGGGGGTGATAAGTAGTTAAATGGATTAATCCGTAATCTTATAAATACAAGACTGAAAAATTAAAAAATATATCCATTTTAAATGTGGAAATTGATGAATCACACAGGTAAGACATTCATTTTTATAGTATGAAAAGGTTAGTAATTGCAATTAAGAATAGGAAATTGGATCAAATGTTTGTAACATGTCTTCTTCCTAAGATTAAGGGTGGTGGTGTTTGATCAACACTGCTGGGGAGCCATGATATAATATACTGTTTTGTTTTTAAATCCCCGAAACAGTGTTTCATGGTAAACAACTGATGATCCCTTGAAAAATAAATTATTGGTACTATAGTAAATTCGAAAGCGAGTTGATGCAGTGATTGCAGGTGGTTAAATAACTTACTGACTAGATGGTTTTCTAACGAATGATAAAAAATGATTTTTTGTATAGTTTTAAAGGTGAAAAACTTCAAAGACTATATATATATATATATATATATATATATATATCAAGACTGATTTAAGCAGTTAAGGCAGCATACTCAGTAGTGCTCTAGCAGTCATTGGAAGAGGTTGTCTCACAGGCAGTGCAGGAGGTTGGTATCCCTCAACTATCATGTTACATATCTTTTGGGTTGCTCAAATAAACATTTTATTGTCTTGCATATAATTTAGTTTTACTTTGTTATATTTTCAGATTTTCCAATGGCTTTAAACACACCAAAACGTTGAGAATGCCTCAACAAGGCCAATTCTTTCTGCTACATGTGTGAGGACTTCACAAAAGTTGCACAGCATTGAACCATCACTTCCCTCCTGAGAACCGCCTACTTTCACTATTTTGACTGTAAAATTGGTGATCAGGACAAGTTTTGGGCTCCACACATCTGTTGTACACCTTTCTACAATGGGCTAACTGCATGGTTTAATGACAAGAAAGTAGCTTTCAACTTTGCAGTCCCGATGGTTTGGAGAGTGAGCTGCAAAAAACATGTTTAACTCACATAACCGGTTTCAATGCATCTTCTAGAAAAAAAGATCAAATATCCCAACCTTCAATCTGCTATGAGACCTGTTCCCCATTCAGATGATCTTCCTGAACCCACACCTCCAGTAAATAAGGATCTTCTTTCCTCATGAGAAGAAATGCCTTCAAGGGAGGATTCTGCCGAGTCAATATCTTTGGAAGATATTGAGTTTACATATTAAGGAACAAATGGCAACGAGCCACACTTGATTATGTACGAAGACCTGAATGATCTTGCTCATGATTTGTATCTGTCAAAACAGCAGTTAAAGCTCTTAACTTCTCGGCTTAATCGTGGAACCTAAGGACCACCAGTTTCAGGAATCGAAACAAAGACCTTGCCTCTTTTTTCGACAAGGAATTGGTTTGCCATATAATCCTTCAGACTGGCGTCTTTTCATAGACTCTTCTAAGTGAAGTCTCAAGGTGGTTGTTCTGCACAATGGGAATAAATATCCTAGCACTCCCATTGCACACTGTCTATTTAAAAGAGTCCTACGACAATGTGGAGCTTCTTTTAGAAGCTATTAAGTACAGCAAGTACAAACAGAGTCTGTGTGGGATCTCAAGGTCATTAATTTTCTTATGGGTATATAAGTGAGCTTCACAAAGTACTGTTGTTTTCTCCATCTCTGGGATAGTCTAACTGTATCCCCGTATTTGTTCCTGGCGAACACAGCCTCAAGGAAAATCCTCTGGTGGACATGAATAAGGTGCTTCTTCCTCTTTTTCATCTCAAACCAAGCTTGATATGAAGAAATTCGTGAAGGTGTTGGACAAAAATGGTGCTGCCTTTCAACACTTGTCTACAGTGTTCCCAGGTCTTAGTGCTGCTAAGCTCAAAGAGGGCATCTTTGTCGGACCTCAGATCCAAAGAGTGCTGAAAGATACTGATTTTAAGAAGCATCTTAACTTAAAGGAACTGAGAGCATGGGAAGCATTCAAGTCAGTTTGTAGTGACTTCCTTGGTAACACACGCATACCAAGCCTGTATTGAGAAGTTGCTAAAGTCTTATGAGGATATGGAGTGCCGAATGTCACTCAAGATTCATTTTCTCCATTCCCACCTCAACTTCTTCCCGCCAAACCTTGGAGCAGTGAGTAATGAGCATGGAGAAAGATTCCACCAAGACATTACGAAGATGGAGAGCAACTGTCAAGGCAAATGGAACCCCGGCATGATGAAAGACTTCTGCTGGCTGCTCTTGCGTTCAATCCCGGGGGGGGGGGATACACTAGATTTTCTAAGAAAACACTTTTGACTGTGTTCCTATGAATTGTGTAATTGTGTCATTCAAGTATATTGATTCAATCAGTGTTCTTTATCCTGATTTATCTGTTATAAGCTGCTGCAACTCTTGAAATATTCACATATATTCTCTGTTTATACTAAAATAAGACTATTTAAAATCCAGAAAACTAGAGGTAATAGAGCAAAACTATTCATAAATTTGAATTCAGCACACCTAAATTAACAAAAAACAACTATTCTTTTTTTCATATAAAATTTATTTCAGCAGCTAACACATTGAATATTTTTATTATGATTTATAGCACAGTAGAGATCAGGCAAGATTTTACTTTTAATGATAATTTAATAAAAAAAAAAAAAAAAAAAAAAAAAATACTCAGATTTCAGCCAGGCAAAATGAAAACCATTTGATATTAGGACTAAAAGTTTAAAGTTTTAATGTAGATTTTTTTTGTGTGTGAAAGACAACTTTAAGCCCTATATAAAGCTCATTGTGGAGACGAAATTTCCCCTTTTGTTTAAGATAGGATTTCTACGCATAACAAAATATCGTGCATATTAATTTGAAAAACAGAAACATTAAAAGTAAACATCATTGAAAATAGTAACATTAAGTAATCTGGGGGAAAAATCTATTAATGATAAAAGAAAAAGAATTGTACATTTAGAAAAGGAAAATATAAAATTTTGTTCATATTTAATTCTATTTAAAAAAAAAGTATTATCGAAACGAAAATTTTATTTTCATCTATAAAAAAAAAAGATTTTACTATATGCATATAGACCTTTCTAAGCAAAATATAAGCAATGATAACCATAAACTATAAACTAAAAATGCAGACTTTGAAGTGACACTTAAAAAAAAAAAAAAAAAAAAAGGAGAAAAGTTTTATATTGTTCTAGTTGAAAATTGGGCATCCAATCAGATGCCAGACCTTCACTAGCTATCTCATACACTCCAAAAATCCATATATTATTAAAAAAAAATTAACAAGTTACCAAGAGTTGAAATTAAAAAGAATTTTACTATATTTACCCATTTTTGCAAATCAAACTCTAGGCTAGATTGGAATACCTATTAAAAAAAAAAAAAAAAAAAAAAAACGCAATACAATAAGAAAAAGGAGATGATAGCTAAGTGGTTAACAACGCTGGCATACAACCAGGGTGTACGAAGTTGAAATCTAATTCATTTCACAGAAACTTTTGCTTAAGGATGTTGACAACCTTCACCAGGATCCCTTCTCTAAGTAAATGGTGTCTTCCTAAAAAAAATTCTAACTAGAAAGATATTGGGAAAGCGAATGCCAACAAAAATCATTTGATCTACACGAAAAATGCATGAATGAATGATTCTCACCCAGAAATAAGGAAAAGGGAGAAGAGGATGAAAGAAAAGAGGGGGAGAAAGAGGAAAAAAGGAGATAAAAAGAGAAAAGAAAACTAAAAACTGTCTAAATATCAACTAATATCTCCATTTGAAAGGCATATTCACATGTATAAATGGAATGAAATGAAAAGGTAGAACAAGACAATAAATATTTCATATTGCTACCAAAGGTGGGTGAATATGTATGGGACAAATAGATAAATTAATCATTCATCCCGAATATAGCTTTTTTTTTTTTTTTTCTGATCATGTGAAAAATACATATTAGAACGCTGGTACCATAGGTCGAAATCTTAGATAACGCATCTTTTATTTCCGGGAGTTGATAGTGGCTAAGTGCTTAACGACATAGACTCATTACCTGAACGTGTCAAGTTCAAATTATGTTTGTTCCATAGAAACATTTTCATTTAGGATGTTGAGAATCTTCATGTGATCCTTCCTGTAAGTACCTAATGTTTTTCTAGAAAGAATTCTAACTAGAAAGATACTAGGGAAATGAACGCCGACAATAATCATTTTGTTCATCTATATATATAAAAGGCAAAAGTATTGCGCGTGTTTTTGTATGTCGAAGAAAGGCCTTTTTCGGGGGGAGCTATCGAGAGGGTTGCTAATTTTTTAGAACTTTTTATATACTCCCCAGATCATAATATCTACAATTAGACGTTTATTTTGATCGGCTTTTATAAAATTCCCTCTATTCTGCAATTTTGCGTGTTTGTTCGTCTTTTTTGTATAAAAGCGAAACTAATCGGAATGAAGTAGGTGGCTTGACTTTTCTTGAAAGCAATTAGCTTTGATCAACGTTGGGAAAACCCTTCATATTAGGCGACTGCTATTCATTTGAGAGTTCCCCCTTTTTCAGAGGAGGTTGGTTTCCCCAACATTGTGAATAAATGAATCGGCGGAAAGCTGAACTGGCCTTCAGCCAACGTTCATTTCTACACCTGCATGAACTCATTCACTTAACAAGCCAACTTTTTGATTGACATCGCTAAATTTGAATGCTTTTCACTTATGGCTTCGTAGCATCGAGGTAAGACGTCACGTTTTCTTTCACTTTCCCGCCTTCATGTCACAGGTTCGAGCTTGCCTACTAACACTTTTTTGTGCTCAACACACACCTCCAAACACCCGGGCAACGTCGGGTATCCCCGCTAGTTCGAAATAAATGAATAATGCTCATAAAAGAAATGCGACGACAGTGAATCAGAAAACACAGAATATTTGCTTATTTCGAAAAATGACATTTATTTTAAGACAAAATTGCAATGCATTGCTTTTCATGGTAACATGGTGGAACCTTTGGATGCATAGATAAGGCGTTCGCTGCATCCGTTTAGTGATGGGCACGTGTCAGGGATGCAGGATTATGTACGACAAAAGAGATATGTATCAGAAATACTTGTAAAAACCCAAGGCTTACAAGTACAGATGTTACGAATGGTATGAAAACCGAGATGCCGTGATTATCAGAAAGCAAAGCGGCTTGCAGGCATAATTATCAGAAGCAGGGGATCAAGAAGGCGAGAGTTGATTTTTATATCAACAATTAGCTGGGAGGGGTGGGAGACACAACACAGCAGAATAAAAGTAGTTTCATAGGAATTGGTGGTATCAATTGCAGAGAGTGCTGGATGAGTAGATTCTTGACAAGCAATACAATAATCACCAAATAAGACTGAACATGCTAATTACATTTTATGGGAAGAAAGAGTTAGGAAAACAGAGAGAGAGAGAGAGAGAGAGAGACAGAGAGAGAGAGAGAGAGAGACAGACAGACAGAGAGAGAGAGAGAGAGAGACAGACAGAGAGAGAGAGATACAGAGACAGATACAGAGACAGAGAGAGATAGAGAGAGAGATACAGAGACAGAGAGAGATAGAGAGAGAGATACAGAGACAGAGAGAGAGATACAGAGAGAGAGAGATACAGAGACAGACAGACAGAGTGAGACAGACAGACAGACAGAGTGAGACAGACAGACAGAGTGAGACAGACAGACAGAGTGAGACAGACAGACAGAGTGAGACAGACAGACAGAGTGAGACAGACAGACACAGAGAGAGAGAGAATGTTTCACATTCTTGTATTTTATTGTCATTAAAATCCGTGAAATTTACCATTTTTCAATCCAATCAATCAATTGCCTGCTCTAATTGGGGAATCCTCATGGTGCACCCGGAGGAAGCTTCATATGGCTCCCTACAATGACTTGGTTTATAATAGTTCTATTTTACATTTCACTGTAAAGAACCTACTGTTGATTTTATAAAATTTTTCCTATAAAATGGCATGAAGTTTAAAATGTTAAAGTCAAGTATCATTGTTCAATTGTGTTCTAAACAGAAACAGATTTCAAACGTACCCTTGCCATATCAAAGAACCTACTGTTGATTTTATGTGCCAGGCCTTTCTGCTTATGTGATAATAAAGCTTCTCAAATGCACTTGTGATGTTAGACTGTACTTTGGTCAAAATCGCCTGTACCTTCTTTTATCAGAGTTTTTTGATTATCAAGTATCGATACTTATTGAAGACATTCTGATACTGCACCTATTTAAGAACAATGCCATAAAGTGCATTTGTATGAAATTTAAAAAAATAAAAATCAACCCAGCCGTTTTGGAGTTCATAAGGAACAAACTTAACACAGGTGTACAAAGTTCCATTTATATAATATCAGATAGATAAGACAAGTTTACAAATATGATAGTGCGTAACATGTTTATTTCTTTATATTTTTGGAGTGTTTAATATTTTAAGGTAAAACCTCTTTATCAAGGCTTATTAGTATTATTGTGTTGTTGCTAAAATTAAAAGTGTGCAACGTAGTTAGATTAAAGTAACTGATCACCTTTATTATTTTGATTGCAAACCAACTGTCAAGTTTTTCTTAATGTGAATATTTAATCCAGCATTTAGTGTAATTCTGTTAAATAGTTTTGGAACCTGTAAGTGATAGACAATGCTCACTAATAAGTGAGAAACTTGTTGATAAAAAGGAATTTTCATGCCCATGTGAAACATTGCATTTTCAAAATTGTATACATTTGACAGATAAAATACATTATGATTTAAATCTATTGTTTTTTTTGTTTTTTTTAAATTTTTGATGAAGTGGACACTAACAAGACAAGGAGTGGCGTGTTTGAATTTTGTAGGATCCACATTACAATTTTGACTATTAATATTAGCAATCATAATGCCGTCCTTCCTGTGAGCATCTAACCTTAGATAGAGAGGAAGTGAGGACACGAAGACCCCCCCCCCCAAAAAAAAAATTAGACCCAAGATAATCAAATAGCTGTAACTTTGTGGTTCACAATATTTTAATTAAAAAAAGTTATTTTATAATATTGATAAAATGGTTTATATTGCCTGTTCCCTGAAGCATCCATACTAAGTAGACTCACCACCTGATTATTATATAAATCTCGCCTGTCTGTTTAAATGTATGTATGTATGTATGTATGTCTGCCTAAAACTTTCGACAGGGGTGATGGATTTTCACGAGATCGGATCATTTTGGAGCTCAATGCCTCAGACAACAAATATTGAAAAATTGGCCAAAAACATTAATTCCTTCACCTTCAACTGGGCAGTTTTCTATGAAAAGGGGTCGATTTTTTGTGAACCAGTTTTGCAAGTCATCGTATCGGTTTGATTGAATTTGCCTAATTTTAACGGTCCAAACTTCCAGCTGCATCATGGAGTAGGGGTAAGACGTCAGATTTTATTTTGCTTTCTTTTCCGTCTTTGCATCACGGGTTTGAGCCTGCATACCTACTACCACTTTTTTTTTTTTTTTTTTTTTTTTTTTTTTTACTCAAAACACACCTCCAAACACCTGGCCAACACCAGGCACCCAAGCTAGTTTCTGTACCAAGTCTGAACTACCTACTGAACCTGGTCAGCACAAAATGTGTGAGCATTTCAGAATGACAGGTATTGTATGTGGGAGGATCGCTAAACCTCAATATAATAAAAAAAAAGTTCGCAAATTATATTTCCTTGCTGGAATCTACAGGCAAAATGCAGCTAAAATATGCTTATTATTACCTATAAACTTCCCCTTTGAAGGGAGGAGGCTGGTTCAATCTGTCAGAACCAATCTCTTTTGAATTGAATTGAATTGAATTGAATTTTCACAATTGAACCAACCTTCAGTCAAACTTGGCTTTTTGTGGAGAGAAAGACGTAAAATATGAGTAAACGTATGCATGGCAATGCTGTTGTAGGAAAAGTTGAGGCATGTAAACACCAGGGGAAAAAGGAAAAACTAAATGTTTATGCAGTATAAAATTAGGTGATGCTGGGATGGTGTAGAGCAGGATCCACTTGGGAATGCAAGGGGGGGGGTCATTGTAGGCACATGCCACATCAACCAGTGTAAAAATCAACTTTTACGACACCTCCTGTTTAAATTCATCCGACCTGTTTGCATCTAGTAAGACAACAGAAACCCGATACAGTCGTACTGGGAGTTGGATGGTGACATCCACAATTTGTCAAGCAGCCTGTTAGTAGCATTCCTACTTTGAAGGGAATAGTGGTGGATGGTGGGTAGGTCTCTGCACATGGGGTTAGGGAGATTTTAAAAACATAAAAGGAAACCCCTCATTAAATGGGCTCAGATGTCACTTTGCAAAAGGCTTTTGAGAGTTGAACATGCAGAGGAAGGAAAATATTTACAGATACTTTTTTTAAAAAGCAGTTTGTACATAATTAAGCGCAACAGATATGGACACCAAGCTGTATTTTTTTTTGGGGGGGGGGGGAGGGGGACATCAAAAGATTACAATCCATCATGAATTATGAAATAAGAATTATGCATCTATATATCTATTCCTATGTAAGGTTAGTGGGAAAGAACCTCAACAGAATGCTCAATTATTAAAAAAGAAAAACGTTGGTACCGTCGGTTTCAAATTCAAAACAAAGGGGACCAATATTTGGTTGTTTACGTCAGAGTCTTCTGTCCTCCCAGAAATGGCGCTTTCCAATGCCATTTCCCAGGAGACAGATGTAAACAGAGGCTGACAAAAGTCAAACATTGGCGAACAGATATTGGTCCTCTTTGTTTGGGATATAAAACCGATGGTACCAATGTTCTGATCCTCTGTAACACACAAATTTATATACATCTTCCTCTATACATCTATATCTCGTGATTACTACTTCTTTGCAGAAGGCCATTCCTGCGAGACAGCAATTTGCACAAATGGCTCAGAAAATCAGACTTATTTTTAAAAAGTTTTGCTACAGATGACATGCAAGGCTACGAATTTCTGTTTGTGCATACAACTTCTGTTTGACACTTGTTTAGTTGGTTCCTATCATGGGAAAATCACATGACTAAGACGACCATCCCTTAACAGGCAAGCACTGTCACATAAACTACACATGATCGGGTTGAAATGTGTCTGACACATTCAGTACCAACTGCTTCCACAAAACATGTTTCAAAATAAGGTTGAAGTTAGGCATCGTTTCAGGGCTGAAGCATCATTACCACTAGTCCAGACGATAGTACCAAACTTTGTTGGTTTGTCATCAATGTGAGATTGCCATATCCACACTGATGCAGATAGCGCCTAGACTAGTATTTTTTTCTTGTCTGATGGAAAAAAAAAAAAAAAAAGAAAAAAGATTATCAGATAACATGGAGGTTGAGTTGGCAATAAAATCTTGGCATCCGACTGCAATAAAATGGTTTTCCTGTCATTTTGTTCTTGTAGATTTTCATATTTTTCAACTTGCGCTGTTATGCTTAGTCAAAATTTTCCTCAACTGGAACAGTTAATGCAATGACAAATTTTATTTCAAATCAATGGACCAAATAACAAAATATTACAATACGGATTCTCTATCTGACCATGCTGACACAAGAACACAATACATGTAAAATTATATATATATATATATATATATATATATATACACACACACACACACTAGCAGGCCGCCCGGCATTGCCTGGTCATAAAATATGCTTAAATATGATATTTTGATGAATGCAGATTTTGTAGTTATTATATTGGACCTAATATATAGTAACGATTTAAAGGGTTAAAAAAAAAAACAAAACAAATGACTCGTGTGCCACCACAGAGAATCGAACTTAAAATGTTTAGCTTATGACTTACTTTTTCCTTTGCTGTTAATGCCTAAGCTATGAAGACATGTTTGCAGTAAGGCTAAAAATTAAAACATGGACCAGTAGCTATTACGTTGCGCATGCATGTTCGTAATGCTGTTATTTGACCATCACCTGGCAAATTCCATTTTTAAAAATTTTCACACTTTTGCACAGATTTTTCCGATTTATAAAGTTTTGCATATGTTTGAATACCCTATATATTAAGTTTCATGTAAATCAAAAACTGACAGAGGAGTTTGATAGGCAAAATTTTTAAAACATATATATATATATATATATATGTGTGTGCGTGTGCATACATAAGAAAAAGGGTTTTTAATATGAATATCAATACATAAAATAAAATACCTTTAATATGTTTCCATTACGCCATTTTGAATTTGAAGCTTCTCTTCCAATTTCCGAATCTTAATCAGGTCAAATCACTTTTTGCCTTTTGCCGGATTGATTGTTGCTATTTCTTCTGATGAGTTAAGAACATAAGAGATTCACTGATTGATATAATAATTAAGTGATTGATTTTGTGCTACGAAACAGATACTGTCAAGAATACTGTCAAGAATTACAAATGTCAACTGAATAGAAATTATAAGATGGTCAACATCATGAATTTTGGAATATAGTTTGTCATTTATTTACTAAACTGCTCTGTAATTACATTGAGTTTCTTAAATAAGGATTGGTATATATCATAAGAAAATATATTTCTAGAGAAATGTGTATATATATATATATATATATATATATATATATAAAATTGTAAATGAAGATAAGTCTGAATATCTTATTCCACAGTTATATATCTTAATTTGTTTCAGTTTGTGTCTATCCGTTACACCTCTGCAATGTATTGCATTTAAATATCCTTTATGTACACATTAGATAATACTTCAAGAAAACTACATTAATCTCGTGTGTGTGTGTGTGTGTGTGTGTGTGTGTATATATAGGCTATATATAGGCTTCAAGATAATGAAATGAATTAGATTACAGATTAGTGAATCTAATGGTTTCAAGTCTTACAAGATATTATTGGAAGGTAATATTCATATAAGTCAATCCCAGTCAAATGAAATTACTCAATATACTAGATAAATATATAAATTCTAAATTTATTTGCTCTAAGTTTCATGTTAGGAAAATATTTTAAACATTGTATTCTTGGTTTCAAACAATTTTTTTATTTGGAAAAGTAATTCTTTCTAAATGACACACATATATATGTGTGTGTGTGTGTGTGTGTGTGTGTGTGTGTGTGTTATTAAAAAGGTAAATCTTTAACAAAGCAAAACTTATCAAGATAAGAAAAGCTCAATACTAATAAGGAGCAAACAATATTGAATGAAAGATGGAAGTGGTATGACATATGTCTCTCGTTTGATGTACCAAATTTTATACTCCAATATAAATCTTTACCATGACAGGATTGAAACCTACCAATTCTTGGAATTTAACTAATTACCTTCATGTTTAGAGAATTTCTATCTGCATCTTTCTATTTTTACATCAATTCATAGGATTATACCAGTATTCTAAGGATTTTGCTATACTCTACAAATATCTTCAGGATTTATGCGGATTGTACTTAGACTTGATGTTCCACGTATTTTTACCTTGTTGGATTTGTAAACAGTTGCCATTTTCTTCGCTTTCTGGAACCCTAAACTAAAGATTTCACTGGAATTCGTATCATTTTATTATATATTGATTTATTTTGTTTTCTAACTTATTTTGAACATTTTTCTAATCCTATTTTCTTCATTTTAAGATCGTTTTATTTTTTATTTATATATGCATTTCCATATTCCCTATTTACTGTTTCTATCTCCTCTTCATCCTCCACTTTCTTATCTATCCTCCCGATTTTTTTATTTCTTCTTTTATTATTGCTCTTTGATCTTATTTCATAACAGTGGCCTATTTTTTTCTTATAATTATTACCTATATATATATATATATATATATATATATATATATATATATATATATATATTACCCTTATGTTTGTACCTACTTTTAATTACTTTTTACCATATTATCCTATTCCTTCATTCTCATTTATCTAAATGTTATTGAACCAGTTTTTCTATATTTACATTTTGTATAATTCTGGTCCTTCTCTTATGATGAGAAGCATTTAGTTTCGAAATGTCATGGCCCAAAGAAGTTTCTTAATTTTCCCCTCTACTTTTCCTTATTGTTCTGATGATATAACTTTTATTCCTCATCTCTCACATGCATATATATATATATATATATATATATGGTCTGTTATAAGTGACTATAGAATTTTATTTCAATATAATAAATGTAACCTGGAACATAAAAGCTAACAAAGGGTGCACTTAAGTTATTTACAACGTAAAACATGCTAATCAAAGCTTCACCTTAGCTTGTGACTGAGTAACATACTTTGGCACACAGTTCTAACGGCACTTGTGCAATGACAGCTCAGATTTGTTAAAGTTCAATAATACAAGCTTTGCTGTACAGACTTTATCCTTGAGGATGCTCCACAGAAGGAGTTAAAATCTGGTCAATGAATATATCATTATATATGCCAGGCCCCGTATATATTACAATCGTTTATACTTTAAAAGCAAATTTTTTTAAAATTTGTAAATAATCTAACCTGTCGCCCTTACTTTGCTGTGGATGCGTGAAGGGGACAGTTCAACAAAACAAACTGGATGATATGCTAGTGATAAATATTAAAAAAAAAAAAAAAAAAAGAAAAGAAACATTTAAAATGATCTGAAAAATGTTTAATCGGTGAAATATCAATCTTGGCAAACAAACATAAGGCAAATTTACTAATAAGATAATCAGATAAATTGAGCTGCTTTGCCTTAAAAGAAAAATCGATATCAAGTGAAAGATGCAGAGTACATGTGTGGGCAGAAGGAGGCAGGAAGTCATTCTTTGGTGAACAGAATGTCAACTAACTCCCCTATCACCATCATGAATTGTTTGAAGTCTTAGTCTTCACAGCAAAATTAACATTTTCAGTTTTCAGAGAGAACTATCATAATAGGGAAAAATAAGGCAAAACAATATAGAAATAGGGAGAGAAAGAGAGAAAATAGGAAAAAAGAAAGATAAAAGCGAGAAAGGAAGAAAGAAAAAATCCAGCAAAATAAAAGGAGGTAAGGCTCTAGAAATCTGGAAGAAATTAGTCTTTTTGCTTGTTTTTTTTTTTTAAGGGGAGAGGGGTCTATCAAAAAAAAAAAAATAAATAAAAATAAAAAGGACTCATCTATGGTCGGTTTGGGCAATTTAAGCAGAAATATGCTTTTTCTGGTAGAAAAAAAACAACTCACATCCCTGTTAACTAGAATTTGTCCAAAACACGATACTCTTTAGGTAAGATGTTCACCTTTATACAACCTTGAAATCGATTTTTTTTTTCTGCCTGCCCTATTTCCAAACTATTAGTTACCCAAGCATCTTCTACTCTCAACAATTCCAAATGATGAAGTCAATTTCTACCGAAGTGAGATTACCTATGGCAAACAGGTCTAGCACTCAGTGGTATTTGGGACACAATATGGCTACCAGAGATCTGGTTAAAATCCAAGAGGGGTCAATATCAGAATCCGTCATCCATTGGTCATCTTTGCCTGTGCTTATAATAAGGAAAGATGTCTTGGGCAAAGAACCACAAATCTTTGAAGTGAGGATAACATTGTTGCTCCAGTGTGCAACAGGCATTCCTTTTATATGCAACCATTGGGCCTTGCTTCTCTGGGTATTGGGGAAGGGGTTGTAATGACTAGTTATGGAAGAGAACTTCATGCAGACCAGACAATTAGAAGGTACGATTTTTATGCACAAATCCAATTCACTCAACAAAATCAGAAACAGCTCATGAGAATATTCAATTGTGTGTAAACATTTATTCAAAATGACTTTAATCATAAATGTTGCAAGCAGAAAATAAAAAAATTAAATAAAGATAAAAAAAAAGTATGTAGTCATTTTTAATATGGACATCCTAGTGTACGAATGAAGTGAGAAGATTTTATTCCAAGCAGAAGTAATGAATCAGTCTGACTAAAAACGGATGTGTTTCTATCAGTTGAATTTTCCCCCACCGGATCTTCCAATATCTATAATATAAAGCTGTGTGTGTGTGGTCACGAATAGGCTCCTATAGGGTAGACTATTTTAAAAAACTGATTACATATAATGATAGAAGATGTATTGAGACACAGGAATGGGTATGTTTGATCTGGCAGAATGGTGGTTCATTAAAATTGTGGGGTCTGTGTTCGTGCCTGGTCCACAAAGTATGGAAATAAAAGATTTTAAAATTTAAAAAAAAAAAAAAAAACGTTTACAAGGGTTTTTGATATAGATGTACATAAGAATACTGTGATAAGTATGTTTTAACTTAAATAGGGATGGTATAAAATTGTGGGGTCTGCGTTCGCGCCTGGCCTCCATAGAATGGAAATAGGCACAAACTTTAATAAAGACTTTTCATATCTATCTGCGAAAGTATACTTTGATAATTATGTTTCAGTTTGAAGAAATATGGTATGATAAAATTATGGGGTGTTCGTTCGCACCTAACCTTCATAGAATAGAAATATGTCACAAAGTTTAACAAGGTTTTTTAATATTGTGATAAGTGTTTCAGTGTGAACAGATATGGTATAATAAATTATAGGGTTTATCTATTTTATTTTTACTTTCATCATATTTTGCTTTGGTTTTGATACCCCCAAATTCAACCCAAATTTACAACCCTTCCTTTTCATAAACTATCATACTTTCATAAATCAGAGTCCATTTTCTGTAGGCTATTTTTGAACCCAGTCAACGACGGGTACTTTTGCTAGTATATAATAAATCTGTATTCCTGTCGGTGTTCACAATGACATCATAGCATTATATATATATATATATATATATATATATATATATATATATAGCATGACATCATACGTGACGTCACAGCAGATAACGTAATGTATTGTGGGATAAAAGTGAAAGATTCCCCGGTCAATGCCAGCCACCCTGCTAGTATATATATATATATCAAGCAAAGAAATTGTGAACAGAAGAAAATCCTTTAAAACGGTAACATGCTCTTTGTTTGCAATAGGGATTGGTGATGGTGGTGGTTGGAGGAGGGGGTTAAAAGTCAAAGTGAATAATTTTCTGACAATAGGCGGGGTTGTTAAAACCAACTCCCAAGTCAGTTGTTTCAGCAACTTACTTCCACCTCTGATCCAAGTGTATTTGAACATTTTTCTTTTTTTTATGACAGTAACTACTTTTTTTTTTTTTTTGATTATACAGAGTAACTAAAATGTTTCTCTGCACCTATTTTTTTTTTTTTTTTTTTTAATAAAGTCCTGATTTATCGTAATCAGGTTTTGGTATTTTACTATTGGGATATCTTTATGGTTTGTTTTCACTTCACTTCTGGTTGCTCCTTAGTTTTTGAATGATTTTTAAAGTTATCTGCTGTTTATTAAATTGTTAGGTGAAAGTACAGAATAGGTGAAGGAAGCTCTCCCCTTTTCCACATTAAGGACTTTTCTACATGTTATTCAGAAAAATCATTCTCAGCATGGAAAGGGGCAACCGGAAGTGAAGAGGAAACAGTAATTGTAAAGATAGCCCATGCCTGCTTTCCGTGCAGTATGATCAAAAGGGTTGATATCAGTCACACTGCATACAGTCAAATCATTTCTTACACAATCAAGCCAGGTCTTCCTTGGCTTACCAATCTCGCTAGTGTCTAAGATAGCCAGGTGAGGTATGAAGTTGATGCAAGAATTTGCACACTGCACATGGCCAAACCACCAGAGACATAGAATGCGTAAGGCATCCAAAATCCTACCTATAAAATTTCTGATGAAACACAAGTTAAATGGGTTCTTTCCTCCTGTTTTCTACTATACATCCATCTGATCATGGCATGGAAATTACATGAAGACCTTGCAGATTAGCAATGTCTTCACCACCATGCAAAATAACAGAACATGAGATGAAAATTTTGAAGAAAAGGATATGCAGGAGATTTCTGGACCTTCTTCAACCAACAACAGCAAGCAGTAATAGCATTTCTGCAACGATGACCACATAAGGCTTCCATAATCTCACCAATACCAAATTTCTGATGAAGCATGGTTTCCTCCAATTTACAGTTGCATATTCAGATCATGACATGATCATAAATGTAATAACTTGAGAAAAAAAAAAACAACTAATTCTTCTAATTAATTGTAATTTGCAATTAATTCACCAAATTACCCATCTCATTCTAAGTTTCTGTCCGTCAAAACCTTTTGTTAACCCCCCCCCCTTATACAGTTTCCATCACTTCCCCTTCCCTCTTACTTGCAAGTTTTCTACTGCCTTCAGTATGTCTAGAATATCTCTCACATTTCGATAATGATATCTTTCCTCTTTAAACCTTTAATTTTTGGCAAACTTTGTAAACAATGTAAATTAAAGTCTCTTTTAAAAATGTTGAGATAGCATGCTGTATATTACCAAACTATTAGAGATGCTAAGTGTGTTAGTATTGGTAGGATTTTGAATGCCTAAGTTTCTGATAGTTGAAGCGATTCTTTCCTCCAATTTGCTGTCATACATTTATCTGATCATGTCATGGTAATTGTGTGAAGCCATTGCAGATCAGAAGTGTTTCACTGCCAGGCAAGATTACAGAACAAATACAGACCAAAAAGACTGTCAAAATTTGAAGGAAATGTGTCTAAATGTAAAGATTGGCAGCAACTCCTGAAACCTTTTCCAAGCAACGCAACAGCAAGCAGTAATAGCACCTTGTTAACCACCACCAACATGTTGTCCAGTTTTTATTATTTACCGTTTTATTTTGCTGTTGGGCACAAAAAAAAAACTAGGTGCAACAGGACTTTCAGTCAGCTTGTACAATGCCAAATTCAGACATTTTAGAAAAATGTTTTCATGCTTACAATTCTTGATAGGTTCAAATATGTGGATCAATTAGTTCTGTTGCTATATATTTTGAAATAAAAATAAGATTATATTATCCTTAAATACTGACTTCACGTTCATCTTCAAACAATAATTTTACATAAAACCTACAATTTATTGAACAGTCACAGAAATCCAGTGAGAGATTAGCACTTAACATGGGGTAGTGATTTTTATATATATATATATATATATATATATATATATACACACACAAAGACACACACGCATTAGCATGCCGCCTGGCATTATAGCTGTAGACACTAGTTTTTGATGCTTACGCAATCATCGGTACAGGAAGTGATAATTACTGTTATCAGGAGATTTTAACTAAATTAATAGTATTTTTATACTTGACCATTGAATTAATCTTTAATTGGGAATTTAGATACTTATGAAACTGTAAGTAGGCTTGTCATAATCAACGGCCAGGAGAGTATTCTACAAACAAGAAGTTTGGAAGGATGCGTGTATGCTAATTGACTTTTTTCCCCTCAATAAATAGGGTTCAACTTTAATTTTTTTTAAGGAGGCTTTATAACTATTTCTTTTTACAACATAAATTTTTTATACCCACAGACACTAGTGTTTCGTGCTTATGTAATCATCAGTACCGGAAGTGATAAACAGCTGGTTGGGAGATTTGAAATCTGCAGTTTCATGCCTAGAAGAAATTCTGTAAATAAATAGACAAGATTCTTACACTTATTGTTACTACTCCTGGTTAGAGTTGACCTGGAAATACCAGCATCTAGGGGATTCCTTTTTTTTTTTTTTTTTTCTATAAAAAAAAAAAAAAAAAAAAAAAAAAAGGATAATCTTTTTTTTTACATTATGGACTAAACAAAAATGGTTGCTATTCTCAGACCCGATATTTACAAAACTTTCAAGGCTTACAACTTTTATTAAATATTTGATTATTTTTAAAAATGCAAATGAGATTCAAATGAATAGGTTAAGCAAAATAAATTACTTTAGACCAAATTTCCCAACTCCATTTTCTTCCAAATATTTTATGTTGGTGATAGTAATGCTCATGCATTTACGCATTTAAATTTTTCTTTTACACTAAAAAAGAAAACAAAGTGGTTTTAAAAGTAACCATTACAAAGTAAGCACTTTATTTTCAATATAAACAGCGCACTACAAAAATAAATATATATATTTTAAGTACTTCAACAAAGTGCTACAAAACTAATAATGAGCAATTAAACACAGAAATACATGCAAAATAAAAATTTAAAAAAGTATCCGGAAAAGAAAAATAAATAAATAAATAAAAGATAAAAATTCTTAAAAAGTGCAATTCATCTTTACACTACCAGTAATTTGTAAGTCTCAAGTAAAAAGGAGAAGTTATTTATTGGCCGTGGGTAATGTTGCGACTCTTTAAAATAGTTTTTAAAGGAGTTTGAATTAGTACTTAATACTACTGCATTTTTACTTTTCAGAAATAATCGACTCATGGCAAATGAAAATAATGCACAAGTCATGTTGGTGCAAAAAACACAAATACACGAGAAGTAGTTGCACGATTCCATTAATGTGTTATCCTGGTCACAAGAAGGATAATGGAGTAATAATCCATTTCAATTAAACTGTGCATACATGTGCATCAGTGGGTGCAGTAAATGGTGTTCACAAACCAGATATGATATGCATATTCAATTACTCACAAGCATGCAAAAACATGGCTTGTAAGTTTAGTTTGTCTTTTGGGATTATTCAAAACAATATCTAGTGTATTTATTTCTTTCCTGGTGCAGGAAGAGGTGACACAAGGTGAGGAGAGTCAAACCATCACCTTTAAAGGAGGAGCAATCTGGTCTTTTAAAAAAATTGTCTCGCCAAACCTGTCAGCATTCCTCGGTAGAGGCACCTCAGACAAACAATAAACTTACTCGACCTGAAAGGCAATGACCTGGGAAAGTGAACCTCCTAGGACTACACAGAACCACACCTCATCCCAACAGATGCAATGTTATTCCCTACTCAAATGGCCAAGGCTGCTAAAATGTGTTAAGGATGTATCCTCAACTTGTTGAATATAACACGTTCAGGTTAAGTATATATCTACAGTATGTAATTTATTGAACACAAACTGCACATTCTCCTTATAATTGAGGAAGGTTGTTCATACCTTTATTATAGCTCTCTGATAGACACATCCAATAAATGTGAGCAAAAATTGAATGTACCAGTATTTCATTTAATTTTCGAGTTTAAAGAGATTATTTATGCTCAACTATGGCTTGAATGAGACTACAATTTTTTTTCATTACCTTTATTTTTAATTAAAAAACACTTAAGTTAAAACAACAACAACAAAAATCTTATCCAGATAGGTAGAATAGTAAATTATCTTGCCTTTATTGCATATTTATTTTTTCACTCCTTTTTTGTTTTGTTGGCTAGTCTGAAAAAAAAATCACCAAAAAGTGTTATGGGCAACAGAACAGAGTTCCTTATCTAATTACAGAGAAAAAACAGATCTCTCTCACTCTCACGAGGTCTGCTCTCAAACAATTATGGCCTAAATAAAGCCGAACATGTAAACAATCACGAAATATCAGGCCCTGACGAATGACCTGAAGAAAAAAAAACAAAAAAACAAAACAAAAAGCATTATACCGGTTGTGGTAGGGATAACTGATCTAATGAAAAATGTTTTTTTTAAATTAGACATTATCCCTGGGAGACCAAGATGTAATGAAGTACAAATAGCAACATTCATTCTCAAAAGAGCCCTCTGATATAAATTTAATGCATAGCAGAATCAAAAGGCTACCTTGATCTCTGTAAACTAACTGAAGTAAAATATAGAAGCATTGGACTAAACTATCATTCACCTGCTGATAGAAAAAGGGAAAAATTCAATATTATGAGATTACAACGCATTTATCCGTACCACAACACAACTAATTGAAATAGAACCAATTTTTGTTTTCTTTTTAACCTTTTAATGAACATGACCTCAATAAATCAATGGTGGTTTGCATAGAAAACAAAAAAAATGTTTATAAATCAATAGTTTAACTATTTGGTTGTACATTTTCATCTAAGAAACATCTATTAAAACTACCGTTCAAAATGAAGTTCAATGATTTTAATCAGAGCCGAAATTGTGTGTGTGCGCGCGCTAATTGTCGGTGGCCTACAGATAAGATGCTAGCCTACGGAGTCAAAAGTGATTTTGTGACTTGGTTTGAATCTCCTGGCCAGCAGTAATTATCACCACCTATACTGAAGTACTGAAGTGACAGCAGGTATAAAAATAATTGTTAATAATTCGAAATATATATATATATATATATATTAACCTACACCCAATATTAATTGGACTCTTATTTTAAATGATCATTAATCTGTTTTTCCAGTTACCCATAGATTCAATAGTGGAGCTAAATTCCCTTTAATGCTGCATATTGATCGTTACTTTGGTACCAATCTACACCCTCCTAAACACGATATCATCTCTGAAACGATCGTACACTATCCTTGCTTTTTTTTTTTTGCATCTTAACTTCTTTTAATAATTTATGCATCAACTTAAACTAGTTCATTAAATTCATTTACCCCTACTTTATTGAACACAGTACTAGAGGACTAAATCACATCTATTAAGATTATTTTATATCGCAGTATTCTGAACGACTGGTTTTTAATTCTTATGCTTCACCTTTTATATGTATTAGCTATATAATTACGCTTTGTTGTTCTCAAGCTATGACTTCAGACCATCACTTCATATATATATATATATATATATATATATATATATATATATATATATATATATATTATATATATATATATATATATTATATATATATATATTAGCAGGCTGCTCAGCATTACCTGGTCATAGAATATGATTAAATATATTTTTATTTATTATTAAATATCCAATTCTCTATTAATTATTATATTCTACCCAATATATAGTAGCGATTTCAAAAGTTAAAAAAAAAAAAATGACTTCGATGCCATCAGCTAGAATTGAAATCAAAACATAGCTCTCCAGCTTATTTGTTACCATCTGAGCTAAGTCCATACACATAACTTTTCTGAGAGGGGTGATTTTAATATTCCTCTGGAGGCCTCCTTAATTTTAATTAGTGCTTTCAGTAGTACTCTGGAGGCCTCTCGATTGTTTTTCAGTGCTCACTTAGCACAACAGAAAATTATTAAAAAAGTATCAAGTTCTTTCATTTTTAAATTAGAAAAAAGTACTTCTACAGTATCTTACACAGGAAATAAGGTACTTGTACAGTAAAGTACCCATATGAACAACAAAGAAATTCTTATCTATGACGTACATAAGTTATCAAAATTAAAAATCATGTAATATATTCGAGTAGTATGACATTTATATAAAAAAAATCCGGTGCTTCTTCACTATAGCACTCTGATGTAAAAACAAACAAACTCTTACCTGTGACATACCGAAAATTTAGCACAACAGAAAATCATGTAAATAATTTTAAATATGTGTTGTACATTACCCGCCCTAGGTAAGGATTTTTTTTTCCACATACGTGCTGTAATTTTCCAATTATTCCATACACATGTGTAATACCCGTCCTAGGGTAGGTAAAATATTCTTTTGCTCAAAATGCCAAATGATACATAGACATAAAATCTTCTATTCTAAAAATAATGGGTATGTTCAAAATTTTTCTCATTGTCTTATACGATCCCGAGTAACGCCGGGTGGCCTTGCTAGTTCATTATATGTTAAAATATGATAGATGAGTTTGGTTTTAAAACAAACTAATTCCAAGATAATTAGAGGTAAAGAAATAAGTTTTAACAGAAATATGTTAAGCACACTTTTTTTTAATACTGTTTTGTTATTTATGGTTGGCAATAACCTGAAACAAACTATAGAGCAATAATAAGACACTCACTAAATAGTATATGTTTCATAAAATAGTGCTCAATTCCCTAGATAAAACAGGAGTGTACACTAATGGAATAGGCCACTTGGAACGTAATAGACGTGGAATACAAATGTACTCAATATTGTAAATACAGCTGGTACGTGTAGTAATTTTATTTTATTTCTATTAAATCATCGCTTCATATATATATATAATTTTATTTTATTTCTATTAAGTGTACTGTTGAACCGAACAATGCTCAACGTTCTATATAGAACATACATGAAAGCTGAGATAGTGAGTAGAAAAATAGATTTAAAGGAGAAATAGAAATACAGGAGAAAGGTGGGGGGGCATAACAGTAAATTTAATTGTATATGCTTTTCTGTTTTATTTTATGTTTTAAATCAGATTTTAAATTTAAAAAAAAATTTTTTTTATTACAAATAACTTTACTTTTTCACCAAAGTGGAATATTGAAACAAAAAATAATTTTAACTTGTTACAGCATATTCACTTGTTTTTTTTTTTTTTTTTTTTTAAATTTAATTAAATATGAAGTAAAATATAATCTTAAAAATGAGATGAAAGTTAGAAAAGCATTTCTTGTAAGACATGAAAACGGTTAAACAATGTTTTTTTTTGTTTTTTTTTACATACACTTTAAAAATTAAGGTAAAAGATTTAATTAAAAATTTATCAATTTTCAAGTTGCAATTTTGTAAACTTTACAAAGCAAAGTATAAAAATTTAATTTAAACTGAATGCAAAAATTGCTGTACATTTTGTTCTGTATATTTTTGTTACACTTTTTGAAAATTTTTAGCTGAAAATTATATATCTATATAACTAATTGTTAAGTAGTTGAATTTAATGTTTTTAAAGTGCAACAAAATAAACATAACATAGAATTCAGTTTAAATTACATTTTTATATTTTACTTTATTCCAAATTAAAGCTTATACCTTAATTTTTAAAGTTTATAAAAAAAAAACATTTTGTTTAGCCATTTTCATACCTTGCAAGAAATGCTTTTCTAACTTTTACATACATATCTATCTAATTACCTACTTATATGAGTTTCGTCATCTACAACTCATCAGAGTGGGCGAATCTAGCGAGATTCGAAATCAGGACCCCATTTGGGGGTACCAAAATTGTTTAAAGGGAAAATTATTCCTACCTCGCATTTAGGTAAAAAATGCACTTTCGTATATATAATTGAATCATTCAAAAAAGTATCGCAAAACAAAACCAAATAACACCTACATAAAAAAACCGCAATATATTCAGTTGTGCGAGATAGCCTAGTGGTAAGGGGTTATGCTACTTATTATGGGGTCCCAATTTCGAATCTCGCTAGATTCAGCCACTCTGATGAGTTGTAGATCACGAAACTCATGTCAGTGGATAATTATATTTTAAAAAATAATACATATGCCACTCCCCATTTGGGGGTACCAAAATTGGTTAAAGGGAAAATTATTCCCAACTCACATTTAGATAAAAATGCATTTTTGTATATATAATTGAATTCATGCAAAAAGTTTCGCAAAACAAAAACAAATAACATCTATCTATGCCTCATCGGATTCTTGGATTGAGTTCTCTGGTAAGTGAAATTGCCAACTGTCATTCAGCTTAAATGCATTGTTTTTTTGTGTAAATAAATAGAGCTTTCAAGGAATTAACAGTGTTTACATTGAGATTTCATTTATTCTCAGCAGGTGTCAAATGATAGCTGATGTGTTAAGAACACTGTCATCTAGACTTGAGGCACTTGCTTGTCTAGCTATACTTAAATTGCTCTGATACAACAAAACCGTATGAATGACACACATACACACACACACACACACACATATAAACACAGTTATATAAACATACATAATAAATATGGTGGTTGTACTAAAAAACTGCTATTTCAGTTTCACTTGTACATAGGAAACCAAATGATTTATGTTTTGGAAGCAGAACAGTTCCATATATTTGTATAACTATCAAATGGCCATATATAAAGTAAGTGGAAATACAGTTGGTAAATTAGTCAGAAACAATTTGTCTTAAGTACTAATTTGTGACCAATTTGGGTTGTTTTCTAATAAAAACCTTTTAATTTAGTATAAATATGGATTCTGGGCTACTTTGCTCAAAATCAGTATTTCTGCTAACTTTAAAGACTAAGAACTTTAATATAATTTTCTTTTAACGCAAATTAAGGCGCAAGTAAGTATATAAAGCAAAATAAATTGTTTTTAATTTCTCAGCTGCATTCCTTTTAAAAATAATTTGTATTGCTAAAAGTAACGATTAGTGTTTTAGTTAAGTATATTTCATTTTATATGGTGTCGGCGTAGGACAGAGTTTCAGCAGGTCACCATGTTTATAAAGTGTCATTAATTTTCAGCGGCAAAATGAGATAACATTTTTTACTGCTGTTGAAATAGATTTATTATTTCTGGAAAGGTAAAAAGAAAAAAAAAAGGGTCTATTTCAAGGTTTTCAGTTTTATATGAAGAAAGTACAGAACACCCCTTAAAAAAAAAAAAAAATAAATGCCACCTACTGAATTATTTATAAAATTCATAACTTGGCACCAAACCCAACAGAATCTAGACCATTTTTTCCCTGTTGACGGTAGTATGTTTGCTGATCCTGTGAGGTTCCGGGAGGTCCACACACCCAGGTTTTGCCTTCTTCCTTTGAGAAGGATTTGTTTATTGCTAATCGCATGAAGTGTCCCTACGGAAGAATGCTGAAGGGCTGCCCTGGCATTTTTTTGCAGGCCAGAGTGCTCTTTCCCTAAAGCACTGACTCTATAATCTCACTTTCTGACCTTTGTGTCACATCTTGACACCATGAGAGAAAGATTAATAACCAACTATATTTGGTAAAAAGAAACTTTAGTCCATGTCTAACATGCCCACCAAGATTTAGTCATGATTATTCAATAGTGTTTTATTGTGGTTTAATAAGGATTCAACTACACATACCTTGATGCCAAGTGACAACACTGTCGATACTCGATGCCAAGTGACAACACTGTCGATACTTGATGCCTTCCTCTCTTGACACTGCTTTAATCTGGGCTATGGTGGCTCTTTTCAGTTTATGAATAGTTTCGGGGTGGTGTTGATAGGAAATATTTTGGAGATAACTCCAGATATATAAATCTCGGATGAAAATATTCTGTGAGTGAGAAAACCATCCAAAATCACACCTCCTACTGAGGAGACGCTCATTAAAGTGTTCCCAAATACCATTGAACCGCAATAAAAGAAAAAAATATTTAACATTCATGACAAATGTGGTGGAAAAAAAATCAGACACATGGCGGGATTGCAGAAAGGATTGTCGATGTCGTTAATGATTCCATGATTGACATTTTCTGTGTGATAGATGCCCTGTATTATTTTGTTCACCCCAAACAAGGTATACATATTATCACTGAGATTTAAGGAGCTCCTGTGATTAGGGGACACATCTTTAATAGGTATCCTAATTTCCTACCAAAATACGGCATAATCAAGTTGACACACTGGATCACCGAAGTTAACCAACTTTGAGCATGGTCAGTACTAAATGGGTAGCCATTTGGGACTTCTAGGTGCTGTATGTCCTCTCCGCTTATCTTAGCATTGTTTCCAGTCGTCCTGGACTTCTTGCCACTGGACTCAAACAGTGCTGATTCAGGAGAGGTGTGGTGTGAATTGCGCAACCCTTGCCTCACAATTAGCAGCTGCCTCTACAGGGGATATCCTTTGTCTTTTGAGACTGAATGGAGGCATTCATCCAACCATCCTAAGTGGGGAGTTGTGCAGCAAGATGTTTATTCACATTACATTTAAATTTCTGCATATATGTACAGTCTGAAAGAACAGAAGAATAATTCTAAAAGGTAAGCGGTTTGTGGAAAGAAGTTATTAGAATAAAAGATTTTCTAGCATCAGCAGACATCTTCAGTGAAGGGTTTGGATTTTGCTGCTTGTTTGGTTGGTGGGGGGGGGTGATATTTACATAGAGAGGGTATAAGTGAAGATTGTTGGCACACATTTTGTAGAAGCACTTGCAAAACAAACACAAAGGTGCAAAATTGTGATGATGGGACAGGGACTAGAGCTGAGTAGACAGTGTGGGACCTATTTGGTTAGAGATTCTTTTTTGCAACTTGTCCAGGAGAGGCAGACTAGAGATTTATACACCAGTCCAGATGTGGTAACAATATTCCATGCATGGGTGAATAATGGCTTTGTAGACATAGGATACTGGCAGAGGCAAGAATTTTACTAGTCCTAGCTTCCTTGCAGCATAGCTGGAAGTATTTTTTTTACAAGGAAGTCACCACTTATCAGGGCCTAGAGGTCACTCGAGGATAAGTGTCAATATTTTGTAAGGTGGTCAATGAAACCACAGCATAATGATTGGTAATTGTGGCTCAATACAGACTTGTATAGATTGGACTTTAAAATAACCATTTTCTAGTCATCTGAAAAGCAGACCAGCAGTACAGAATTCTACAGGTGAACAGTTTTGTGGCCTGAACTGTGGCTAAAGATTGGATATATTTTATAGTATAATGGAAATAAAAATCATGGATTCTATTAATAAAAAAAAAAAAAAAAAAAGAGTGAGAGAGGGGAAAGAAAACAAACATTACCTACTTTTGTTATTTTATCAAAACAAACATGGGTAAATATGGTTGTTGCTACCAAGTTTTGAAGAATTTTATTGAAATATTGCGCTAATGTAAGCAAATGTGAGAGGGGTGGGGACAACCTTGATTTAATCCATAATAATTAATAGAAGATTATGTGCTTACTGGGAGGTGGGAAAGAAAAAAAAGGAAGGAAGGGATGGTGGTGGGGGGCATAGTACAGAATAAAGGAAATAAGAACTTAAAATATGAAAGTCTGAAAATGAGAAATAGGATGTGTGGATTGAGTTGAATCATTTACTAATGTACAAAAGTTGGCAAAATAAAGTTAAATTGACAGTTTAAAAGGGGGGAAGGAAGAGGCATGATTTGTACTTTTTGGATTTTTAGATGAGGATTGATTCTTTGTATTATTGGGACCACTATTCTCATCTTGGATACTATTCTCACAAAGCTTCAGCTAATATAGCCTCCAACCTTGTTGAACTCTGGAATCTATGAAATTTCAAATCAAACCCTTTAATTGAAGGATAAAAGTCCTAAGTATATCAGTTCTAAGTGACAGTCTTCTAAAGGTTGATGGTTCAATTCTCAATATGAGTGATACTAAGATTACTCAAGATTTCTGCCTAGTCATTGCTAACAGAAAAGGATCAGGCTACCTTGCAGATTAAATAGAGCATCGAGTTTGAAATTGATTCTAGAATTTGACAAAATGACCCTAAAGAAGTCCAAAGGTCACATCGGTAAAAACGTGAGAATAAATTCTAAGATGAAAACAGGGATTCAAATAATACAAATAATGCGTCTAAAACTCATTGTTTTTTTTTCTCTATTTTACCGTTATCCAAAAGCTTAGATCATTTAACCTCGAGCAAAAAGAGACCATCGATTTCATTAGTTTTGTTAGTTTTAGGTCACATGGAAACTGTTTGCATCATCTATAATATAAATCTCACCTGTCTGTTTAAATGTATGTATGTCTTTCGACAGAGGTGACGGATTTTACCAAGATCGGTGTCGTTTTGAAGCTCGACCCTTTGGACAACAAATATCGAAAAACTGGCTTTTTCCTTCACCCTCAACGGGATAGTTTTCTACAGGGAGGGTTGTTTTTTTGCATCATCATTTTTGCAAGTCATCCTATTGGTTGGAATGACTTTACTTAATTTCAATGCTTCAAACTTCCAATCGCATCATGGAGTAGCGTTAAGAAGTCAGGTTCTTTTTCACTTTCTCTTCTGCCTTCACGTCATGGGTTCGAGCCTGTCTGCCTGCCTGCCTACTACCACTTTTTATTTTTTTTGCTCAACACACACCTCCAAACACTTGGGCAACGCTGGTCACCCAGGCTAGTCAAATCAATAAAAATTAAAATCAAATTGATATTTTCAGAAATAACTAGGAAGTGGAAGATGTGAAGAATCAGCAGTTTCTGCAAGAGTTTAGATTTGTGAATGCTGGTTTGAGAATTGGAGCTAGAATTGAATTTATTTTTTTAACCGATTGGAGCGAAATGTCATTTCTGTCACCTCACCTCCCTTCCCCTAGTAGGGTGTTTAGTTTTATGTTATATCTACCCTTTTGGAGTTATTTAATGCCGAATCCAATAATTTTGGTAACAAATTTTATGCTTCAAGTTCTTTGTATCTTCAAATATTTATTCACACTGTTTGGTTTGATTATTTTCTAGAAAGTGTTTTTTGTTTATGACTTTGCAGGACATATTTGAGTTTTGCAAAGAGAAAAGAAAGACAAGGACATCAATGTTTAGTGCAGTTTTGGTCAAGAAGTTAATATCTTTAGACAGCCTGATCTGGTAGCACCAGATGCCCTTACAGGTATTACCACTCCAGATCAAAGTGGACCTGGGAGCAATGGTAACTAAAAGGTATCACTACATTTCTTACAGCATCAAAAGCAGCCTCACCATTGGAAATCCTAAGGTCACACCCAGGATGCTCCTCACCGATAGGAGCGAGGGAAGTAATTGTTTATTTTTCTCAATTTTAAGCAAGTTATCAGATGCAAAAGATTTACTGACAATAAAATAGCTTTAGAATTCTATAATCCATGTTTTTATCCATTATAGTGCAATCTGGCTCCATTTTCCTGATCACCACTTGTCAATCAACCAGATTGTGAATTGTGAGTTCCATTGACCTATTCCTTTACATGATCTTCATGAGATATCGATATCAGCAGATAATCCAGATAGTATCCATGCTGATGTTCAATGCAATTCATAATGTGTATGCTCCATCAAGTGATATTTTTTGACATTTTGTCAATGTCCAAGTTGTTGGGCTACTGAACAAAAGCAATTCCATTCCTACTCTAAAGAAAGCCCCACTT
Source organism: Euprymna scolopes (assembly GCF_053919585.1). Lineage (NCBI taxonomy): Eukaryota > Metazoa > Mollusca > Cephalopoda > Sepiida > Sepiolidae > Euprymna > Euprymna scolopes. The sequence goes on from NC_136506.1 coordinate 69,784,549, forward strand.
AAAATTGTCAGAGAAGGAAAACTTGCAGATATGCCACAACTCACCGTAAATACTTTATTATAAACATTTCTAATTTACTGAGTGTCGAAGGGTGAGTAGATTGAAATGAATATAACCAATTGAAACCGATTTGAACTTACCCATATACAGCATAATCATGTTGAGACACTGGTTCGTGTTAAATCACCTAGGTTAAACAATGCTGAACCTGGTCAGTACCAGGTGCTGTATGTAGGAGAATGTTTGAGCACTGCAAAAACTGAATGTTCTTATCCTGTTTGATCGAAATATAGATAAGACTAGGGACTATTTGCAAATTGTATATACCTTAGAAATTTCCCCCTTTGGAGTAAGCCGGTTCAACCTGCCTAAGGTGAAATTACCGCTTTATTCGTGCCAGGTGCCTAGTTTGTACAAATCATTAAATCTCTCCTTTTTCTTGTGTTTGTTTTACAGTAGAGAATCATTTTGTTAATATTTACCCGAATGTTCTCTTGAAGGTCTTGCCAATAAGATTTGTTACAAAATTAGGTTTTATGCCAAACCTGACGTTTATTCAGACTGGGAAAATCAATATCAAATTTGACAAGATCACAACCGATTTCTCATTACAATGTATTTGTAACAATAATTGGAAATATAGATATATAAGAGCTGTAGAAATGTTGGCAGTTAATTCTCCGAAATTAATCATTAAATTTATAAAATAAAAAAAAAATAAATAAAAAAATAAGTGTGTAGGTGAAAGTAATTTCAGGTCATAAGAAAATTCTTCAAAGATTTCCTACTTTTAGTAAAATAAATTATATTGATTTATTAAAGCATTAAAACATCCATATTTTGAAATATAAATCAGTCTGAATTGAAAATTTGAAAACACTGAATTAAATGTTGGTCCAATGGTTGCCATATTGCAAGAGGTGGAAGAGTTCCCACTCGCTAATAAAATACTCCCAAGACATGCTCAAATTTATAGCCTCTGATAATCTAATTCTATTCTTGACCTTCTTGTGTGGCTTAGTCACTAAGCCCAGTGGACCTGTTTTACCGACAGGAAGGTTGGTTGGTTGTTTTACGGCATATCAACCTTTTTCAGGTTATTTAATGCCGAATTTAGCTATCTTGAGGAACGATTCTTAATGGAGTATATTTTTTTTTTAAGTCAGATTCTATTTAACCCATAGTTGGGACCCTAACAGGTACTACCACTCCGGGTCAGAGTGGACCTGGGAGCAATGGCAATTAAAGTGTGGCTCCACACTCCCCAAGGCCCGCAAGGTGGGGCCTCACCATCGGATATAGTTTGAGGTCATATCCAGGACCCCGACAGGAAGGGTGTATCAGACAAGTAACTAGCACCTTAAAAATAGCAGCTCTGGGTATATAGTGCTTAACAGTCCAGCAAGACTAACCATCTAGGAAAAGGATAACCAAGATTTAAAACTACCACTGTCTAACAATTCACCCATCAAGGGTGAGAGTCAACCATAAGCGACAAAGAGACATACTCTTGCAGCACCTCCATGAACTACTCTGCCAGTGCTGAGAAGAGGGTAAAGTACCAAAAAAGTAGTTCTTACATATAGCATTCATCAATCTCATCAAAACCTTTAACCTTGTGAGCAAAGCCGACCTGTTTAAGTTCTGGACAAGATCGGAGGACCAAGATCAACAATTGATACTAAGATGGTAGTGCATAGGGCTTGCATTCTGAGCATGTTGCTGTTCAGCATGGAGTTTTTGGTGCATGCACATAAAAAAATGCCTCCCACAACTTTCACATGCGCAACCTGAAAAGAACCTTGAATATCAAATGGTTGGTTTTCATCACTGACACAAAGATCGAGTGCATGGATGTACTCAGTATGTACACTCGTGTCTGCATCAACTGTGTTGGCTTGAGCTTGTCCAACAAGATCTCCAAAGATGTTCTCTATGGAGAGCTGAAAACTAACAGAAGTAAAAAGAGTCACCTTTAACTTTGATTCAAAGCGTCGCACAAAAGAGCTCATAAAACTAATAAAAATTATTATGGTAAATATATCTGGTGAACCAAGTGTTAATGGTCGAAACAAATAGACTTAAAAGCTCGGTTAGGACCCTAAAAAGATCTCTTGGTTGAAGTGTCTAAAATAGTGGGTGAATGATATCTGGTAAGATGTACCATTCCTACCAAAAATAGAAAAAAGTGAGAAGCCTTTCAATAGGAGTCTATTCATAATCCGTATGTCACGTCTGAAATAGGACTTTATTTGCTAAGTGCACAGATTGAATGAACACATCTACAGAATAGATCTGTTCAACTTCCTGCTTTTGAACTGCAGGGTTAAGTCATATTATATAAAAGTGCATTACTCATCGTTTATGATTTTGAGCTGATGAAGAGAAGCTTTTTTTTGTTGTTTTTTTTTTTTTTTTTTTTTTTTTTTTTTTTTTTACTTCAAACAAAGAAAAAGTTTGTTTGAAATCCAAGTGTTTGTTTCCTGCAGATGAATGTCCTAAATTTTATGTTTAGTATGAAGACACCTTGGAAGAAAAGCGAGATGAATTTATGTGCATCTTTCTCAAGGGAAAACTTGACTATCAATCAAGAGAAAATTCAAAAACGTCCAACAGGGTGTGCAATTAGCATAATGGCCACCACCACTGACTTTGGGATCATAAGGTTGTGTTCAAATCCCATCAAGACTTATTACATGAATTCTTGTTCTATGGAAAGGTATGAATCCATAGTAAAATAGTGTTTAGACTGAGGGGGGGGGCAACAGACCTTAAAATATTTAATTTATGCAGATTTTGTTTTATTATTACAGAGCCAATTTTCTATTGAATATATATATATATATATATATATATATATATATATATATATATATATAGTACTGATTTAAAATAAAAAAAATATGACTCGGGTGCCATCAGCTAGAATCTAAACCAAAACATTTAATGCTCCAGTCACATTCCCTACCGTTTGAGCTATCAACAGAAAGATTTAAAATTAAACCACTTAAAAGCTATGAATGAATTTGTGCATGCGCAAAATAGAAATGTATCAGCAAGTTGAAATAAACATTTGCCAACACATTTCTGTACACGCTATTCATCCACCTGAACAAAGATTTTACTCGTTATAAACCATCCTTGGTGTATGTTTACTATTTCCTGTTAATTACAGCATTATGTGACCAGTAGTTTAAAAGTTTATTGGTTAAATATTTTCACAGACAGACAGACATATACATACATCTACTGTTTTATTTATATAGACAAACTTGACTAACTTTGACCTTGACAGCTGAAGAAATTGATTAGGCTTTTTTTTTTTTTCTTAATTTACAAATTAGTATGATCGTATTATTTGGATTCTTCAGACTACGGTTCTCATCTTGAGGTAATGTGACAACATTTTGATCGATATAACCTCAGACCTCCTATCAAATTCTGAAATCTGCACGAAAATAAAATGGAACCCTTTATTTAAATTTATGAGCGTACCATGCTTTCGTTAAATCAATCTGACTGAGTAGAAGTCCTAAGTAATTCGCAATGGTATTTTGAGTGCTGCTCACACTGGGAATTGAACCTTCAACCTCCAAAAGAGTGTAACATACAACTGAATTTTATCAAGTACTTTATCCACTACATCAAGGGTCTTTAAGTATGATTGAATTTAAAAATAAAATTTTAGTTTCAGTGTGTGGAAATAGATTTATTTTCATCATTTATATTATTTTTCATATTTTACTTATATTAACTTTTCCATTCATTTTCTTTTAAATTATTTTTAATTTTAAGCTTTATTTTTACAAGGGATGTTCAATAAGTAATGTCCCTGGTACACTTCTATCAGTAGAGGAACAAAACTTGGAACAGTTATTAGTCTTGCTCTACATAGGAACCACCCGAAGTTAAGCATTTCTCCAATCATTTAAGGCATTACTGGAGACCGTTTTGTAGAATACTGCAGGTTAGTTCTCCAACTACATGACTTCGGAAACCAAGGCAGCATCATTTAGGAAACGTTTTCCTATTAAAAACAACTTCATGGTTGGAAAGAAGTGAAAATCAAAGTGTGCAAGGTCAGAAGAATAAGAAAGAGAGAGGGGCATAGCCAAATACCCTTGCTTCTGATCTGGTGCATTGTGGACTCTAGTGTTGTCTTGCAGGAAGAAGATACCTTTGCTGATTTTCCCCTGCTTCTTGATTTGGATAGGTTCTCTTCATTTCCTCAAAAGTAAAGCATAATAGGCTCCTGTAATTGTGGTACATTTTACAAGGAAATCTGTCACCACCAGTTTGTCCTGGTTTCAGAAGACCAAGAGCAGGACTTTGCCAGCAGAGGCCTACACCATTGCCTTCTTTGGAAGTGGTGAGTCCAAATGCTCCCACTGAGCTCTGGACTATAGTGATAGACTCAAATTACATCATGTGTAATCATTCTTTTGAATGACTGACTCATTGTCTTGGCACATACCAAAATTCATTCTTCAGTAACTGATGCGTTTTAACTTCTGTAAAGGTGTCAGCAACTTCGGAATCCACCTGGTGCTCACCTGATGCATATGCAAATAGCCATGAATGATAGTTTCCAAATACCCTTACTAATCTTGACTTCTTAGACAATTTGGTGAATGGTCAAATGCATACACAAACATCTAAATCAGAAAATATTTTAAACTAGCTACTAGGATCAACCATCAACTCGCAAAAGTGTAACAGCTCAATATTTCATTGTATATCAAGATAGAGCTATATATTTAAGATTTGTCATTTTAAAATCCTATTTCGAATAAAGAGTACACACAATGGTATCCAAGTCGTTTACAGCTGTTTCCAAACAATGTTCATTTTTGGTAACACAATATAACACAAACTTTGTTTAAAGAGTCTCTTGCTTTAGTACTAGATTTCTGGGGTGTCATACATATATATATATATATATATATATATATATATATATATATATATATATATCTACACTATTAAAACAAAATACTTTGAGTCTAGAAGATATCTGATATGCACATGATCTTTTGGATAATAAAATGGTTGATCACCAACTTTGGATTTTTTTTTTCAATTAGGTCACTAGGATACAGAGTTTAGTAAATATCCACATATGGTATGCCTGAAGTATCAAGTTTGCTTGGAGACAACTATCCTTTTTTATGTTTCTACCAGGCCATTCTTGTTTGTGGTTTGCTTTTATTATCTTTACTAGCAAATACATATTCCCTCGAGACACATAGTTTTGTTAAACTTGGAGGATGGTATCATAAACAAATATACTGTCCCACTACTTTAAGAGGATGGTCTAAGGTTTAATGGTAACCTGAACAGATATTACACTACCCTCTCAAAAATGAAGTATGCCTGAGGATGAGTATCATGACAGTAGAACATATACAACTAGTAACTGTTATCCTTCACTGACCTCTAAGATTTGAGTAGTGACTCCCTTGTAAAAAAATATGTATACCAAATCTCTGTTCGCAATAAATTTAGATTTAGCTTCAAACGCTCCGACTCCTGAAGTATTACAAACGTCTGACACTGACTGCTAAAATATCTTCAACAAATGATACATTTTAATATACTATATATTATTTACAGCACTTTGATTTTTAAAAAGGTTGAAACGGTTTTTTTTTCAACTTTTTAGGATTAAAAAACTAAATGACACAAATTGCAATTTTACAATTTTCACTGACTGACAGCAGTACATCTTCCTCAACTCAGACTCTATTAGTGGTATGACTGAATTGAATATCCCATAAGGATTAAAGTCGCCATTTAAGTTTCCTTTTTCATAGTGACTGGACAATATTAATGAATCAATGATCTGAATGGCATTGAATATTTACATAAGCTTATTAATCTAAACTTCAAAATCATGACGAACGATAAAAAAAAAAAACAAATGGCTCTCGCTTTGCTTGTTTGGATTCGCAAGTGAGTTTCCACAGAAGTGAGTTGTAGTATTTTTCAACTAATGAAAATCGGTTCACCCCCCCCCAAAAAAAGGTAACAAGTCTCTGTGAAAGTAATAAGCCAACATAAACCTGGAAACTCCTGTAAGAACAGTAATCAAATGAGATTTTCCCCAAATAACATGCCAATCCACACCTCAGGACCCCAAAAACACATGCTCACCTTCCCCTCCATACCTTCAGCTGAGGAAGGGCAAGGTGGAAAAGACTCAATGATTTACATATCAACTTTCTTCATCTAGCACACACATTCTTATACACTAGCCAGAGTCCGGTGAACAGAAGTTAAATGGTACTCACAGCCATATAGTAACAAAAAAAAAACTTCAAAATTAAAGCCACCATTCGTCTATGCATTAAGTATTGTTGCCACATTTGGGCTGGTGCATCTGCCACTAGTCTCTCTTATACAGCACCCCCCCCCCCAAAAAAAAAAAAACAAAAAGTCTCCAATCTAATCGGTCCTGTACTATCAACCAAGCTCCAACCCCTGTCCCATCACTGCAATGTTGCATCTCTATGCCAGTTATACTAGTACTTTAATGAAATTTGCTCTGACAAACTTGTAGCACTATTGTCCCCTCGATGTAAATACTCCTAACTAACCCAATAAGCAGCAAAATCCCACCCCTTCATTATGGAGGTCTCTAGATGCCAGAAAGCCTTCTAGTCTAATAGTTTCTTCCCACAGAAATGTTAAAATTTGAAATTCTATTCTGTTCTCCTGTTTCCCTGACTGTACTAACATACAGAAATTTAAATGTAATGTGAACAGACATCTTTCTGCTCAACTCCTTACATAGTATCCCTGTAGACATGGTCCCAAATAGTAGCCCCTTATGTCCAAGTGGCAATACGCCTCGTTTGGGATGAATAAGAAAAAAAATTAGTTGTGACTGTTCCTTTGGAAGAGACTTCACTCCCAAGTGAGAGAGAGAGAGAGAGAGAGAGAGAGAGAGAGAGAACTAAGTGCAGACAGAACTCAAAATGACAGAGCAAAAGGAAACACTGGACAAGTGTACATTAAATCAGACATAGTTTATTTGCAAATAAGTCTTCATCAATATTAGAGTCATGTAGTGTATGCATTCCCGTGAAAAAATTTAATATATAAAATACTTCCTGCATCCTGATATTTGGTTTAACATTCATTTTACATGCTAAAATGAATTGATTGGTTTTAAGAAATTTACTTTCAAACTAACCTACTTTTGCCCAGGACTTTATCCCTCAAAACCATTTTTTATCACTTACTAGCAGGGAGACCTGACCATGGCCGGTCGTAAAATATTCTAAAATATGATACAGATTTCATATTTATTATTTAGTCAGTTCTCTATTGATTATTAAATTGTGCTCAATATATAGTAGTGATTACAAAAGTTAACAAAAGAAAAAGGACTTGGGTGCCATCAACTAGAATTGAAACCAAAACATTTAGCTATCGATAAATATTGTATTCAAACACTTATGTATTAGTTACAACATTGAATCCAACGATTCTTTACAGTAAAATCAGGCAGGCGTTTTATCTAGATTTAAATGTGATATATATATATATATATATATATACACACACACGTTATGTAATTGTAAGAAATTATTAGTTATTTATCTGCCTGTCAATCTATCTATAAATCTATCAATCTAGTTATCTATTTATCTCTCAATCTATCTATCTATCTGACTGGCGTGGTGAATGAGGGGGATGTGAGCTGTGCTTTGATATATTGTTAAAATATGTCAAAGTCATATCAAACTGTCAATTGCACCGGAAGAGTCTGATAGCTGACCCGGAAGTACATGTATGTGATCACATGTTCTAGTTAACTGAGAAAATAGGGGAGTTGAATTGAGGATGTAAACAGAAGAGGGTCTGGAAGGGATTTCCTCTCAAGGGGGAGGGGATCTCAGACGTGGGACATGTAAGAACTAACCACCCAAGTAAAGATTGTCGATCACTCCTCTGCTAGATGTAATGCCTGGGAGCGAATAAACAATTAAAAAAAAAAACAAAAAAAAAAAAACAAGTTATCATCATGAGTTAATCGCATGCGTCTTTTTGTCAAGAGAATTAACTTCCTCAAGATGAGAGAAGAACTTCCCAGAAAAAGGCTGACCAGCAGAACCAGGTATGCCATGTTTACATATTCATGTTATATGTCAACACACACACACACACACACTAAGAGACACTATGAACAATTCGGCACGATTAAAGGGTTAAAGAATTAAGAGCTAATTATACATTGAAAATGTTAAGGACACACTTTGACTGCAACATAAGTTAGGGTTCAATTAGTGAAGAACCACCATAGACATTTAGTGACATGTATACACATTCAGATGAACCCTTTGTCACATACACACGCAGTCATACAACATACGTCATGTTGGTACCCCTATTATATAGCACACACATGAAAGATAGTTGGATTTGCACACATTCACCCATGTACATAAGCAATAAAAAAGCAAGCAAGGACGCTCAGACGGTGCACAGAATTTTATTATTATGTAGACCCCTGTTTTCCTTGATCTTTCACTGTGAACTAAATCTACTACCTCAACTGTTCTACACCCAACTCAGGCACTCTTATTCTTTCAATGTGGCCACACCATTGAAGTTTCCTGTTCTGTACATATTTTCCCATACCATCAGATCTGATCTTCCACCAAGTTCAGATCTAAGCCTTTCTTTAAAACCCCCCTTCCATATTTATTGAATCCTTTCAGTGCATATCATCAATCCTCACTGGCCATTTTCATACATAACACTGCATGCGCATACTTGATAAGACTTTTCTCTTGGTCAAAGTGATAACACTCTGCTGGTTACTAATGGCAAAAGTTCTCTTAACTTACTGCATCCACTCCTAATTCTAGCTATCACACTAGCACCTGCTCCACCTTGTGCTCCAATGGAACACATTGTTATATCCACTTTATTACAACCAAAAGCAAATCATGAATCAGATTCCTTATGTCACGTGTACACTAGTAATAACTAATCAGAAATTACCATCAATCAACAAAGCAATTAATGAACAGCCTTTCGGATGTCCTCCCCACTCCCATTATACGAGGGTAAATCAAAAAGTTTTAAGACAAGTGATATAAATTCAATCTAAATGAAAATAGAGCAACAAAACAAGGTTTAATTGCACTACTGATTACTTAACAAATTTGACAAGTTACAGCATTCTAAATCTTTTATTCTTTTTTTTCAGATAATATTTTATAATATTAACTTTTTGACAGTCCAAAATGAGCCAATTTGAAGTTCGTACAAACATTAAATTTCTAACAAAACTGGAATGGAAACCGACGGAAATCATTAAAGCTCTACAAAATGTTTATGGAGACTCGTCACCTTCTAGAGCTGTTGTTTATCGTTGGATCAGACGATTCAAGGATGGTAGGAATGATCTTCAAGATGACCAAAGAGAAGGTAGGCCTTCAACATCAAAAAATGCTCAAAACATCGAGCTTGTCAGGAATCTTGTTGAAGAAGATCGGAGAATAACAGTGAATGAGATTGCTAAGGAGCTTGACATTTCATTTGGGTCAACCTTTTCAATTCTGAAAGAAGATCTTGGTCTGAGTAAGCTTTCTGCTCGTTGGGTGCCTAAAGCGTTGCAGCAGAATCAGTTGAATCTGAGATCAGATCTTTCATTGGCCCTTCTGACTAGAATTGAAGCAAATGAGGCAAACCTTTTTGAATGGGTCATAACTGGTGATGAAACAGGGATTTACCTGTACGATCCTGAAAGCAAAGTTCAGTCTAAACAATGGTTACCAAGAGGATCAGCAGGCCCTATCAAGTTCAAAGCAGAAAGGTCAGCTCAAAACATAATGGTAACTGTTTTTTTGGAATAAAGATGGAATCGTTTTATTAGATTTTCTTGAAGGACAGAAAAATATCACCGCAAGCTATTACGAAGGAGTTTTGAGAAGGCTGAAGACTTCATTGGCTAAGAAACGACGAGGAAAGCTCCATCGTCAAATTCTGTTCCATCATGACAACGCTCCAGCACACACGGCCAAGACTGTAAGAACAATTTTATATGAGTTTCGCTGGGAAATCCTTTCACACCCTCCCTATAGTCCTGATTTAGCGCCTAGTGATTTCTTCCTATTTCCAAAACTGAAAGAACATTTGAAAGGAATAAGATTTCAATCCATAAATGAAGCAAAGAAAGAGGTTGTGACCTGGTTCACTAGACAAGTTCCAGAATTTCATGAAGAAGGAATTTATCGATGGAAACATCGCTTACAGAAGTGTATTGAGTTAGGCGGATCGTATCTAGAAAAATAAAGTTTTTCTTCAATTTGTCTCAGAACTTTTTGATTTGCCCTTGTATATGCTACAGTGGACTTCACATTCATTAAAACTTCCAAACTATCCTAGTGTGACAAACAGTTAAGTGTCATGAAGCTATCAAAGGAATTAAATTCATCAAGAAAAATATCAGAGCAAAACCGAATAGTCCGCTAAGCAAACTAAATAAAAGCCGAACCCAGATCCACAAGGCAGAAATAGGAAAGAGAGGGCAGAAACAATCTCTTAGAATTTGTCTACTTCCCCACAGCATAGTGGATAAAATAGATGGTAATATTCAGTTGTAGAGTTATATTGTTCTGAAAGCAGAAGGTTCAATCCTCAGTGCTGGCGAGACCCAAAATACAACCAAATTATTTAGAACTTTTATCCCGTCATGGCTGACAGAATGAGAACATACTATCCCAGTATATTAGATAAAGGGTTCCATTTGAAATTCTCAATTCTAGAGTTCGATAATACACATCTGGAGAAGGTCGGAGGTTATATCAACCAAAACATTGTGAAAATCACACTCAAGATGAGAACAGTAGTCCGAAGAATCCAAATAATACATACCCATGTCAAAGTTAGTTTTTTTTTTCATATCCCAGGTGTCTCACAGCAGTAAGCAACTACCCGTACAAAACTAACCTTGTGTCAGACTTTACAATATGCTAAGGACAGATATTTCAAAGCTATACTGGAAAAAATATGCAAGTTAAAAAAAAATTTTTTTTAAAAAGTAAAAGAGAAATAAATGTTGCCTTAATCTCTAATCTAACTTCTGTAATACAATATTTCTAAGCATACCTGTTGGTGATTAACAAGATATACAAAACGTGAAAAAAAATGTGTGCATATATACACACAAACACACACACACACACACACGAATACTAGATTTTTCATAGCATTAACAAAGCAGCATTCACCCTAGGCGAGTTGAACCGGCTTCCTCAAGAGGAGAAAGTTTCTAGGAAATATTCACAAACAGACCACAGTCGTATGTATAGTCAAGGGAGATAGCATTAGGTTTTGCAGTTCCTGCAGAAATGTGTCAATGTTCTACATATAGCACCTAGTATTCCCAAATAGTCACCAATTTGGTACTCACTAAGATCAGCATTGCTTAACTTTGGTGATCTAATGAGAACTAGTGTGTCAACACAATTATGCCATATATGGGAGGGGGGGGATTCAAGTCCACTTAAATTAGTTAATTAAATTTGAAAAGGTATGAACACACTTACCCTCTAATTCAGAGTAAATTAGAAATGTTTATAATAAAGTAGTTACAAATAAGTGTTCTTGGGCTGTGATTTATTTAGAAGTTCTCTCTGTATGACAATTTTAAAAGAGAGATTTTTGGGGGGGGTTACAATGGAATCTCTATTCTACAGCGTCTAGTATTCCTAAATGGTCACCCATCTGGTACCGACTATACTAAACGTTGCTTAACTTGAACGATTTAACAAGAACTAGTGTATCAACATAATTATACTGTACATGTACAGCATTGGATGGGTATGAAATAATCAAATATGTTGAACATGGCCAACTCCAGGAAAAGACATGAATCTTCTCATTCTGCTCATGTACCAGATCAATAGTATAACTACAAGTTTTTAAAGAATTTCTTTAAGGAAATACTTCTTGGATTATTGTTAGATGTTATTCTCACATTTCAGTTGCTGTAACCCCCATCTTCTTAGGCTCTGTTTTGTTGAATTCAGGAATCTGTACAGAACTTCAATCTTTGTCCCAATACAGAGTGTCTCCACCCTTTTTTACGAATGAGAAGAGAGGGCAACTGGATTGTCACCATTAAAAACTTACCTTGTGTCTGATTTTGTCCCCCCATGGAAAGACAAGCAAATAGGTACAATTTTTATTTTTAGGGTTAGGTTACCTTTTTTTTCTTTTTTTTTTTTTAATTTTCTAATCATTTTGTTTTTGGTGGGGATGGAGTATCCTACTGGATGCCAGACATTCACCTGCCATCTCAGACATTCCAACTGAGATACCTTTTTAAAGATCCTAATAGTTCCTTCAGGTGCACTTGTTTGAATCTCTTGCACTTGATTCATCGGGTATATTTGCCAGGTAGTTTTTTAAATTCTTTTTCAGGAGTCCTATGACTCTTATAATTATGAGCAACAGGACTCATGAAAAAGAATTTCAAAAACTACCTGGCAAATATACCTGAAATGAAAACCTTCCTAAGATTCTAGTTTCTTTTCATGTACATAAGACCTTGGTATTTAGTTATCTTTTCCTTCTAAGCTCTTTTTAACCTGGCATCATTGGGGACACCAACTTCTAAGGTTGCTTTTGTAAACGTTTATACGTTTTGGTTATATTTTCTTCTAGTGCAATTTAGAATGGATCCTGTAGAAAAGATCTTCCTCAACTCACATCAAAACTTTGCTGTACATATATCTCCCCCACCCACCATCAAATCCATCAGCTCACACAGTGTGCAGAATCAGTTTGCGTTTGTTAGAGGCTATTACATGTAGTTGATGGAAGTTATGCCATATCATATACGCATTTTACAATTTCACTAACATGCAATCCAGCAAAAGATACAGACAGCACATATCACTTTCTTCACCGATAAACAGGTTTGGAGTTGGGAGTTAGCAATTCTTGCAGGAGTCTGAGTATAAGCTTTTAAAAACGACTTTAGAATCAGATTCTTTCTTCAGTCACCAGAGAGGTTTTTGATAGAGTCTGGGTTTAAAAAAAAAAAAAAAATTATTCCATAGTTGTGTGTCAGATATTTAGTTGACTCCATTATCTCTGCTGATAAGACACGTCATCATTTAATTCTTTGAAATGGATTTCATATCTGCAAACATTTTTTTCCCATGAATTATTTTATCCTTCCAAAAAAGATATAGCTTTCTGTTCATTGAAGTACGACTACCAATTTACTTGCCTCCCCATGAGGAGGAAGTTAGGTGCCACACTATCGGCTAAGCTCCAACCTCTGTCCCATTGCCACGTTGTACCTGTTTTACAAGTATTTTCATGGAATGTGCTCTGATGAGCTCATAGCATTTGTGTCCAACAATGTACATACTCCAGAAGATCCAACAAGGAGCAAAATCCCACTCCTTCACTGCTGTGATCCCTAGATGCTGGAAAGTCTTCTCCTCTAATAGCTTCTATCCTTGGACGGCTGCACTTTGGAATTCCCCTTGCTGAACTAATCTTTAAAAGTTTAAATGTAATGTGAACAGACATCTTGCTTAACTCCCCACAGTCCCCCTGTTAGGCATGATCCCAAACAGTAGCCTCTGACATTCCAAGTGGGAATATGTTTTGTTTGGGATGGAAAACAATTATTTAAAAATAAATAAATAAAATAAAGTTTTGATACAAAGTCATAAAAAGGAGGGGATTGTTGGTTATCCTCTGTTTCCTACTCTTCATTCATCCAAGCATTGGTCTTTTTATATGTCCATCACTTAATTAAGTAGTGACCACAATACCATAATTACTCTATAGACAATCATACTTAAAATATCAGAATGATTTAAAATTAATTTTATTTGCAAAATATATTTTACATTTTACAAAAGAAAAAAAAAGGAATGGACAACAAGACACCCAAGAAAAATACAAGACAAATAAAACCAGGGCTAGGTTAGTAAGACCCTGTCCATCCTTTTCTAAGAATAAACTGCCCATTGTTTTCCTTTTTATTCAGAATTGAAAACAAGCAGGTCAAGTGGGAGTGAGTCTTGAGTGGGAGCAAAATAAATAGGGACGAGTTAGTGTCCTTTTAATAAAGCAATTTGAGGAGGTTAATGACAAAAATGAAGTGGGAAATCTGGGAAGATCTTTATTACTACAGAAAAAAGAGTGGGTGGGCAAGACTTGATTAACAGGCTACCTTAACCAGGGTGAATTTCAGCAGGACCTAGGACCGTGTATGCCATGCTCAGACTAAGAACACACTCATACCTGATTTTTACTACACTTTGATCTCAACCTGAAAGTTGGAGTGAACTGTTTGTATTATGTCTTTCCAGATCAGAGTTATTATGAATAAGACTAATTTTGACATAAAACAAAATAACTAAGTCAAAAATTTCTTTCAAGAAAAAAACAAAACAAAAACCAATTAAAATGTTAAATCATTTTTAATTATTTAAAGAACATAGCTATGGCATGGATCAATTACAAAAAAAAAAAAAAAGAAATAAAAAACAAAAGCATGGATAATTGAATGTTTAATGAGGTACAAAATATCTGACAAAAATATAAATGTCATAAAGAACATAGAATTGGAACTGACACCTGGAGAACAACTCTTGACAGAAATATTTTTTTTTTTATCATCGAAGTTTTAATGTTTTATGACAACAAAAATACAAAAAATAAAAAATATAAGAAATCGGTTAATGATAGAATGTTTTTTTAAATTCCTTTTTAACTTTCTTTTCTACTTTAGAGCAAGGCTACCCGGTATTGGTCAGAGCAAAAGTGTAACATTTCTCACTCTCCCACCCGCATCCAGTCATGCACGCACAAACAAACACACACACTTTTATAGATTACTCAAGGAATAAGTTGGTATAAGAGAAATAGCGAAGTGAAAAACAAATGAGTTGCTTCCCTTCGGTTAGTAGATCAAACGGCTTGAAATCAGCTCCCCCACCCCTGTCCACTCAGTGAAATCTGCACTAATTTAGAGTAAAGGAATGAATAATTTTCTTCTAAATTTTAATTATGCATCCAGGACAACACAAATCCAGAAATTACTAACGTTGTGGAAATTACTTATAAATTTTAGAGTTTTAGACAAACATACACGGATACAACTATACTTTATATAAGAAACTAGCAGGGTTGCCCACCTTGTCTGATCATGAAATACACTTAAATATGATATTTTAATTTGCGCAGATTTCATATTTATTATTTTAGATTCTTTCCACAGAACAAACGTTGTGAGCCTGTTTCTGCTTTATCGTTATTTTCATGGCAAGTGCTCGTCTGAGCTCCAATCTACAGTCCTCTCTTGCCAAACCTTCACAAAAACATGTGCCTAGCTAAAACCACTATCAATAATTTCTCCATTCTTTATCTGTGTCTAAGCCTAAATGTAGATTCTATGAACAAAGCTTCTTTCTTAGAACTGCACACCTGTGGAACTCTTGTTTGTCTGCTTTCCAGCTGATTACAATTTAGTCATCTTCAAGACCAACATAAACAAATTCTTGTTGAATCGTCCTGTTAAGTAATTAATTTAAGTAATCCAATTTACCAAATTTCCACTACTAATAGTTACTATGATATTATCCCATTGACTACCATACACTCATTAACCCTTCTCCTCAAGTGGCCTCTGGGCCTTGATAAGTTGACTCCTATGTAAAAAAAATTTTTCCATCAATTATTTTATATTGTACCCAATAGATAGTCATGATTTCAAAAATAAAAAATGATAATGGGGATCATTAAAAAAGAAATAAAAAAAAAGGGAAGAATAGAAAAAAGAAAAAGGCAAAACAAATAAAAATAAAACGTGGGATAGAAGAAAGAGCATATAAGAAATACGGAGATACATAAAAATATATATATAAAAAGGGTGTTATATATATATATATATATGTATATATATATATATATATATATATAACCATGTTTTTGGTCAACAAGATTCAAACAAGGGCAGGCGAACAGTCCAGAGTTTTATAATTATATAGATTATGAAATTACAAAGAGTTTCATTCAAAGATATGGAAATGGCTCATTGTAATAGTGCAAACTGAACCCAGCATACTTGGATCTAATTCTGTCAGAATTACTGAAGGACTTTCAATAATACTTTTAGGAAAGGTATGAATAAATATACAACCCCTCCAGCTATAGATTAAATTGTGGGATAGATTTGTCTTGTTTGCGCAACTAATCTAAAAAGAAAAATTCCAAAATAATAGTCTTTTTCTGCTCATCTCTACAATGCTTTTAGTTGCTTAGAACTTCTCCTTCACACTCAACTCTAACAGTGTCAACTCAGGAAAGGTGTACTTGGAGATTGTACAACTCCTTGCGCAGACTGATTTACAGAAGATATCTATTGCCTCTCAAAAATGAATGGAGACCTGTATTTATAGACAAGGAATAATTTATAAATTTGTCTTAGAGAGATAATGGGTGTGAGGAGGGTATCAATAGATGCAGAGACAAACAAATATTAATACTAAGAGACATAGAGATAATTCTTAACCTGTGATTAAATTAATCCAATGCAGTATTATGAACAATAAGCAGGACTGCCCGGAATTGCCCACATGTAGGTAATAATACCAAATATCCATGCACAGTAAGAAAGGCAGTGTTCATAAGATAGGATTGAGGAGAAGGGAAATTGTCATTTTTTCATTATTTGGATTCTTCGGACTACTGTTCTCATCTTCGAGTTAGTTTTACGTTTCAGTCTGTATAACCTCTGACCTTCTTGAGATGTATCTTCGCATACTCGAGAGTCTTTCTGGTGAATTCGGGGAATCTGCACAGAATTTTGAATTTGGTAAAAATTAGTTGCAAGGTTCAATCCTCAGTGCAGGTAATACTTAAAATAACTTATTTGGTGGTTGTTCAGAATTCCTTCTATATTAAAAAAACAAAAAATACAGCCATGCTTTTATAATGTGCATGCCCATGATAGGGTGAAAAAAAAAATCAAGTTTTCAAAATTGGGTAAACTGATCAAGTAATTTTATTTTTATAAAGAAAATTATTTTTAAACGATTTTAAGTGATTATTGGGAAATGATAGGCATTACAAAGCTGATCTCACAAGTCTGAATTATTGCGGAGTTATCTGCCCTTGTTTCAAGATGGTGATGCAAGTGTCTTTTTGCTTACTCATAAAATTTTATTTTCTTAGTTAATAAAACCATCATTTTACATGATTTTTGGAATACCATATTTTCATTTTTTACAGGTACATACATCATACAATTAAAAAAACATAGTATAAAAGAGGAATTCTGGACAAGTATCACTTATTTTTATTTAGAAGTGAAACTATATTAAAATCTATCTGGAAAAAAACTTGTTTAAATAAATAACTTGACTGAAGTTGAGAACAGCCCAATGGATCCCTTTTTATTGGCTACTACAGAGATACAGGCAAGGCTTCAATATTTTTCCTGAATTTCTTTTGATTTTTAGCGTAAAATGCTGAGTGTTTAGCAAGAAGATATTGTCTACAATTAAAAAAAAAAAAAAAAAAAAAAAACATACAAAGTTAATTTGTTTTCTAAACATGCCTCGGTCAGACATGGCAAAATATATTCTCTTCCTCCAAAATTAAAAATGCTCAAACCTTTTTAATTTTTAACTTTCCTGCCTGATGAGACCAATAATGATCTGCACATAATAGCAAGATATGACCATATTTACATAAAGGAAAATAAAAAAAATTACATATAAAAAGGGTGGGAGTTCCATTTGAATAAAATAAAATGCGCATACAGTGTGCTTGGAAGCCAAATATTAGGAAAATAAACAAATATTTTACTTGCTTGAAATTTATAATTTAAATATATTTCGGAATCAAATTCCATCCTCAGTACGTTGTTTTCTTTCTTACCATGTTGTAAAGTTGGAGAAAGAAAAATCTGTAAAGATCCGTGCATTGTCTCTCAGTGGTTGTATTTTGAAATGTTGGAAGTGGCGTTCGCTACGCGAGATTAACGTCAAGGGGGTGAGTTCCATTATAGAAGCATTTATTTAATTTGAATAAAATAAAATAGGCATCAAGTTTCTCCAACTTCACAGCATGGTAAGAAAGAAGGAAAAAAGAAAACATACTGAGGATGGAGTTTGACTCCAAAATATATTGAAATTATAAATTTCAAGCAAGTAAAATATTTGTTTATTTTCCTAATATTGCGTTGTAATTTGGCTTTCAAGCGCACTTTATGCATATTTTATATATATATATATATATATATATATAGTGTGTTGGGTCATGTTGAAAAGAAATCAATAACATGCATGATCGTAAGAATGCAATTATCTATTTAAAAACTATGCTTTACCATATATAGTTTTTAAATAAATAATATATAGTTTTGGAAGTTTTTTTAACCTTGAAAAAGAAAAAAAAAAAAAAAGACTTAAAATTTTTTAGTTTTACATTGGAAAATTATTTTGCCAATAAGTCAATCTCTTGCAATCGCTGAATCAACTTGCTTTCTCGAATTCACGATAGTCCTAAGTTTTCAGGGATCATCAGTTGTTTAGCATGAAACACTGTTTCGGGGATTTAAAAACATAGCAGTATATTAAAATCATGGTTCCCCAGTAGTGTTGATCAAACACCACCTTCCTTAAAAGAACAAAAACTGTTCCGGATATTGAATCTAGTTTTTTGCTCCAGATTAATTAGGCTAACCTATTCAAGTTATCAAAAAAGTTGTCTTTACCCGTGTCATTCGTCCTTTTCTCCAAAAAAGAAATAATTTTTTTTTTCTTTATTTACAAATCTGCTGTATTTATATGATTCGGACGAATCCATTATACTACTTATCACCCCACTTTGTTATCAATATTATTTATATTCTTATTTACTCATAATGTCTATTAGTTTTTAAAATATATAAAGATTAAAAACATATGCAAAGATTTTTTTGATACATTATACATTACTAATGTAGTTTTAATCTATTTTGTTTAGTTTTATGATTTAAAAGCATCAGGACAAATGCTTTATTTAACTGTTTAAATACAGGATGGAATGAAAAAGTTGTCACCTTAGAAAAAACATGATTCCATTTCAGTTTGATGAATTCTCCCAGAAAACATATACATAAGGCAAGTACTATTTTTATGCGGCATATAAACTATTTGAAAGGGGAAGGTGGGTTAGTTGTCTTTGTTTTACGGTATATCAACCCTTTTCAGGTTATTTAATGCCGAATCCAGTGATTCGGAAGAAAATTTTTTTTATAGAATATATTTGTTTTTTTCAAGTCAGTTTCTATTTAACCCATAGTTAAGACCCTAACAGGTACTACCACTCCGGGTCAGAGTGGACTTGGGAGCAATGGCAATTACAGGGTGGCTCCACACTCCCCAAAACCCGCAAGCTAGAGCCTCACCATCGGATATAGTTTAAGGTCATATCCAGGATCGAAAGTGGAAGGAGTTTATTTTATACAAACATTTTATAGATAAAAATTCCATCCTCAATTTTTATATCTCAACCAGAAATGTAGTTTGTGTTCCTGTATGTTCACAATTTAATTCTAACTTCTGTGGATATATAAGATGTTTTTTTTTTTTTTTCAAATTCCTTATTCTCATTTATACATATAAGGTCATAAATAAATCTCCTTCAACCATGATAATTCTATGTTCTAGATATATCATTTTTTTTTATTAATGACACACACACACACACACATATATATATATATATATATATATATATATATATATATAATTCCTGCTTGTAAGACATTGGCTTGGGTTATAGCTGTTGGAGATGGAGTAGGTTCATTCAGATTTCGTTGCACTTCACTTGATCTATGTTAGTTAATAGACTTTCTTGCATTTGCTCAGTTAGTAAAGTGCTCATCTCACCTGCAAGAGGCTCAGGTTTTGAATCCTGAGTTCGATGTATTTAACTGATGAGCCCAAATGAGGGCGAAACTCGAGTCTTGAACTTCCGGTCTGTTGGCTCTCATGGCTCTATATATTAGCTTATGTAAATAAAGATTTGCTCAAAAAGATGCAGTGCCTGTAATTTGAAGTAATATTTTATTTCTTACTTCAAAATAGTTCTGCTTAATAAGATGACTAATTAGTATTTTCAAACTATCTTTGGAAACCATTTGCCATTTTTTGTTTTATACCATAAAGCTTTAGATTTTGAAAATTCCACGTATTTACCTTTACCACCTGCAAAAGCTACATCTACAATATTATTTAATTCTTTAATAAGATCCTCATGTATTTCTGTATCATTTTATAGCTCTGTTTTGGTACTAAAGTCATAAGTTAGTATAGATTTCACCCCCCCCCCCCCCCAAGAATTTATGCTATCTAATTTTTCTTTTACTGGATACAAATAATTTACCACCAAAAACAGATTTATATTACTAGAGAATTTCCTTTGTTGGTGGAAACTATTTATTTGATTAATAATTATTTAAACAATTTACATGTATCTTTATTTAAAGGTTTAGTAATGTACATCTTTGAGGCTACAATAAACTGGGTGCTAACTGTTTTTTTGTATATACGCAGCACGCACACACACACACCTTTATTAAAATGAAAGACACAATGGAAGAATATCACCTGCAAGCTTTTAAAAAACCACTCCCAATAATAACATTTTTCTTGAAAAAGAGTACCAAGCCACCCTTCTATAAATGACAGGTCAATATTGGCGTGGAAGCCACCACCATGCTAGCAACACTATTATTACAAATATAAAGTCTCTTTGAGGAGAGTAAGCTTTCTCTCTCTCTCTCTTCCCTGAAGTTTTTCAAGTAATTAGTTGGCTCAGTTTCAAGTAGGCAGCATCTTGAGTTTTTCTTTTTTGTTTTTGTTGGGGGATAGAGAGAATGAAGTTTTATTGTAAGAACATTTTGCAACTCTGAACAACTTATTCAACAATCAGAGCCTGTGACGTGGCTGATCCAAGAGGAAGGGAGAATAAAAAAACAAAACAAAACAATCCCCCCCCCCCCAATCTCAAAACGTTTTCAAAGTTTTTGAGATGATTGATAATTCATATTATTTACATTACCCGGATTACTGTTCTCATCTTGAGTTATTTTCACAACGTTTCAACCCATATAGCCTCCAACCTTCAGATATATATTGACAAACTCGGGAATTTTTCTGTCAAACTTGGGAATCTGCACAGAATTTCAAACAACAGAACTTTTTATTTCATTCACTGGGACCAGTGGCATAATAAATAAAGTACTTGGTAAAATTCAGTTCCAAGTGACATTCTTCTGGAGGTTGAAGATGCAATCCTCAGTGCAAGGCAATACAAGGAATACATTTCTACCCAGTCATGGCTGATGGGACGAGAGCATGCTGCCTATGTGGATTAAATAAAAAGGTCCATTCGAAATTCTGTGCAGATTCCCAAGTTTGGCAAAATACACTTGAAGAAGGCTGAAGTTTATATGTGTCGAAAGATTGTGAAAATAACACTCAAGATGAGAACAGTAATTTGAAGAATACAAATATGAATCTTTAAAATGTTTTAAAATTTTTTCAGACGATTGATAATTCGGATTATTCGGACAACTGTTTTCATCGTGGATGGGATTCTCATACTTTGGCCAACGTAACCTCAGAACTTCAAGTGGGTGTTGGCAAACTCGGGAATCTGCACAGAATTTTAAAACATTGTGAGAATAACATCAAAGATGGGACCAGTGCTTTGAATAATTTAAATGATCGAAATTGTAAAAAACAAAAAAAAACACTTATTCAAAGAACTCCAAAAATGAATCAAAACAGTAGAGCTATAAAAGGTGCAATATATGTTCAGAAGAGGGAATTACATCCAAAGATGAAGTACTGCTGTCATGTCTGGAAAGTTATCACTCAAGGTACTGCTTTAACTTTTCTCTTTGAGAAGGGGTCAGTTTATTGCTAATTGTCCAAGGCTCATCTATCAGAGAATGCCAACAAGGTTGCATAGGTCAAAGTGCTCCTCCTCAAGGGCACTGGCTCTTCAATTCTACTTTCTGACCCTTGTGTCACATTTTCTCTGCTGCAACTTTAAAATTAATTTGATTCATCATTTCGACCACTCTGTAGTCATCCAATTAATCTGAAGTGTATATGATGTTGCTTAATGATTTCATACTTTATAATAAACCCGTAAAATACCCATCCCAAGATGGATATCTCTACTTATATATAAAGGCACTTTGAGTTTGTTCCCTATGGACTCTGAAACGGTTCAGCTGATTATTTTTTTAATTTCACACAAATCTGCTTAGATAGGTCTTGAATTGAAAATATCGAATTAAAGAAGGAACAGTCTGATTATGATCAAAGTTAACCCCCTTGTACAGCCGAACTTCACAAGTGCACTTGAGAAGTTTTATCACCGCACAAACAGAAGGACCTGGTATATAAAATCAACAGTAGGTTCTTTGATAAGACAGAGACGGGTTTGATATTAATGTTTCTGTTTAGAGCACAACTGAACCATGATATTTGACCTTTGTATTTTAAAATTTGATTCAAGCTATTTTATAAAAGTCAATAGTAAGTTCTCTACAGTGCAAAGTAGACTACAACGTATTGTAGACATAGTCACTGCAAGGAGGAAGGTGAAGTTTCCTTCCAGTGCACCGTGATGGAAACCCAACTAGAGCAGACAATCAATCAATTTGATTGAAAATGGGAGAGTTGACTGATTTTGATGACAATAAAAGTATTGACAGTATGGAACATTTGCTGATTTTCATTCAATCCTTGGCAACATTGAGTCTCCCTGCTAGTAAACAAAATATATAGCATTAGTTTTAAATTTTAATGTTTTTACTTTCTTTGGGAGAAGAAAACAAAAGTAGTTCAAACTTTCTTTACAGACTTTACTTGGATAATCCTCTAAAGCTTGGATTACTTTTGTTTAGTTATTTTCATTTAATTTTTTTGGACTATTATCCTCCTCATCTTGTTTTCACAACGTTTCAGCCAATTATTCCTCTGGCCTTCGTCAGGTTGACCGCGACGGGATAGGAATGTCGAATCCTCCAACTACATTCACAGCAATTGCTGCCTTCAATAGCTGTTGTCATCTCACCACGGTTTGGTCAACTAATCCTCTGACCGGCTTTAGATGGGATCGAAACCGCTACCTCTAGCTCCACGCTCACCTGGAATCGTAGATATAGTGAGATGACAACAGCTATTGAAGGCAGCAATTACTGTGGATGTAGTTGGAGGATTCGACATTCCTATCTCGTCGCGGTTAACCTGACAAAGGCCAAAGGAATTATTGGCAGAAACGTTGTGAAAACAATGAGAAGATGAGGATAATAGTCCAAAAAAAAATAAAAATTATACAATTTACTCATCTCCAAAATAATTCCAAAACTAATTCAATAATATACTTTCGTTTTATTTTTTCACTGCTTTTTATATGTATTTTCGTATTTCACTACTCTCCTATATATGTCCACATTTATCCTATCTTCTTTCTACCTCCATTCTTCTATATACATATATTTCTCTATCTCTTTTCTAAGCTGATGTAATTAAGCCAGATTTTTTGTATATATATTTAGGGCTCTACATTGCGTGTGAAACAGTCGCATTTGCGAGTGATTTTTCAAAGTGGCGACTACAAATACTGAAATGCCTACCTTTTGGTTATTATATTTCTTTCACTGACAATCTAAATATCGAGCTTCATAAATTAAAATATTGGTATAAATAAAAGGTAAAATATAATTGAATAAGCATATATATATATATATTATACACACATACACACCTGATTTTATATAGAAAGATACTCAAATTTATAAAATCAGTCTTGCATAAGAAAAAAAAATCGGATGTTTTTTTTAGGTCACTTAAACCTTCTGCACCATACCAATGGTATTTATGGGCTCTAAAAATGTAGTGTGACTGGTATGTTTTTTTATTATATAAATAAAAAAATTCTAAAGTTTTGAGAAAAAAAAAAAAAAAATTAGATGAACATGTAATTTGGTTTGTTTCTTTTTCATCTCTCCATCATGTTGAATATTATTTCCATAATTTTCACACACACGTTATATATATCTATAATATAAAACTGAATGTCTGTGTGTGTGTGTGTGTGTGTGTGTGTGGTCACTAATAGGCTCCTATATGGTTGACTATTTAAAAAATTTTAAAAACTGATTACATATGATAGATGTATCAAGCCACAGGAATGGGTATGTTTGATCTGGTAGAACGGTGGTTCATTAAAATTGTGGGTTCTGTGTTCGCGCCTGGTCTACAAAGTATGGAAATAAAAAATTTAAAAAAAAAAAATGTTTACAAGTGTTTTTGATATAGATGTACATAATAATTTGATAAGTAAGTTTTAACTTAAATAGGGATGGTATAATAAAATTGTGGGGTCTGCGTTCACACCTGGCCTCCACAGAATGGAAAGAGGCAAAAACTTTAATAAAGACTTTTCATATCTGCGAAAGTATACTTTGATAATTATGCTTCAGTTTGAAGAAATATGGTATAATAAAATTATGGGGTCTTCGTTCGCACCTGACCTCCATAGAATGGAAATATGTCACAAAGTTTAACAAGTTTTTTTAATATAGATCCACAGAATATTGTGATAAGTGTTTCAGTGTGAACAGGTATGGTATAATAAATTATGGCGTTTATCTATTTTATTTTTACTTTCATCCTATTTTGCTTTGGTTTTGGTACCCACAAATTCAACCCAAATTTACAACCCTTCCTTTTCATAACCTATCATACTTTCATAAATCAGAGTCCATTTTCTGTAGGCTGCTTTTGAACCCAGTCAATGACGGGTACTTTTGCTAGTATATAATTATATATATTATATATATATATATATATATATATATATATATATATATATATTAGTCAAACTAGTGCTTAGCTCAATGGATATTAGAGGTTTCTGCAATACTAATTATTCAGTTTCTGAACAGTCATTACAAAATTTTCTGACAGACAAGGTTTTATATGAAGTAAATAAAAACTTTGCTTAATATTACACTCACTTTTTGTCAGAAAATGTACCAATTTTATATATATATATATATATATATATATATATATATATATATATATATATATTAGTCAAACTAGTGCTTAGCTCAATGGATATTAGAGGTTTCTGCAATACTAATTATTCAGTTTCTGAACAGTCATTACAAAATTTTCTGACAGACAAGGTTTTATATGAAGTAAATAAAAACTTTGCTTAATATTACACTCACTTTTTGTCAGAAAATGTACCAATTTTATATATATATATATATATATACATACATAGAGAGAGAGAGAGAGAGATGTAGAATGTTTATTATACAAACATTGGTTACATATGTGCATACATGTTTCAGTGGAATCTCAATTTAGAGAGACCCACCTCATCAGACCCCCCCCCCCCAAAAAAAAAGCGGGGGGGGCACTTGATTCATTTATTTTGTATAAAAAAGGGGGGGGGAGGGACATCTGGGTGTGACATGTGCATGTGTCAATGTCCAGGAGTCATTAGAATATTCAAATAAGTTTCAATAAAAGTTACATTTTTCAAGGAAACTAAAGACATTAAAATCATCCTTCAAATCCATCTGTGGTCACTAGGAGAATTATCAGTTAGGTTCATAAAATAACTGAAATATATTAGAACAAAGTAAAGGAAGTCATTAAAAAAAAATTTTTTTTCCTTCATTTTGTAGAACACAAATCAAACAAAGAATATTTTAGTGAGCAATACATTTAAAAATGTTTTAAACATTTAAATAATCATTTTATTGGTATTTTTTTAGATTTAAAACAAAAGTTTGTTTTAGAGCACTATCAGATTAACAGTTATTTTAATGTTATTACTTGACCTCATATTGCAAGTGATTTTTTTTTGTTTTTTTTTTAAAAAACTTTTCTTTTAGGTTAAAAAGAAGAGCGTCTGACCAGCAATATATATAATCCACAGGGGAAATGCTAGTTGAATACCATTAGCATATTATATATATTCTGAAGAAGTCTCTATAAATAAAACAATATATGTATGTGTGTGCGTGTAAATATTTAACAGATAAACACTGGTCACATAACATTGTAATTAACAGGAAATAGTAATTATGCACCAAGGGTAGCTTATAATAAGTAAAATCTTTGTTTGGATGGATGAATAATGCATACAAACGTATCAGCAAGTTGAAACACAAACTATTCATTTTAAGTTGCCGACATTTTTTTACTTCTTGCATGCCCAAATTCAATTCCTTTTTTCAAGTTATCTATAATATGTCTGTTTAAATGTATGTATGTATGCCTAAAACTTTTGACAGAGGCGACAAATTTTCACAAGATCAGTATGGTTTTAAAGCTCGACCCTTTGGACGACAAATATCGAAACATTGCCTAAAAACATCAATTCCTTCACCCTCAATTGGACACTTTTCAACAAGGAGGGATCGCTTTTTTCGCTGATATTTTCGAAAGTCATCCTCACCTTTTCGATAGACTAGCCTCAATTTAAACCTTTGCCACTTCCGGTTTGGCGATGTTATATTTTTTTTTCGTGTTCTTTTCCACCTTCACGGTACGGGTTCAATACTGCCTACCTACTACCACCACTTTTTTTTTTTTTTTTTTTTTTTTTTTTTGCTCAACACACACCTCCAAACACCCAGGCATTATTATATAGTCTTATATATAGTCTAAAAAAGTCTATATAAATAAAACAATATATGTATGTGTGTGTGTGTGTAAATATGTAACAGATAAATACTGGTCACATAACACTGAAATAACCAGGAAATAGTAATCATACACCAAGGATGGCTTATAAGAGTAAAATCTTTGTTTGGATGGATAATGCGTACAAATCTATTCATTTTAACTTTCTCACATTTCTACTTCTTTGAGCGCATGCCGAAATTCAATTCATTTCTTCATATTGTTTAATAATAAATCTTTCTTACCTATCTCTTGATAGGAGATGTGGCCGGAGCGCAAAAATGTTTTTGTTTTGATTCTAGCTGATGGCACCTAAGTTATTTTTAAAACTGTTGAAATTATTACTATATATTAGGCACAATACAATATTAAATAGAGAATTGCTTTTGTAATAAGAAATCTGTATGAATTAAGATATATTTAAGCATATTTTACGACCCAGCAAAACTGGGCACCTGCTCCTAGTTTTGAATATTTTATTAAGAGTAAAACCAACAGATATTACAATATTATAACTATTATTGCTTAAAGATTATTTGTATCTTTATAAATTTTATTTTTCAGTTCTTATTGTTGAGCATTCGAAGTTGAAATGTATTAAGTCGCTCACTTAAGCTCACGTGCGCAGATCATGTTATCACAAGATCACTCGCGCCAGTCTTGACATTATGCTTATATAAATGTTAATTTCAACTGTATTTTTCATGGTTAACATTGGCCATGCAGTTTTTTCCTCACTAATGAAGTCAGACATTGCTTTGTGGCCAAGTTTGAATCTCCCAACCAGCTGTAATTGTAACTTCCTGCACTGATGATTCCTCAAAAAATGACACACTAGTGTCTGTAGGTATTAAAAATAATTATAGTAATAATTATATATATATATATATATATATATATTATATATATGGTTGTAAGTTCAATCTCTGGCTAGGGATGTGTGCAAGTCTATCCACACTGATGAGCTGTGATACAGCAAAACAATACTGCATGTGAATGGCATATATAAGAGAAAGAAAATTAAAACTAAGTTGAAATTTACACTCAAAATTTATTGTTTGACTGAATACTCCAAAAAAAAAAACAACAACAAAAAAAACAAAAACAATTTACAACGTCCTTATTCCGTGCAGTCTCAAAGAATGCTATTCTTCTCACCAGAGGACAGAAAGAAATCAGCAAATTATATTTGTAGCAGTGCTAGAATTTGCTGGTTATGACATTAAGTGAAACCACAATTTATTATAGTCATGAATTGCAAAAATGTACATATCCTTTAAAAACAAGGAGTGTGGGAAATTTAAAAAATAAAAACAAACCAGGTATAATATTTCAGCTTGCATGGAGGTTCTTTCAATGTAATCCGAAAGGCAAAAATAATTCTTTAGAAAGAATCATATCCATATATATATATATATATATATATATATATATATATACACACACACATACCTGACTATATAGAAAGACATTCAAATTTATGAAATCAGTCTTGCATAAGAAAAAAAATGTTTGTTTTTTTTTTTTTTTTTAGGTCATTTCTTTAAAGATGTTCAATATTAAATTTTTCTTACCTATCTCTCGTTACCTACATCAATAGGAGACACAGCTGGAGCGCTCAATGTTTTGGTTTTGATTCTAGCTTGCACAAGAAATAGGATTATTACTATTGTCATAATTCCTGTAATCATAATATTAACTAGTATTATCATGATATGAAATGATAAAAAAAAAGTAATTATAATTGATAGGATAACAATTCAAAAACGCAAGAGTGTTGTGGAAAAGGCAATGAGAAATTAATAAATAAAATCAGTATATTCAAAGTAATTCAGTGAAGGATAAGCCTCTGTCTTTCCAGCAGAGGGCATCTTGACATTGAATTAAGTTTTCTCACATAGTGTGTGTGTGGGAGAAAAAAAAAAAAAAAAAAAAAGCAGGCGATCCCATAAACACCTGAATGAATGTTTATTCTTTTCATTCTTTTGCTCAGCTTATGTAGGTCAGGTCCTGTTAAGTAATTTACTTGCTATTGACATTTTCGTGTACAACACATTGCATACAAAAGGCGAGAAAAGAGAGTGCTTATACACAAAGATTCTCCTTATACGTATTTATCAACAAAACATCACAGTTAACTCCATTAAATATAGGTATATACTAGTTGGTTGTGCCGGACCACTATCGATTCAAAGTTCACTACTTGAAACGTTCAGTCTACCAGTTTTAGGTGCTACAGGGCTTGTGAAGAAGAACCTGAAGTCCTACCTAACTAATATTCCTGGTGAACCAAGTGCAAGAGAAATCCAGACAATTGCACTTAAGGGAACAGCAAGGATATTAAAAAGAGCTCTCGGTTGGTTTCAATAAAAAGCACAGGAATGTTGGCAGCTGGTTTGGCAGCATAACAATCTTCAAAGAAAGAAAAAAAATTAAAAAAAAAAGATAGCGTGTGCGTTATTTATTTTATTTTCTGTGTCACGCTTACATCCGTGTCATTTAATTGTTATGGACTTCCATTTCTTGTAATAAATAATTTTACCAAGAATTCTTCATAAGTTTTGTTTCGGTTATGGCTGAAGGAACTCAAGTTTATATATATATATATATATATTTATTTTCTTAAGTTTTGGTTTAAGCTGATGCATCTAAGTCATACAGATTTTTATTTTGTTCGAAATCGCAATTTTATAATATATATATATATATATATATATACATAAAAAATGGATAGTACATCAACTTCATATACAAAATTTGCAAGAATTAAAATATATTTAAGCGCACTTTACAACCAGGCTATGCTGGGTGTCCCTGCTAGCTTAGATAAATACTTTTGCAGTTTTAACAAAAGAGCTACAATAATATCAGAGCATCTCCATTTACACTGATATCTACAGAATGCCAACATCAATATATTACATGAGTGAGTCCCCAGTGGAATTTCCACAGGTCCCGCTAGTTTAATAGTTCATGCATGACTGTTTTAACAAAAAAAATAAAATCTTTATCTTCTACTATATGAAGGGCAGTTATGTGTGTGTTGTACAGCGTCAGATCACCAAAGTTAAGCAACGCTGAGCCTGGCAAGTACCAGATGAGTGACCATAGTCTGACAAGACTGAAGGAAGCTACTAGTGTTGGGACGCTTAATCGAAATCTGAATTGGAAAAATCGGAACTTTTTGGGGTATCAGAAAAATTTGAGTATTTCCCGATGCCAAAAGCAATTCCTTAAATTATCTGTTTATTTCATTTTGGTTTAAAAAACATCTTCCATTGCTTGTGGTAATAATAAAATAAAGACTAAAATCTCTAGATCACCCCCTCACAAGTGTGTTTTTACGTTTGAGAAAACATAGGCACATTTAACATGTGTTTTTACAGTAATCGAGACAAAATAACACTTTTATATTTAAATATTTAGAGATTTATAAAGAATCGGAATCAGGAATTTAGTACAGAATTGGTAATTGTATTGGAATCGGGGAAAAATATTGGAGTCGTCCCATCACTAGAAGCTATCATATATATATATATATATATATATGTTCAGATAAAAATCAAAACTTACAAAACAAAAACATACAAAGTCAGTATATTCTTGGTTACCAATGCTATGGATTGAATATCTATAATTAAGAAAATATATATATATATATATATATATATTTGCTGGATGTTAATTAGGCATGATTTTGACAGGTGTTTTTTTTTTTCAGTGTTATGTATGAACCCCTCGCTAGTTTATAAGAGAATCGTTTGTGTGTATGTATATCCAGCTAGAGAGAAATGGATTGGGCGGAGAAGAAGGGATTGGATAAAAGGAAGGAGGGGGAAATGAAAAGGGGGTATCGAGAAAGACAGATATAAAGATAGAAGCTTTAATAGAAATAGGTTACAATTTTGCCCCAGATAAGTAAACATTATATGAGGTGCCTTCAATAGAAGGCACCTCATATAATGTTTACTTTCCAGACTTTTGCACAGGCATTTAAAATTGTTATAGACTCTTGAAAATTCAATATATTACAGTTATACATCTTATGAGATGACTGACCAATTTTTATGATTTCAGGTTCAAAATAACAGCTACAACAGGAATTGGAATACACCCAATTAAAGCCTGATTGTCACAGCTGGCAAATTTCAAAAATGCAATCTAGACGTGAGGACACTTTAAAAGAACATGCAATAAAATCCGGTTTTAAATTTGGAAAAAATGCCACACAAACATATGGAATGCTTCAAACTGCTTTTAGACCATCCTGCAAAAATCAAGCATCAGTTTGATTGGTATAAGAGATTCAAGGAAGGCAAGGAGTCTGCGATGGAGGAGTAGAGGTGTGGGAGGGGTAAGGAAGTCAGAATACCAGAGTTGATTGGCCAAATAAAGAATTTCATGGATAAGGACCATCATATATCTATAGAGACAATAAGTGTGGGAACTGTATACACAATTATTCACGAGGAACTGAAGATGCAGAAGATTTGCATGAAGTTTGTCCCAATGGTGCTCAGAGAAGATTAGACTATTGACAAAGATAGTTCCTTACCCTCCCTATAGTCCAAACCTTGCTGCGTGTGATTTTTAGTTATTCCCTACTAAGCTCAAGGAAAACTTGAGAGGCTGTCATAATGAAACAATTGAGGAAATGAAAGAGGCTGTGACAAGGGTCACTGACACACTCACACGAGAGGACTTCTATAGGACCTTTAAGGCATAAGTGAAATTAATTTACGTTTTCACTTGCAATATAAAAATTGTATATGGCATAATCACGTTAAAACAGCAATTCTTGCTGATTGATTCATGCTAGATGGTCCAAAAGTTAAGCAATATTGAGCTTGTCAGTACCAAATAGTCATCCAT
Organism: Euprymna scolopes; assembly: GCF_053919585.1. NCBI lineage: Eukaryota > Metazoa > Mollusca > Cephalopoda > Sepiida > Sepiolidae > Euprymna > Euprymna scolopes. Next base: position 69,816,186 of record NC_136506.1, read on the forward strand.
TTGGTACTTACCGATCTCTCTCAAACTCTGCTAAACCAGAAATAATACATAGGAATGGTCAAGCTTTCATTATTGATCTTCACTAATCTATAAACTAATTCATCCAAAATATATGTACAGTCTAGTAAACAGGTTGCAACCTGCTATAAAAGACTTGGCATCGTCCAATGATATGTAAAAGAGAATCTATATAATAATTAGCGTTGGGATGATTAATCGGAATCGAAAAAATTTTAGCTATTTTCCGATGCCAAAACCGATTCCTTAAATTATCTTTTTATTTTGACTGATTTAAGAAACATCTGTTTGTAATAATAATAAAATAGTAAATATTTACTGATTTAAACTTCCAATAATACTAAAATCTCTAGACTACGCCCTCACAAGTGTGTTTTTACATTTTAGAAAATATAGGGACATTTAAGATGTGTTTTTACAGTAATCGGGACAAAATAACATTTTTATAGTTAAATGTTTAGAGATTTATAAAGAATCGAAATCAGTAATTGTATCGGAATCGGGAATTTAGTACGGAATTGGAAAAAATATTAGAATCATCCCATCACTAATAATAATAATAATAATAGACGAAGCTGCTTGCTCTCGTACATACGATATCAAATACAGCATAATCACATTGACAAACTGGTTCTTGTTAAACCAGTCAAGTTAAGCAACGTTGAGTCTGGTCAGTACCAGATGAGTGACCAGATGCTGTACGTAGGAAGACGTTGACATTTCTGACAGCTCCTGCGTCTCAGTTGGCCTACAGCTGTCTTGACCCTGTCCTGCTGCTGGATCAAGCTGGTTGGAATGAGAGAGTGAGGCTGGCTCTGTGCAGACTAGCTCCACTTTAAACAGCAGGAGTTATCTATCATCCCTAGGATAATCAGATGGTTTTTGTCGTTTCAACTGATGAACCACACTTCGTTAAAAATCAAGTCTGTTTCTCTAAAGGAAAGAACATTTGAGGTACAAAATATAAATATTTCTTTTTTAATATTTTAAAACAACTTGTATTCAAATCAAAATAACCATTGATTAAAATATATTTTTTCTTTTTTTTTTTTTTTTTTTTACAAGGTAGTCACCACTTATCAAGGCCCGGAAGCCACTCGGGGATGAGGGTTAATAATAGTTAATAAAATGCACCTTTTTAATCAAATATGCAAATTAGTTAACCTTGCAGCTGATATCGCATATATGATATAAAAAAATAAAAAAAATAAAAATGATAGTGTGTCTATTTACATAAAGTTTAACTTGAAATATCGTTAGAAATCGGCCCAACTTTCCCATTTATTTTTATTTTTTTAGAAACTAAAAGGACCCATTCCAGAATTGCCACGGAAAAAAGAGGAACCCAAGAAACACCTGCTCCCAGCCCTGCACCCCATCTTATTTTCTCTAAATAATAAAATTCAGGTAAAAAAAAAAAAAAAATTATTGTATGACTGCATAAATAAAAATTAAGGAAATTCAAGCTTTTCATAAATTTCCAGTCTGATTAATTAATTGATTTTTAATGAAAAATACAATATTTATGTACCAATGAATGGTTTTAAAATGAATTATTGAAAACTAGCAGGACCCGTGGAAATTCAACAGAATCAGAAATATATTTAATCCACAAATGTTTTGATTAAGTTGATATTTTTCTGAATACTGCAAAAAAAAATTAGTTTTTGAATAAAAAAAACAATAACATGCAAAAAATATGAATTTATTACCATTTCTATGAAAATAGTGTTCATTGTATTTTAAATGTAGAACCGACCCAAATGGGATAATAAATAAGTGCTAATAAATACTCAGAAAATAATATTGTGCTACATAGTTCAATGCAAACAATAAAATCCCCATTGTAAGAGATAATTTTTAATTTACTCCTTCAGTCCAAGAACTCTTGGCAAACAATGTTGTTCTCACCCTCCACACACACTTCTTTCAAATGTTTCGTTTTTTACTTAATGTTTCACCGACTTGTTTCTTTGGTGGAGAACTTCTACACATCGAAATTACTATGAATTCTTTTCTTACACCATTGCAACAATGATCAACATAATCAAATATTAAGATATTTGAAAATGAGGCTACATCAAAAGGAGGTCACTCATTCTTGTTCAGGGTTGCCAAACTGGCCTTTTTAAAGACAAATTTTGTGAATTTAGTCTTTTTTGAAGCAATTCGACCTTCAAAAATTATGTTTGTCTTTTTTACAAAGTGTAATGAACAGACTAACGAAGGGATAAGCAGAATATTATATAGATAGATGGAAGAGAACCTAACCAAAAAAAGAAAATCTATCGGTCGTCTTCCACTTCAGGTTGCTTATAACATTAAAAAAAAGAAAAAAAAAGAAAAAAAAAGTGCTCGTTTATGTAGAAATATCTATTAGCCTCCCTCTCTCTTTCATTCAACCTTCTTGTTTTGCTTTTGTGAACAAATATTTTCTGGACTCTGAACAATTATTTAGATGTTAATGAAGGACAAAGTTTTTAGTTTATAAGAGATTTTTGGAATGAATTAATAAAATAGATTAAATACCCTTAAAAAATCTGTTGGTTATGAGTAGGGCTATGACAACAGCATATTCTTTCCATTGGTTTGACTCTCTCAGGTGTGGATTCCTTGAGATCTTATGCTTTTATATAGAGTGATGTGGTTCTCCGTTGATTAACTGTAACTGTGTCGGATATATACTAGAGAGTCAAAATGGTGAAAAGAATATGCTGTTGTCACAGCCTTAGTTATGAGTAATTAGCAACTGTTTATATCAATTGTTCCCAACCAAGGTGCTGCGGAATGATTGCTGGTGTGCTGCGAAGAAATAATAGCTAGAAGTCATTTAATTTCATTTTTTATGGTTTATATTAGTGGTGGAATAATTAATAGCAGGAGTTTTAAAATATTGGGAAACGCCATCAGAGATGAATAATTCAAACCCAATATCAATATCAAGTCAATACAAGATATTGAATACAGGATATGTTGATTTGTGCAATAAAAATTTCCTTAGATAAGCTTCTGCTTTTTTTTTTTTTATTTTTTTTTTTTTTATTACAAAAAGGCTTTATGAATAGAAAATATTTATTTTTTGTGGTAGGTGTGCCATGAAAATTTAAAAACCTTAATAGTGTGCTGCCATGTAATAAAGCTTGGGAACCTCTGGCTTATATCATTTAAAAACATTTGTTTTGGATATAAATAAGTTTATCTAAACGTTGGTGTGTTTTTTTTATTATTCATTCAGGTCCCAACTGGAAGAATTTTAAAGCAGAGAAAAGAACATAGCTACGGCATGGATCAATTAAAAGAAAAGCTGTGAGAATCCTCTAAGCACGGATAACTGAATGCTTAAGGATGTACAAAACATCTGACAAAATTATGAAGAAAAAAGAAACATCGAGCCTAGAATTGACAGCTGGAGGACAACAATTCATAGCCATGAAGCCACTCAACATGCAAAGGAGGTGCAACAACGGATGCACATTTACAGACAAAGAAAAAAAAACATCTGAAAAAAAAACATCTTGTATATGGAAAAGGAAAAGCACTAAAAAGCATAAGGATATCGGAAGAGAGTTCGGAATGGAAGAGTGTGCACTACTTGCGATAAAGAAGGAGAAACTTGAAACAACGGAAGGCAGAAAATTGCCCAATTGAGAAGTGATGAGAGCACTTAAAGAGATAATCTGTTTGCACCATAAATACTTATATCGTGTTCAAAAATGCAATAGGAACCGTCTCTATAAAACCAGATATTAGAATCATACAATGAACGTATAATTTGAATCTTAAAAACGTGTTAGATCTGGTGATCTTAGAGGAAAACTAAATCTAAACAGTCTATGTCTATGTGTGAAGAACACAAGAGTTCGATAGTAGGCATTTACTGTCTTCCCACTGCAGGAAAATGTGACACGGTTGAAAAGTGGGGAAAGTTAAGCCAGTGTCCCTAAAAGGAAGAGCAATCTACCCTTTTTCCTGGACAACTGTTTGATTTCCCAGTTGGGGCGCCTCAGGCAGTAAGCAATAAACTTATTCCACCTGAAATATAGGAGGCAATGACCGGAGAGGGAGGACCTCCCAGAACTATTCAGAACCATACCTCAGCCCGATGGATGCAAGGTCATTCCTTACTAAAAATTTATCAAGACCGTCAGACGGTGTCGAGAACAAATTAATCCTTGACTGGTATGAATATAACCTACTCAAGCTGTGCCAAGTATGGCCACATAAAATAGATAAGAATGATTAAGTTAGTGGTTGTAAAATAATTAAGGTAGCAGTCTCAGTTCACAGAAGAAGGCTAAGGAAAACATGGTAGGAAAAATCATAAAAATTACCTTGAGAAAAAAGAAGGATGAATAAAGACCTGGCTAGAGATAGGTTAGTGTTGTATTCAACTACTTAAAACTGTCCAACGCCATTGCCAGTATATAAAGCAGACATTAAACCAAAGATGACGAGAGGATTTAAAAATGCTTACAATTTAAAAACTTACATTTACTCAAATGTTTTTTTTTTTTCATTTTATAAGATTCCATATCAATATTAAAAAAAAATTACTTTTATTTCGAAATTTCTAGAAATATTGTTTTATATAAATCGACTTTTGCTGCATATCATTGCTTCCATACTCTCAAGTTCAGAGATTTAAAAGCAATTTCTGCCTTTCCTTCTCAGTCTAAATATATTGCCGTCATCGGATACTGAAGCAACAGTAAAGGCAAAGATATTTTGGAAATTAAACTTTGAAAACTTTAGTATTGTTTTGGGGTCGAATAACCAACCCGATATGCCATAATAGCGAAAGCAAAACAATCGGCCCGTTATATCACACGATAAACTTGCGCACTTTACATAGAGAAAAACTATATCTCGCAGCTTTAATGGTTTCTCAAATTCTATCCTTTCCGCTAAAAACTAATGGAACTTTATCTCAGAATCTACATTTTTTTCCCCTTTAAGTCTTTAAAAGGATTAGAAACAAAAGTTTGTCAGTGAGAACGACTAATGGGCGATTTAGACATGGGTGGCCGTTAAACAACTGAAAGATCGGAAAGGTTCTTAGTTGTGTACAAGCATATAATAGAGGTTCAGCCTGTCAGGCTTAAATAGCATTTTCTTTGGTCTGCCAGGTTTAATGAAACATAAAATAACTTTTGAAAAGGACAACAAATCAATCAGAAACATTCTACCATGACAAAAACTACATGAAAATATAAAATAAACAAATTAAATGCCGGTTAGACATCATAAGTATTCATTTTGTGGAGTTCAGGCCCCATAGGAGGAACTTTAAAAATTATCAGTCTTTTTATTTTTATTTAGAATTTTTTAATCTATATCATTCAATGTTGTTTACAAAGGATTTAAATCTTATTAAAATTGACAGTAGTGACAGTGAAAAAAAAAAAAAAAATTTAATGAAGATACCACTGTGACCGTCAGTAAATATACCTTAGCAAGTTATATATTATATATATGTCAGTGCTTTTCAACCTTTCCGCTGGAGCAGAACCTCATAGAAACATAGCCTGATATTTAACCTTATTTGTGTTTATCCTACCCATTATTTACTGCAAGACTTGACTCAAAAAGGGACAAATAGTGTTCCTTCCTCATTTTAATTACTGTTAGCAGAGGCAACACGGTAATTATAACTTCCATCTTTTTTTTAATTATCTCTTTCCGTTTTGTCTCTAACTTTCTACTCTTGTCCATTTTTTTTTTTAATGTTATCTATTTCTTCTTTTGTAGTTCATCAGTTTTTATTTCATGGTGAGCAGGTAGTTGCAGTCACCTTTTATTATGCAAATTCCTGAGACATAAGATATCATACCTATCAAACAGTGTTCTTTGATCTAATAGCAATAAGAAAACAGTTTAACAAGTTTCACCTAATAAAATTGAAAAAAAAAAAAAAAATAAATATAAAAATAAAAAATAAACTCAGCTTTGTTACATTTTAATTAGACCCAGATTTTTTTTCCACTGCTAATGAACGGAAATATTTAACACTACTAAAACTAAGCTTCTTTCCTTTAACAATTACAAGAAGTCTTCTCAACCACAGATAGCCATGACAACCTGCAACATGAACTCTAATACACTGAGGACATTGCAAAGAAGGTATATTTCCTCTACCATGTTAGAAAATTACATCTGAGAGTATCTTGTATCGCTACAAAGCCACTATTAGTCCATGCATGGGGTATTGTTATCACATTTCCCAGTCTTAGAATCCAAAAAAAGAGTCTCCAATCTAATAGGTCCTGCATTATTAACCAAGGTTCAACCTGTTCCTGTTTTAGTATTACTTTAATAGAAAGTGATCTAATGAACTAATTGCACTTGCACTCCTTCTCCGTACATACCCTGGCAAACCCATCTAGAAGCAAAATCCCACCCCTTCACTGTAGAGATCCTTAGATGCCAGAAAGTTTTCTATTCTAATAGCTTTTTCCCTAGGACTGCTAAACTTTGAAATTTCATCTCTGCTTCCCTGACTATACTAGCATACAAAAGTTTAAATGCAAGGTGAACAGACATCTTTCTTATCTCCTTAAATAGTACCCTGTAGACATGGACCCTAATAGTAACCCCTTATGTCCAATGAATCAGTTTGGGTGAACAAAATTTAAGGGGAAAAAAAAAAAAAAAATTTAATTTAATAAAAAAAAAAATATTAAAAAAAGGATTAAAGAAAAAGAAAGAAAATTTTTTTTAAAAGAAAAAAAAATCTCAAAGAGTTCTCAAATGAGTGACTATCAGTGACTACTCACTGGCAAAAACAAGTGGTCACCCTAAAGTCAGCATAACAAGCCTTCCCAGATCTCCAAAACTGCTTCTTTTGAGCATATATCACCTTGTGTTTTCTAAACAGATGTTTATCATGGATTTCTCTCTAAGAACAGCAGTCGGATTGTCTGGAATTTGAGTGATAATGAACCTCATGATTCCAGTCTGCTCTGTGCCTTTCCAATGGAACTCTGGATGGTACTTTCCATCCTTGTAGATGCTTAATGTCGGTGCCACTTCATTTTTACTGTGTGGAACAAGGGGATACAAGATTTTTTTTTTCATCCCAAATAAGGCATATTACCACTAAGACATGACGTAGGGGTCAAATTTATAGGATGTTAAGTAGAGAGTTGGGCAGCAAGAGGTTTGTTAACATTACATTAACATTTCCACATATTGGTATGATCAGAAAAATTAGTAGCAGTGAAGGAATTCCAAAGGCAAGTGGTCAGAAGTAAGAAACTTAGAGTAAAAATTCTTCCAACATCTAGAAACGTCAACAATTAAATTCTGGAAGGATCTTTAATGTAATGGATAAAGAAGCAACACAGTAATTATAACTTTCCCTCCTTTTTAGAATTGTCTCTTTTCTTGTGTTCATCTACTGAAATGTTTTCTCTTGCTCACTTTTTTTTTGTTTTTATTGTTATTTCTTCCTTTGTAGTTTTCAGTGTTTAATGTAACACTTTGTGACCGGTCAAAATAATCAATTGTAAGTTATATGCTTCTGGAAATTGAAGGTTCAATCCTCACGGTAAGCGGCACTCAAAATATAATCGCTACTTAGGACTTCTACCTGGTCATGAATGAGGAAACAAGAGCATGATACCCATGAATTTAATAACGGATTTTCAAGTTCGATAATATACATATGAAGAAGGTCAGAGGCTGCATCAACCAAAACATTGTGTAAATAGCATCCAAAGATGAGAATAGCAATTTGAATAATCCAACTCGTCAATCCTCATCTCAAAAATTCAGTAACAAGATTTTTTTTTTTTGTTTTAGATTTAATGCATTCTGTTTTTCGTAATTATGTAAACCACTTAATTCTTTTGTTAATGGTGGTGGTGGGGGGAAGTAATACTTTGTGACCCGTCAAAATAAACTATAAAGGATTTGGCAGCCTTTAAACTGTTGAATATAAAACCATCTCTGGTTTTAATATTCTTAGCAAATTCTCAAGTATGGAAAGAGTGAAAATTTTGAAAAATATTTACATCGAATATTTTTATAAGAATCAATGCATTTCCTTAAAATTATATTTTGGAAATTTGGAGGCTTGATAATATTAATTGGACTATGATTCTCATCTTGGTTGCTATTTTTACAGCATTTCAATCTCTGACCTTCAGCCGCATCCTTTTGGACTAGTGAACCTTTCTGGAATCCATACAAAAATACACCTCAAGAAGGTCGGAGATAACACTGGATAAAAAGAAATAAAATAACAAAACATAAGTTGGTCTCACTTCTTCAAGCGTTCATAACGAATAAAGTGCTACGTAATAATCAGTTCTAAGTGACAGCATTCTAGAAGTTAAAGGTTCAATATTGAGTGTGGAAGATACTAAGAATATGATTACACATGAATGAAATGAAGGGTTCTGTTTGAAATTTCTTAGATTCCAGAGTTTGACAAGATACATCTGAAGAAGGTCAGAGGTTATATCAGCTGAAAAATTGTGAGATTAACATTCTAGATAAGAAAAACAGTTTGAATAATCCAAAATATCAATCCTCATCTTAAAATTTAAACAAGTGAAACATGTATGGTCCCCCATGAATGCACAGTGAACGAGGCATAAAAAATGACTATGTTCAGCATTTGCCCCCCCCCTCTCCATTTAACCCTGAAAGTTTGTAGGGGACGTCAAATCCTGGTGGAAATGAACAAACGGTGCAATTTTAGGCCTTAACATACGTAAATTTGAGTTCTGCACCATGCAAAAAAAGAAATGAGTAAGTCCATCATTTGCCTCCCTCCATTTAACCTCAAAAATCCCCAAGGCCTTAACATATTGAAATTTGAGTTCAGCACCATGCAAAACTTCTAAATAGACATACACAGAAAATTTGGGATAACTATGGTAAAATATTCCCAAAAATGGAGTGTTTTTATTAGCCCTAAAAGAGCCCATGGGGCACACCTTAGAGTTATCGCAAAGTATAGACAAACAAAATTATATAGAAATCAGTTAGTTACAACTTTTCAGAAAGTTTGATAAAAATCCAAGGTAGCAACTCTAGGGAGACAACCAAAGTTTTCCCAGAAAATCCATTCTGTTTCTTTTTTACGCATATCATGTTTGTGCAAAATTTCAAAATATTCCAAGGCGTAGTTATTGAGAAAAGTGCGGACAGACGAATAGACGAACGGACGAACAGATAAGGGTGAATTTACAGGTCCACCCTCCTTTTATTGGGGGGACCAAAAAACATAATAGTACTCTGAATAATCTTAATTCGTTTTATTACTTTTATAAAAATTTAGTCCAATTTACAATTCAAGGTAAAAAAATTTCACTTTCATATTTGTATACAACAAAATAAAAAACAAAACAAAAAAAAAGAAATCAGTCTCCCAGGCGAAATTGGTTTAGTTTGGTTGTTTGGTTTTATGGCATATCAACCTTTTTGTGGTTATATAATACTGAATTCAGTCATTTTGGAAAAAAGGTTTTTATGCTTTAAGTTTTTTACATCTTCAAATACATATTTATAATGTTTGGTTGTTTTGTCATGAAAAAATGTTTTTGATTTTTGCTTTGCAGAGCATGATTGAGTTTTGCAAAGGAAAAAAACATCAATGTTTGGTGCATTTAAAACAAGAAGCCAGTATCTTCAGACAATCTGATCTGGTAGCACCAGAACACTCGATAGGTATAGTTAATGTCTATAACATGTATGTGCATAAATGTTTTCTGGTTGACATTCCTATTTACACAGGCAATAGCAATTATTCAAAAGACCCTGATCCACAAACGCAGAGTGCAAACTGATCAAACTCATGAAATAATTCTAGGAAAAAGTTTTTTTTAAAAATAACAGACGCTTCAATAAATTGCCAATATTTGTTTCAAGAAGGTTTGCAAACATAAGCTAAAGATTGGAGCACAGAGAGGTTTTAGTACGGATTCCAATGAGAGTTAAGAGTAGATGTAGTTCAGGGAACTTTTGCGTTTACTAAGCAGCAGAGTGTTAAAGCTGTCAAACAAGAAAAGAATTTGAGAATGTGTACGCAATGTGATAATGTATAGAAGTGAAACCGGGCCAGTAAAGCTTAAGGATATGTGCTGCATGGAGAGAAATGATATGAGAGTATGAGAGACGTGTAATGAGAATCTTAAAGACTGATTTAATTCTGATAACCTAAGAGGAAGATCAAATCTGGACTGTATAGCAAGATGTGTGCAAAGCAGAAGACTTTGTTAGTATGGTCACATTGAAAAAATGGATAACAGTCCTTGGGTTAGTAAATATCGAACAGTCGAGTTGGTAGAATTAGTTAGCAGGGGAAGGCCATAAAAATCATCGGAAAAGGATAGGTTTGAGATAAAGAAATAAAAACCTAGCTAGTGACAGATTAGTTGGGTAGTCAATTTGAAAAAGTCGTCCAATAAATGCCAGCATGTAAAACGGATGTTAAATAGAATATGATGCTGAATAATCTTGAAAAGAAAGCTAAAAATCTAAAAGTTATTGTGGCTTTCAAAATCAAACCCAAATAGTATTTCAGCTAACAAATCAAACTACTAAGCATTTTCATTTGTTATTCTTGTATAATGTTATTGGCTATGGTATTCACTAATGTAATTGAGACTATCATTTGTCTCAACATTAGCAATGGACCCGTGTTTGATCAGCCCTCATTCTATTCAGGGCTGATTAAATGCATTGGAGTGAGCCGGCTCGAATGACCTAGAGTATATGACATAAATCAAGTTATCAACAATATAACATACTTATCTACAATTGTTTTAATTACTTTGTCATGGATAATAAAAATCAAGAGGAATATAACAGAAATTATCCATCTTAAAATGAAGATACAAAATAAAATAATTAAAAGCTAAAATACCTTCATTAAATTCTGTGCAATGCCAGGTAGATTCAGATTACATATACATTATATATATATATGATTTGTTTTACTATACACAGATTCGAAAAAGTTGTCAAAAAACAAGTATATAGCAAGTAAATGTTATCAAAGGCAAGATAAGTTACTTTTCTACCTACCTGGATAAGTTTTTAGTGTTTTTATTTAATGTAGAAGATTTAATCAGTTCGAAAAACATGCACTGTTTATCAGTATATTTGAAAAAGACAAATGGCGGCTAACTCGCTGTTGAATATGTTTGTGAAAATGAATCCAAACTAAAAAATTATACGAAATACTGTTAGAAACCCACTGAATATATGTCAACCTATGTCACAGAGATATATATATATATATATATATATACACTGAGTGAGTTTTGCATAGTTTTTTTAGTTTGAATTCATTTTCACAAACTTAACGTATTCAACAGCGAGCCAGCTGGCATGTCTTTTTCAAATATACCGATAAGCACAGCATGTTTTTCGAACCGATTAAACACTTTAAATTAAATAAAGATACTAAAAACTTATCCAGTTAGATAGAAAAGTAACTCATCTTACCTTTGATAACATTTATTTGTTATATATTTGTTTTTTGACAACTTTTTCAAATCTATGTGTATAGTAAAACAAACCCATATATATGTAAGGTGTGTGTATTTGCATATTTATATTTCTATGTACAGATTAATCTTCTTAACTAATGAAAGAATCATTATGACTCTTGAAATTTATATTCTAGACAACATAGTAATTAATGAGCACATTTTTTAACTTTTTACAATTTAGGTGTTCATATCTATCTCCTCATTCTCCATAAAGAAAACTTAAAATTAGATTTTAAAAAAATATGTAAGAAAAAAGAATTGCTCTACATAAAATTTTCAGTTACATTTTTAAAAGAATCGGTGTGAGCATCAATGATATGGATGTGCTTGGTATATATTTTAGGCAACAGTATGAGTAATGTGGCACAATTTTGTAAACTTCACCATGAAGGCGATGGCATCAAAACTGTAGAATATCTTTCAGGGAAAGAAAAAGCATCCAAATTTAAAACTAATACTATATTTATGGTTTATATGAATTCTGGATTCGGTATTCCATTAGATTATTATAAAGAAATGCCTGGTGGGAATTTTTTTTTTTTTTTTTTTTTTTTTTTTTTTTTACATAACATTCATACTAAGCATGTTGAATAGGCTTCCTCTGAAGAAGAAAGTGTCAAGGGAATATTAAATTCATAAGCCATTCACAGTTGCATGTATATTCTAATCAAGGGAGATGACATTAGGTTTTTGAACTTCTTGCAAGAAAGTGTTGATATCCTACATACAGTGCCTGGTCTCCCAGCTGATACTGACTAGGCTCGATGTTGCTTAACTTTGGTGATTTAATGAAAATGGTGTATCAATGTGATTATGCTGTATGTTGGTTAGTATTGGCAGTGACTAACTTATGTTTCAAGGATATTAAAAAGCATGACCCAAAAATCACTATTATTATGGTTGAAAAAAATAAGAGAAAAAATTCCATTGCATTTACACTAACACTAGAGTCGCTTGGCAAGAAATATCACCTGAAAGGAAGTAGTGTTTACGAAAAGGCAGGACAATTAATAGACATCCTGTTGAACTCGTACATTAAGGGTTTGTTGGTAACACAATCTCACCATATTGAATGAAAAATTAGACTTGCTTCAGCAAAAATGAAGGAAATATTATTTTGTTTAAAAAACCCAAGAACCGGATGAAATGTCTAAAAAAATGAGAAATTGGAGCAATATACAGGTGTAAATAATCACTTGTGTGGGGGGTGGGGCCAAGGATTAACCCTGTTGTACACAGTTCTCATTAAGTTTTGGTTCTTCCAAATATTAAAATTTTGAAAGGAAAAAATTAGACCAAACCATCTATTTTGGAGTGATTTTGAACAGGATACCATTTCCTGCTTTGTTATTCAAGAAATCCAACAGCTCTTATCAATACAAACAGCAGAAATCTAGTAAAGTTACCATGTTTTTGACTTTTGGAGACGAAGATTGATTGTCTTTTTCAGACTACTGTTCTCATCTTAAGTGTCATTCTCAACATTTCAACTAATGCAGCCTACAACGTTATTCAAGTATTTCTTGTGTATCTTGCCAAAATCCCAAATCTGCAGAGAATTTCAAATGGAACTCTTTATTTAATTTACAAGGGTAACATGCTCTCATTTCATCAGCCATGACCATGTAGAAGTCTTAATATAATTTAAAATTACTTAGGACTTCTACTACATGGTCTAGGCTGATTGAAGGAGAGCATGTTACTCCTTTGAATTAAATTAAGCGTTCTGTTCAAAATTCTCTCCTAATTTCAAAGTTCGACAAGATACACCTGAAGAAGGTTGTAGGTTATGTTAGCCAAAATGGTGCACGATTAACACTCAAGATGAAAACAGTAATCCGAAGAATCTAAGTAATATGAATAGTAAAGTTACATAATATTATTAAATGTGTTTTTGGTAAAAAAGGGTAAGTAGTTACACTAGTATGATTATGTGGAGCGTTCATTCCCCTGGATAAACTGCTACAGAAGCATGAATGTCTTGAATTGCAGGAAAGTTGACTGGTCAAGGAAAATTTGGAAGCAAGTGATTAGACATACTGAAATTTGGAGACAATCGACCTACTGAACCTTGAAAACTGAACAAGCTTGAAAAATATTAGAAACCGTCTGACCAAGGGAAAAGTAACGTTAATATGACCAAAAAAAAAAATAAAAATAAAAAAAAAATCGATGTATTCTAAAATTGTACAAAAAAGTTTCTATTTATTTGCCTTTTTTAATATGGGGAAAATCCAACCCCAAGGAGGGGCACTCTCGATTGGAACAAAAATAAAAATTATCTCAATCTAGAAGGATTTATCCTTCACTGACTAGGAGCAGAATAAACTAGTATCCGAGCAGATACTACACTGTTTGTAGCCAGAATACAAAAAAAACAAAAACAATATTCATATTTACTTGCTTCCCCATGAGGGCAAAGTTAAATAACATGAGGAAAATCCAGTTCCCTAAATAGAGGCACTTTAAATTGAAACACAAAATTGTCCCAATCTAGAAGGATTTATCCTTCACCGACTGAAAACAAAATAGACCAAGTGTAGCACTAAATATACTATTCTTTGTTCCAAGGCAAAAATAAAAGTCCACAAAGACCTGTGGCGCAGTGGTTAGAGTACTTGGAAAAATCAATTGTAAAAGTGGTATACTCCTGAAGGTTGATGGTTCAATCCTCTGTGTAGGCAACCGAAAAATACAATTGTGAATTACTTAGGACCTCTATCCAGTCATGGCTGATGGAAGGAGAACATGCTACCTCCGTGAAGAAAATAAAGGGTTCCATTCAAAATCCCACCCAAAATTCCTGAGTTTAACAGAAACATTCCCAAGTTCAACATAATACAGCTGAAGAAGGTCAGAGGTTACATTGACCAAAACATTGTGAAATTGACACTAAAGACGAAAACAGTAGTCTGAAGACTCCAAATAATGAGAGAAAAAAAAAAGTTAACTTTTAAAAGATAACAGACAGCATTCGTGACTTGTTAGGTCACAACCACTCCATAATTTGTTCCACTTTTATTTCATCAAAAATAAACTTCATAAACATAAAAGATATATCATAAACGACATACCTTAAGAAATTATTATTGCTCAACTACAAGTCTTTACTTCTATCCTTATGAATAGCATAGATATAATATGACCTATTTTCTACTTAATTTACATACTGAGTATCGGTTGTGCAGGCGGAGGGGGGGGCATGTGACATGTATATATGAAGAGTGACATTTATTGAAACTAGCAGAACTTGTGAAAATTTCATGGCAATTTTTATATTAATTTGTCAAGTTTACATTTATTGCTTCTTAAATAATAAATTTCTATCTGGGTCAATATTAAGAAACTTACTCGTTCCACAAAAGAAATTGTTATTATCAGTTAAATATTCTTTAAAATAAAACAAATGCATCTGTTCTTTATTTAAAATTGTAGCAATTTAATTATTTTTAAAATAGTATTCTATATCTTACTATAAATAGAATACTAAATAAAAACTAAATATTCTTTAAAAAAAAAAAAAATTTTTTTTTTAAATCAATAAAAGAAATGTTACTTTTTATTTAAAACTAGCAGGGGTACCTGGCGTTGCCCGGATGTGTGGAGGTATAAAAGAAAAAAAGTGTTAGGGAGAGAGGCTCGAACCAGTGATGAATCCAAAAGCGGAAAAGAAAGTGATAGAAAATGTAACATCTTACTGCTACGCTACGAAGCCATAGGAAGTGAAGTGTTCAAATTTAGCGATGTTAATCAAAAAGTTGATTTACTAGTAGGTGCAGAAATGAAGGTTGGCTAAAGGCCAGTTGAGCTTTCCGCCGTGTCATTTATTTGTTTCCCCATGATGTTGGGGAAACTAAGCTCCCCTGAAAAAGGAGAACTCTCAAACGAATAGCAAATGTGCATAAATTTAAATATCAAATTTTAGCATATTTTACAACTGGGCTATGCTGGGCTTCCCTGCTAACTTAAATACTTTCGCAGTTTTAACAAAAGAGCTACAATAATATCAGGACGTCTCCAATTGCAGTAAACATTCACAAAATGCCAACATCAACATATTAAATATGAAAGAGTCTGCTGTGGAATTTCCACAGGTCCCGCTACTATGCATAATTATTTTTGACAGAATGGGCACTGTCAACAGGAGCTATTATGGAAAGGTTTTAAAGGTGTCACTGTCATCAAATAAAAAAATATAAACTTTTCTAAATCATTTTCTCAAAAAAATCGAAGAAAAAAAAAATATAGCACTTTATACTTGTTCAAAACTTTTTTCTTGTTCAAAACTTATAAAACCTTAGAGTGGAGACTATTAAGATAATGTATTTTATAATAGTTTATTACAGTAGCCTCTCGATACAACACTATTATAACTCTGTAACAATCACAACTGCAATAATCAGTGGTGTTATTTATCTCCCTACCACAGTGGGAATGTGACATGAGGGTTAGAAAGTGGGATTGAAGAACCAGCACCCCTAAAGAGAAGCAATCTAACTTGCAAAAAATGCCTGGGCATCCCCATCTGCTATCCCAGAGTGAGGCACCTCAGGTAATTAGCAATAAACTAACCTCTTCTCAAAGAGAGAAGACAAAGTCTAGGAAGGTGGACCTCCTAGAACAGCATAGGACCAAAGCCATATCTCAGTCAACAAGGAAAAGGCCATTTCAGAAATGACCTAGATTCTGTTAGCGTAAGAAAAGTGAAAAAATTGGCTGACTAAAGCACAACAGACGTAGAGGAATAGGAATCTGTAAGATCGTACGATGACACGGCTGTTTCTGGAGTTATCTTTGGTCTACATTTTTGTGAGGTTATATTGCAAAATATAGTACACAAGAATACTGCTGACTATATTTCCAACAACTTCTTGCACTGGTTCAGCATTTGTGGAGAAACAAATGTTACAACCCAGTTTCAGGGATCAAACAAATTAAGGTTAATTTTTCCGAATTTTTCAGATGAGGATTGATGATTTGTATTATTCGGACTGCCATGAGAATCTGCGATGTAATAGATGAAGTACTAGGTAACATTCAGTTGTGACACTTTTCTGGAGGTTGAAGGTTCAATCCTCAGTGTGGTCAATACGAAGAATACAATTGTGAATTACTTAAAACTTCTACTCAGTCATGACTGATGAAACGAGAGCATGCTACCCCTGTGGATCAAATAAAGGATTCCATTCGAAATTCTGCAGATTCCAGAAGTCAACAATATGCATCTGAGGAAGGTCAGAGATTACATCAGTTGAAACATTGTAAGAACATTCAAAATCAATAGTTCAAATAAACCAAATAGAAGTCATAATCATAATCTATAATAATAAAAAGCAAAAACGTGTCTGTGTGCATTTTTTGTGTATGTCCGGCAAATGCTTTTTTCAAGGATGCGCTCGGGGTGGTTACTGTTTTTTAGAATCTTTTATATACTACCTAGATTATAATATCTAAGATTTGCGAAATGAGCTAGCGTGTATATTTAACTTTGGCGTCTTTTACACACTATTTTCGAGATTTTCTTCACTAGCTGCACGTTTGTTTTGCTTTTCCGTATAAAAAAAAGCAAAACTGAAAGTGAAGGCGAGTTCTCGGCCTTTTGTGCCGAAAGCAATGGGGCTTGATCAATGTGGAGAAAAAAATCCATCATATCAGACAACTGCTATGCATTTGGACACTCCCCTTTTTTAGTGGAGCTGTTTTTCCCAATATCTTGTCGGAGAAACAAACAAATATGCAGAAACTGGCTTGCAGCGCCAAAGTCGCGTGATGTTTAACCTCATTAAATTCAAGCACCTGTCACTTAAGTTTTCAATCGTTAAATTAAAACGCTTTTCAGTTCCTCTCCCATCCTGGCCGAGCGGTAAGGTTTTTTGACACTTTCTTTTCCACCACCTTCGCCTCAATGCTTCGGGTTCAAGCCTACCTCCCTACCAAATTTTTCTTTTTACACCTACAAACACACAGGCAACGCCAGGCATGTATGTATGTCTGCCTAAAACTTTCGACAGAGCTGACAGATTTTTACGAGATCGGTATCATTTTGAAGTTTGATCCTTCGGACAATAAATATTGAAAACTTGGTTAAAAACATTAGTTCCTTCACCCTCAACTGGACACTTTTCTACAGGGAGGGGTCGCTTTTTTTACCGATATTTTTGAAAGTTATTGCCTCTTTTCGATTGTCTAGCCTTAATTTAAACTTACGTCACTTCTGGTTTGGCGATGAGCGCAACAGCAAACACGACACATTTGTTTTCTTTTTTACCTTCTTTTACTCCTTTGCGGTATGGATCTGAACCTGCTTACTACTTCTATTTTTTTTTTTTTTTTTTTGGCACTTGCAAGTTTCCTTTTTTTTTTGGCACTTGCAAGTTTCCTTTTTTTTTTGCACTTGCAAGTTTCCTTTTTTTTTTGCACTTGCAAGTTTCCTTTTTTTTTTGCACTTGCAAGTTTCCTTTCTTTTTTTGCACTTGCAAGTTTCCTTTCTTTTTTTGCACTTGCAAGTTTCCTTTCTTTTTTTGCACTTGCAAGTTTCCTTTCTTTTTTTGCACTTGCAAGTTTCCTTTTTTTTTTGCACTTGCAAGTTTCCTTTTTTTTTTGCACTTGCAAGTTTCCTTTTTTTTTTTGCACTTGCAAGTTTCCGTTTTTTTTTGCACTTGCAAGTTTCCGTTTTTTTTTGCACTTGCAAGTTTCCGTTTTTTTTTGCACTTGCAAGTTTCCGTTTTTTTTTGCACTTGCAAGTTTCCGTTTTTTTTTGCACTTGCAAGTTTCCGTTTTTTTTTGCACTTGCAAGTTTCCGTTTTTTTTTGCACTTGCAAGTTTCCGTTTTTTTTTTGCACTTGCAAGTTTCCTTTTTTTTTGCACTTGCAAGTTTCCTTTTTTTTTTGCACTTGCAAGTTTCCTTTTTTTTTTGCACTTGCAAGTTTCCTTTTTTTTTGCACTTGCAAGTTTCCTTTTTTTTTGCACTTGCAAGTTTCCTTTTTTTTTGCACTTGCAAGTTTCCTTTTTTTTTTTGCACTTGCAAGTTTCCTTTTTTTTTTTGCACTTGCAAGTTTCCTTTTTTTTTTTGCACTTGCAAGTTTCCTTTTTTTTTGCACTTGCAAGTTTCCTTTTTTTTTTGCACTTGCAAGTTTCCTTTTTTTTTTTTTGCACTTGCAAGTTTCCTTTTTTTTTTTTTGCACTTGCAAGTTTCCTTTTTTTTTTTTTGCACTTGCAAGTTTCCTTTTTTTTTTTTTTTTTGCTCAACCAACACCCTTACACACACCTCCACTTTCTTTTCTGTCTTCATATCATGGTATCGAGTCTGCCTGCCTACTACCTTTTTTTTTGCTCAACACACCTCCAAATATCCGGGCAACAGCAAGCATCCAGGTTAGTATTAGATATGTTATAATAAAGTTGACGGTCATTTGGATTTTGGAGTGGCTATCTAATATTTTTATGGAATCGCTAGAAGCACACGGTAAGGAACTAACAAGAACAAAAGATGATTATCACAAAGACAGAAGATAACTATTGACTTTAGTCTTGAAAAAACAAAAAAAAAAACAACAAAGTTATATGCAGGAGGAAAACAGTCAGCAGGAAGAGAGTTCCACAAGCTTGTAGCTCTGGAAAAGAAGTTACTGGAATAGGAAGCTGTATTACAGTGAAGTATTAAAACAGTGAATTGATGGAGACCACTAGACCAATGAATTAAACAAGCTGGAAGAAAAGAAGCAGGAAATAGATCAGACAATTCTGAAGAACACATGGCATAATATTCATAAAAAAAAACTGAGACTAACAACATCACGTCTGTGAAAAAGAGGTTGCAGTGAAGAAGAAAGAGTCAGTCACATTACAGAGGGATTTCTGCATTTTATCAATAATCCTCAAATGGGACGGATATTTACCAGCCTAAATATTACACCAATACTTCATACATAGTCTAATAATAGATCTGTAGAGATAGAGAATAATCTCAGGTGCAAGAAAGGCCGCTTCTACACTATTAGGACGAAATTTCAGAAATCATAATACTGAATTTCAAATTAAAACAATGGTATCTACGTATTCCTTGTATTTTTAAGATGATTATATCAAAATTTGGAAGCTACCATTATAATTTAATAGAATCGACAAAAAAAAAAAAAAAAAAATCAGTAGAAACCATTGCTTTTTCTATCTGAAAACTCCATTTATCGACTACAAAATTTTGTTCTGATAGTGTAGAAGCACCCAAGAAAGTGTTTAGATCAATAAAGGGAATCAATTTTACAAGAAGTAGAAAGAGCAATAGGTCTAATATATGAACTCCAAGAAAAATTTGATGAGAAAGAAACAGCAACAATAAAGTATTTTCTTTGGGGTAGTATATCTTTAAGCCCTGCTCAGTTTTTAACATGACAGGGGTAGGAAACTACACAAACTAATGTTTGCTGCTACGTATAATTAGTTTGATCAAACAAAAACCAGCGTAATACATATTCCCAAGGGTTAACGTGATCAACATTTAATAGTTTAAAGTACTCGTGTCTCCACAAAGGCAAAGTTAGACATAGCAGTTAAACTTCCGGGATTCTGCTTTGTCATGCAGAAGTTCAAGTGTAATGTGAACAGACACCTTGTTGCACATCTCCCTTCATGATATCCTTGTAACTTATGTTTCCGATAGCAGCCCCCTATTTCAAAGTGGCACTGTGCCTTATTTGGGATGAAAATTGAATTAAAATAAAACAAAACAAAAAATATCCCCATCTCTTTCATCTGGCAGAAATCAACCCTAGTGAGGTTGTTTGATCACATTTTGACTAAGCAGACTCCTTTGCATGGTTATGTTTCCAACTGGACATTTTACGGAATTCCTGGAGTCCTTTAGGTTTTTGCAGGGCAGGTAGAGAGCTCTCAGGCACGCTTTCTCTCCTATCCATATAGACTAGACATTCAGCAAAGCTATCCTTATCTGAAGTGATCATCAAAAAGACTTTAATCAGCCAACCTTTATTATTAGGATTTTCTCCACCATTTTAATTTCTGGCAACCTACACCAAACAGTGTAAGTCGTTTAAATATATATATACACACACACACACACACACACACACACACACACACACTGTTTCATGGTAAACAACTGATGATGATTAGTACTATAGTGAATTCGAGAGAACAAGTTGATGCAGTGATTGCAGGTTATTAAATGACTTACTGACTAAATAGTTTTCTAACGAATGATAAAAAAATAAAAATTAAATAGTTTTTTTTTTGTATAATTTTAAAGGTTCAAAAACTTCCAAGATATATATATTATTTATAGAAGGCCTTTTATTTTCCTTTCTTTGGCAATCCTTTCATTAGAGACTGTTATAGGAAATAGTTTTACAGCTTTTGCAAAGATCAGCTCCTACAAAATTGGTGACTCCGATGTAATCAAATAATCAATGTAAATAAATAAATACAAATTTTGAACTATGGCATATCGTCCCTCTGATAAAATTACATGGGTTGGGAGATGAAGAGCCACCCCTGGGAGGTGTTTCAGTCATGTCATAACCAATCAGCCTGTTTTCCTTTTTTTTTTTTGTGATCCTTTCAATAGAGATAAAAGGTAACCTTAGCATTTATGTTAACATTAGCTCATATAAAATTGGTGACATCGATGCGATACAATCATAATCATGTATGGCTCTTATAAACAAAGTCTTTCTTTTAATGTGGGATGAAAATCCAACTCCACAAAATGGGACACTGTATTGTGACAATTTTAAACTAGTCCGTCTCCTCTTACTAAGGTGGAAACAGAATTGGTATGTACTTTCTTTCTCACTACAGAAAGATGTGACACAAGGTAAGAAAAGTAAAACCACTGGCTTTACTTTTCTTACCTTGTGTCACATCTTTCTGCCAGCACACCTATTAGAAAAACACTCTGGCCTAATAAAAATTGCCTGGGCAGCCCCTTCGGCATTTCCCGGGCAGTAAACAAACAATAAACTTAACTATCTGAAAGACAGACTAACCCTAGGAAGGTGGACGTCCTTGAACTGCACAGAATTAATATACTGCAGTCAAAAGGGTAATGGCTATTCCAAGAATGACCTAGATTTTGTTGGATTTTGGACCCAAGGAAAAAAAAAAAAATACCTGGCCAGAAGCTAGCTAGCTAGTTTGCCAGTTTTCCTCAGTCACAAAGAAGTGGGGAAGACTCATGAAAATTACCTCCCATGTCAGAACAGAACAGATAATACACTTTAATTCCAGCTTGAAGCGCAGGTAGCCATGACAATCTATGACAAGCAAAATGTAGTATCTGTTTGATACTTTGCGGGGAAATCCTTCTAGACTGGAGCAATTTTTATTTTCAACTCATCATAAAATGCCCATTTCTTCTTTAGAAAGTTGGATCCCCATTCCCTAAAACTAGACTTTCTAACTTAGCCCTCGTGGGGAGGCAAGTAAAGATTCTGTCAGCTGTTCTAAAACTGTACACTGCTGCTGTTTGCTACGTCTCACAAACATTCAAGTATTGCCCAAGAAGCCCAAGTTTACAGTCCGGTCCATCCTTGCATGACACGCTAAATCCAGGTCAAAGTTTCCGCATCACCGAAAGCATCCAGCTTCAACCCCCCTCCCAATCCTTCTAACGCAATAGCGAGGTTCTCCCAAGGAGGAATGCTATATAGAGCCGTTCAATTTTAAACTCGCGAGAAAGGGTTCGTTGTAAATGGCAAAAAGCCACTGCCTAGCCAACGAAAAAGTCGGCTACGTGCGTGTCTCTCACATAATTTCAGAAATTGTAGCAATCATTAAGTGGCTCTTTTTTTCCTTTTAGTAAAAATAGAACCTGATACTAAATAGTAAAAATATTTGTTCAGAAATAACGCTACAAAAACATACCGTCAATAGCGAGCTCGTCGTAGAATTCATTCATAAAAAACAAAAAAAGGAAAACAAAACAAAAAAACAGTATAAACCACTCTGAAATAGAAACGTCTATTTCACTAAAAAACTGGACGTCTTCCAATACACGAAGATTTGCTAGGAATTTTAAGGCCACAGATTACTTTCGGTTATCTTTACGATTACCGTTTCCATTTCACTTCCGGTAATTCCTTCGTTTTTAATTGAATTTCTTGTTTATTAAGTGAAAGTACAGAATATGTAAAAGAAGCACCCCCCATCTCCTCATTTTAAAAAGAGCTTTCCTAAAAGATTTAGAAAAACCATTCTTAACATGAGGAGAGTCAACTGGAAGCGAACTGGAAACAATAACAATCATAGATAACCTATTTTTTATACAATTTTTCTTCAAATTTTGTATAATCACGAAGAAAAAGTTTCTAAATATTAATTAGATCCAAATGGCCGACGTTTATGATTCAACGCAGATGCTTTCTATTCGCAATTAAATGCCATGATTTTAAAAATTTTGGTTTATAACGCTATTGAATTTTTTTTTAATACTAGAGAGAGAGAGAGAGAGAGAGAGAGAGGGGGGGGGGTCTTTTTCACCACCACCGAGAGACGGCCGTGGCTTTGACCGGGCGTAAAATACGCGTAAATATATTTTAATTTGTCCAATTTCGTATATACAAGGTGGGGCAGAGCAAGTTGCTTATTTGGAATATCAATTAAAACAAAAGAAAGTTGCTCTGCCCCACCTTGTATTATTATAGAGTCGTGATTTCAATATATATATATATATATATATATATATATATATATATATATATATATATATATATATAGGTGCCATCAGCTAGAATCGAAACCTTAATTGTAGCATTCAAAGCTGGTGAAGTTACTCCTGTACCAGCGTGACACGCATATAAACCGATTAAAAGTTAAAAATACACTAAGATACAAAATGTTTAACGATTTTTTTCAATTTTGACCCATCTTTGACCTCTTAAAAACTATTTTAACCGGCTAAAGAGCCATAAAAGGCCCGTAAAAAACCCAATCATTTGAGGCTCTTAGCGGAGGAGAGAGCCGCTCTGCGACTTTTAGTTTCGGGGGAGATAGAATTTGAAAATATGGAGACGGACAGACATATAGCCGTTTATATATTAGAGTTCAATAAATATTTGAAAATAAATTTGGTAATGCAAAATACGGACTGTGCTAAAATCATTTAGAAACCTATTTTTAACATGGAGGACATTTTATAACTATTCTGTACTTTCATCTAACAATAAACGAAAGATAAAAAGTTAATTAGAAAATCCTTTTTTAAAAATAGCACGCTCCGTATTCTGCCTCGGAACCATAAATTAAAAAAAAAAAATGTCTTTAAAACAGTGGCTTTATCATTTAGTTAAGAGAATCAAGTTATTTTTGTTTCCAGTAAAAATATAACCTAAAAATAAAAT
Source organism: Euprymna scolopes (assembly GCF_053919585.1). NCBI lineage: Eukaryota > Metazoa > Mollusca > Cephalopoda > Sepiida > Sepiolidae > Euprymna > Euprymna scolopes. The sequence goes on from NC_136506.1 coordinate 69,840,064, forward strand.
AGTAAAACTAATTTTCCAAATTAAAGCTACAAAACAATAGCCATATACAATCAATGGCGTGTTCGTCATACTATCATCATGACGGTAGTATCCATTCATAAAACAGAAATCACAATATGAATCATTTATAAACGTCCACTTCAATACTTCATCGATTGGCACACGACTACCAATACAGTGGATTCTTTAAATATGCGAGTATTATGTGCATTTTTTTTTTTTTTTTTTTTTTTTTTTTTTTAGGAGAGAGGGTGTTGATTCAGAGATTAAATTTAATTTCACATGTCTCCTTTCTAATGTACTTGATACAAGCATAAAAATTGGGTTAAAAAGATTTTTTTGTTTTCAAATTGTACACATTTACTACTACAGCTAATCCAAAACGGATTATCTGGTGTCGGGTTCATTAATGGAGTTAGAGGATTTCTAATATAATCATGGTTTTAAACATCTTGTAAAGTCGTTATTTCATCGATAGAAAGTGAATTAATGAAAAAAAAAAAAAAAATGAAAAAAAAAAAAATGAAAAAAAAAAAAATGAAAAAAAAAAAAAAATGAAAAAAAAAAAAAAATGAAAAAAAAAAAAAAATGAAAAAAAAAAAAAAATGAAAAAAAAAAAAAAATGAAAAAAAAAAAAAAATGAAAAAAAAAAAAAATGAAAAAAAAAAAAATGAAAAAAAAAAAAAATGAAAAAAAAAAAAAATGAAAAAAAAAAAAAAATGAAAAAAAAAAAAATGAAAAAAAAAAAAATGAAAAAAAAAAAAATGAAAAAAAAAAAAATGAAAAAAAAAAAAATGAAAAAAAAAAAAATGAAAAAAAAAAAAATGAAAAAAAAAAAAATGAAAAAAAAAAAAAAAAATGAATAAATAATCATGCTATTATAACTATGGTGCTTATATAGATCAGCCCCCATGGTTGCCCATATTGACAAGGTAAAATCCGGTAACGAGCTCCAAGCAGCCAAGGCGACCATATAGAATTAATTCGGGTTCCTGAAACGGAAAACACAAACAGAAAACGAACAAAACGCTTTCTTTCAGGTGTATTTTATTTTTTACCGATATATTTAGATCAGTTTTGTAAATTGTTGCAACAAACGGAGGAAAAAAAAAAATCAGACGCAACAATATAAAGAAGCAAAAATAAAATGGAACGTAAATAAGGATTTCAGGAACTATTAGTTTAATTTAGTGTAGTCGCCATTCAATTGTTGGAACTTGTTTTGTTACCAGAGTTTATGGAGCTAATATGGACAGCCATGGGGTCTATTCTATACAAGCACCAAAACTGCCAACTTAACCCACTTAAATTTAGGAAGTAGCGAAGAAAATGAAAGCCTCCACCCCTTAATAGAAATTCTAGGTTGGAGGGGAAGGGCTCTAGTAGGACTCGTAGCAAACTAAAAACGCGTCTTGGCTAAAAATGATAAAATATTTCGTTAATATTCAATTAAAACAAGAACTCAATGGTAAAATAGTGGCGCATTTAAATGTTTTGTTGATTTGTATTTGTTTTAGGAGCAATTAAAAAAAAATAGGTTCTTATTTAAAAATTGGCTTAATTAAAAAAAAAAAAAAGAGAAAAATTGTATGATGTAGGTACGAGTCATGGAACGAAGATATATTCTAAAAATCACGTAAATTGATTTAGTAATTTTTAACTAAGAAAATGAAATTTTATGAGGAAGTGCGACTGCGACGCTAATTTTTGATCGATCATGTTTTATAAATCAGCTATCAAGATCAAAATAAGCCTTGTAATAAGGTACTAGTGCAGAGAGTGATCCGGACGCAAATAATAACGTTATTATTTAAAAAGCCATTCTTAACATGGGGAGGGTAGGGTGTTTTGTACTTATTCTATAGTTCAACCTTACAATTGAATAAAAAACAAAACTTTAATTAAACTTGGAAATACGATTAAAAAATAGCGCGGATCACTCTCTGCCTGCACTAGCATCAGATTAAATTACTCTTAAAATCGCAAATAAATAAATGATATATATATATAACTACTAGATCAAGTTACATGATTTTAGAAATATGACATATTCGTCCCGAGACGAGTATGTTCCATCATAAAGATCGTCACAGATACGTACCATTTTTTTTTAAATATAGAGTGACTTCTGGATAAGAACTATTCTATTACAATTAATATATTTTTGTAAATGAAATAGCTTAAAATTACTAAATTGAAACTTTTAATTCCTATTTCTATAAAAAAGGGGGGGGGGTTAAAATTTACCAGAATGCATTTTTCTTCACTCGTAAACAAATCGGCCATTTTGATTATTAATTATTGGGGGAAAAAAAAAAGCTTCTAAAGAATTTGAACCGAATCAAATCTAAAAATTATTTCGGGTTAGTTTATAGTTATGTAAAAAAAAACAAAAAAAAAAAAACGTTGAAACTCCACATAAGTAACAAAAAATTAAATACTCCGTGAAACTTGAAATTTGGAAGCCCTTAACTGAAAGATTAGAACGTTTTAAAGTTAACATTTTCGTTCAAAACACCGGGTATTTTTTTACGACAGCGTAATATAAACAACCCCAACCTCCCTATGTTAAGAACGGCTTTCGAAAGAAAACCTCCAACCTCCCTATGTTAAGAACGGCTTTCGAGATTGGGAAGCGTTTATTCCGAAAGCCGTTCTTAACATGGGAGGTTGTGGGGCTGTTTATACTATACTGTGGCACTGGCAGGTCGTAAGAAAAATACCGAATACGAGCCCTGCCTGCCCCCTGCACTTTTTTAAATATGATTTTTCAAGTTAAAATCACTTTTTAAGGTATGCTTATTAAATTGTTAGGTGAAAGTACGGAACAGTTACTAAACGCCCCCCCCCCTTAAGAAATTCCGCAACTCTGATTTATCCACTATCTTTGGTCTCAGAGAATTTTCGTCAGAATAATAACGCTATTTCTCAGCACGGTTCGTATTTTGCATGTTCAATTAAATTAACAAAATAAAAACCGTAAATGTGTTGTTCATCGCCAACTGACAATCCTTATTCTCGAATAGCTTTCAGTCTTAACATGCCCACCCATTGAAGATCACCAGTAAAAAAAACAAAACAAACAAAAAAAAACAACTTATTTGTGTTACGCTACTGCCTTTTATTTAAATAAATCGATAAATAGTAAATAAAAAAATGTAGAAGTCACATAATGGCATAAAATAAATAAAAACAAGAAATTGTCTCAATGAAATCAATATCGAGATTAAACACTGCAAGTGCACGACTGCACGAGGACGTCACAATGAAAAGTGCATTTTTTAAAGATTAGAATATATACTTAATTTATCGAAAAAAAAACAAAAACAAAACAAATAAATAAAAACGCACTGAACACCTAATCCGAATCCAATCTCTTATTTCTTTATTTCAGGAGATTGTATTATTTATCATCCTGTATTTTTTTTTTTTTAATTCGTCACTTCATACAAGCCACAATAATTTGACATTTCTGGTCATAACATAAAAAACGAAGCCCTCACTTTGTGTCCATTAAAACAAGAGAACATTTAACATCAACTTTACCCAAAGCGATTTAAAAAAAAAAAAAAAAAAAAAAAAAGCCTTAAAATATTGATTTACGATACGATTTTCAGTCGAATATTTAAACAAAAATGTATTTAAGCACTTAAGGGAGCGGGAGGGGTGGTCTTGAAAGAAAAGTTGAGGTGAGATTTAATTCGGAAGAAAATGGACAAAACAAAAATGACGTCAATTTCATTCAATCTATTTCACTTGCATAACTGAAATGAAAAATTAACTTTAAAATCAAGGCTTTTCTTTAATTGCGATTAAGTAACAAATTGAAGTGATTTAATAGGATTTATGAACATAGATAAAGAAAACATTTATAAAAGAACATGCTATATATTAAAAGCATCAAATAATGTCAAAAACTGATGAACGATATATATATATATATATATATATATTATATATATATAATAAAAATTTGTAATAAATTTAAAAAAATTGTATAAAAGAAAGATTGAAATTAATGAAAATACAAAAAAAAAAATATATATAAATTACATTAATCATAAATAAAAATTAAAAAAATAGGTTCTTTATTATTAATATTTTTTATTATTATTTATATAAATGAAAAGCAATATTACTTCCGGTCATAATTAGACAGGTTAATTTTCATATAGTTTTTAATAAATAAAAATAAAATAAAGACAAATGAACTAATTATTAATCCGTATAATTCATTTTTTATAGCTATAAGTGAAGTATATGCGAGTATACGTAGGTGAAAAGAGCGAGAAAGAAAGAGATGATAATAATAATAATATACTAAAGACAGACGAAACATAGTTGAGTTTTTTTTTTTTTTACTTTTACCTTTAGAAGTCGCAATTCTCGTCGGATTTTCGCAATTAAATTGTAAAACTGATTGTCAGAGTCTTCGTTCCTCAGTAAACGATGGCAGATCCTTCCTGATCACGGTTATTAAGACTTTAGAACTGTTTTTTCCATTACGACGAGGGCTGTTTTTTTGCCCGAGCCTGCGACCTCCATAATAAAAATCGGAGAATGTTAGGATGAAACCGGAAGTACTTCAACAAAACCGGAAGTATACGAAACCGGAAGTGTTTCCGATTTTGAGGAAAAAAGGGCGCGTTTTACTCATTATTCAAAATAATAAACGCCGCTTTTGTTTAAAATTAAACTGAAAAATAATTATAAATTCATCAACGATATCCGATTAAGACGAACTCGAAAGCAAACAGGAAACCCTACACAAACTACTTTATCGATTTAAAACCGAATCCAAAGCAAAAGAAAAGGTGAAAATCTTTTTTCTTCTCTCTTATTCAGTTAACACTGAATGACTACTGACTGAAAACGCACAAAATTATTTATTTAATCTTATTTTACATATTTAAAGTCTCTTTGGATATTTATTCATCAAATATGGTTTTAATCTGCAAAATAACTAGAAAAGAATCACATAGTTTATGAATATACAGATAAGATTCTTTTTGTTCCTTTCTCCGCGTTAAAAACGACCCTGGTGTCTAACTCTGCCCTCGTTGGGAGGCAAAGTAAATAGCAACAATCTTAGGACTGTTCACCCTCCCCATGAGATTCTACTTTATTTTAGCGGAAAAAAAAAAGAAAGATTTCTACAGTGGTAGATCATCGCTAGATTTAGCGTATACATTTTAAGCGTTTAGAGCAGTTAAGCAACTTTTTTAATTTTGGTGAACGCGTATAAAAAAGCTCAATGAACGCAACTTCCAGAAATTTTAAACCAATCCTTTTTTATATATTTAAAAAGTCTTAAGATTTTTTTTAAAAATGCAAATGCAATAACCTTGTGCCTCTACAATTTACAGTCTGTAAAATAATAACGTTATTATTTAGAAACTCATTCTGCGACGGTGACATTTATTAGATTATTATTCTATCATTATTTTGTTTTATTTTCGAGTTTTGAGCGATCGTTGAGACTCTGAAACTGAGAGCGTCATGTCCACTCCATCATCTTAAGCGTTTGACACTACTTGTTTCAAACACGTTAAAATAATCCAATGGAAGAGTAACTTGTCTTTTGGTACCGTTTATTTATATGTGTTTCTTGGCCAATTTTTCGGTTTGTTGTCTATAATAAAAAAAATTCCCTCCTCCATTCTTAACGTCGGTAGGGGGACGTTGTTAACTATTCTCTATTTTCATTTAAAAAAATTAACAAGATTACGTAAAAATTGAAAAGATTATCTAGCACGGTCTGTAAACTGTAGACGTTAAGAATGATTTTTATTTTTTTTAATGAAAATTTCGGATTTATAGAAATTTTATAAAAATTGTCTTTTAATGCAAAAAAAAAATGTACGAAGTTTGTCAAGTTATCTAAGTATAAATAAGTATTTAACCTTATTTCTGTTACTTAATGAAAATTATACTTATTTAAAAAACAAAACAAAAAAAAACTACAGAACAAAGATGTTATATTCCAAAAATCACGTAAATTTATGAAGTTTTTTTTTTTTTTTTTTTTCAGACCTAAATGAGAATAGCCCCCCCCCCCCTCCCAAGAACAGCTTTCGAAATAAACACCTCAACCTCCCCAAAATGTATCAGAATTTTTGTAGGAATTTTTGACACCCCCTAACACGAAACTGCGAATAAAATATAAAAAAAAACTCGTAATTTCTCTTTTAAAAGTGGGTTGTTTATTTTCTTTATGAATTATACTTCCAAAATAAACTATTAAAGTTGTTTTAAAAGTAATAAATATTTTTTTAATTTTTTTAAAAAACTAATGAATTTTACGAACTCAATATTTTTCAATTTTTAAACTTTAAAAATCTATCAAAATTTTTCTATTCTATTTTTACGATATTTTCAGGGTCAATGTGAAATTTTATGCTCTTTCCAATAAACTGAATATATTTTAGACAAACGTTTTTTTTATTCACCCCCCCCATTTTCAAGTGTCTATTAAAAAGTAAATAATTAATTTACTCACCAATGTTTTATATATCACAAATTGAAGAGAAAAGGTCAAATAATGTATTCAAATTTAAAACAAAAAAAAAAGTAGTGTTTTTTAGAAATTTACCTGTAAAGTCCGAAGTTTAAAGCATTTAAAAAAAAAAAAAAACACGTTGTTTATTTTGTTTTGTTTTTAATTTTTTTTAATGAAACCTTGGTCCTTGCTCCTTTTAAATAAATAAAAAAAAAAATTAGGGCTTGAATTACATTTTTCGATGAGTTATAAGCTTGGAAAGACGAGGTGGAATAATTCATTTTATTTTTCACGAAATTTCTGACACTTTGCAATTTCTTCAGTGAATTGTTATTGATTGGGCACGAATATATAGGGGTAGTGATTTCTCCTTCAGGTCCGCCCCCTTTTTTTTCTTAAGAAAATCAAATTTTACGACGAGCTGAATGGGAGAACTAACTGCTTGTTGGGCGCCAATGTTTTCAATTTTGCTCAAATTCAAGGACGTCAATTTAACTGCAGAGATTTTGTATGCAAACTAAAAACTTTTTAATCGCTAAAAATCGTAAAATTTGATTTTCTTAAATAATTTAAGAAACTACTTGATCAATTTACGTCATTTTTGGAATATGACATCTTCGTTCTGTGACAAACATCATAAAGCTTTTTTTCTGTAGGTACGGGCAAAATGAATGCTGATGCTCAAAATGTATAAACATTTTGACCCCTCCCTTTATTAAAAAAAAAATAATCTAAAAATCAGGAAATTAACCAATTTTAATGAAATTTTCAGTATTTAGCAAATAATGAACGCGGAATATAATGAACTAATGATTTTTATTTAAATCTTAGTGGAAATGTATTTGTTTAAACAAAAAATAAATTTTCAGTTAGGTCCACCTCGCATTGAAATTTTGCAGAAATAAGTAGTTATCGAGATATAAAAAGTTGTATTATGTATTGTATTCTTTGGCGCCATCTTTTTTACCCGCGTGCGCGCGCTATAAACAAATCTGCTTCTCTATGACTAACACTGCACGCGCATAAAAAAGATGGCCGCCAAAGAATATAATGCATAGTACAACTTTTTATATTTCGATAACTAATTATTTCTGCAAAATTTCAATGCGATTTTCGTATTCAGCATAGTCGAAATCCGGCTTTGTATTACTGTACACATAAATTCGAAAAAGTTGTCAAAAAACAAATATATAAATGTTATCAAAGGCAAGATAAGTTCCTTTTCTACCTAACTAGATAATTTTGTAGTGTTTTTATTTAATGTAACATGTTTATTCAGCTCGAAAAACAGTATTTACCGATGTATTGGAAAATTAAAAATGACGCCCGACTCTCTCTTTGAGGTGGTAAGTTTGGGAAAAGGATTTCAAAATATGCAAAATACTCTTAAAAACACACCGAATATATGTCAGCCTATGTTACAGTAACATATATTGAACAAGTTTCTAACAGTATTTTGTCTAGTGTTTTTTATTTATAACTCTTTTTCCAAACCTTACTGTGTCTAAGAGAGAGTCGGGTGCCATTTTAAATTTTCCAATACATTGGTAAACACTTTGTTTTTCGAGCTGAATAAACATGTTACATTAAATAAACACACTAGAAAATTATCCAGTTAGGTAGAAAAGTAACTTATCTTGCCTTTGATAACATTTATTTGTTATATATTTGTTTTTTGACAACTTTTTCGAATCTGTGTACAGTAATACATTGTATTACTAATACAAACTCCGAAAACCTTTTTATAGGTGTCATTTAAAAGAAAATTGGGTAGGTGGATCTAATCTAAAAAAATACACCAAAAACACCTTTACTAAAGTTATGGTTTTCAGTAGTAAATAAAATACACAAGAATATATTTTTGCTTTTTTTTATATAAATAAAGCATCATAATTTGTAACAATAAAAATAAAATAATTTTTACAAGAACATTACGAAAAAAGCCTCTAAAGTCCGTATTAATGAATTCGATATAACTTGAAGAAAAATAAATTTATCGAACTACCGATATTACCATTGAATTAAGCATTGTTTATTTATTTAACATTTTCACACAAAAAAATTATAATTGCAAAAAATATTTCTACTTTTTTTAAATTACAGATTTCGCATAATTTTTATAAGCAAGATTTTAATTTCCTTGCTTGCAACTATATGAAACTTTCGGCATAACACATTTGTTATATAATATTGAACAATAATTAAAAAATAATTAATTTAAAAACAGGAACATAGAAAAATAATTAAATTAAAAAATGGAAAAATTTATAGAAACATTCAGAATAGGAATGTACGGATGCACGTCTGGGGGGGATTATCATACCCCTTCCTCCCTTTTAATTAAATGACGTCATTTTAACAGTCTTTTGACTGGCTGAAATTTTGGGCCTCCGTATATTCTGTGTTTAGAAAAACTTTAGTTTGTTGCGTTTTGCGAATGGCGTTTTGGGCTAATTAATTTGTTTTGTACAAACAAGGTGTTTTTTAATTTTTTATTTAATTCAATATCTTGAGTCATTAGTTAATCAAGACCTAGTCCGACACCTAACAGTTGCTAAACTCCTGACTGACAAACAATATGGATTTAGGCAAGCCCGTTCAACAGCAGATATCTTAACTGTAGTCTCTAAACGTATATACCGTTCACTGGACAAAACGGGGGAGGGTAGAGCGGTAGCCTTTGATATATCTAAGGCTTTTGACAGGGTATGGCACGATGGTCTTCTAAGAAAAATTAGATCATATGGTATCACTGGAAGAATACATAATGTAATTAAATCCTTAAGTAAGAGAAAAATCGAAGTTGTTCTCGACAGTCTTATATCCAAACAATATGATATAAATGCAGGAGTACCCCAGGGGTCTATCCTTGGACCTTTAATTTTCCTGATATTCATAAATGACCTCCCTGATAAAATTGTTTCGGAGATGGGTATATTTACCGATGACACCACCCTCTATAACAGGCATGAGGGGAAAACAAATAAACGCATATCTAAGGAAATGGCAGAAACACTAGAGGATGAACTCCAATCTGTAGTGGAATGGGGAAAAAAATGGATGGTCACGTTTCAATGCTGCCAAGACTAAGGTTGTTTCCTTCAATAATTACAAGAAACCTCTTATACCACCAATAACAATGGCCAAGAACACACTGCCTGAAAGTACTTCCTTTAAACTCCTCGGCCTAACGTTTACAGGGAACATGGACTGGAATATATACATTGAGAGCATTGCCAACGCTGCTGCAAAGAAGGTAGGCTCTCTCTACTGTGCCAGAAAATTACTTATGCCTGAAAGTATCCTGTACCTCTATAAGGCCACCATTCGCTCATGGATGGAGTACTGTTGTCATATTTGGGCTGGTGCATCTGCTGCTTGTCTCTCACTCCTGGACAGGGTTCAAAAGAGTCGCCAACCTGATAGGTCCTGAGCTGTCATCTACACTTCAGCCTCTGTCCCATTGACAAAATGTTGCATCCCTCTGCCTGTTCTACAAATACTTTAATGGTGAATGCTCTAACGAACTGCAAGCACTTGTACCTCCTCAACATGACTACCCTCGACTAACCTGACAAGCAACTAAGTCCCACCCCTTTACAGTAGAGATCTCTAGGTGTAAGAAAGCCTTTTACTCCAATAGTTTCTTCCCCAGAACTGCAAGTTTTTGTAACTCCCTTCCGGGATACTGCTTTCCCAACTGTACTGATATGCAGAAGTTCAAGTATAATGTGAACAAACATCTTTCTACTCCTCTCCCTTCATAATATCCCTGCAAATTATGTCTCCGATAGTAGCCCCCTACTTCAAAGTGGCACTTGCCTTATTTGGGGTGAAGATTGAATAAATAATAAAAAAAAAATCTTAGGACTTTACTAATTACCTTTAAAATAGACCCAGAAAACTAATATTTATCTTTTAAAGGATTTTTACAATGAATTTATTTAACTTCAAAATTTAGCTGAATTGAGTAGCTCTAGGTGTGTCAGAAAACATTAAAAATGCGGGATAAAAAATTGAGTAATTCGACTTCCTATCTTTCTAAGCTTATAACTACTTGAAAAATGTAATTCAACCCCTAATTTTTTTTCAATTAAAGGAGCAATGACCAAATTAAAAAAAAATAACAGGTTTAATAGCAAATTATGCAATATTTTTATTTTTTTTTTAAATCAGTTTTCTTTAAAAAAGATTTAAAGAAAATCAATAAATTTTAACTTGCTTCGATAAATACATATATATAAATTCCCCAAAAATCACTTACCTATAAAAATAATACTATTCAATGGGTGCTTCCATTCTTCATTAAGAATTTATCCATATTTGTATTTTAAATTCCATGTATTTTTTTAAATAAAAGAATTTTTTTAAACAACTATTTGAAAAAGCCACTATTACATAAGCATTGTTACGTGTGTTAGCAAAACACCGGAAGTAGTGTTTGTTCTTGTTTTGAAATACGGATGGACAGAATGACATAAAAACCACACGTTTGCATTAGCCATCTAGCCTTGTGCATAAAGAAATATGTCCCCATAGGTAAAACTAGTCACATTTTACTTATAAGTTTTTGCCTTTAAAAAAAGAAAACAGTCGATGAATTTATTTTTTTTTCTTTTCTCCAAGAAATACATGAATTTTTGATTTAATCTATTTTAATTCTACTTTATAGAGTGAATTTTTTTTTTTTTTAAATATCTTAAAAAAAAAAAAGAAAACATGGAATGAAATAGAGAAAACTGCCATCAGTGTCCAATATTTACTTGACAATGTAAGCAAAACAGCTTCCACTTAAAAAAAAAAAACCCCAAATCAGCGTGGTTTAAAAAAAAAAGGTTTTACACTTTGGACTTTACGGGTAAATTACCAAAAAAACACTTCTTTTTTTATTTTAAATTAGAATATTTTATTTATTGATCTTTTATCTTCAATTTGTGATATATAAAACTTTTGTGCGTAAATTATTTAAATTTTAATAGACATTTCAAAATGGTGTGGGGGGTGAATTTAAAATAAAACGTTTGTCTAAAATATTATATTCGGTTTATTGGAAAGAGCATAAAATTTCACATTGACCCTGAAAATATCGTAAAAATTCAATCAATAGAAAAATTGATAGATTTTTAAAGTTTAAAAATTAAAAAATATTTAACTTTTAAAATTCAATTGATTTCATTATGTAAAAAAAAAATGGCTGCATGAAGACGCGCCGGCATTTTCTAAACAGTTTTTTAAAAAATAAAAATATTTCTTTTATTTTTTAAACAACTTTAATAGTTTATTTTGGAAGTATATTGCATAAAGAAAATAAACAACCCACTTTAAACGGAGAAATTACGAGTTTTTTTATATTTTATTCGCAGTTTCATGTTAGGGGTGTCAAAAATTCCCCCCAAATTCTGATACACCTAGAGTAGCTCGCCGTGAAAACATTTTTTCACAACTTTTTTTTTTTTTTTTTTTTCACGTGTGCAAATATTTTTTCCCTTTTGGAAATTAAGTTTAGTCCTTAATCTTTCAAATACAATCAAAAAGTATTCGGAAACCTACAAAAAAATTACGACAAATCGGCTTTCAAAACTAGGTTCCCCTATTGTTGTCCGCCCATTTTTGTCCATACCTATTTTTCTGTATTTTTGTTTTAAATAAGTGTAATTCTAAATAACACCCTATTATTCGCTTCAAGAAAATAAATCTGCGTGTCTTTTTGGTAGGAGGGGCTTGGTTATCTTTGATGTGCACACACTTCTTGTTGTCCCTTTCATATTAAGAATATTTTCTTTAAATAATGTCATTAGAAAATACATTCAGGCAGATAGTTGTAATATTGAGACGGAATGTGGAGAAGTTATTTTTATTTTTTTATTTTTTTTTTTTTTTAAGTCTAGAGTTTTGGTACTTGTTCGTAATATATCACCCTCCCCCTGTTTTTACAGACCATTCCCCGCCCCCTTTTTGTTCTGTGTACAATTTACTGTCATGTGCCTAGAGAATTCTGTTTTAGATTTTGAAATTTTTACAAAAATTTTAAATTCATAAATTCCTACATAAATTTTACGTTACCTGACCACCAACTTTTTGACCGTCATCAATTAAAAAAATTCCATGTCACTAGAGAAATCCGATATTTAAAGAAAATAGATTTTGAATAATTATTTTAAAGAGGGGATTACTTGGCTATATAAATTTAAATGTAAACTGAACACTTTTTGACCATAATAAATTTGACCCTTTTTGGCGGGGAGGTCTTTAACAGTCTTTTTGGGGTCAGGTATAGTTTCCTGACTAATATCTAATTAGAAATTGTATGTCTTCATTTTTAATATTTTTCAATAATTTCCCATGCCAGGAAAGTGTGATACAAGAGTCGGAAAGTAGGATTTAAAAGTCTGTGTCCTCAAGGACGAACACTCTGACCCGAAAAAATGCCTGAGCAGCCCCGCCGGCATTTCCTGGTAGCGGCGCCTTCGGCGATTAGCAATAAACTAACCCCCTTTTCAAAGTGTAAAGATAAAGCCTAAGAGGGTGGACCACCTAGACCTGCACAGGACCAGCACCATACCGCAATCAACAAAGAAAAATATCACACGAATGGTCTAGAACCTGTTAATTTTGGTGCTAAGGTAAAACAAAAAAAAAACAATAGCGCCAAGACGCTATCACATTTCGGATGTAGCGACCCACTACGTCCAGCCAGGAACATTTCTACAGCGATCACCACTTTGAAATGCCTACACGTTATTAAAAACCTGTAGGAACATGACATGTGACCACATGCTTACATAAAAGCAAAAAAACTGTTTACGCTCCCTTGAATATGGTGGTCAGTCCTGAAGCAGTATGTGGGCACTATAAAACCATTTGCCTGTTAAAATCAAAGCAGTTTTTCTCTCAAAATTTTCAAGTGCAGCATGTGTTCAAGGAAGCTCTGTCTTTGTGAGATGTTAAAACATCTATCATGGTTTTACGCAGGCTGCAGATAATCTATAATACCAATTGTGAAAATTTCCTACATCCTGTGAGAACTCAAAACTCACTTTAAACATTCGTTTCCCAAACGATTGTCCTTACAATGTGAACACACATTCATTTATATGGATCACAGACTGTTTCCACCAGGAAATGAGTCATATTTATTCCAAGCCCTCCTGTGACTCACTTATCACTCAGTACTTTCAAGCCTTGTGTCATATACAAAAAATCTGTACACTAATAATCACTCCTTTAAAAAGTTCAATCACAAGAAAACACATGTTGGAACACTTTATTTTAATACTTCTTTCATGCAAATAAATGTCATTTATTTTACATAAACTCAGTGATTCCGTGTTCTTTATCGAGTGCCTTCTTTTCCTGAATTTACTTTCATTTCATTATTTAAGGATGTAAATTGGTAACCTTTCCTAAAAATTGATGACCCCATTTAATTTATTAATAAGGGTCTCGAGAATGCATCCTATACAGAGATGAATTTTAGATTACTGTATCAATTTAGCATCTACTATCCAATTTCTCAAAGATTGACTTGTTCCCACATTCAAGCACTACTAGTAACAATGTCCAAATGAATCTGAAATGCATTAGTTTGCTCTACAATCAAAACGGGCTAACAAGCACAGCTTGTTAACACCCGACCTGACTTGTATTAACCATACACAAAAAAATTCAAATTGCTTAAAATCTCAATAATAGCATATATGGAAAAAATTAATTGATGGAACAAATCTTTTAAAATTTTTTAAATCTGACTAAAAATAAGAAAGTTATGACTACATTGGGGAAGCAATTTACTATCTTGTTCTTTCCATCGGGAAGGCAATTTTTTCCCCCTCTTGCTTTTTTCTGTTGAGGAGGCAATTTTTTCCCCTTTCACTCTTTTCGTCGATGTAATTTTTATCTGCTGGCCCTTTCCATTAACGTAATTTCTCTCCTCTCGCTCTTTCTGCCAACATAATTTTTCTCCTCTCGCTCTTTCCGTCGACGTGGCCATTTTTCCCTCTTGCTCTTTCCGTTGGGGTAGCAATTTTTCCCTCTCTCGCTCTTTCCGTCGAGGTAGCAGTTTTCTCCTCTCGCTCTTTCCGTCGAGGTAGCAGTTTTCTCCTCTCGCTCTTTCCGTCGAGGTAGCAATTTTTCTCCTCTCGCTCTTTCCGTCGAGGTAGCAATTTTTCTCCTCTCGCTCTTTCCATCAGGGTAGCAATTTTTCTCCTCTCGCTCTTTCCGTCGAGGTAGCAATTTTTCTCCTCTCGCTCTTTCCGTCGAGGTAGCAATTTTTCTCCTCTCGCTCTTTCCGTCGAGGTAGCAATTTTTCTTCTCTCGCTCTTTCCGTCGAGGTAGCAATTTTTCTCCTCTCGCTCTTTCCGTCGAGGTAGCAATTTTTCTTCTCTCGCTCTTTCCGTCGAGGTAGCAATTTTTCTTCTCTCGCTCTTTCCGTCGAGGTAGCAGTTTTTCTTCTCTCGCTCTTTCCGTCGAGGTAGCAATTTTTCTTCTCTCGCTCTTTCCGTCGAGGTGGTAATTTTTCTTCTCTCGCTCTTTCTGTCGAGGTAGCAATTTTTCTTCTCTCGCTCTTTCTGTCGAGGTAGCAATTTTTCTTCTCTCGCTCTTTCCGTCGAGGTAGCAATTTTTCTTCTCTCGCTCTTTCCGTCGACGTGGCCATTTTTCCCTCTTGCTCTTTCCGTTGGGGTAGCAATTTTTCCCTCTCTCGCTCTTTCCGTCGAGGTAGCAGTTTTCTCCTCTCGCTCTTTCCGTCGAGGTAGCAGTTTTCTCCTCTCGCTCTTTCCGTCGAGGTAGCAATTTTTCTCCTCTCGCTCTTTCCGTCGAGGTAGCAATTTTTCTCCTCTCGCTCTTTCCATCAGGGTAGCAATTTTTCTCCTCTCGCTCTTTCCGTCGAGGTAGCAATTTTTCTCCTCTCGCTCTTTCCGTCGAGGTAGCAATTTTTCTCCTCTCGCTCTTTCCGTCGAGGTAGCAATTTTTCTTCTCTCGCTCTTTCCGTCGAGGTAGCAATTTTTCTTCTCTCGCTCTTTCCGTCGAGGTAGCAGTTTTTCTTCTCTCGCTCTTTCCGTCGAGGTGGTAATTTTTCTTCTCTCGCTCTTTCCGTCGAGGTAGCAATTTTTCTTGTCTCGCTCTTTCCGTCGAGGTAGCAATTTTTCTTGTCTCGCTCTTTCCGTCGAGGTAGCAATTTTTCTTGTCTCGCTCTTTCCGTCGAGGTGGCAATTTTTCCCCTCTCGCTCTCTGCGTGGGCGCGGCAATTTTTCCCCCTCTCGCTCTCTGCGTGGGCGCGGCAATTTTCCCCCTCTCGCTCTCTGCGTGGGCGCGGCAATTTTTCCCCCTCTCGCTCTCTGCGTGGGCGCGGCAATTTTTCCCGCTCTCGCTCTCTGCGTGGGCGCGGCAATTTTTCCCCCTCTCGCACTCTGCGTGGGCATGGCAATTTTTCCCCCTCTCGCACTCTGCGTGGGCGCGGCAATTTTTCCCCTCTCGCTCTTTCTGTCGGCGCTGCAATTACCAGTGGCAGAAATAAACTAATATGAATATATAGGCCAGTGACAGTAATTAGTTTTATTTTTGTTTGATCTTCAGTTGTTAAATGTACAACATCAAGGCTTCACATTAAAAAAGTATAGCATCATGTTGAAACTGTCAGGTGTTCAGCATTCTAATTTAACAAAAATCTTGGACGAATGCTTAAAAAGTCTCAAACCTAAAATGCTCTGCAGATCGATAGAAGGTTAAATTATTTTGGCTTTTGGTAAGTTATTTGTTGAAAAATATATATTTCATCCCCCTTTTTTTCTTGTTAATTATACTGCATAATAGTTAAAAGGAAAATTTTTATTTTTATATTTTGTTTGTTCTGGTCGAAAACTCTTCTGGTCGAAAACTCAAGTTTTTATTTTACATAACCTTGATATTACAAAGATCTGCCTGAATGGATGCATATTCTGAAAGATTATTAAAAGTAAAATTCCATTTTAGTTTTAATGAGGGTACAAATCTACAATAATGCCATCTTTTGTTGTAATAATAAGTCCCCACTTATCAAGGCCAAAAGGCCACTCAAGGATGGAGCAGGGCTTTACATTGCAAGGGATTTTTTTTTTTTTTTTTTTTTTTTTTTTTTTCCCCCTCTCTCACCCTCACCCAAGAGGCAACTAGTGATACTAAAGCCCTCATCTGTTGGCAATTGTGTGTTTTTTTTTCTTGTCACTGACAATCTTTTAATCTTCTTTCTGAGTGAAAAATGATTTTTCAGCATTTTTTTTTTTTTAAATGAGCAAAATTAAATTATTTAAACAATTTTCTTTTGGTTTTTTTTTTTTTTTTGTTTTTTTTACAAATGCTGTTTAAAAAAACATTTGAAGAAATTCAAATTTCAAGTCTCAACCTAACATTAAAATTCAGTGCATATTTAGAATTACACTTAAAAAAATACAGAAAAGTCTTTATGATGTATGTGACTTGTCACAAAATGAAGATGTCATATTTCAAAAATCATATAGGTTTGACTAGTAGACGAAAATAGTTTGTCGTCAAAGGTCAACTAAAGATAAATTTGTCCAAAACCCTGTGGGTTATTCCAGCCCAATTCATCCAGCCCCGACACACCCCCTCTTGGATTTTTTTCATATTTACACCATACAAACTTTGGGTTAAAACTAAGAGAAATCTGCAATTTCAGCCCAGTTGGATTTCAGGAACATATTTTTTTTCACAGTTGGTTTCGGCCTGGAAATCAAAAATTGCTATCTCATGACGTAGAATTTTCGACTCCCGGCGTTTTACAAAATTTGCATTTTTGTTGCAAAAAATAAAGCTCTGGAGCTAAATATTCACACATATAAGGTTTTGAGGGCAAGGAATCCAAAAATCATGGTTAGAAAGATGGCAAATGAGAGGAAGTACCTTATTTTTACCATTTTAGGTGGTGCCGCAGCACTTTTTTAGAGCTTGTTTGGGGCGATATTTTATTGAGAAAAAAACATAACTGTGGTGCTTTGCCAGACTTCTCCTTTGGATTTTTAAAGTGACAATGGGTTGGAAATTACAAAAATCAAATAAAACCTTTCGGCATATTTGACATTTCCAGACACTAAAGCCTCAAAATTGGCATTTTTATAAAAATTTAAGGATTTTTTGGTGAATTTGGCAACAATCTAATCTTAAGTTATGATCAATATCTAGAGCTGAAAAAAGACTTGGATCGGCTCATTATAGCCCATTTTCATAATATAATGTCAAATTACATCATATAAAAGGATATGGACCCCTACTTCACAGTCAAAATGGACAAAAAAATAGTCGAAAATAAAAGACTGATGCATAATCTAGTTTATCATAAGAAAAACTGTCAAACAAATATAAAACAGACATTTGTTATAACTCCAACTATCGACTTAATCTGTCAAAATAGTTCTGAGTCTTATTTTTCTCCTCCTTGGTGATGAAATATGTTCTACCATTCACTGAAATACTTGGGGTCTGCACTCTCATAACGACCTTGCTTAGTGGAATATAGCCTCTATCCCTATTAGTTGGCCAGTGGAATTGATGTGATGGTCCATGTGGATGCAGGAATTTGCAAGTAAGATCTTTCTCTTCCCTGTTGACACTCTCAATCAATGCTAACCACCAATACCCATCAAAAATGCAAGTAATGTAGTCATTGCATTTGAGCAACTCCAGAGTTTCATCTAGCGGCGTAGGCATGTCCAGGAAAGAATGGTCGATAAAGATCGTTGTGTCAGCACTCAGTTGCTTGCCCTGAATAGTAAACTGAGAAGTTGGTTTGAAATAGTGACAGCTCCTTGTACCAGGCACAGTATCTCCCAGTTTATATCTCATTTGAAGTTTCTCTCGAACTGAAACCATGTCTTCTTTGTCGATCTTTAGAAACATGATACCAGTGATCGATGATCTGCAAAAGTCTGCAACAGCATGAAAAGTGAGTATTTGGTCTTTTATTGGCCTTTGCAAGCTGGCACGGAGAACTTTGCGTTTGACAGCCCCACCAATTCCATCACAGGGTGATTTGCCATGGCTAGTTGCAAAAAATGCCCAAGTTGCATCAATTCCAAAATCTGATGAGTGATGGCAAAGGTTAATAAATGCTTTGAAGTTTTTATATTGGGCAGCACAGCCATCGCTGAAGTACTCTACACTCTTGATCCAGGGAAATTTCTCTTTGATGTACAACATCACCATTCTTTGCAGTTCATGCACAAAACAGGTGTCATGCTCAAGGTCATCTGAAATGATGCATAATGAGATCTGTTGAAGTTTACCATTGTTATCTTTGTAATAAATCACCACTGGATGTATGGTACACTGGTCTTTGTTCCAGTGATATCCCTGGATCTCATCTTGCACCACGTAGTGATAATTTTCCGCAAAGTCCAAGAGAAGTATACATTCGGTCTCAGTTATTTCTTCTCTTCTCTTTTTTAGATACTGCGCTTGGCTCTTTGCTGTGAAGGAATGGGTCGTTAGATTATCAACATTGTATACCAATATCTCTATGAAGTAATCTACATCAGCCATCTGTGTCCGTAGCATTGTCCTATCCACACTCTCCCACTGACTATATGACATCTCACTGTCAATTTCCAATTCAGTAAATTTATCTCTGATATACTTCTCTAGAGCAGGGAAACCTGGGCATTTAGGACAACGGTGGACCATACATTCAAGACTATTGGTGTCGCAAACTACCAAGGCCATCAAATCTTTGTAAGTGATATTAAAATTGGGATTTTCAGTTGGTACATTAGCAGCACTCTCATCTCTGGATTCTTCAGCTTTCCTTCTGAGCTGAGTCTTGACAGTTGAAACAAAGCAGTCAACAAGCAATTTGGTATTTTGATGGTGGGTGCAAACACAAACTGAATGAGAACCTGATGTCAAGACGGTGACGCACCATTTTGGACGGAGCTCACAGAACTTTGAAAGACCTATTTTGTGTTCAGGATAGCTTTCTTTGTAAGCTACATAAAGCTCCTTAAGATTGCATAATAGGAGCCGTTTCTGGACATGAACTTTATTACCAATGCTCACAAAATCTTTCCCTCCAGGCATTAACCGTGAAAATTCATTGTCCTCATAGAAAGCCAAGACAGAATTGATAACCTCTTTTGAGAGACCTCTCCCCTTCTTTTTCTGTGGCAATGAAAGAATACCTCGATCCTTTTTCAGTTGCCGTGCTTCACGTACTATATATTCAGAGACATTGAAATATTCAGACACCTCTTTTCGAGACCAACTTTCCGGAGCTAAAGTCATCAACTGGATCCTCTCACTGGTTTTCATTTCTTTATTCTCAAGTTTGTCCTTCATTGCATCCAACAAACAATCATAATCTTTTGCCTTTGCCACTAAATCCGTTTGACTCGTTTGGCTGCTAATAGGGCTTCCTAATTCAGGGCTAGAGATGTTAAGGACTTTGGCAGCTGCCTCTACTTGCATTTCATAGTTTCTTTCTAATTTCTCTCTGACAATATTGATTTTTGTGTGCTTCTGCATTCTACCGGTTTTTATAGGGGATATATCAAACATCATTAGACTGTCATTCAGTTTCTCTCTCTTTTGTTCAATTTGCGACTCATTTTCAAGGTCTTGGTTGTCACTTCCTTCTGTTTCACTTGTATCTTCTAACTTCTTGGCAGCTACTTCACAGTGACGGCAAAGCTTCCAGCCAGGAACAACATGGTAGCCCTTCTGCTTTAGCATCTCAGCCATGTCTAACTTGATAGCACGATCACCCTTTACCTTTCTTTTGTGCTTCAAAAAGATGTTGCAGCACTTTGTATATTTTTTCTCAAAGTAATGCCCCAAATGAAATTCGTGATACCTGCAAATGTTAGCAACGGTTTCATCAGTGAGTGTGACACCAGCTCTTAATTTGAGCACAGTTCTTACATCATGCTCTAATGCAGTTATTGGTGTTGAAGATGGCTTCAGATTGCGGTGACATGCACTCTTCATTAGTAATCCAAAAGAACATTGAGGAGCACTTGTCATCAATGATGTATCTCCTCCCTCTCGTTTCCTTGGTTCAGAAGACATTCTTAATTTATTGCTCTGGAAGAAAGATGCGAAATAATAATTCACAATGAGCAGAATATGCAATACTCAACTGAATCAGAACTTTTTGAGATATTGGAATCAGAAAAATTTTAACCTAATTTCTGATTCCAAAAACAATTCTTTTAATATCATTTTAAACTTAATTTTCCACTGCTGGTACTGATAAATATTTATTGTTTTTAAACTATTAGTAAAAATAAACTTTAGATCATAATAACATCAAAATAAGGTGTAAATTTAATTTACTTGCATAAAATAAACAAAACAGAAATTGAAACTTCATGAAAATTCGTTCTTAACCTTTAGAAAATGCAGTTTATTTACAAGTTTATAAAAAAAATGGTTTTCAAGAAAAATAATATCAACTTTATTGTCAATTAAATCAAACGTAGAATATAAAACGTGCCTTTTTTATAATTTATTTATTTTATGCTTTTGTCCTCTATGACAAGGCAAAAGATGTGAAAAAGAACATCTTACCAAGTTTGTTTAATCTTGGCCATGTTAATGTTACTGATAAAACTTCATAAAATCAGTAAAACCACGTCCCTTTCCTCCTAACCTTAAGTCCTGATGGTAATACGAATAATGAAATTTAATAAAATTAACAAAAGATAAAAAGTATATGCGATGTGGATGTAACAGGGTTTTTAATAGTTAATTTAGTGAATATAATTCTGGCATTTTTATTGTGTTCGCTTATCTTTCGCGGAAAGACAAAACAAACGGCAAAGTTGACAAAATGCGTCCTAGCCGCTAAAAACTGATGGGGTGCAGTTATGACAGCCCGCTTATCATAATTTCTTTTATAAGCCCCCGAGTAGTTTTTGATTGTGTTCGAAAGATTAAAGTCTAAAATAATCTTCAAAAGAAAAAAAAATGTATTTTCACACATGAAAAAAAAGTTATGAAGAAAGATATGAAAAATCAAAAATATAGCTAAATTTCAAAGTTTTAGAATTTTCGTAAACATTTTCATTATAACTTTTTTTTTTGTAAAAATACATGTGTTTTGGAGAATAACTTTAGGCTTTAATCACCATCAAAATCAAAAACTAATGGGAAACTTATAAAAAATTATAATAACCTGACCTTCATAACCAAAACAATAATTATTTTAGCATGCAGATTGAGAGATGAGTTTTGCATTTAAATTTAACATAAAATTGATTTCCCATACCATGACCATTCTTACTTTTAAAGCAATTAACAATTTTTTTTCCAGATATTATTACAAATTAATATGCTCACGGTCACTTATATTTCTATAGTAGCAGATGAATGGATGCAATGTAGCTTGATTTTTATTCCAGTGGAATCTTTAAGCCACATCTTGCAAAATAAATGAATAATTCTCAAAAATGCCCAGAATTTATTTCCGATAACAAATTTATTGGTGCTCATGCAGAATGCGGACCATGATATTTTTTGATAAGATCAAGTTTAATTTACAACATTTTTGTTTATTTAATTGTTAGGTGGAAGAAGAAAAGTTATAAAATGTCATCTCCTCCTCATTTAAAAAAAAAAAATGAATTTCTAAATAACATTATTTCAGCACGGCTTATATTCTGCATACATACCAAATTTATTTTATTAACTATCCGAAAATACTTAAATAACTAAGAAATACAGGGCTTATTTTAAATTAAATTTACATGTGAATAAATTCTAAAAGAATTGATATATTTCTTTGTCAAGTTTTTTCAGTGTGTTCATGTGTAATCTTTTAAAATAAAATGTTAGAATACCACTCTTGTTTATGAGAGAGAATTTTACTGAAAACTTATTTTAAAATAAATTATTAATAATAATAATAATAATAATATAAATAGTAGTTTTATATAGTAAAAAATATCTACTTAAATTCTACATTTAGATTAAAATATAACTTACATTTTTATGGTGACTGACGAAATTTCAATTCAATTCAGTAAAATTAATTTTTATTGCTTTTTATCTTCACCCATCCCCCTGTTATATATTGAGAATTTGGTTTTACAAACCAGTAAACAGGGAGCAGCCTCAACCAATAAATAGCCAGCAGCTTAAAAACCAAAGTTAAGACCTTTTAGCACCTTCTTGTTAGATTTGTCAATGCTGAAGGACTGGATAGAAATCAAAAGGTCATGTTTTATGGTTGTTGTTTTTTCCTACACAGCTAAAATAAATCCACATCATATATCTGTTATTAGGTTTTATTTGTACTGGTAGCTTAAAAATAAATATTCCTCATTTTATCTTTTAGTACCAGCTATGGAAAAGTTTAACATTTTTTTTTCAGAATCGTTTTTGAAATTGGAAATTAGGCTAATAATTTAGATCATTTCATTTAGATCAGGTCACTTTTATTATTTTGGAATTTCTTAAGAATTTTATAGGGGTTACTCTCAAGGACATCCCTGAAAAAAATTATTTTGTAAATTTATGATTTTTTGACACTATATGATAGGTTAAAAATATTCAGGAAGCTGGAAGATCTGAGCAAAAAATCGCATTTTCAGAAAGATATAGACGAAAGTTTTAAAAGTTGGATCAAAATACTGTGGTATTTTGAGGGTTAAAATGTTTCTGAAGAAGTTTTCTAATAAAAATTGTTGGATTGAGATAGTACTAAAAGTTTAAGATTTTTACCATCCTATTAGTAGTTTCTTATTAAAAAAATAGCATACTTTTATCATAACTTGGTGTTTTCAACCCTTATCAATTAATTTTGAAGACTGTAGGCCTGTGAAATTGTTGAAATTGTTATCAGAACTTTTTAGTATCTGGCTTACTTGCAAATTTATTCCAAAATTAAGGTATGATGTCAGTTTAGCAAATGTCTAAATTAATTATTACATCTAATAGGGAAGGGAATATTTTTCATTATCATCGAAAATAGACCTGACTTTCAACAGAAACTGTGAGTGAACGGAACAAGAACTTTTTAACATTTTTGGTCCAGCGGTAATTTATTGTGTCTAGAAAAAATATATGAAAAAAAAAATGCATTACCATATCAGCCACACCCTTTTTTATTGGATTTTGGGGCATGTGGGTAAAAAATCCAAAAACCCTTAATATCTCTATAAGGATTCACTTTTTAGCAAATCTGATGCCATTTTTGGATTCCTTGGGTCAAAATACTTACCTGTGCAAATTTTCAGAGCCATAGGATCTTTCAATCAGAAAATATTCAAAGAAATGACATCACAAAATTTATCCCGGGCGCCACATTATGCAGCAAAAACGAAAACAAAAAATGCTCTAAATCGGAAACCGCTTGGAATTAGATGCTCAAATTTTCAGGATTTCTTAGTTTCTATATTGTCTATCTGCACAGCAAATTACAGCCAAATCTGAGGGTATGGGTATTTTTTGTCCATTTTGACTGTGAAGTAGGGGTCCATATCCTTTTATATGATGTAATTTGACATTATATTATGAAAATGGGCTATAATGGGTCGATCCAAGTCTTTTTTCAGCTCTAGATATTGATCATAACTTAAGATTAGGTTGTTGCCAAATTCACCAAAAAATCCTTAAATTTTTATAAAAATGCCAATTTTGAGGCTTTAGTGTCTGGAAATGTCAAATATGCCGAAAGGTTTTATTTGATTTTTGTAATTTCCAACCCATTGTCACTTTAAAAATCCAAAGGAGAAGTCTGGCAAAGCACCACAGTTATGTTTTTTTCTCAATAAAATATCGCCCCAAACAAGCTCTAAAAAAGTGCTGCGGCACCACCTAAAATGGTAAAAATAAGGTACTTCCTCTCATTTGCCATCTTTCTAACCATGATTTTTGGATTCCTTGCCCTCAAAACCTTATATGTGTGAATATTTAGCTCCAGAGCTTTATTTTTTGCAACAAAAATGCAAATTTTGTAAAACGCCGGGGGTCGAAAATTCTACGTCATGAGATAGCAATTTTTGATTTCCAGGCCGAAACCAACTGTGAAAAAAAATATGTTCCTGAAATCCAACTGGGCTGAAATTGCAGATTTCTCTTAGTTTTAACCCAAAGTTTGTATGGTGTAAATATGAAAAAAATCCAAGAGGGGGTGTGTCGGGGCTGGATGAATTGGGCTGGAATAACCCCTGTGTGGATTAGTCAGGTGTATTGTGAAACGACGCTGTGAAGATGAAAATTTGATTAAGAGGATGGCTCAACAAGAATTAGTTAACATTACAATAAAAAACTAATTTTTTGCTTGAACTATCGAATAAATGGTAATTTTTTAATTTTTTTATTAAGTCGACTATCCAACCTTCAATCTGTTAAAATCTTCAAAGTACAATTCTAATTTTATTTTATGCAATTTAGAAATATATTAAGTTGAAAACAGTCTATTTTTTTCAAAGATTTTGAAATTATTTTAAATTCAGTCTGATCAAATTAGTCATTTGTGATTATTTTGTTACTAAATTATTTTAGATAATGATTGATAATGATTATTTGGATTACAATTCTAGCATTGGACATGTGATGCAATAAAGCTGTTGATTTAATAAGTTCTAGGTGACCTTCTGGTAGTTGAACGTTCAATGCACATTATAGGCCATCTTGAAACAATTTGTTCAGAAAGAGCCTGCCATAAATTTTTATTGTTACAACAAATGGACAGAAATTTATAGTAGCAAGAAATTGTAAGATTGTTACAGCTGTACCGAGATGTCATGAAATGTATGGAGTCACAGAAATTAGGAACTCGCAATTTCTGGAAAATCTATAATAGGCTGATGAATAATGAAAATTCACTAATCCCCCTGCTATTCAATCACAATATCGTTTCATGATAACTAAGAAGGCTGAACTACTTGCTGTGCAGTTTGATTGACCCTGAAAACCATTCCTTAAATTTCTCATCATAGACAGAAACTAGATTTGATGATCTGCTTATCACTTCATCTCATGGTTATATATCCTGGGATATTTATAAAACATCTTGACACCTCTAAAGCATGTGGGTCTGATCTTATCCCTGTAATAGTAATAAAAAAATGCTCTACTGAGCTGGCTTCTGTCTCTAAAGTCTACAACATATTGAATGCAGAATCTTGCTTCCCTTGTAGCTGGAAAGTTGCCTCTGTGGTACCAGTGTTCAAGAATTCTTATGACAGGACTGACGTTTAAAATTATTGCTCTATCAGTCTTTTCCCACTCATCACCAAAATCTTTGAACCGTTAATCAATCTAGCGATAGTCCACCACTGCTAAGTATGGACTTAGGCAAACACATTCTACTGCGAATATCCTAGTAATCATCTCTGAACACATATACCATACATTGGACAAGGCAGGTGAAACTAGGGCAGTGGAACTTGATATATTTATAGCTTTTAACAACTTATGATCTTATGAAAATTAATTTGTATGGTATTACTGGATGAATATTTAACATGATCAAATTCTTCCTCGCCAAGAGAAAGATCCAAGTTGTCCTTGATGGCTGTATATCCAGACAACATGCTATTAGTATAGGTGTACTCCAGGAGCTGATCCATGAACCTTTATTGTTTCTGATTTTCATAAATAACCTCTTTGATTAAATTGTTTCAGATATGAGTATATTTGCTGATGACTAGGGTTATGACAAAAACATATGCTTTTCATTGTTTTGATTCTCGAGTATATATCTTACAGTTAGACACAGTTGATCAACTGAGAACCACGGCACATCACTCTGTATAAAAGCATATAAGATATCAACAGATACACACACAAGAGTCAAAACAATGAAAAAAATATGCTGTTGTCATAGCCCTACTGATGAGTTTACTCTATTGCAAAATGAATGTGCACATGTCCAAAACAGTAACTGAATCCTTAGAAAATGGCCTTCAGTAACTGAATCCTTAGAAAATGGCCTTCAGTGGAATAGGGACATAAATAGATGCAACTTTCTTTTCTTATTTTTTTATTTATTTATTTTTTTTTTTTTTACATAGGAATCACCACTTATGAATGCCCAGAGGCCACTCGAAGATAGGGGTTAATGGGTATACATTAGTCAATAGGATTATAGCGTAATAATCATAAGTAGTGGAAATTTGGTAAATTGGATTACTTAGGGGGACGGTTCATCAAGAACTTGTTTATGTTGGACTTGAAGACGACCATATTGTAGTCAACTGTAAAGCAGACAAACGGAAGAAAGTTCCACAGGTGTGCAGTTCTAAGAAAGGAGCTTTGTTTATGGAATCTTCTTTTTTTTTTCTTTTTTTTTTTACATAGGCATAATCACTTATCAAGGCCAGAGACCACTCGAGGATAAGGATTAAGAATTAACTTAAGTGGAACAACTCATCAAGAACTTGTTTACGTTGGACTTGAAGTCAACCATATTGTAGTCAGCTGGAAAGCAGGAAAACGGAAGATAATTCCACAGGCGTGCAGTTCATGGAATCTACATTTAGGTTTAGGCACAGATAAAGAATGGGGGGAATTATTGATAGTGTTTTCAGCTAGACGAGTGTTTCTTGTGAAAGTTTGGCGAGGGGGGGAGGACCATAGATTGAAGCTCAGTCGAGCACTTGTCATGAAAATGATAAAGCAAACTCACAACATCTCTTCTGTGAGATAGAGGTTGCAGGGAAGAGAAAAGGACATCTCCTATGAGGCTACAAAGTCTGTTTTGAACTGTATCAAGGCAGGTCAAGTCCTTTCTAGCAGCTCCTGCCCAGATGTGGCAACAGTACCCCATCCTTGGATGTACCTGGCTCTTATATAGATAGAGAATTGCATCAGCAGTGAGATATCTACTGGATCGATAGAAGGATCCCACCATTTTTCCAATGGCCTTGGCAACAGATTTGATGTATATGTTCCATTTAAGATCAGGAGTAAAGGTTAAGCCCAGATTTAATAATTGAGAAGACATTTCCAGCTATACCATAGCTGGAGATCTCGTGAAGTAAACCTTTATGCCATACCCTATCAAAGTCCTTTGATATGTCAAGAGCAATTGCCCTAGAAAGGTTGACTCCGTCGAGAGATTCGCTAATCCTATAAGATATAACTGTAAGCACATCTACTGTAGATCTAGCAGAACGGAAACCATATTGTGTGTCACTAAGAAGGTTATTTTTGCTGAGATGGTTGATTACTTCTCTATTTAATAGATTTCAGCAACTTATGACGCACAGGAGCCTTATTGGTCTGTACTGAGAGGGGGGGGGATGAGCAATCACCTGAATTCTTAAATACAGGGCATACTGATGAGATTTTCCAGGGTGATGGGAAGCAATTCTCCTTAAGACAACATTTAAACAGTTTTGTAAGTATGGACGCTAGTTCTGGTTGAAGTTTTTTTTTTTTTTTTGAGTACTATAATTAGAATACCGTCAGGGCCGGTTGCTTTACTGGAATCAAGGTTTTTGATTAGCTTGGCAACATCACATACAGATATTTGTATGTCACATAGTGTGCTTTCTGATACAAGAGGAAATATTGGGGGTTGGCAGCCTTGGTCACAAAGGGTATAATTAGGTGCAAAGTTCTTGGCAAAGAGTTTGGCTTTGTCTGATGCTGACAAGATTACCTCAGGGGTTTGATGATAGTTGGGATAGAACACATGCTTCTGTTCAGGATTCTGTTTGCTATTTGCCAAAACTGGTGAGAACCAAGCCGCTGCTCAGCTACTTTGGACTTGATGGACTGAGCATACAACTCTAACGTTCTTTATTACTTTCTTACAGTGGTTGCTGGCAGTCCTGAAAGCGGCTTTAGTCTCCATACATCTATATTTAGATTTAGGCACAGATAAAGAGTGTGGGAAATTATTGATAGTGGTTTTGGCTAAACGAGTGTTTTTCGTGAAAGTTTGACGAGGAAGAGGGGACATAGATTGAAGTTCAGCTGAGCACTTGCCATGAAAATAATGATAAAGCAGAGACAGGCTCGCAATGTCTCTTCTGTGGGAAAGAGGTTGTCGGTAAGAGAAAAGGGCATCCCCCACTAAGCTACAAACTCTGTCAAGGCAGGATAAGCTGCTTCTAGCAGCTCCTGCCCAGATGTGGAAACTGTACTCTATCATTAGCTGTACCTGGCTTTTATATAGGTAGAGAATTGCATCAGGAGCGAGATTTCTACTGGAGCGGTAGAAGGATCTTACCGTTTTTTCAGCAACCTTGGCAATGGATATGATGTGTTCCATTTCAGATCGGGAGTAAAGATCAAGCCCAGAAGCTTGCCAAAACGTTAAACTTCTCCTAAGACAACAGCTATTCATTTCAATTGATATCAAATGGGCATCAGAGCGTTGATGTTGTAAAGATAGAAGCTTGGTTTTAGATGCATAAAACTAACCAGCCACCTCTTTCCCCATTGTACCACATATTCAAGATCAGAGGAGAGAATTTAATGCTACTAAAACAAAACTCCTTTTCTTTAACAATTATAAGAAACCTTTTTAGACCATCGATTACCATGGCTAATAGCACCTATATCTATGATTTCAACCTTCAACTCATTGGCCAAACATTCACAAATAACATGAGTTGGAACTACTCTAGTGCCCCCTCAATATAAATACACTCAACCAACTGGACAATCAGCTAAATCCCACCCTTTTACTATAGAGATCTCTAAATGTTGGAAAATATTCAAATAGGTTTTTGCCTTGAACTGCCAGCCATTAGAATTTGCTCCCTGCTCCTTGTTTTCATGACTGTACCAAAATGCAGAAATTTAAATGCAATGTGAACAAATATCTTGCTGCACAACTTTGCACTTAGATTGCTCTTGTATATATGGTCCCTAATTCACAGTAACTTCTTACATGTTGGTGGTAGTCTGCCTTGTTTGGGATGAATAAAAGTTAAAAAGAAGAAAAAAAAATTAAGTAGCTTTATACAAACTAGTATCTTTTTTTAGGGGTTGTTGCCACCAGGACTTAGGATTTTTAGTAGGCTTATGGCAGGATTGTTTTGAAGTTGCTGAAAAGTGTTAATTTTTTATCATAATTCCAAATATTTGGAAAATAATTTTTAAAAAAAGATCGAAATCCATAAAAATCAAAGAAAATTAATAATTTTTCTTGAACACCTAATAAACGAGAAAATTACTTCCTATTGCTGATGAAATTGCTTTTTATATCATACTTTTGCACAGTGGAATAATTTGACTCTTTAACAAGGTAGACAAAACTAATCACTAAAAAAATGGCAGCTTCTCTCAGAGCTAACCACTTCAAAATAGCCTGCAATTCTAACTAAGAATAGAATTCCAATTATTTAACACTTTTTACCAATCATGGTTGATGGAACGAGGACAATTTTTTCCCCATAGCGTTCAGTTCAAAATTCTGTATAAGTTCCCAAGTTTGAAAAAATGCATCTGTTGAAGGCAGTGAGAATAGCATCCGAGGTGAGAATAGCAATCCAAATGATCCAAATCTGTTAATCATCTTTTTTTTTTTTTTTGCAGAAAGGAACAAGTGGTGAAATGGACAACTTTTTACATTAATTCTCACAACATCGAAGTTTCATTTTACATCTGGATCTCAAAAATAATCATGGAAGAAGAAATGAAGGATTCAACATCGGTATTATTACTACCCAATACTCGGATTGCACTACAAGAATTGGAAAATGAGTTAAAGTGTTGTGCATGGTATGTATTTATTTGTTTATTGTTAAAGTTTAATTTTACTTAACTAACATGCATATCTATTAGAAAGTTTGGTTGTTAGATTTTACGTAAACTGTTTGGAACTGGGAGAGACCAGAATAGGGTATGGTCCCCTGTACAGAATCTTTGACTCTGCATATTGAAAGTTCTCCCTATGTTACTCATAACACATGAATAAAATCTATAATATAAATCTCATCTGTGTATTTAAATGTATGTTTGTATGTCTGGCTAAAACTTTCATCGGAGGCGATGGATGTTCACGAGATCGGTATCATTTTGAAGCTCGACCCTTCAGATGACAAATATCAAAAAATTGGCCAAAACATTAATTCCTTCACCCTCCACTGGACACTTTTCTGCAAGGAGGGGTCGCTTTTTTCACTGATATTTTCGAAATTCATCCCCTCTTTTTGATTGCCTAGCCTTTATTTAAACCTACGTCACTTCTGGTTTGGCAATGGGCGAAATAACAAAGACGTCACTTTTTTTTTTTTTTTTTCTCATTCTTTTCCTCCTTCGTGGTACGAGTTCGAGCCTGCCTGTCTGCTACCGCTTTTTTTTTTTTTTTTTTCCTCTCAACAAACACCTCTAAACACCCGGGCAACGCCGGGCACTCAAACTAGTAAATATATAAAACTAACAAAGATGGCCACGCTTTGTGCAGGATTTTGCTGTACGCCCAGGTACTCACTTCACGGGCACACTTGTAGTAAATGGATGTTGTAAGAGCAACTATTACTAAAAAAAAGTTAAGGTGTTTAAAATTTTTTAACTACATCCTGAAGTAACTGAACTCCAACCATGAACTTTAAAGCTAATAGGTTATAGTAACGTTGACATTTATATTGTTATACATAAAGATTGAAACAATTACAAAGAATAATAATGGGTGGCATCTTTAGTGTGTATCTATAAGGGGGAAAAAGTATTATCTTAAATTTTTCAAACGAATTGTATGTATCTCAAAAAAAAAAAAAGGGATCCTTAATGATCCATTCCATTGTTTTTGGCAGCGTTATTTTGGAAGGTCAAACTTAAGAGATACAGTGCAATAAATTTTGGCTTATGTTAGGGACGACTATTATGTCAAATTTCATCAAGATTTGTTGAAGGGGTGGAAGAGGGTGATCTAATTCCAATTCACAAAGAAGTTGATCAGCACAATGGTGGCAGCCCCTGGGATGGTGGTGAACCCCAACTTGGTGCACATTATCCCTAAGTGTAGGAGTTTATGAAGAGCAGCACTAAATATGACCTGAACTTTTTGACCATGAAAAATGGTGTGCATGATCCCTAGGTCGAGGACCATCATGTTAGGTTTGGTTATGATCGATCCAGTGATGTGGACTGTAGGAGAGTATATATATATATATATATATATATATATATATATATATATATAGACCTTGACTGTAACCTTGATAAATGGTGTACATTATCCCTAGGTGGGGGAACCATCATCATGCCAGGTTTGATCATGATTGGTTCAGTGGTGTGGGCTGTAGGAGGGTTGTACACACAGACACACGAATGCTACTACTTTATGTATAGATATGTCAGCCATAAGATTTATGACCTTTGTAACACGTCTGGTCCGAGATAACCTCTCCTCATTGTATCCCTAAGTGATGCATATGGATGCGAGAACAAGATGCATGGTTAAATATGAGATAATTTTATTATAGTAAGAAATTCCACCAAACAACTCAATCAAAGCGAAGGTGAACAAAAATACATAATTACAATGTTATGAGTGAACGACTCAAAAAAAACAAACAAACAAAAAAACAAACAAACAAAAATATGTATACATGCATGTCATTATTAAGACAGGGAGGGGGTGTAGATTGGGGTTGGGTAAAAGAAAATGTAAAGTACTTAGCTGGGTGAAACAATCAACGATCAGAAAATAAAATATTAAACAAAAAAATATTGTCCAATCCTGAAGATTTCCGAATGGTCGGAAGATGATATTATAGTCCAGAGATTGTTTAATCTTTCTCACATTTATTTTCCCACTTTCTCCGCTTTATTTTTTTTTTTTCATTTTGTATTGGTATTTTCTCTCTCACTTAACTGTTCAGCTTGGTCTTTTCCTTCAGTGAATTATCTTCAGTCTTTAGGTGGCATGGTAACGATTTGTTATAACCTTTTTATAAATCCTTCAGTCGCTTGGTGTAAGCTCCAAATTAATTTTTATCTTGTCTTTATGATGCAAGCCAATGCATCAAGTCGTATTTAGGCGATTTTGTAATCCTTCGCCATATCCTAGACTGGAACAAAACATGTTTCACAATGTCTATTTTGGTTCATTCGCAGCACAAGAAAACTCTTTTCAATCCTCTCTGCAGGAATAAACTTGAGTGCACGGCATGCAGGTTGATATGCCATGGATTCACACTATAGCCTAGCTAACAAGATGCAGGATTCTATGCACCAGCTATGAATAGAATGAATTTTTGAGAAGCTTCTGGCTACTTGCTTTTCCCGCTAAAACTGTTTCATTTTCACCTTTTTTGTATTAACCACATAGTGGCCTTTGCCTTCTTCGTTGCCATATTTGAGTTTGCTTGTTGCTAGGTGACTTTGAGAGCGCGATAAGTAGGGGTTTCCTTGTCTAACTGACTTCTGCTCGCATGAAAGCGTTAGTGGTTAGATACATTGTTCATAGGCTTAGGAGAAATGGCTGATCACCTGGTTGTCTGATAGCTGAAACTGAGGAGGAGGGGCTGGCTGGCTATTGATGCATTATGTCCTTGCTATGATTTTACATCAAAATTGTGATTGGGTCCTTTTGTGCCAAAATTGTATGTCTTCTGCATATTTGCTTGTACTTGTTTCAGCATTAACCTTAGAGTAGTTAGATCAAATTTACCCACAGAATTTGCTGTGTCCTGTACGAATGCTGCTCAAGCACAGCAACCCAATGCAATGTCAAGTAAGTGTTCGCAATTCCAGTGGCAAACCCCGTAGAGGCAAGGGTCCAGGATCAGCCTGGTATCATATTTTACTGTTCTGAGTCAGGTTTTCAGCTAAGCTCTGCATTGTCTTTTTTCTAACCCTGAGAAAGGACTGGTTTAATGACTTTGATGAAATCACTTGGATGACGACGAAGAATGTGACTGAACCAATGAAGACTTTTTCAGAAAAGAGCTTGCTGCAAAAAGGATATGTTTCAGCGAAAATAAACAACAGCACTTAATGAACTGCTGTTAACGAACGGTAGTGATCGAACATTTCAATCTTTCATAGGTTGCTTGCTCTCATCAGCCAGATTTCACTGCCATACAACAGACTAGATCTAAAATATGTTTTGTATTTGTAGATTAGTTTATTTTTATTGGCATAAATTTTGTAAATGACAACGCATAATTGTGAACCTGATTGGTGCAAACACACCAAATGAGAGTGGGCATTGGAATGATGGTTACAAAGGGATGTTTGTACACTCCCAAATTGGGATTATTGTTATATAGCAGGGACTCATATTGAGGACATATTAACGGGGACTCTGAACAGATAATGGCAATTTTTCTGGGAAGACATTTATAAATCATGGTGACTGCGACAATTCTTGGAGGTTTAATATTAATACAGACTGGAAGATATTTTGCAACAGTTCTTATGCACATATAGTGAGGAGGAGATACTTCACTTATGATGGCGGGAAGGACACATAACTTGGAAGGGTTTACACAAAGTTCTTACAAGATGATGATAAAACACATTTCCTTTTCTGTTGTAAAGAATGACGACATGAGACAACATTTACAAAACATAAATGGTGATTTCTTTATTCATCTCATCGGCTGGTCGATGACATCAGGAATTCAAACTTGGATTTACATCGTCTAATGTTCTACCATTCACTTCTAAGGGGCTCTCTTCTCCAACTGACTATCTCTCATCAGCTGTTGACTTTCAACTCTGTCTGATAAACTCCCTCACTCCGAACCCTCAGATTCCTATATTGAGAAATCTCCTTTGTTTATGACGTCAGAAGTGTGGTTTTCAAACATGACTGATTATCACGTCGCTTTACATATGTTTGTCCAAACACACTTTTGGCAAACAAAAGAATCCTCAATACTAATATCTAACCTATTTTTAAACAATATATTTTAAATTTGCATTGTCCATTCTTTTAATTGACATATTTAATATCTAGATTTCTAAAAGAATGGACAATTGACTTCTTTTTTTTTTTTTCCGACATAAACAATATTTAACTATTTCTAATAGAATTAACAATAGACTTAATTTCTGACATCCCATTTTCCATTATTATCTTTAACACTTGCTTACAGGGTTCGATTCTCGCCTTATCCTAATATCATTTTCACTTATCTAGTATTCTTACTTATATGGGAAGGGACAGCCCTTGCAGATAACATTATCACCAATGGATACAGTCCTGTATCTTACATCATTAGGGTGGGGGTTGGGGGCTTTAATCATTGCTAGAGTAACTTGCAATGTTTCCCAGTCTTGCCTGGAGCAAATGTAACCTATTTCTTTTGAAACACTTATCTCTCTACCCCTCTCTTTCCTCCTTCTCAATCCCCTCTTTTTTTCTTCATTCTGGACATAGACACACAGAGATACCTATAGACAACTTTCCTTTTTATAATACATTCCTTGAAGTAGGAGTCCACATTTTCTTTCAAATAAGTACATAAAGTGGTTAAAAAACGTTTTCTCTGCCAAAACCTAGCCCCATCCTCCAAATTTTAGATATTAATCCAGGGGAATGCTGATCAAGAATATATCCACTTTGTAGCTGTTTGTTTTGTAGTTTTTTAATTTTCGCTGGATAAGTGCCTTTTGTATAATAGATTATGCCCTAAATCAATGACACATCCAGCATAATACTTTTTCACTAGGAAATAATTAGCATATCCTACCAACCTGTTGAATTAAATACATGCAACTACAGTCTTTTAATAATAACTAGTGGAGATGCCTGGTGTTGCCCGGGTATTTGTAGGTGTGTATGGAGGAAAACAGTGGTAGTAAGGCAGATAGACCTGGACAGTGAAGGAGGAAAAGAATGTGAAAATAATAAGGAAAAAAACCTATTAGTATAACACTAACACCCTCTGTTGTCCGGGGGCAGGGTGCATCTGTCACTAACCTGGTTCACGGGAGCATACTTGTGATGTACTCTTGGCCGCGTTCATTGCTCCCAGCTCGCAGGACCATAGATGCAACCCAGCAGGGCTACATTCTTACTTGTCTAGTGGTGGACTCCTCAAGGGTGACCAGACTTTCACTGGTCACTGGAAAATATCTCTCTGCTGTTCAGGGCACGCGAAATGTGCATGACCCTAAGTCCGTGGGGCAACATTGTTGATTTCGGCCGTCACTCTGGCTTC
The DNA here is from genome assembly GCF_053919585.1 of Euprymna scolopes. NCBI lineage: Eukaryota > Metazoa > Mollusca > Cephalopoda > Sepiida > Sepiolidae > Euprymna > Euprymna scolopes. The sequence continues at coordinate 69,875,629 of NC_136506.1, forward strand.
GTGCTGGATCCAGTCTATCTCTTTCATCATCTGGTGTCAGGGCATGCCTAAAATAAACTGCATCTTCATTCAGGCCGGCAATCGAGAAACAAAGAAAAAACTCTGGTTCATTTTCGTAAAAACCAAGCAAAATAATTATTTATAAATCATTTTACACTTGTATAAAGTCGAGTTCTTTGATCCGAGCTTCATGATGTAGGTTGTATAATTCAAGTTCATCTAGTTGATTTCCCTGCTAAGAACAAGAGCTTTTCAACTTAGCTTTTATGAGGGTTTCTGCCCCACCCCCCACTCCAGGCGGAGCGAGAGCGATGTGGACGATGCCAGCCAGTAAAAAAAACGACCCTGATTCTAAAAAGCCAATCGTTTTTATAAAGCTGGCCTCTTCTCCTCCTGTCATTTGAAGACTACTTTTTTTTTTTTTTCCTCTAAACCTCTTCTTTCTCTTTCCCATTATCTTATTCTTTTTCTTCTCTCGTAAACTCCTTTCTCTGTCCCCTTATTTTATATTCTTTTCATTTTCTCTTTTCTTGTGAACCTCTTCTTTCTCTTTCGTGACCATATCTCTCCCTAGGTTCAACCCCCAGCCCCACTGCCCCAATACACACCGCTCTAAACACCCGGGCAACACCGAGTACCCCCCGTTAGTCTTTAATATAAATCTCACCTGTCTGTTTAAATGTATGTATGTTTGTATGTCTGCCTAAAACTTTTGACAGGCGATGGATTTTCACGAGATCGCTATCGTTTTGAAGCTCGACCCTTCGTAAGACAAATATCGAAAAATTGGCCAAAAACATCACTCTCAACTAGGCACTTTTCTACAAGGGGGGGTTGCTTTTTTCGCCAATAATTCCGAAAGTCATCTCCTGTTTTCAATTGACTAGCATTATTTTAAATCTATGTCACTTTCGGTTTGGCGATGGGTGCAATGGCAAAAACGTCACATTTTTTTTTTTCCCCCCACATTCTTTTCCTTTTTGAAATTTGCCTCTTTTGGAGAAGTAAGTAAATGAGGGCGATTAAAAAAGGATTTTTACACCTTAAAATACTATCAAAATGAATTTTAATTTTAAAACTGTTGTTCAAAGTATTAAAATATTATTCCTCTATAAAACTATTGAATGCTTTAAATGTGATTGCATAGGACATAAAAATATGCATTGCAGAACAAAAAAAAACAAAAAAAACAAGGGTTTTATCAGAATTACCAGCTCCATTAAAGATGTTGGAAAGTTTGCTCAAATTAAAATAGAAACAAAAAATGTAATTACACTTGGGTTTCTATCTAACTATCTCTCTCTCTCTCTCTCTCTCTCTCTCTCTCTCTCTCTCTCTCTCTCTCTCTCTCTCTCTCTCTCTCTCTCTATATATATATATATATCTATATATATATATATATATATATTTTATTATTTTTAAAACAGTAATCTACGTACGCGCGTGTTTCAAGGTTTTTACCTCTCATCAGCATAGTTTATATATATATATATATATATATAAAAATATAAAAGCGAAAATGTATGTATGTTTGCTTTTCCTCGATGTCCACGAAAGGCTTCTTTCAAAGAAGCGCTTGCTCGCTTCACAACTTTTAAAAACTTTTTATGTATAAATTGTAATATCTACGAATTATCCACGGAGCTCGCCTCTCTATTTAATTTTATTGACTTTCAAACGTTAATTATTCCACATTTCCCGCATCGGCTTGCGTTACAATCGGTTTTCAGTATAAAAAAAGCGAACCTCGACTCTAATCACAGGCCCAGAGCCAGTTTGGTCAATGTCGACTTCGTCATATCAGACTGTAGCTTTCATTTCGAGACGAGGGAGCGGGTTTTTAAAAACAAACAAACCCATTTATTCAAAACTGTCCCGCACAAAATAACTGCTGAATACCTATCGCCGTCACGTCAATCAAAAATGCGCACCTGTTTTTTTTTTTTAAATCACTTTACTATTTTCCAACTGCGCGTCGTCAACGCTTCGGGTTTTTTCACATACCCCGAAAAACACCCGGGCAACGCCGGGTACCCCTCGCTAGTATATATATATAAAAGCGAAAATCTATGTATGTGTGTGTATTTGTATGTATCGCAAAAACTTTCCACACGGGTCACGGATTTTTGCCAGATCGGTATCATTTTTAACTTCCAACCTTCGCCCGACAAATATCGAAAAATTGGGCAAAAACGTTAATTTTCTAGAGGGGGGGGGGTCAGCAAAAAACCATCCTCTCATGATGAAATCGGTTCTACGCATGCATCAGATGACATCGTAACCTGATTTAGTTTAAATATTTGAAGAACTGATACAATTTCATGTACGTTGTGTTAGCTCAGTTGGTTATTATCTAAACATTTTGGATTCGAATCGTGGTGTGAGATTTCTTTTTTTTTCTTTCGATTTTAAAAATTTTAATATTGAAGCAGGGTTATTTTAGCCATTTTTCACTTGTTTTCAGATTTTTTAACGTTTTTTTTACTTAGGTTTCATTACCCCCCCCCAAGCTCGACCCCCCCCCTCCAAAAAAAAAAAAACTGGGTAACGCTGGGTACCCACCGATTTTTTTAAAATTTTAATATTGAAACGGGGTTATTTAAGCCATTTTTCACATGTTTTTTTTTGGGGGGGGGGTTATTTTCCAGTTTTAACGTTCGTTTTTCTGTTTTCTTTTTTGTTTTTCCGATTTTTACATATAACATTGTTCGCTTGCCTTACGTTAGTTTTTTTGTATTTTTTTTTCGATTTTTTTTGTAAGTTTTAACTTTTTTTTTATATATTTAATTTTTATTTAATATTTAAAAATATTTACTTCGCTTATTCTTATGTTTTGATTACCCACCGCCCGAGCACACACACATCTAAACACTCGGGCAATGCCGGGTACCCCCCGCTAGTATATATATATAAAAGCAAAAATGTGTGTTAGTATATGTGTGTGTGCATTTGTTTCTGTATGTCTGCCAAATGCTTTTTTCGACGGGCTTCTCAATCGGGTTAGTCCTTCTTAAAACTTTTTATATACTCCCTAAATAATAATATCTACCAGTTATGACTGGGGATGGCATCTATCTTTAATTTGCCCGACTTTTACGCGCTATTTTCGAGATTTTTTTTTTTTTTTTGATCGACGCATCTTCGTTACGCTTTTCAGTATAAAAAAAAGCGAAAACTGGCGTGTAGCCACGTCATGTTTCAAGGTCAAACATCACGTGACTTAACTTTCTCGCACCTGTCAATTTCTTTTTATAAACGTTAAATTAAGACACTTTTCATTTCTTTCCCCTCGTGGTCAAGATGGTTAGGTATCGGGGTTTTTTTTTCCTTTCGTTTCCACCTTCGCGTTAAGGCTTCGGGGTTCGAGCCTACCTTCCTATTAAAACTTTTTCCTTTTACTCCTCCAAACACCCGGCCAACTTTTTTTTGTTAAACAGGGGTTGTTTTGCTCTACCCACCCCAACACACACACACACACTGCTAGTCTATCTATATATCTTAACACATAGAAAATTGGCAAACCAACTTTGAAAACTAACAAAATTTAAAAAAAAAAATTATAACTGGAGAGCAAATCAAATTCAAAGGTGAACTGATAGTGACAGTTACACTTCAATAAAAAACGTGAAAACAAAAATTATTTGTAGTGAATGCATCATAAACTTCTCCAGTTATAGATGTGTTGGAGAAATTTCAACTCTGGTGTTTATCAATAAATTAATTTTTGCCAAAAATGTAAAAACTAAGCATTCTGTGTATGAGTGTAAAAAAAGAACTAAAAATAAAGAATCTTACACAAGTTTTTTGTCCTGGTGTGCATGATAAATGAAATAAAGTGTCTGTGAAACTTAAGTTGGAAAAAAAAAAGTGGAATGTTCTGTTCACATCAGAAAAAAGAATCTTATTAGAATGGAATAGGCTTAAGAAAGTGTAAGAGCAATTCAGAGTTGAATTTGCCTTTGGTAAAGAAAAAGGAATGATTTGTTGATAGATATATATATATATATATACATATATATATATATATATATATATATATATATAATTTTTTTTTTTTTTTTTTTTTTTTTTTTTTAGAATGCCAAAAGAATGTGTTGCTATTTTTTTTTTAGTCTATTTAATTACTTGCAATTTGATTTTATGATGTGAATAGAACTTTTTCTTTTTAAAATTAGCAGTCATTTTTTAATTTTTTTATTTTTACCTCTTAAAAGCTTTTTCTTTTTTTAATTCATTAGTCCCTCTGCTTTCATATTTAAAGTGTCAATATTCTAAGAAAAAAAACTATGCATATTTTCTATAATTAAAATTTCTCTATCCAGTCTGTGGTTTAGGGTTTTTTTTTTTTAGTAATTCATCACAGACATTTTCAATTTAACATTTTTTTTCCTTTTAAGGTCAGCAATTAGCTTGCCCTCAAATTTTATTTCTGAAGTGACTCTTTCGGCTATTGTTTTAGTTCTCCTCAAAGTTGGTTTTCCAATTCTTTCCACATTTAAAGAATTGAAAAATGAGTTGGAGTCTAATTGCAATTTAATATTTTTATACAATATTCTTACCTTTGCAAAATTCTTGATATTTTCAACTTGGTCACTTTTAGCAATTTTAATAAATAGTTTTTTAAATTTTATTTTTATATTTACAATCTTTGCACCACTCCAATTGCCGTAACCCCAAACATGGTTTAGGGAGCAAATTATTTTTCTTTTGTTTATCGAATTTAGTTAATTGTAGGTATAGATTACTTCATACCTTCCAAAAATAATTCCAGCAAAAACCTAACAGCCAGCCGTGGTTCTCTCCAGTATGTGCTGCTGCCATTGCGCTAGAAATCACTTTTTCCATTGCTTCTAAGGTAATAGATGTACTGACACTAAAGCGGCCTTCAGGACTGCCAGCAACCATTGTGAAAGAGTAATAAAAAATCCAAGAGAGTTATATACTTAGTCCGTCAAGTCCAAAGAAGCTGAGTAGTGGCTTGGTTCTCATCAGTTTTGGTAAATAACAAACAGGGTCTTGAATAGAAGTGTGTGCTCTATCCCAACTTTCATCAATAAATCTGAGGTAATCTCATCAGCATCAGATAAAGCCAAACTCTTTGCCAAGAACTTTGAAGCTACTCTGTGATCAGCCCCCTCTCCCATATTTCCTCCTGTGTCTGAAAGCACCTTATGCGACATACAAATATTTGTCTGATGTTGTCAAACTAATCAAAAACCTCGAGTCCAGAAAAGCAACTGGCTCTGATTCCAATTATAGTGCTGAAAAAGCTTCAACCAGAACTAGCTCCCATACTAAAAAGCTGTTTAAGCATTGCCTTTAGAAGAATTGTTTCCCAACACCCAGGAAAACCTCATCAGTATTACACGTATTTAAAAATTCAGGTGATTGGTCATCTCCCTCAATACAAACCAATCGGTCTCCTGTGCATCATGAGTAAGGTACTGGAATCTGTCTTAAATAGAGAAGTAATTAACCACCTCAACAAAAATAACCTCCTCAGTGACATGTAATATGGTTTCTGTTCTGCTAGATCTATAGCAGATGTACTAACAGTAATATCTTATAGGATTAGCAAATCTCTTGATGGAGGCTTCTTTTCTAAGGCAATTGCTCTTGAAATATAAAAGGCCTTTGATAGGGTATGCTTTAAAGGTCTACTCAACAAAATCTCCAGCTATGGTATTGCTGGAAATGTCTTTTCAATTATTAAATCATTTCTCTCTGATAGGTTCATAAGAGTAGTGATTGATGGGCAGAAATCAGCTCACAGTATTAATACTGGAGTCCCTCTGGTGTCCATCCCGGGTCCAACTCTTGCTGATCTACATCAATGATCTCCCAAATCACATTCTAAGATCATTCGTACTGATGACACTACCATTTATGGTAACACTTCAAAGCCCGTGAACGACCAAGTTCTCTCTGATTCTCTCTCCTCTGATCTTAAATATGTGCAATGGGGAAAAAGGTGGCTGGTTAATTTAATGCATCTAAAACCGAACTTCTATCTTTACATCATCAACACTCTGATCTCCGTCTGGCATCAATTGAAATGAATGACTCGTTTTGGGGAGGCTCCATGTTTTTAAAAGCTTCTGGGTGGAACACTTACATAAAATCAGTTGCGAAGGCTGCTGGAAAAACGGTAGGATTGTGCTGATGCTATTCTCTACCTGTATAAGAGTCAAGTATGTTAAAGGATGGAGTACTGTTCGCACATCTGAGCAGGAGCTGCTAGAAGCACTTTATCCTACCTTGACTGAGTTCAAAATAGACTTCGTAGCCTAGTGGGGATTGATGTTTTCTCTCTCCTGTAACCTCTTTCCCACAGAAGAGATGTTACGAGCCTGTCTCTACTTTATCATTATTTTCATAGCACTCTTTATCTGTGTCGAAACCTAAACGTAGATTCTATGAACAAAGCTTCTTTCTTAGAACTGCATGCCTGTGGAACTCTATTCTGTTTGCCTGCTTTCCAACTGACTACAATATGGTCGTCTTTAAGTCCAACGAAAACAAGTTCTTGATGAACCATCCCCCTTAAGTAATCCAATTTACCCAATTTCCATATACTCTGCTGGATACCAAGCCACATAGGTATAAAAGGAGGAGACAAAGCTGACCTAGCAGCAAAGTCATCCCTAAAAATGACCATAGATAAAAATCTCAAAATTCCCTATACAGACATGAAATCAACAATAAATAAACATTTAAAAGAAATGGCAAAAGTCATGGAATCTGAACAAAGAAAACAAACTCTTCAAAACAACACCCAATCTTTAAAAAAATGGACGCAAAAAAAAAAAAATAAATAATAATAGAAGAGAAGTCATACTAAATCGACTCCACATAGGATATACACATCTAACCCACAATTATTTATTAAAACAAGAACAACCAAAGTGCCAATGTGGATACTTACTGACTATAAAACATATGTTTGAGGATTGTAAAAATACCAAAATTATAAGAGGAAAATATTTCAACAAAAGAAAACTTGGAAAAATATTCCAAGAAGTCGAACCAAAAAAAATTATGGATTTCTTTTTAAAAAATTGGAATATACGACAAAATTTAAACACTTATTACAACAAATGAGAAAATATAAAAAAACATCTAAACACACAACAAACAAATTATCAATATATAATAAAACTATACAAACCAAGTATAGCAAACATCTATCTACAAAATAATCCCCTCAATATGAAATAATTCTGAAGACTAGGACCAAATCAAGCAACATAAATAAACATCTGAAGAAATCTGTAAGAACCTGAAGGTTTTATTCCCCCCCAAAGGAATCGGCATTAAATAACCGAAAAGGGTTGATATACCGTAAAACAACCAACCAACCAATTTCCATTACTAACGATTACTGCGATATCATCTCATTGACTACTGTACACTCATTAACCCTTATCCTCAAGTCGCCTCCAGGCTTTGATAAGAGGTAACTCCTTTGTAAAAAAACAAAAAAACAAAGTTAGTTAATTACTATTTATTTTTCTTCACTTTTTGTTACAGATTTGCTCTACTATTTGACATCCAACTTTGCTCAATGTATTTTAAATTTTGGCTAACACTAATAAAATGTCAATCCACTGTAATATTAAACTAGTTTTAAATTACTTTCATTCTCTAGTTTATTAAGAACCTTTCTGATTTCTGCATCGGTTTTCTATGCTAAATCTTGTGCTAATATTAAGCATTTAAAGTTAATGCTCATCTCTAACAATTTGAAATCATCCCAATGTTAGTTAACTATGTTAGTGAAAATAGTGTTATCTTTGTTTTTTATTGTGAGATTCGTACATTCTCATCTTTTGTGAAAAAGATGTTTTAGGGCTAAACAATTTAGTTCATTATTGTATCACTTCCACAAATGTAAGGTTGATAAATTTTGTGTGTTAAAACGTACTGAATTTTTCTAATAGCACACAAACCTTTTTAAAAATCAGTTGAATTTGCAGTCTGTATAATAGATATTCACATCTGAGATACAAAGCAAGCATAATTTTGTGTTCAAGGTTCTAATTAAAATTATCGATAGTGTGCCAAATGGTGATTTATGAAAATGAACTTCCATTTTAATTATAATTTGTATAATTATTTTCTGTTCTTATTTGGTATGAAGAAAAATACCCTCAAAGTTTTTCACTTGCTCCAATTGCCATTCTTGAAATGCCTGCTATTATTTATTTTTTTTTCCCCCACCATTTGTTTTTCTGCTGAGTTTCTCTTCTAGTTGAAACATTTTTTAGTCATGGCAAATAGGCTACTAACTCTTTCATTCTAATTACATTGTCATGAATTTTCTTACTGGAGGATAAATTCTTGACTTAGAGATAAAAATAAACTTATATCTGAGCATACAACTGAAGTCATCTTGTGAAAATCCAACATTCTGGTTGTAGAAATGGTCATGTATTCAACATACATTTGGGTAGTCAGCATTGTTACCTTGAAGAAAGATAATAAACAAAACAAAAAGTTGGTATATTTACAAGTATTTACGAAAATACAGAATGTTCTAGAAAGAGAACAGTCCAAATAATCCTGAAATTGGGGGGATAACCATCACACCATAAATGACTTCTACAAAAGCTTGTAAAGTCAAAATTCAATAAAGCTGTTTATCAGCTAATTTAAAAAAATAAATTTTTGTTTTTGAAATTCATTATTTTTCAGTCAACATCTTTACAAATCTTTAATTCTCTTTTTGTGCTTCAAGAAAAGGGGGCAAATCTAAATATAAATATGGCCTTAGGTGTCAGTTCGCTTCAGTATGCCTCTATCAGCTTCTATTAACCCAAGAACTTTTTTTTTTTTTTTTTGCTCAACGTAACCATACCATTGAAATCTCCTGTTCTGCACACATCTCCCTATATTCTCCAGATTTAATCTGAGTTTATCAGAACCATGCCTGTCTTTGATTCACATAACATATCCATCATATCATTTCTCTCAATACAACACTTCTTCAGCACTTGCTAGTCAGGTTTTACTTCCTTACTTAATAACACTGCATATACATGCCTGATAGATTCTTTCCTTTGTCAACAGTGATAACTCTGCTGGTTAGTAATGGTAGATGTTTCTTGAACTTTGTCAAAATCAGGAATGGACAGACTATCACACTAGCACCTGCACCACCCTGTGTCTTAATGTTCTTTCCACAGTAACAATACTTTTCGACAATCTCAATAGCTTCACCATCCACTTGGTCTATAGTTTTCATCCATCTCCATTGTCTTACACTTTTTGCACAGGTATATTTCTTTTGTGTTTTATGGTTATTCATATGTATGTTGCTAGTTAATAAAATAATGAATTTCCAAACGGAACACTTTTGCCTTACTTTTATGCTGATATATATATATATATTTATATATATTACGAATTAAACCTTATGCCAAGGACCCTTATTCCAATTTTCAGAAAAATCCATATTGAATATTGTTGCTACATTTGAGCTGCTGCATCTACTATTAATCTCTCATTCTTAGACAGGGTTCAAAAGAGTCACTAACCTAATAGGTCTCGCACTGTCCCATCGATGAAATGTTGCATCCCTTTGTCTGTTTTACAAGTATTTTAGTAAGAGGTGCTTCGACAAACTATGAGCCCTTGTATCGCCTTGATGTAAAGACCTGCAACAAACCCAACAAGCAGCAAAATCCCACCCTTACACAGTAGAGATCCCTAGATGTAAGAAAGCCTTCTGCTCTTAATAGGTTCTTCCCTAGAACTGCTCGACTTTGGAATTCCCTCCCAGGTTCCTACTTCCCCAACTGCACTGACATGCAGAAGTTCAAGTGTAATATAAACAGATATCTTGCTGCTCAACTCCATAAATAGTACTTTGCAAATTATGTACCAGCAATAGTCCCTTACATCAAAGTGGCATTGTGCCGTGTTTGGGGTGGAAATGCAATAATAAAAAAAAAAAATTTTATTCTTGGAAAACGTTTAAAATTTCCCTCAAGCATAGCTCTGTTTCAAAATCAATAATGATTAGTTAATTAGTTTAGAGTTTACTCCATATAAACTGCAAAAAAATTGGAATCTTAGGAAGATGTCCATTATCCTATAATTATAAGAGCGACTGGACTCATAAAAAAGAACTTCGAAAACTACCTGACAAATATACCTCATGGACCAAATGCAAGAGAGCTTGAAACAATTGCACTTAAAGGGATGATTAGAATCTTAAAAAGCTCTCTCGGTTTGAATGTATCAGGTAGTGAGTGAATGTCTGGTATTTAGTAGATGCTCCATCCTAAGTCAGAACAAAATAATAGGAAAAGAAAAAAAAACCCATAAATACACATGTCCAACTTTTATATTCCTAAAATTTCAAGAGTTGCAGTTGAAGATTTTAATATTTTCAGAATTAGTTGTTTCCTGTGCAGAAGTATTAGTATAGAGAGAAAATGAGTCAACCTTAATTGACAAAAAAGTAATTTTTTTTTTTTTTAAATGTCAGGTGCTTGTTTTAATCAATATCCATTAGCATTGCATTCATTATTTTTTTCTCTTTCCCCATTGTTTGAAAAGGTACATGGATCGTAATTTTATGATTCTATGAGAAAATAAAGACAAAGCAAGGAGAGGGAGAGTACATTTAAAGACATTATACACAATGCAGACATTATTGGAAAAATAATCACATATACAGGGTGACCCAGAAAAAATGCCTCTCATGGAATCATAAAATTTATAATCCTCTCTACAATTCAACAATATTTGGTCCAAATTAACTTCAGTTTATGTCTTAGTTAGCCACCAAGTTTCAGTAATCAAAGTTCAACAGTTTTTGTTTTGTTGCTATTCAATACTAAGTATACCTTAATCCAACATGCTAAATTGTTAATAACTCTGACACATGCCTCTCTTTACATGATCCTAAGTTTGTTTGTGATGGCCATCTTCAGTTCAGGAATAGTCTGGGGAATGTGTTGATGCCCAAATAGATCAAAATCAGGATGGGGTCGAGTACAGACCTCATTCAGGATCGTAACCAACGTTTTTATTTAATTTTTAAAAAAGCGATCAGATTTTGATCAGCAAGATTCAACCTCATAATCATTTCTCAAACATGATGTCGACATTACCATTCATGTAATAGCCAAGGTTGTGATAAATACCGTTTGTCTCTGCCTGTCCCATGCCATCTAATGTTGATTATGTAATATATGTTTAGCAGCAGGGACCACTCTGGATTAACAGAGTTTGCAGTATTCGAAGAAAGCATGCGCTCCGGTGTTATGTCGGAGCAGTGAGACTCAGGCAAATCCTCCATACTGAAACTTGTATAGCATTGAGGTCAAAGGGAACTCAGAGTTGTTGATTTGTGCGTGACGTCCAATTCCATTCAGGGTGGAACCTCTCTTCTAGCCAGCACAATCTCCAGACGAACAGATCATCAGCAGGCCACCTTACTAATCCTATATAAAATTCCTTGAAGACTAAGAAAGGTCACTGAACTGAAGAAACTTTTTGAGTGCTGGCCAATGCTCTCCAAAGAACTGACAGCCCTCGACTAACTGTTCAAGAATGAAGTTGAGAAAGGCGCTGACTACCTTGGGGTTCCTTGCAGATTCCTCCGCTAAAGTTTGACTCAAGAAAGCAAGTCTCTCAGCATGTTCATGATGCATAAAGTTGTGCATCTTCAAACCTATGTCACATGTTTGTTGAATACAGACCTGTCTGCAAGACTAGTTTCTTTTTGTTTCAGAGAAGGTGGTGGAGTAATCCTCTTTTGAGGTAAGAGGTAATGTAATATCTATTCAGGTCTTCTGAGACTATCTTCTCCTTTTTTAGGGTGGGTAGTGTAGTATCTGTTATTCCCATATCATACTCCCAGGCATTAACTGCTCCTTTTGGGAGGGAGATGTTCATCATGATACTCTGCTCTCAGTCATTACTAGGGCTATGGCAACAAAAGACTCTTTTCATTGTTTTGACTCTCAAGACATAGACACGGTTAATGAATCGAGAACCAGATCATTCTATCTAAAAACATAATTAATTGAAATATACTCGAGAGTCAAAATAATGAAAAGAATATTCTCTTGTCATAGCCCTAGTCATTATCTTTGGAGAGGTGTGGGTCAGTGTAGGAAATGTTTGTTCAGCATATATTCCCATGTGTGTATGTATGTATAGCAAACAAGTTACACAGGCGTCCATGTTTTATTCAAGCAGGGAATCATGAGGCCTGCATTTAATCTGAAATGAAACATGAACATCCCTGTATAGCTTGTCATCAATACATGTTTATATTACTAAGTTATACTCTAGTATTAATCACGGAAGTAACATAATAGATTATATCACCTTATTATGTGCATATACATGAAACAGTTGTGTATACATTTGTGTAAAGAGAAACAAAAATAAGGTCAGTCCACATTTAACAAATAGATCTGTTAGAGAAACTTTAAAAAAAAAAAGAGCGCCCAAAACTTCGGAGAAATTTTGAAAATTTATTGGTTGATGGGAATGAATAAGGAGGGGAGTAGTATGAAGTATGAATTTCGATAATAAAACGATTAACTTTTGTTGCAGGTTGATGCGAACATGGTAAAAAGGATTGTGCAATGTAAATCCCCATATTTACAATGAATTAGCAAGCCTCCTAGCATTGCCCAGTTATAAAATGTTTAAATATGTTTTAACTCATGCAGACTTTGTATTAATTATTATAGAGCCAATACTCTATAAATTATTATATTGTACCTAATATAGTAAGTTTAAACGTAAAAAAAAAAAAAAAAAATGATTTGTGTGCCATCAGCTAAAATCGAAACCAAAACCTAAATCTCCAGTCTTATTCATTAGTGAATAACTTAAATCCATATATATACAAAAACTACAAAACATAAATGTTGTTTAACCTATGGCTTTTAATTAATACATGCGTAGAAAAAAATGGGTATAATTGACTTATGCCAGGCCAAGGTCAGTGTTTTGTTTTTAATTTTGACCACTTAGCAACTATTTTACCGGCTAAAAACCAAATTGAAAGTGTGCTACAAGTTCAAATATATCAAATTTCAACTCCAAACCAAATGTTCAGAAAGGAGTTTGATAGACACACACACCAACAAGGTCACTTAAAAATATTTCCATATGCTGTTTTTATCTTAAATCGTATGCAATTATGCAGAATGTAGAAACTATGCATAAACAGAATTCAGCGTAATAGTTAAATGAAATCAATTATCTAATAAAAAACGTAAAAAATAAGTAATTAACGCTCGTTTTTCAAAGGAATATGCAAATTATTGAACCTTCATGTAGTCGCTTACATATCTATAAAAAGTTTTAAATAATTAAAAAAGTAGGCTTTTAATATCAATGTCAGACTGAGAAAAAAAACCCTCAACTTTATATATATAACTAGCAGGGGTACCTGGTGTTGCCCGGGTATTTTGAAGTGTGTGTGCTTTTTGGTAAATCAAAACAAAAATCATTGCCCGTGTGATTGTGTCCAGGGGGTGTAAAAAAAAAAAGTTTTGGTAGGTAAGTAGGAAGGCTCGAACCCGAAACCTTGAGGCGAAGTTGGAAATTAAAGTGAAAAAAAGAAGTTCGATTTATTTAAGTGTTAAGAATTGGCAGGTGCCCATACTTAATGACTTAATGAGGTCAACTTTCACTGCAGGGTAGTTTTTTATTTACTGCAGTTTTCTCCCCCCCCCCAAACATAAAAAGACGATTGTCCAAATTGAATAGCAATTGTCTGATATAAGGAGAAACTCTGCATTGATCAAAGCTGATTGTTTTTGGACGTTCCCGGTGCGGTAACGATGCCGTAAGCTTTGAATTTCGCTTTTATACGAAAAAGCCAAATCAACATGCGGCGATCCAAAACTGTGGAATATTTAGCTTTTCAAAGTCGGGCAAATTAGACAGGCGACCCCCATTGTTAACTCGTAGATATCAGGTGATTGCTCATTCCTCTTTCAGTACAGGCCAATAAGTCTCCTATGTGTCATGAGTAAGTTGCTGGGATCTGTGTTAAATAGAGAAGGAATCAACCATCTCAGCAAAAATAACATTCTTAGTGACACACAATATGGTTTCCGTTTTGCTAGATCTACAGATGTGCTTACAGTTATATCTCATGGAGTTGGCGAATCTCCCGACGGAGGCAACCTTTCTATGGCAATTGCTCTTGACATATCTAAGGCCTTTGATAGGATATGACATGACTGTTTACTTCACAGGATCTCTAGCTATAGTATAGCTGGAAATGTCGTCTCAATTATTAAATCATTTCTTTCTGACCGGTTCATAAGAGTAGTAGTTGATGGGCAAAAATCAGAAGCCCACAGTATTAATGCTGGAGTCCCTCAGGGGTCCATCCTGGGTCCAACTCTTTTCCTTATCTACATTAATGATCTTCCAAATTACATCCTTAGATCATTTGTAGACATTTATGCTGATGACACTACCATTTATGGTAGCACATCTAAGTCAGTAAACAACCAAGTTCTCTCCGATTCTCTCTCCTCTGATCTTGAGCATGTGGTACAAAGGGAAAGGAGTAGCTAGTTACTTTTAATGCATCTAAAACCAAGCTTCTCTCTTTACATCATCAACGTTCTGATGCCCATCTGGCATCAGTTGAAATGAATGGCTCTCGTCTTGAGGAGGCCTCAAGTTTTGACAAGCTTCTGGGCTTTACCTTTGCTCCTGATCTTAAATGGAATACGTACATCAAATCTGTTGCCAAGGCTGCTGGAAAAATGGTGGGAGCCTTCTATTGATCCAGTAGATATCTCACTGCTGATGCAATTCTTTATCTATATAAGAGCCAGGTACATTCAAGGATGGAATACTGTTACCACATCTGGGCAGGAGCTGTTAGAAAGGACTTGATAGAGTTCAAAACAGACTTTGTAGCCTCTTAGGAGATATCTTTTTCTCTTCTCTGCAACCGCTATCTCACAGAAGAGATGTTGCGAGTTTGTCTCTGCTTTATCATTATTTTCATGGAAAGTGTTTGACTGAGCTTCAATCTATGGTCCCCCACCCAAATTTTCACAAGAAACACTCGTCTAGCTGAAAATACTATCAATAATCCCCCCCCCATTCGTTATCTGTGCCTAAACCTAAACCTAAATGTAGATTCCATGAACAAAGCTTCTTTCTTAGAACTGCACGCCTGTGGAATTGTCTTCCGTTTTCCTGTTTTCCAGCTGACTACAATATGGTTGTCTTCAAGTCTAACGTAAACAAGTTTTTGATGAGCCGTTCCACTTGTTAACAAATTTACAGAATTTCCATTACTAACGATTACTATATTGTCCAATTTCTACTGTACACTCTTTAACCCTTATACTTGAGTGGCCTCTTGGCCTTCATAAGTGGTAATGCTTATGTAAAATATATATATATATATATATTATGATTTAGACGTGATATAAAGAGTTTAAGAAGGAGCAAGTCGACCGATCACTTCCCGGAAAAAAGTCTTTTGCGGACATACACATAAAAGCGAACATACATACACACCTTTTGGTAAATGAAGCATAAACCTTTCTGTATATCTTGCTTGCCATAAGTGTAACTTTATACTACTCTATATCTTTACTCCTGTTGCAGTAAATACTGAAAAATAAAGATATATACAGCATTACGAATATGCATACATTACGTAATAGCTATTGCGCATATTTTAATTTTTAGCCTTGCAGCAAGTATGTCTTCATAGCTCAGTCATTAATGACAGAGGAAAAAATAAATCGTAAGCTAAATGCTTTCGTTTTGATTCTCGGTGGCGGCGCACGAGTCATTAATTTTTAAACTTTTAAAATCATTACTATGTATTGGGTTCAATATGATAGAATAATAAATACAATCTGCATTAATCAAAATATACTTAAGCATATTTTACGAACGGACAATACCGGGCGCTTTGCTAGTGTTGCCCGGTTCTAAAAAAAAACTCAAGTATGAATTTTTAATTTTTGCAGATTTCGTATTCTTTATTATAGAGATAATTCTCTATTAGTATATTGTACTCGATATATAGTAGTGATTTAAAAAGTTAAAAAATGATTTGGGTGCCATCAGCTAGAATGAAAACCAAAATGGATAGCTCTCCAGCATGCATAGAAGTAACACATTTAGTTGACTTACGTCTGTCAAGTTTCAATTTTAAAAAAATATTTTGACTTTTTAGCAGCTATTTTTACCGGTTAAAGAGCAAATCAAATTTGTTCCACAGCTCCAAATCCCCTATATATCGAGTTTCAACTCTGTAGACCCCAAAATTGACAGAGTAGTTTTGTAGAGACCATTCCTCAGACAAGGTTATTTTTATATATAATATATTATATATAAAAGTAATTCATGTGTAATTGAGCACTCTGGTCATTTCTTCTGTACAAAAATGCATCATGATACAGGATTTATTTGATCCACCAGGTAGGTTGGTTAGTAGTGTGACATAATTTTGGTTATGGGCACCAACTCTCCTTTTATGTAGTAAATGTATGTGATGTTTAGTGATAAGGTTTATGTTAAAGATTGAAAATTCCTGAGACTGGGTATAAAATGTTGTCTGTTTCATGAGAGAAGCCAGTAAAGCCAGGAAGGATTTGTTTTGGTTTTTGTTTTTCCAAAGAGAAATGAATAAGCCAGGCCACCCACGCTAGTTTGTTGTTGTGCTTTACTTTCAATATTTCATATTAATTTCACTTCTGTTAAACCTATTTTTTTTTTTTTTTCTCTTTCTCTCACTCTCTACCCGGCAACACTTCCTGTTGGTGAGTTGATCCAAAACAGTATTTGCCATTTCCGTCTTTAAGGGGTGGGAACTGGTGCGAAGGGTGGGGTAATCACACTGTTTCCTTTCTTGTTCCATTTATGTATTCGTGTGTGTGTGTGTGTGTGTGTATATTAATAAAATGTGGGGTAAATGAATTGGTATAGGCTCATTTACATGTCCAAAGAAACCAAGACAAAACAACAACCAAAATGCTGCATATGGATCGCTTTTTTAGTGTCTCCCCCTCCCTGCCATTGTTCTGATGAGATTATGTCTAAATAAAAATAATGCCATTTTTTTTAAACGATCGTACACGATCCCTTTTTGATTTCTTGGAACATTTTTTTTTTTTTTTTTTTTACACAGTGATCACCACTTATCAAGGCCCGGAAGCCACTCAGGGATAAGGGTTATTGCAAGTACATTACATTAGTGTGGAGATTTGATGAAGTGTTTACTTAAGGGGGCGGTTCATTAGGAATTTGTTAACGTTGGACTTGAAGACATCCAAGTTGTAGTCAATGGGAAGCAGGCAGACGGAACAGAGTTCCACAGGCGTGCAGTTCTAAGAAAGAAGCTTTGTTCATGGAATCCGCGTTTTGATTTAGGCACAGATATAGAGTGGGGGAAATTTTTCACAGTGGATTCAGCTAGACGGGTGTTTTTCGTGAAAGATTGGCGAAGGGGGACCAGAGATTGGAGTTCAGACGAGAACCTGCCATGGAAATAACGATAAAACAAGGATAGGCTCGCAACGTCTCTTCTGTGGGAGAGAGGTTGCAGGGTAGAGAAAAGGGCATTCCCCCACTAAGCCACAAAGTCTATTTTGTACTCTGTCAAGGCAGGATAGGCTATTTTTAGCAGCTCCTGCCCAGATATGGCAACAGTATTCCATCCTTGGACGTACTTGGCTTTTATATAGATAGAGAATTGCATCAGTAGTGAGATACCTTCTGGAGCGGTAGAAGGATCCCACCATCTTTCCAGCGACCTTGGCAACAGACTTGATGTACGTGTTCCATTTCAGATCAGGAGTAAAGGTCAAACCCAGAAGCTTGTCAAAACATGGGGCCTCACCCAGACGAGAGCCATCCATCACAATTGATGCCAGATGGGGATCAGAGCGTTGATGATGTAAGGATAGGAGTTTGGTTTTGGATGCATTAAAGGTAACCAGCCACATCTTCCCATTCTTCATGTAAATGAACCAATACAAATTCATTAAATTCATTTACCCCACATTTAATCTATTATAATATTAGACAACTACCTCCACCCCCACCCCGATTGAGCTGGTCTTATATCTTCAGTGTTCAAAGCAACTGGTATGAAATCCATATATTCCTCCCCTCTTCTTTAGAAGTGGTAGCTATAAGTTTATTTACTCCTTGTCGGTCTCTGACTCTGATTTCAGACCATCATTTGTTTTTGTTTTTGCGATACGTTTTGAATGAATTCAATTATTTACGAAAGTGCATTTTTACCTAAATTCGAGTTGGGAATAATTTTCCTTTTAACGAATTTGGTACTCCCATATGGGGAGCGGCATATATATTGTTTTTAAAATATAATTATTCACTGACACGTATTTCGTCGTCTACAACTCCTCAGAGTGGTTGAATCTAGCAAGATTTAGCGAGATTCAAAATCGGGACCCCATGGTAATGAGCCTAAACTCTTAACCTGCACGTCCATCTCACACGACTATTTGGATATATTATGATTTACTTGGATGTTATTTGTTTTTATTTTTGCGATACGTTTTCTCGCTAGATTCAGCCACTCTAATGAGTCGTAGACGATGAAACGTGTCAGTGAATAATTATATTTTAAAAGCGTTTTTTTAGAAGTGGTGAAGTCTAAAAATACATCTCGGAAAAATATTTTTATACAAATATGTAGCTTATTTTAAAGATTCGTTTTTGGCATTTATAATTTAAATATAATTTTGGACACATAGTCCTGCAGCTCGTGCACATATGGCGTAATCTAGAGGTCCAATTTTCACAAACTCTACACATTAAATCAAGCTATATTTCAACAATAACATGTTAAATGTCTTTCAAGTGGTCTATTTATTAGCGTAGACATGGGATTTTACATATCCCCAAAGAACATCTAATGGGGTTAAATTGCACGAAGCAGGTGGCCAGTTGACTGGTCCATTTTGTGAAATTATTAGTTCATCAAATGTTTCTCTCAATAAGTTGATCACATCATTTTCAATTTGCAAATGCTGCTCGGATGTTAGTCTCTTCATAATGAATTGCCGAACCACGTTGAACTCCAATAGTTACCAAATCTGCAATTAAATCAATAGTTGTCAATTTAAAGTTTGTCATTAAAAGAGACACCCTATAAGTGATGGGACGATTCCAAATTTTTTTCCGATTCTGATACAAGTATCAACTCTGATTCCGATTCTTTTAAAATTATGTTATTAAAGATTCGAATCGTTTTAAAAATGTTCAAATTTCTGTAAACCCCCACCCTCACCCCACCCACACACACACGCATATATTTTTGCAAAACATAAACATACAGTTAGGAGGTGGGCTTATATTATAAGAGTAGATCTTCCTAAAAAATATTTTCTCAAATGTTTTCCATTGTAATTGATTGAAAATTGTGGAAGATTTATTTTTCTGTCAAAACGAATCTCTTTGTTTATGCCAGTTTAAATTTTTGAAAACGATTAAAAAATTCTACAATTGGTATGCAAAATAAGAAAATAGTTTAGGAACAGAATAGTTAACAAAGCCTGTCCAATGTAAAGAATGAATTTCTACATAATGTTACTATTTAGAAAACAATTCTTTATATTTTAACTATTCTCTACCCCCCCCCCCTCCCTCCATGAAGAAAGGTTCAGTTTTTTCTCCCAATTCTAAAGATTTGGTCTGTTATTAGATTGATTTGCATTACTGTAAAAATAAAAATAAAGCAATAATAACTAGCAGGACCTGTGGAAATTCCACAGGGGACTCATTCATATGTAATATATTGATTTTGGCATTCTGTAGATGTTCAGTGTAAATGGAGATGCTTTGATATTATTGTAGCTTTTCTGTTAAAACTGCAAAGTAGTTATCTAAGCTAGCACAAACGCCCGGCAAAGCCCGGTCGTAAAGTACACTCTTGCAGATTTTGTATATATTATTATAGAAATAATGTTCTATCAATTTTTATACGTTATAAAGTTGCGATTTCAAAAAAAAAAAAAAAATATATATCCATATGACTTGGGTGCATTAACTTGAATCAAAACCAAAATAAAAACTTATGAAAAAAAATGTATATAACTTTAGTTCCTTCAGCCATAACCGAAACCAAAACTTATGAAGAGTTCTTGATAAAATTTTTTATAAAAAAATAAATGATTTAAGTGCCATCAGCTAAAACCAAAACTTATAAAGAATTCTTGGTAAAATAATTTATTACAAGAAATAGGAGAACATAACAATTAAACGACCCGGATGTAAGCGTGACACACAAAAGAACGCACACGCTATCGTATTAATGTATAGATAATGGCAAAATAGCTAAATTACTCTTCAGAAATGAGATTCTACATTTTTTTAGATGATTACATGGCAGAAAGAAAAAAGAAACAATTGTTTAGAATTTCAAGTAGGAAAATTGTTTCACACATACATTTAACGTAAAATGATAATCATTTCTGGCCCATCCTAACTTTTTGATCTTGTCTAATCGCACAAAAATCAAAGAAAATAATGGTAGAACATAGCAATTGTTGATTGTTGACAATTATTTGTGTTTCTACCAACGTTTGTTTAAAATTTCAGTTTTGAGTGATTATCAAGGGTCATTGTGACTGGCTTAGGAACAGCCATGGTCCCCCGACAAAAGGAGAGTGGACCTGTAAATGCACCCTTGTCCGTCCATCATGAATGAATATATATATTTATATACATAATTATGCCTGTATTTGGCTTTATAAATGTTAAATTTCCCTTAATTCTCATGGTTGACAGTGAACCAGGGGTTCCATTCCTTGCTAATGGAGTCAAAGGTGGCTTCGTAGCAGGGTTGGAATCTTTCAATCAGCAGCAATCGTCACTTCCTGCACTGATGATTGCAAAAGCATGGAACACTAGTGTCTGTAGGTATGAAAAATATTTATGATCATGGGTGATATGACAATTTTGTTTAAGTATTGGTTTTGTTCTCTTTTGCTTCATACCTCTGTTTTGGTTTTTAATTTAGTATTTTTCTTTCTAAAGGAAAGCCATTCATTCTCTCATATGATAATTACTTATTAATCCAGGTCTCATTCAATTCTGCCACAATTACAATAAAAAGTTGGTCAATATATGGCATTCTCTGATTTATGCAAGTAGCACATATACAACCTTTGGTGATCTCATTTTCAATAGTTCCTTGGCCCTTTTTTTTTTTTTTTAACTCATGTTCACCCCTTACAAAGCATATTGCCACTTGGACGTAAGGGGCTATTATTTGGGGTCATGTCTAGGAAAGATTAACAAGATATTTGTTTATGTTACATTTAAACTTCTGCATATCAGTACAGCCAGGGAAGCAGGCAACAGGAAGGGAATTCCAAAGTCTAGCTGTTCGAGGGAAGAAACTTAGAATAGAAAGCTTTCTGCCATTTAGGGACAACAACAGTAAAGGGGTGAGATCTTATTGCTAAGCGGGTTTGTCGGGGATATGTACGTCGAGGGGTACAAGTGAAACGAGTTCATAAAAACACATTCCATTAAAATATTTGTAAAACAGACACAGTGATGCAACATTGCGGCGATAGGACAAAGGCTGGAGCTTAGTTGATAAAGTGGGACCGATTAACTTGACAACTCTTTTTTTGGACTTTATTTAAGAGGGAGAGACTAGTGGTAGATGCACCAGCTCAGATGTGGCAACAATACTCCATGCATGGCAAATGGTGGCCTTATAGAGGTACAGGATACTCTCAGGTGTGAGTAGTCTTCTAGCTCGATGGAGGGAACCCACCTTCTTTGCAACAGCCTTTGCAATGTCCTTTAGAAGCAAAGTGCAATATCCATTCTGATATTATACTTTATTCTGTCCTTGGAAAAGTTTTTCTAGACTGTCCCAATCCAGAATAACCCCTTTTGGATTGCTGAATTTCTCCCATATAAAAAAAATGACTTTGTGTCTCTGCCCTCATGGGGAGACAACTAAATAAAGGTAGATTTCATCAAAAACCTCATCAATATAACTTTGACTCTTCTCCTTCTTTAATCCTCAACATTTTGGCCAATGCAACCTCTGATCCTTTTCAGGTATATTTTGAACTTGCGTCGAACTTGGGAGTCAAACAGAATTTTAAACAAAACTTTTATCCATCAAGATAGCTTGCTCTTTTTCTGTTAGCCATGGGTAGAAGTTTAAAGTAATTGGTAATTGTATTTTTTGTAATGCCTGCACAACTTTCAACCTATATGAGCCAGATACATCCAAGGATGGAATACTGTTGCCATATCTGGCCAGGTGCTGCTAGAAAGGACTTATCCTGTCTTGATAGTTCAAAATAGACTTAGCCTTGTAGGGGATGCCCTTTTCTCTTCCCTGCAACCTCTTTCTCACAAAAGATGTTGCAAGTCTTCTTTCAATTGAAGCTCCGATAGCTACATTTGTCCACATACATCTTCTATATAAAACTAAATTTACCTAAATATAACCCAATACAATCAATACGGTAAAGAAGTCGTGTTAACAAAATTCATAAAGATCAGTTAATTAGGTTAGGATGGAATCCTGTATATACATATACACATACGTATATATTCCTATTTATATAAAGTTAAGTATCAGATGGAATAAAGGAAATAAGCTGAGAGATTAGGGGCCATTATATAAATCGTTTGTTTGTTTGTTTGCACTTTTCTCAATAACCATGCATTGGATTTTGTACAAACATTAGTCGTGGTGAACATAAATTTTTCACTTATGGAAGGGGGATCCTGCATGCTCGACTTTGTAAAAAAAAAAAAAAAAAAAAAAAAAAAAAGTTTGTTTTCACTGACAAACTTTGTATTCAACCAACCTCTTATAAGAAGAAATATAAATTTGTCTCTTTTAGGATAATTAGTTTAGTTAAAGGATCATTACTTTCAGATTTCATGTTCCTAGGTCTCCTAACTTAAAAGTAGTAAATTGTACATGGACAAACATTTTTCTTATTGGTATACGTGACTGGACATTTAACAAAGCATTTTTTTTTTTATACTGCTAATCTGTTGGATTATTTTAGTGTGTCTGCCTCGGTTGTCTCCCTTGTACTCTTATTCAATTGCAGTGATACACCCACGCACAAAACGCCCACATACAAAACATCCATAAAAATAAAAAGATAAAAGCTTTGGTCTGAATTTTAGTATTCTTCAACATGGTCGATATAGATAAGCCTGTATAAGAACTGTTATGTGACCATTTTTTTTTTTTTTTCTTGGCACCAAACATTGTTTTGGCAGAAGTTATCCAATACCATAAAATGTGCGTAGGTGTGACTGTCTGTATATTTATAATAGCAATCATACCTGACATAAAACGTTTGGGGTCATTTTCTAAACACATATTTTTAACATATTTTACTTTTGGTTTCAGGGTTCTATTATGAAGTTCAAATAATATTTTGATGCTTCCTCAGTATTCCCCCATATTAAAAAAAAAAAGACAATTTTTATGGTGTATCTGTGGTGGTAACAAAATATTGTATTCCAAAACTCATGTAAATTAAGTAATTCTATTTTTATAAAGAAAATAATTTTCAAGCAAATTTGAGGTTTTCCAATATGTCACAATGTAAGAAAAGGCTTCCTAAAATTTCACAAGTTTGAATTATTTGGAGTTATTTCCCTTGTTTTCAAGATAGCATTGCGATATTGGCATAGTTTGTTTGGCCACAAAATTTAATTTTCTTTTTAAAAATAAAACTACTTGATTAGTTTATATGATTTTTGGTGTACAATGTTTTCTTTCCGTTACGCATACGTACATCATACAAAATATTTTTATTTTACTTAAAAAATTTTTTTTTTAATATAGTGGCAATTCTTTACAAGTATCAGCATTTCTAATTTTAAATGGTTTGGGGAGTACATAATTAATGGATACTATCTTGAGCTATGGAATTGGCTCTCCTGACTTCAAATCTTATTGTTGAGAAAAGCATAACTCAATAATTCTCCTTCGCCTGTGGCTAAAATATTCATTTCTGTTCAATGACTTGTTGACAATAAGTATTGTTTTGTTGTTAAATGACACAAAAGGTGTTTATATTATTAAAAAAACAAAACTAAGTGATGTTTCAGAATTTTTGAGATAAGGATTTATAATTTGGATCATTTGGACTACTGTTTTCATCTTGAATTATCACATTTTGTCCGATGTAACCTCTGAACTTCTCCAGGTGCATCTTGTCAAACTCGGGGAATCTGTACAGAATTTCAAATAAAACCTATCTTTTTAAAACATGGAAGTGGCTTTTTAAAAATTTATTTATTTTTTTTTATTACATTTTCACCCCAAACAATGCATGTTACCACGTTGTTGTAGGGAGCTACTATCAGGGACATGGGCATCAGGGGTACTGTGTAGGGAGTTGGGCAGCAAGATGTCGGTTCACGTTGCACTTGAACTTCTGCATATCAGTACAGCTGGGGAAGCAGGGACCCTGCAGGGAATTCCAAAGTTTAGCTGACCTGGGGAAGAAACTACTGGAGTAGAAGGCTCTCTTACATCTAGGGATCTCTACTGTGTAGGGGTGGGATTTAGCTGCTTGTCAAGTTTGTCGGGGATATTTACGTCGAGGGGGCACAAGTGCTTGCAGTTCGTCAGAGCATTCAACGTTAAATTACTTGTAAAAAAAGGCAGAAGGATGCAACATTTCGTCGATGGGAGAGGGGCTGAGGTTTAGATGACAGTTCAGGACCTATCAGATTGGCGACTCTCTTTTGAATCTTGTCTAGGAGCGAGAGACTAGTGGTAGATGCACCAGCCCAAATATGACAACAATACTCCATATATGGACGAATGATGGCCTTATAGAGATATAGGATACTTTCAGGCGTAAGTATCTTTCTAGCACGGTAGAGAGAACCTACCTTCTTTGCAGCAGTCCTGGTGATACTCTTGATGTAATTGTTCCAACTTATGTTTCCTGAGAGCGTTAGGCCGAGGAGTTTAAAGGATGTACTTTCAGATAAAGAGTTATTGGCCATTGCTATTGGTGGTGGAGAATGTTTCTTGTAATTATTGAAGGAAACAAGTTTAGTCTTGGCAGCATTGAATGTGACCATCCATTTATGTCCCCATTCCACTACAGATTGGAGGTCATCCTCTAGTGCTTCTGCCATTTCTTTAGATATGTGTTCATTTGTTTTCCTGTCGTGTCTGTTATAGTGTGGTGTCGTCAGCATATATACCCATCTCACAGGCAATTTTGTCAGGGAGGTCATTTATGAATATTAGGAATAACAGAGGTCCCAGGATAGATCCTTGAGGCACTCTGCATTTATATCGTATTGTTTAGATGTACAACTGTTGAGGACAACCTGGATTTTTCTCTTATCTAAGAAGGATTTAATTATGTCATGTATTTTTCCTGTGATACCATATGGTCTAATTTTCCTGAGAAGACCTTCATGCCATACCCTGTCAAAAGTCTTAGATATATCTAGAGCTACCGCTCTACGCTCCCCCAGTTTGTCCAGTGAATGGTATATATGTTCTGAGATTACAGTTAGGATGTCTGCTGTTGAACGAGCTTGTCTAAATCCATATTGTTGGTCAGTCAGAAGTTTAGCATCTGTAAGGTGATGGACTAGAGCTTGGTTAATTATTGTCTCAAATATTTTGGCGAAAAGTGGGAGGCTAATGGGGCGATAATTTACTGGGTCAGTTCTTTCGCCAGAATTCTTGAAAACTGGTACTACAGAAGCAGTTTTCCAGCAGGCAGGAAAGCAAGATTCATTAAGGCATTTGTTGTAAAGTTTGGAGAGAACTGGAGCTACTTTGGCGGAGCACTTTTTTAATAGCACAGCCGGGATGAGATCAGGTCCACATGCTTTTGCAGTGTCAAGATTTCTTATGATAGCATGCACCTGAGAAGGGGTGATTTTCAGATCATCTAGTGTGGCGTCTGTCCACAAAGGAAAGTCAGGGAGTGGTTGGCAGGGTCCAGTGTAGAGTTTGAGGCAAACCGACTGGCAAGCATGTTAGCCTTCTCAGTTGCTGAGCAAACAACCTCATGATTGTTGGATAGTGGGGGGATTGTTGATTGCCCATTATTTACTACATTGTTGTAGATTTTCCAGAAGTCGCGGGTCCCTAATTTTTGTGCTTCGATGCATTTTTTGGTGGTTTCAGTAAATTCTCTCTTAGCTGTCACTATTTCTTTCTTACAGTTACTTCTGGCTTCTATATACTTCTGCCTGTTTGAACTGGACTTATGTCGGTTAAATCTGCGGTACGCATGCTGCCTTTGCGCGATGGCGGCTGCACAAGTAGAAATAAACCATTGGGGAGAACGGGGCTTGCTATAAAATTTCCGTGTGGGAACATGTGCTTCAATTGCTGTTTTGAACCATTCAGTGGTCTCATTTGCGCACTGTTCAGCAGGAAGTGAAAAGATATTTTGCCATGGGGCATCCCTGATGGCTTCCCAGTCAGCCTTTTTATAATATCTCGTTGTTTTGAGTAGTGGCTCTTCAGTTTTGTCTCTAAAGTTTAGGGCTATTTCAACTATTACCACTGCATGAGCGGCGTTCCCAAGTGGCTGTGGGCATTAGTTACACAATCGTCGGGAACCCTGGTTAGAAACATTCCATCAGCGATGACTAAATAGAAATCTTACTATTCTTAGTATCACTTGCACTGAGGATTGATTATAACTTAGTACTTATAATCCATTACGTCACAGGTTTTCACAGACAATTCTTGTATGAATTTTAGGAAACTTAATCCCATACTAGTTTTTGTGTAGTGTTATTATTTATCACTATTCATTACTACTTATGATTATTAAATGTAGTAAATAAAATGGTACACAGAAAAATGGAGCATAGTAAGTATTTTAAAGAAGCAGTACATGTTGGGAGACAATGATCTTCTAAGTAGACTTAGTATATAATACAATTGTGATACTGTCAAGGTCCTCCCAAGTATTAGGAAGTAAAAAAGATAAGAGGAAAAATATAACAAAAAGAAAATGGATTTATCAGCAGAACATAGGCATAGGAAGTTGTTCACCGATGCACACAAAAGAAAACTGAAATGGATTGTTAATCAAAGTGTGGCAATGAATGAGAATAAAAGTTTGATCAGTATATTTTATTGTTAGTTTCAGGTGTGGTGGCAGGGTTTACGACAGTTGGGAACAGTTGTGAGTGGTCTTAAGTTTGTGATGGTTGACAAGTGTCCAGTTTGAGACAGTTGGTGA
Organism: Euprymna scolopes; assembly: GCF_053919585.1. NCBI lineage: Eukaryota > Metazoa > Mollusca > Cephalopoda > Sepiida > Sepiolidae > Euprymna > Euprymna scolopes. The sequence goes on from NC_136506.1 coordinate 69,902,862, forward strand.
CTCAGAGGTGCCCTGTGAAAGATTTGAGTCAAAGCCAGGCGAGAGTAGATCAGGCCCCGAAGAAAATTGCTGGGGACTGACATGACCAGACAGCTAATGATTGACTCCATCCAACAGTGTCACGCACATCCAGAGTTTAACTGATTTACATCAAATACTCGTCTTGTGTTGTTTCATCATAGTACGATCACAAAGGTGATAAAGTTACACAACATGGAAGCCATTACCTATATAATGATTTAAAAAAAAAATATGTTGTAATATATTAGGCTGATGGTATTCGAATCATGAAGATTTATAAGTCTAACCAAGCCGTCTGTTAGTATTTTTATCTAAAAGATTTAATTTGACATGTAATGACTCAGTTTATATCCATAGGCAAGATTATACCTGTTGGCCTTACAGCTAATCCTGTCGGCATTCAGACAATCTCTACCTCTCTACCGAAAGTATCTGAATAATTTTTTTACAGTATTTGAAATAAGTGTAAACATACCCTGCAAATGGCACTTTGTGGGTGATAGATGCTTGGCCAAAGGGGAGGAGCATAAAAAATTGAAAGTATCTCTGGCCAGATATAAGATTTTGTCTTAAATATAATATAGAATTTGAATATTGACCTAAAAAGATATTTGCAAAAATAAATTCTTTTTTCTATTTTTTTTTTAATTGGGAGTTGGTTTTAGCAAATATTTTTTTAGGTCTAAATTCGGATTCCATGTAATCTTTACGATTGAAAGTTGTGACTATTTCTTGTTTCAAATAATATTACAAAAAAATATGCTTATGGCTGACAGGCAGACATTGAAAATCAGCAGCAGCAGCTGTTGTGCCAATGGACACAAACAGGTTTTTCAGGTAATTGTTCTCATCTTGATTCACACAATGTTTCAGTCGATGTAATCTCTGACCATCTTCAGGTGTATCTTGTCAAACATAAAGAATCTGCACATAATTTCAAAAGGCTACCTTTATTTAATAAATAAGAGTAGCATGCTCTCGTTCTGTCAACCACGACTGGATAGAAGTTCGCAATTGTATTTTCAGTGTCGCCTTCATTGAGAATTGAACCTTCAACCTCTAGAAGACCAATGGCGTAGTGGATAACGTACTTGGTAAAATTCAGTTGTAAGTAAGACTTTTTAGCAGTAAAGAATCACCATCAGCAGCAGCAGCTGTTGTACCAACAGATATAAACAGTAAAACAGGTCATTTTCAAATTTAATGTCAAACAATTGTGATAGTGACTCATCACTAAAACAAAAACCGTTTCATCCATTCTATATATCTATAGTACTAGTGAGAGAGGGCAGCTTTGCTGAATTGTAAAATACGCTTAAATATATTTTAATTTGTCCAGATTTCAGAGCTAGAATCAAAATCAAAACTGAAGCATTCAAAGCTGGTGACGTTACCACTGTACTAACATGACACACATATCAACTGATTGAAAATAAACTAAGATGAATGCACCGAATATATGTCAACCTATGTCACGGTAACATATATTGAGCGAATTTCTAACAGTATTTTGTCTAGTTTATTATTTATAACAGCTTTTCCCAAACTTTCCGTGTTAAAGAGAGTCGGGCCCCATTTTGAATTTTCCATTACATCGGTAAACACTGTATGCTTTTCGAGCTGAATAAACATGTTACATTGAATAAAAACACGAAAAATATATCCAGTTTGGTAGAAAAGTAACTTATCTTGCCTTTGATAACATTTATTTGTTATATATTTGTTTTTTGACAACTTTTTCGAATCTATGTGTACAGTAATACAAACCCGAAAAACTTTCTGAAAGTATTTACTTGCAACAATAACGACCTTTGTCCTGTATAACTTGATTCCATCTGTCAACAAGCTTATAAATGCCTCATAAAATTCTTTAGGCATTGATGTTAAAAATGAATCTAACTTGTGGTCAATCTCTTTGTGATGTTAACCTAAAGATGTCTAAATGGTTTTGTAATCCTCGAAACAAGTTATAATCTGGGGGAACTAAGCCAAGAAAATATGCAGAATGGGGTGAGATTTCTGAACCAAGTTCTCTTAGGAAATCTTTGGTCAGTAGTTCTGTGTGAGAACAAGCATTATTATGATAGAAGAGGATTCTCTTTCTGTTGACTAAAAGTCATTTTCAGGTCAACATGAGTGAAAATGTTTCAGAAAAATATCAATGATGCTTTAATATTCTGGAAGAAAATGTTGTAAATTAATCCTGGTGATATGTTTAAATAATGACAATGGTTTAAAATGCCCCTTTTACACATCGGCAAAAACTTTAGCACCAACCTGATTATGTAATTTCTGACTGTCCAGGGATGCAATTGAAAACAAAACCCTATACCAAGATATTTTTCTGAAGTAAAATTTTACAAGGAATCCAATCCTTGTATTGATTTTATTTTCTGGGATTTTACAATAATTTTGGTTTTCTTTTGTGGCAAACATCCATCCATAAGCAGTAAAGACAACTTTTTATTTTATTTATAAATAGGCTTTGTAAGAAGAGTAATTAAAAAAAAAAACCTTTTTCTTTAATGAGAAATTCAATAAGTGTAATTATCATTCAGTTTATGTACTGTATTTTTAAGAATTTTTAATAAAATCTACCCAGAAGAATAATAATGAACTAAAACGAATAGTGTTTTGGGAATGACGTCAAACTGCATTCAGTAGTGAGACCTCTATAATAACATACAGTGCTTACCGATGTATTGTAAAATTAAAAATGGCGGCCGACTATCTCTTTCACACGGTAAGTTTGGAAAAATGAGTTAAAAATAAAAAAAAACTAGTCAAAATACCGTTAAAAACCTGCCAAATATATATCAGCCTATGTCACGGTAATATATATTGAGCGAGTTTCTAACAGTATTTTGTCTAGTTATTTTATTTATAACTCATTTTCCCAAATTTATCGCCTCAAAGAGAGAGTCGGCCGCCATTTTAAATTTTCCAATACATCTGTAAACACTGTTTTTTGAACTGAATAAACATGTTACATTAAATATAAACACTAAAAACCTATCCAGTTAGGTAGAAAAGTAACTTATCTTGCCTTTGATAACATTTATTTGTTATATATTTGTTTTTTGACAACTTTTTCAAATCTATACAAACAAGATTTTCATACATCTTTTGACTTGGAAAAAACATTTGTGGCTGTTCGCAGTAAAACATTGTTTTAATTCGCTGTTCAAAACTAATGCAATGAATAAAAGTGCATGCAAGCTATATATCTACAAAAGTTTTTGTTTTTTTAACCATGTTTTTAAATTTGACCAGAAATGTGAGAAATTATAATGGATTCATAATGCCGAATTGGTTGGGATTGTTATTTTATTTATTTATTTTTTTTTTTATTCAATTTTCACCCCAAACAAGGCACAGTGCCACTTTGAAGCAGGGGGCTACTATTAGGGAATTAATTAGCGGGGTCATTATGAAGGGAGAAGAGTAGAAAGATGTTTGTTAACATTACACTTGAACTTCTGCATATCATTGCATTTGGGAAAGCAGAATCCCGGAAGGGAGTTCCAAAGACCCGCAGTTCTGGGGAAGAAACTATTGGAGTAAAAGGCTTTCTTGCACCTAGGGATCTTCACTGTAAAGGGATGAGACCTAGTAGCTTGTCGGGTTTGTCGGGGGTAGTTACGTCGGGGAGGTACAAGTGTTTGCAGTTCGTCAGAGCATTCACCATTAAAGTATTTGTAGAACAGGCAGAGGGATGCAACATCTCGTCGATGGGACAGAGGTTGAAGCCTAGATGACAGTTCAGGACCTATCAGGTTGGCGACTCTTTTTTGAACCCTGTCCAGGAGCGAGAGACAAGCAGCAGATGCACCAGCCCAGATGTGACAACAGTACTCCATACATGGGCGAATGGTTGCCTTATAGAGGTATAGGATACTGGCAAGCGTAAGTAATTTTCTAGCACGGCAGAGGGAGCCAACCTTCCTTGCAGCAGCCTTGGCAATGCTCTCAATATATCTATTCCAGTTCATATTCCCTGTAAACGTTAGGCCGAGGAGTTTAAAAGAAGTACTTTCAGGCAATGTGCTCTTGGCCATTGCTATTGGTGGTAGAGAAGGTTTCTTGTAGTTATTGAAGGAAACAAGCTTAGTCTTAGCAGCATTGAATGAGACCAACCATTTTTGTCCCCATTCCACTACGGATTGGAGGTCATCCTCTAGTGTTTCTGCCATTTTCTTGGATATGTGTTCATTTGTTTTCCCCTCATATCTGTTATAGAGAGTGGTGTCATCGGCAAATGTACCCATCTCCGAAACAATATTATCAGGGAGGTCGTTTATGAATATCAGGAACAATAGAGGTCCAAGGATAGACCCCTGAGGCACTCCCGCATTTGTCATATTGTTTGGATGTACGTCCGTCGAGGACAACTTTGATTTTTCTATTACTTAAGAAGGATTTAATTATGTTATGAATTCTTCCAGTGATTCCATATGATCTAATTTTCCTTAGAAGACCATCGTGCCATACCCTGTCAAAAGCCTTAGATATATCAAGGGCCACCGTTCTACCCTCCCCTGTTTTATCCAATGAACGGTATATACGTTCAGAAACTACAGTTAAGATATCTGCTGTTGAACGAGCTTGCCTGAATCCATATTGTTTGTCAGTCAGGAGTTTAGCAGCTGTTAGGTGCTGGACTAGGACTTGATTAACTAAGGACTCAAATATTTTGGCGAAAAGCGGGAGGAGGCTAATGGGGCGATAATTTAGTGGGTCAGTTCTTTCACCAGAATTCTTGAAGACTGGTACCACAGAGGTGGTTTTCCAGCAGTCGGGAAAACAAGATTCGCTAAGGTATTTATTGTAAAGTTTGGACAGAACTGGAGCAACCTCGGCAGAGCATTTTTTTAATAGCACAGCCGGGATGAGATCTGGTCCACATGCTTTTGAGGTGTCTAGGTTTTTTATAATAGCATGTACCTGAGAAGGGGTGATTTTCAAATCGTCAAGTGTGGCGTCTGTTCGCAGAGGAAAATCAGGGAGTGAGTGGTGTACCGAGTTCAGTGTGGAGTTTGAGGCAAACCGACTGGCAAGCAGATTAGCCTTGTCAGTTGCCGTGCAAGCAACCTCATGATTGTTTGTTAGTGGGGGAATAATTGACTGTCCATTATTAACAACGCTGTTGTAGATTTTCCAAAAATCCCGGGTTCCTAATTTCTGTGCTTCGATGCGCTTTCTGGTGGTTTCAGAGTAATCTGACTTAGCTGTGTCTATCACTCTCTTACAATTATTTCTAGCTTCTATAAACTTCTGTTTATTTGAGCTGGACTTATGTCGGTTGAATCTGCGGAACGCATGCTGCCTTTGACAAATTGCAGCTGCACAAGCAGAAGTAAACCATTGGGGGGAGTGGGGCTTGCTATAGTATTTCCGTGCGGGAACATGTGCTTCAATGGCAGTTTTGAACCATTCAGTTGTCTCATTTGCACACTGTTCTGCTGGAAGAGTAAAGATATTTTGCCATGGGGCATCTCTGATGAGCTCCCTGATTGCTTCCCAATCAGCCTTTTTGTAATACCTCGTTGTTTTGAGTAGTGGGTCTTCAGTTTTAGGGCGAGAATTTAGGCTGATTTCTACCATTATCACAGCGTGATCAGCATTCCCGAGTGGGCTGTGGGCATTTGTTGTACAGTCATTGGGAACCGTTGTCAGAAAGAGATCTAGAAGTGAGGCATGTTGATCGTGCTGGTCTGGGAAACGTGTCGGAAATGTAACCAATTGAGATAGGGAATGAGATATAGAGAAGAATTACGTTCTGAAAACCGAATAGTTCTAAATTAATGTTATTCTGATCACAAAATAGCTCTAATTAAACATATCAGAACATTTCTATTCATACTTCTATGTTTTTCTTAATTCGTTTATGAATAAAAATTAAAGAACGTGTGGTGTTTATACTGTGCTATGACTAATACTACAACTGCTGCTCCTAATACTAAATTGATTTGACCAAATAGAAAGATTTTTTTTCGGGTAGATCCTTTTAAATTATTATCAATTACCGCAGTCGTACTCAACATAGAATAATACTTTTAATTGATAAAGATAATAAAAAGAATGATTTACTTACTAGTGGGTGTCCGCTGAAATTTTTTTTCAAAATGTTCGATACTCGTCATATTAAAGTCTTATTTTTAACACGACAAAAAAAGAAATGGTCAAAAATATTTCGGACACTTGACAGTATTAAGATTAACACCTCTTCTGATTGTTTCCTAAATTTCATGGCGAAATTCTTCATACAATCATGGTACGGGCCTTTAGAAAACAGGGAGAGTCATTACAAAACCTTACCTAAAACGCCATTTTATGATGTTCACATTTTTATCACTTTATTTGCTTAAAACTCTTAAAATATATAATGTACATTCATATTTATTAATTCATTTGAAAGTATATTCATTTCCGAAGAAAACAGTAGTAATTTGAAAACTGCTTTGGTTTGAAAAATATGGCTATTTTAGTAGAACTACCTTGAAATCTGTGATTATCCAAAGCGTTTTTTTCGTCTGTGTGTATTACTACTGTTACATAAACATAAGATCTGCATAAATGCCTCGTCCATCAGCTAGTCCAACATATAAAATTATCTTGTCGAATTTTCAAAGTCAGACCCAACTATCATTTAAACCTACAATTCAATGTTTGCTTCTGACTAGTCATTTTTAATTTGAATAATCACGTTAAAATATGCATTATTTCAATTCACAGCTAAACATATATTCCAAACATATCTATCGTTAAAACGAAAGGTTAAAACCAAAAGTTAAACAAATTTATCTACAGTTAACAATTATGAACAACAAACACACATACAAAACAATAAAAGGTATTTAATTCTTACTCTATCTTTAAGAGTGGAACATAAATTACTAGATGGACTTGGATTTGTAGTTTTGTGAGTGCCTCGACAGCAGTTGATTCATAATACGTTCTGTTTCCCCTTGATTGTGTCAAAAGGGAGCAATCAGCAAAGGGGAAATAACTCTTGTTTTACATTGAAGAATATAACAGGAATTGTCTACTTTATATGCAAACAAATAAAAATTCAAAACTAAAATGACTTCACTTCATCCCTGCTAACACTGCAAAGGTACAACTAGTATTAAATATTTATACCAATCTATGATAAATGATTTACTTTTATTTTATTTTCAGCCAACAAATCAGTTCCAGCCTCTGTTCGCTTGGGATGTGTGAACATTTGGTGTGCAGGTAAATATTGTCTAAATTTTTTTTTCTTTGTTTTTGAATTTTTGAAATGAGTATTGATTATTCTTATTTAGATTCTTCGAACTACTGTTTTCATCTCCGTGTTATTTTCACAAAGTTTCAGTCCATATAACCCCACCGACCTTCTCAAAGTGTATCTTGTTGAATTTGGAAATCTTTCTATCAAATTAGGGAATCTACACGGAATTTCAAACGAAACCTTTTATTTAATTTACGGAGTTAGCATGTTTTCATGTTATCTATGACTTCAACCTCCAGAAGAGTGTAACTTTACAACAGAATCTTCAAATACTTCATCCACTATGCAAGGACATGTGGCATAGTAGATAAAGTACTTGGTAAAATTCAGTTGTAAAATTACACTCTTCCGGAGGTTGAAGGTTCAACACTCAGTGTAGGGTACACTCAAAAATACAATTGTGAATTACTTATACCCGTTCATGGTTGATGGAATGAGAGAATGCTATCTCCATAGATTAAATAAAGGTGCGATTCAAAATTCTGTTTCTTTGTATCTACATTATGCACACACACAAAAGTGACCTTGTCTGTGTGAAGAATGGTCTCTTCCAAACTCCTCAGTGAATTTTTTGTCTGCAGACTTGAAACTTGATATATAGGAGGATTTGGACTTGTGAAACAAATTTGATTTGTTCTTCAGCCGGTAGAAGTAACCGCTTAGAGATCAAAATTGAAAAAAATTGGAACTTGGAAGGCATAAGTTGAGTAAGCTTGTTACTTTTACACATGCACGAATATACTTTTTTATGTTAAATAACGTTGTTGTTGAACTTTTCTATGCATACAAACATGGCTCAGAGGGTAACAGATATGTTTTGGTTTTGATTCTAGATGATGGCACCCAAGTCATTTTTTTGTTTGTTTCACTTTTGAAATCACTACTACATATTGGGTACAATATAATAATCGATAGAAAATTGACTCTATGCTAATAAATATGAAATCTGCATAAATTAAAATATATTTAAGCATATTTTATCACCGAGCAACTCTGAGCAGCCTGCTAATATATATATATAGATAAGTGAACGTGTCTGTTGTGTGTGTACATTTCCCTACGCAATAACTCTGTCAATTTTAAGTCTACAGACTCGAAATTTGATATACAGGATACTGAGATTTGGGAAAATCTTTGTGATTGGTTTTTGGCCAGAAATTTGGCTGTTAAGGAGTCAAAGTTCAACGATTTGATCTTGAGAACTCTACCAAACTCCTCCGACAATTTTGGGTCTAAACACTTGAAATTTTAGATTGGACTTTTTTCGCCAATATTTTTGAAAGTCATCCTTCGATTTTGTAGCCTTAATTAAAGCCTACGTCACTTCTGGTTTGGCGGTGGTTGTAACAGTAAAGACGTTGCTTTTTTTCACCGTTCTTTTCCCCCTTCGGAGTACAGGTTCGAGCCTGCCTTCCTACTATCACTTTTTTTTCTTGCTCAACATACACATCCAAACACCCACGCTGAAATGCTAATATATCTATAAAAGTGAAAATTTCTGTATGTGTCTGTCCCTACTAAATAACTCTGTCAATTTTCAGTCTACAGACTCGAAATTTGACATATGGGGTATTGAGATTTGGGAAAATCTTTTTGATCGGGTTTCGGCCAGAAATTTTGCTGTTAAAGGGTCAAAGTTCAATGATTTGACCTTTGAGAACTCTACGAAACTCCTCCAACAATTTTAGGTTTAAACACTTGAAATTTTATATATAGGTTACTTGAACATGGATCTAACTTTATAATTTGATTTGAGCCCAAAACAGTCAATTTTAAGGGGTCAAAATTGGAATCAAAGTTCAAAAGAATGTTTATCTCTGCTGTCTCTAACAAATTACTCAGCCAATTTTTGGTCTAAACATTTGAAATTTTACATAAAAGGTATTCAGACATAGGGAAAGATTTTTAATTTTTTTTGCTGAAAATTTGGCTTCCAAGGGGTCAAAGTTCCAAAGATTTGACCTTTGCTATCTCTAGCAAACTATTCAGCCAATTTTAGGTCTAAACATTTGAAATTTTACATAAAGGGTATTCAGACTTTCAGCAAGCTTTTTAATCAGTTTTTGGGCGAAAATTTGGCTGCCAAGAGATTAAAGTTTACAGAGTTGACCTTTGCAGACTCTACCAAACTCCTCCGTCAATTTTGGGTCTAAACACTTGAAATTTTAGATGTAGGTTACTTGGATATATGGGTCAAACATTTTAATTTAATTTAAGCCCAAAACAATAAATTTTAAGGGATCAAAATTGGGGTCAAAGTTAAAAAAATTTGATGCCTGCAGTCTCTACCAACTTTTCTCATTCACATTTTTTAATATATACATATGCAGATAAAGTTATGAACGGTACATAGGGCCCGAGCAAAGCCAGGCGAAACTGCTAGTATATATATATATATATATATATATATATACATACACACACAGTAGAACCCTAGGATAGTTTTTTTCAGGTTACCATGTGGAATACAATGTTTTTCCAGCTCCTGGTTAGGGTGTTTGCCCCACCTTAGGGCGTTATTTATGTTATTTGATTATATGCATGTGTATTATATACTGTACTGTATTTTGTTAATAATTTTTAATGCCGTATCCTGGGGTTCTATTGTATAATATATGAATGATGAACTATGAATCCTTGGATCAGTCATTGTTCATAAATTTATGGTCCCTTGTTGAAAATGTTTTCTTTACAAATGCCAATAAATATATTTTAACTCATGTTATACTAACAAACATAGCCACCAATATTAAACGTTTTCCAACTCTTTTTCTTTGTTTTAACAAAGGACATCCTCCTTTTGTGTCAGCATCTCCTTTGGACAGGTACTAACAAAAAGATAACAAGATATAGTATATGTAAATAAACTTTCCTTTTTCTTTTTTTTTTTCTAGTATGTGTATATCTGTGAAGGTGTCACGTTGCTGTCCAGTTTGTCAGGTTCCATTCAATGTCAAAGACATTAAAACACAGCTGCCGCTCGGTAACATTACCAATATTGTACGACATCTTAAAGAAATTCTCTTCAATCCACAATCAGGTATTGTTTGATTTCAGTATCACATCCTTCTCTTTTCTGAAAAATGTCATCAGGTCTCTTCCTTCTCTATTTTTTATTGGTTACATTTTGTTATGATTATTATTTAAAAAAAAAAAAAAAAAAGGCAATAACAATGATTTTAATATTTTGGGAGGTTTGGGTCGTTTTTATGTATCATTTTTTCTTTAAGTCAATGTAAGTTTTTTTTCTACTCTTTATAGCTGCTCTCTTTACAAATTGACTCTAAAGGTGGGAGTCTGATTTTTTTTTTTTTTTCTCAGACACTTCCCCTACCTATGTTTTTTCGTTTTAAAATCTATATATGTTTAAGTTATATAATTATAATCTGTGTTCTTTTATATCTAAATTCATATAACAAATAATAGTTTACACATGGAAAAATTTTAAATAATTCAATAATGGCATACATAGAAAGAGCTTCATGAACTAAGAAAAGAATCTTTAAATTTTTGAAATCCAATTAACATTTAGGGAGTTATGACTATTTTTGTGCCCTGCATGTTTGGACATTTTTCATCACATTTTTTACACTACTTTTTCAGTAAAAATGATATATCTTTGTTAAAACACAAGATTAAGCAATGAAATTTACCATATAAGTGTATTTTGTGCAAAGAATCAAAATATGCTACCGAAAATCTGTAGAAACTAATGGTTTTCAAATAATCTACAGTAAATGCACATAAATATGCTGCAATTCCTTAAAACTGCCATGTATCCATTAAAAGAAAAGAAGTTCGAGAACTCAGTTAAATTGTAATACATTTTATCTACAGAAAACTGAAATCGAAATCTCAGACTGTTTAAAAATGAATATATTGTAATATTTCTTTAGTATTTTTATAGATTAATACCTTCTGTTACTTCCCCCTCCTATCTGACCACCTCTTTAAAATATGTAATAATTTTCTTCTTTTTTAGGCAATTACATGTGAACACCCTAAAAAAACTTTAATGAAAGATGAACAAAAATTATTTTAGAATTTAATGTAAAATGGTTCCCCATTTTGAACCATTCCAGCATTTTAGGGCAGTTAACCATTTTTTTTTCTATGGGAGATAAATTCTCTTTTTTCTAAAGACAATTATGTATGGTTTAATAGGGTCTTTGTGCAATTGAGGATGGGGATCTAACTTTGGGTTAATGGTAGGACTAAGGAAAATTATGTGTGAATATTGTGAAGAGTTGATAGAAACAAAACAAAATCAATTTTAGAATTTAGAGTGGGGGCTTGGTTTCACATAAATTGAATGTAAAATAATTCACCATTTTGAGACCATTCTAGCATTTTAGGATAGTTGACTAATGTATTTTTTTATGGGAGAATATGTAATGTTGCTGGGTCAGTATGTTTTCTTTTTCAACAGAAGTTTTTTATTGTTATTCCTGGCACAACTTAAAAAAAGTCTCTTACTGCCACATGTCCATTTTAGCTTGGCAAGCAGTTCTTCTTCTCACCTCACGCCGGCCGCAGCCATCCATTTCTCACCTGCACTTTACACATTCGTTTTCTTTGACCTTGTCTTTCTTTCTTCCCGAGCATATGTTGCATTTTTTTGCTTAGTACTTGTACAGTTTAATCAAGACATTCAAAAATGAAAATATCGAAAAAAAGGTTATATTGTACGTATCCGTTTTGGACTGAAGATCTCCGAAAAAAAATTTCAAATTTGATTGAGTAGTTTTTTTTTTGTTTTTTTTACAGCGGAGAAACACGTTCTTATGAGAGTGCGTTGAAGTCAGCCATTATGAAATTTGCTGAACACGCCACGGGGAGATAAATCCATGTAAAGCGCCGACACTCCCTCCCCATCTTTAATTCTAGCTTTTCTTCCCAAAAATCGAACCTTTTGCTCGGTATCATAACAAATTGTTTTTTCACTGTAAAAAAAACCAAACTACTTGATGGAACTAAGTGAAATTTTTTTTTTTTTGAGAACTTCGTTCCATAATGGATACGTGAAATATAACCTTTTTTCGATATTTTCATTTTTTAATGTCTTGACTAAACTGTACAAGTACTTTTTGTTTTTCCTTCCTCTTCTCTTGCACACTTCCTAATTTGCATATGCGCATTTTTCTGCTACTGCTGCTAATCTCTTAACATACTGACCATCCATCGCTGCTGCTAATACTTTCCACGCACTCGAATGTACTGTTACAGATAAATCATGTGCATTGTTCTTTAAGGAAGAATCTGTTTTTAGATGCTTATATGTAGCTTATATTTAAACGTATTTTACGGCAAACAATTAAAAACGCTGTCATATTAATATATAGATTCTTGCATCATATTTTGAAATACTACTGGCAAGACCTCTATAAAATAAAATGCACCTGCTGCTCCTACCTCGTTAGGGATATGGAAAAAGAAACCATTATGAAGTAGTGTTTTGTTTAATCATTAAGATAATTATGTATGAGGACGGAATATTCAAATATATCAAATACAACCTGGCAATGCCGGGTACTTCAGCTAGTATATAAATAAAGAGAACTACAGTTTTTATATGTTTAGAGAATAAAAGAAAGTCTTCAGAGTATATTGGTGACAGTTGTATTAGCTCTAAGTGTAAGAATTATAATTCTTGGCGGACGTACAAGAGTGAGACCCCTCTAGCAAAATAAACATCGGCTCCGATGTTGTACGCAGTTTGACTTAGGGAGCGCCTAGTTTTTGTTATTTATTATGTTTTGTTTGGATTTTTTATATATATATATATATATATATATATAGATATTTTTTATTTTGGCTTGAACTTTGCACTTTTCGGATTTTTTTTTATGGATATTTTTTATTTTGGCTTAAACTTTACAAATTTTGTTCTTAAATGATTTTTTTTTTTTTTTTTTTTTTTTGGCCGGAGATTATAGTTATAGGTAATTATGAACAGGAACATTGGTGCAAGTCCAGATTAGCACTTGTGGTGATAAACACAAAGCTTATCGAAACACAGTGAAATGTTATTTGGTGCTAGTGCACTTATTGATCCGTGCTATTTTAAAATAGTACTTTACAGTTTAATTAAAGTTTTATGATACCTGTTTTTATTAAATTGTTAGGTGAAAGTAAAGAATAGGTACACCCCTCCGTCCCCATGTTAAGAATGGCTTTCTAAATAATGTCATTATTTAAAGAAAAAAAAAAAAAAAAAACTACTCGACAAGAACACTGTTTTTTTTTTATAATTATTTTTTATTTAAAAATAAAAATTTCAAGTTGGCTTGAACTAATAATCCGAAAAAGCGCAAATTTCAAGCCAAAATAAATAAATAAACTAGGCCACACACAAAAATTCTTTCCTTGTAAAAATAATAATTGCTCCCTCAATCGAACTGTATACAGCATCGGAGCCAGTGCATATTTCGCTAGAAGTGTCTTACTCGTGTACGTCAGCCAAACTCTCAATTTCCTGTATGTATGTATGACCCCCCCCCCCAAAAAAAAAATATAATATATATATATATATATATATATATATTGATCAGGATTAAATATGAAAATGGAAGAAAGCAATGCAAAGTAAAATTTGTTTTCTAACAACAAATAACCACTATGTAGTACAAAGCATTAACCAAAAGGATCTGTATTTGCCTGTTGCTACAGGCTGTCTGAAGATATTTACTTCCTGACTTAAATGCACCAAATATTAATGTTATTGTTTATTTTTTTCTTTCCCTTTGCAAAACTTAAATTGTGTTCTGCAAAGCCCAAAAAAAAAAAAAAATATTCTTCTGCAAAACGACCAAATTAAACACCATGAATAAAGATTTGAAGATGTAATGAACTTAAAACTTTTGCCAAAATAATTGGACCCGTAAAACAAAACAGCCAAACTAAACACGGAATAAATATTTGAAGATATAACTTGATGCACAAAAATTTCTTTTCAAAATTACTTGCTTCAGCATTAAATAATCCAAAAAATGGTAAAAACATAAAAACAACAACCAAACCATGCAGAGTAGGTGAAACTGATTTCATAAAGAAAATTTAGTTCACATTAGCAATTATTTTTATGGAAGAAAAAAAAAAATTTTTTTTTATATTATTAGTCTTGACCGACATTAATTATTTCAAGATAAAAATTATCATTCATAGTAAATTCTACAGATAGTGGACAAAAAAATCCAAAAAAAACACCATGGAATTCTGCATGATCCTGCTTGTAATTATATAATAATTTATTCCCTGTGTGGCCTAAATATTTTGCGTGGGATTTGGGGATGGGGTTTCATACTTATATCCATATGGCTTGACTGATAATGTGTATTCGGCTTGCATAAAAATCGATTGCTTCTTGCTTGTCCAGACAATCTGATGACTGGAGGAAATAACAACAATACCAAAGAAGGAGGAGTGGTGAGGGTGGCAATCTTTTGTGTGTATATCGGTTTATATATGCTTATTTTTATTTTTTTATTGAAAGGTAAAGTGGATGTGGTAGGGTCTGATTTTTTTTTTTTTTTTTTTTTTTTTTTTTGTAGGGGTTTTAGGTGATTTGATTTTTTTTTTTTTTTTTTCTCTATTCATAATTTCTGCTTTGATGTAATAAAAAATCTTTGTTACTTGTTTTTACCTTTTTTTTTGTTTATTTTTGCAAGGTCATGATGTGACCTGCTTGAAGACTATTTTATTTTTTGTGTAGTGGATAGATAATTGTTCTTTTCTTATGTTTGTGATTTTATTTATCACATCTGCTTTGATATTGTATCAAGCAAACATGTCTTATGCTTGGCATTCTTTTTTGGGTAATTGTTTTTTTTAGTTATTTTTAGTTTTATTTGTTTTTCAGGTATGTCTTTGTATCTTTGAAAATCTTTTCTTTTTGTGGGTAGTCTGTCATGCATTAAATTTTTCATATTTATCAAATCATATAATCAGGTCTTATAAAATTTGATACTTCAATTGTGAAAAATAGCTCTGTATATGTAGTTAAGATTTGGTTTAAATTATAGTTATTTACCTGTAATGCTTACGTTTTAAATAGTGTTTTATTTGGTGTATCAAACTTAGATTTTTAATATCATTTTCTTTGGACCTTTTTGCAACTACATGGTGGCTTTGGTCCCTGGTTGATGTCAGCACCCTTGCTCTTGCTATGTCTCCTATGGTTAGGGTCTCAATTTTTGTGCCTGCTGGAGTTTGATGGAAATGGCATCCGGGAACCCTATGACAAAAACCAGTTTGGCAAGTTTTTCTAGTCTGACTCCTTCAAACCGTCTGATATTGTTTGCATAAACGTCCACCTGCTTACCAACCCATTTCTCCATGGTTAACTTCCTATAGGCTGTGAATGCACCATCCATGAATGCTTCTTTTAATCAAGTCTCTATCCACTCGACATCCAATCGATCAATCTCTCTCTTCTCCAAATAGAGCAACAATGCCCCCCCCCCCGATACAATGCCACATCATCTATCTTTTGAAGTCTCACTACCAACTGTAACTTCTTCAGCTATGCCACCGTCTCCTTCGCCGGTAAATAGCTTCACCATGTCGCTGCCGAGTCATATCCTAACCATGATAACTGCCGAAATAGCTGGAAGTGTTGAAGTTCCATTCAACTACTGAATATGATTAAATGTTTGTGCAAAAAATTAAAAAAAAAAAAAAAAAGTTTTTCTTCAGCTTGCAATGTTCTCGGCACATGCAAAAATGACAATCCTTAATCTGCCTTTTTTTTTTTCTTCCCACTCACACCTGAATTCAGTGTACATTCAAATGACTTTGCGTCAACAAAAAAAAACAAAAACCGTTCTTGCCAATGAAAGAAATACCATCTTTTCATATGCCAAAATTTGACCGCATCTTAATTGGCATATGTCACCTTTTCGTTTCCTATCAGTCGGGTTTCGAGTGTCGGTAACTCTTTACTGTATGCACACGCCACCCTTGGACAGTTGTTTCCATGACTGCTGTCACAGTAATTTCTTATTCGCCTTGTATGTCATTATGCATCACGTCTTTAAATGTGTTTTAATGTTTTTTCCAGACAAACTGTCCATAAACTAAACGTGATTCTTAGCTAATTCTTTCTCTCTCTTTTCTTTTTGACGTACATATCGAATATGCATTCTTTATATAAATGACATCAACTGTTAGAGTTCAGTTTATTGTTACTTTTGCACAACCCAATATGACTTAATCGTTTTCTTTGAGTTTATTACATTTTTATTAACTTGTGTAATATGTAAAGCTACAAAGCTGCGGTCTGTTTGTGTGTGGTTAGTTTAATGCTTATGTTGTGTACATGCAGGTGTCCCCTATTTACTTGCTTCCCCATGAGAGCAAACATAACTTCAGTTTTTAATGTGGGAAAAAATCCAACTCCCCAGAAAGGGCACTGTGGATTGGGACAAAAATCTTTTTATTTTTTTTATTAGATTTAAAGCCATAGAGTATTATGATTAAGTTGTGAATGACATGTTTTATTCATTATTCAAGTTTGCACATTTAAGTGTTACCTTCATTTGATACCTGTTATGTGCTAGTGCTGTAGCAGCTGGTGTTGGTGATGATTCCTGCTTTAAAGCATTTTCGGTTGAAATGTATTCAGACTCTGGAAGAAAATACTGATATCAATTTCTGAACTGATAAAATTTAATAAAAAACTACAGTGGATTTTTTTACCTCCTTCAATGTGTTCAAATTTGAATTGAAAGTTATAAGTTTAAAAAGCCAGTATCACACCAAATTTTTTTTAAACAAACAACAAAACAAACAAGTGTTTATTTTTTAAAAAAATCTGCATTGTACTTGAATTTTAAACTTAGAAATTTTGGTCAATTTTTATGAGGTGCCCCAGCGTCGTTTAACTCCTAAGATGATCTTTTTTTTTTCCTTAATATGTTTAAAAGGCCTTTATGAACAATATGAAGAGAAATTTTGAAAAAACTAAATAGCATTTTAGAATGGGAGATAATTTTCCCATATGAATTTAACGTAAAGTGGTCACCCACTTCTTGGCCTCTTAGCATTCAATGAGACATATCACTGTAGTGCTAGATGCATCAACTCAGATGTGGGAGTAATACTCTATGTATGGGCGAAATGTGACTTTGTAAAGATATAAAAACTCTCTGGTGCGAGTAATTTTCTAACACTGTAGAAGTAGCCAACCTTCTTTGCAGCAGCCTTGGCAATGTTCTAAATGTATTTCAATTCATGTTGCTTGTGAATGTTAAGCCAAGGAGTTTGAAGGATGTTATCTATAAATATTTTATTTATTGTTATTTATAAATATACTAACAATGCTACCTGCTCTTATCTGGAAATGGAAGCTTTTGTTTTAAAAGCTTTTGCAGTATGAGTTAAAGTAATAAAACTTAGTGAATCCTTATTCCAATATTTTATGCCATTTTTCAGAGCTGGAGTCTCATACTAAACAATTGCAGTTATATATATATATATATATATATATATATATATATATATATATATATATACACACACATTGTGGTGAGCGAATGTTTGTTTAAAATGGATATTTGTTGAGCTAATTTATGAGCACCACTTCTATGGGTAGAACTGCTGACTATCAATGTGAGGGTTGTAGGTTCAATTCTGTATAGAAAGCTGCTAGTCTAGCTGCACTGATGAGTTGTGATACAACAAAACAGTACTATATGTGGATGACATATATATATATATATATATATATAAGTGGAAATGGTAATTAATAAAAACTGAAGAAAGTGCTCAATACTGTTATAGAGCAAATATGCGTTTTATTTTTTATTATCGTATCTTTCTGTTAAGTTACATTATTGTTTCAGCTACCCAGCTATATATAAAAATTACAATTAAATTTACTAAGATGGTAAAACTAAAGTATATTATAAATATTAAAGAATTAATGTTTATAAACTGGTGCTACCAGATCAGGCTGCCCTGTGGCTTCCTGAGACGAAATGCACCTACATTGACGTTTTTTTTGTTTTCTGATCTTTTTTGTAAAACTTAATTATGTTCTGCAAAACCAAAAACAAAAACAACAGCCTTTCTCCCTCCCCTTTTTATTTTATTTTTTCCTACCTTACTCCCAGTCCTAGATATGACCTTAAACTACATCCGATGGTGAGGTCCGGCTTACGGACTTGGGAATTGTGGAGCCACCTCTTAATTGCCATTGCTCCCAGGTCCACCCTGACCCGGAGTGGTAGTACCTGTTAGGGTCCTAACTATGGGTTAAATAGAAACAGATTTTAAAAAGGAAAAGAAACAACAAAAAAGAAAGAAAAAGAAAACAAATATATTCTGTTTATTTATTTATTTTTTTTTTTTTAATTTTATTTTTTTTGCCCTGTCGGTAGGGCATGAGAACAAACCGACTGCCCCCCTGCAGAAGGTAAAAATCCCTCAATGGGGCAACCAGTTAGCCGTGGGTTGCTACCCGTAAAGTCTTAGGACGTGATTCTGGTGATTGAGCGAACCTAAACCAGGATACATAGAAGTTTAGGCACCGCAACACATTACTTTGGCCCTTACTTCGATTAGACGGGCGGTCGGAGAGGCCCGATCCGACCAATCGGCCAGTCACGCCAAGCCCCACCATATATTGCCCATTCCAAAAACTCACTACTAATACAACACATCCCTCCTCTCCCACAAATAACCCTACTCCCTAATATATGATGGAAAGCGGTGGCTGAGGGTCTATCGATGACGAGGCTGTAAACCCCTCAGGATTGCTACAGATCCCATAGCAATATCAAGAGAGAACAGATAATCATTATGATACCACCAAAGTCGGTTATATCATCATTGTATCCCTGTAGAGGCTGGGCGAATGGGTTTCCCCCCCAGGATCTTCCCAAATAGGACTCCGAGGTGGGTGGGGAACAAAGATGACGAAAAAAGAAAACAAAATATATGGCTTATTCCTCCCAAAAACCACCCAACCACCCAAAGAGAACCCACTCTGATGTCTCTGACATCAGTAGTTCTGAGGAAGAGACGATAAAACCAAGGAAGTCAACATTCGTAGTAATAGAATCAATGGAGGAAACTCCTTTGAGCAAACTATCACCTTTTAAAATTGAAAAAAATCTTAAAACTCTAAAACCAAAGTCTATTAAAAAACAATTTAACGGCAGCCTACTAATAGAAACCCATAACGAAGAACAAACTAAAGAAATATTGAAACTAAAATTATTTGAAAGCATCAAAGTCAAATGCTACAGACATCCAACCCTAAATACCTGCAAAGGAGTAGTGAAAAGCCACGAACTTGCACTTTGTCCCTTGGAGGAAATCAGGACAAACTTACAGAAACAGAATGTGTTAGATGTTCGTAGAGTTCAAATAAAAAAAAACAGTGAGAAAATCGATACCAATACATATATACTAACTTTTGATTCCCTCACCATACCCAAAGAAGTGAAAGTTGGATATATGAAAATAAATGTAGAAATTTATATTCCAAACCCCCTCCAATGCTTCAAGTGCCAGAAGTTTGGACACCATCAAGATCGGTGCACACGATTACCAGTGTGTGGAAGATGTGGAGAAAGCGGCCCACACATTGACTGCAGAAAAGATTTCAAGTGTGCCAACTGCCTTGGAAACCATAGCGCTGGCTCTAGATATTGCGAAATATGGAAAAGAGAAAAAGAAGTGACCAAACTAAAACATATAAAGAATATATCCTACCCAGAGGCCAGGAAAATCATTGAAACTAAAACATATGCAGATGCAACTAAAAAAACTACTCCAATCAACAATCAAAATGGTCATATACATGTAACGGATACAACTGACAAGAAAATTGATGTCTTAAGCAAACTAATAAAGGAAATGAAAGAACTATTAGAAGAAATGAGGAAAATGAATAGTGCAATGTCTGCAACCAATCCAAGGATAATATTAAGTAAAGACACTACTGAACCACAAAAAGAAACAAAACCACAAACCATTTCTACAAAAACAACCGAACAACCATCAAACACATCACAAGCCAGAAAAGAATCAAAAATCCCCCCAGACAAAAAAAAACAAACAAACAAAAACAGGAAAAGAAAGATCCCGATCTATATCTCGAACAGGGACTCCGACAGAAAATAGGTTTGAGGGATTGGAGACGATGGAAGTTGAACACAATTCCAAATGATGAACAAAATATTACAATGGAATATCAGAGGGATAAAAGCAAACCAAAATGAACTCACATTATTAATAACAAATATGAGCCCAGCACTCGTCTGTCTACAGGAGACCTTTCTGAAAGAAAATAATACCATCAACATAAAACACTACACATCTTACAACTACATAAATAAAGATATGGACAGAGCTTCTGGAGGCACATCAATACTCGTGAAGAATGAAGTCCTTCAAAGACAAGTATAAACACAAACTTGCAAGCAATTGCAGTTTCAGTGACTCTACATAGAACTATAACACTTTGCTCAATCTACATCCCTCCAAAAGATACAATCAATGAAACTGAGATAACTCAATTAATAAAACAACTCCCTAAACCCTTTTTTCTACTAGGAGATCTCAACAGTCACAATGTAATATGGGGAAGTAAAGAAACAAATAAAAAAAGGAAAAGAAATAGAAAACATAATAAATAAAAATAATCTATGCCTCCTTAATAATCAAAACTACACCTATATGTACCCAGCAACAGGTACTTTCACCGCCATTGACCTTACCTTATGTGATCCTTCCATATATATGGACTATGACTGGAAAGTACACAATGACACCTGTGGGAGTGATCATTTCCCAATCATCCTGGAAAGTCTAAGTACTAGTACTGAACAAAAAACACCCAAATGGAACCTACATAAAGCGGATTGGGAAGACTTCCAGAAACAATGCAAAAACCAATTAATTATCGAAAAGAATGATGAAGATGACCATTTGAACTACTTCATTAAAACACTCACAAACATAGCAAATAATACCATACTGAAAACAACCAAAACCAACAATCACAACAAACCTTGGTTCACAAAAGAATGCAGAAAAGCCATCAGAGCTCGACGAGCTGCCTTGAGAAAATTCGAAAAGTACCCAACAAGTGATAATCTGGATTTTTTTAAAAATAACAGAGCAAAAGCCAGACGAATCATAAAGGAATCCAAAAGAACAACTTGGAGAAATTATATATCCAAAATTAATGTGAATACCAAGGCAAAAACAGTTTGGAAATGATGAGGAAAATAGAAGGAAAGTGTAATAGTACACCAATATCCCACATCTCTAAAGTCAACAAAATATACACCGATCAAAAAGACATTTCCAATAACCTGGCAGATAATTTATCAAAAATTTCATGTGACAGACAAACAGCGAAATTCAAAAAGATTAGAGAAAAGGAAGAGAAGAAGAAAATTCTATTTAAATCACAAAATACCAAAAAATACAACCAACCTCTTATCTTGCCTGAATTAAAAGAATCGCTAACCAAATCCCATGACACAGCTACAGGGCCCGATGAAATTCCATATGAAATCCTCAAAAAACTTCTAGAAACCTTAATGAAATACCTACTTGAAATTTTCAATATTATACGGTCCAGTGGAAACGTACCTGAGACCTGGAAAGAGGCCACAATAATACCAATCCCCAAATCTGAAAACTCAAACATCCAATCCCAATCAAGTAACGTCTCAGATCCATTGAATTTCAGGCCAATAGCTCTAACAAGCTGCATTTGTAAGACCATGGAAGGATTATAAACAAAAGACTAATCTGGTTCCTGGAAACAGAGAATCTTATTACAGAATTTCAAACAGGATTCAGGAAAAACCGAAGTTCAATAGACCACATAGTCAGACTTGAAACCTTCATCAGAGAAGCCTTTGTAAGGAAGAAACATTTAACAGCAGTGTTTTTTGACATGGAAAAAGCCTACGATACTGTGTGGAAGTACGGTGTTACAAGGGATCTGAAGGCGCTTGGACTAAAAGGCAGAATGCCAATTTTTATTGAAAATTTTTTAAAAAATAGACGGTTCAGAATAAAGGTTGGCACAGCTCTCTCGGACTTGAAAGAACAAGAGAATGGAGTACCTCAAGGGAGTATACTGTCAGTGACCCTGTTCAGTATCCGAATTAACAACATTGTAAAAAACCTTAACCCTGGGGTAGATTGCTCCCTATATGTGGATGACTTCCTAATATGCTGTAGATCTAGATATATATCTATAATAGAAAGGAAGCTTCAATTGTGCTAAAACAAAGTAATGAGATGGACGGA